>NW_026575131.1:38178942-38785942 GCF_905146905.1 Nyctereutes procyonoides | reverse complement strand
GGGAAGGAAAGATTATATTTAGAGCAAAGGGAAGTTGAAAGAAAAGTAAAAGCTATGGTTTTCTTCTCTACCTGGCCTTTTAAATAGTTTTAGAGAGCTGATTAGTAAATATGTTTGGCTTAAGTGTATAGTCATTATGGATAGAGTTATTAAGGATATTAAGTAATTAAGATATTAAGAGTTATTAAGTTATTAAGTGTATAGTTATTAAGGATAAGTATTAAGTTATTAAGGATAGATATTTTCAGGAATCAATCTATAGTCAATATCCCTTTCCAAACTTTTTTTTTTTTAAGATTTTATTTATTCATGAGAGACAGAGAGAGAGACGCAGAGATACAGGCAGAGGGAGAAGCAGGCTCCATGCAGGGAGCCTGATGTGGGACTCCATCCCAGGTCTCCAGGATCATGCCCTGGGCCGAAGGTGGTGCTAAACCGCTGAGCCACCCAGGCTGCCCCCAAACTTGTTTTTTTTTAAATTTTTCTCAGTCCTATCAGTGGGTATCATCTGTAGCTACCTTTACCACTAAGGATTAAGCATGGCTTATAGAAAAATTCTATCATAGGTGTTCCTTATCACTTAGTTAGTTCTTCTAAAAAGAAGGGAAGGGAAGTCTCTCTAGAAGCAAATTACAGTTAAATTGTTATATTTAATTTCTAGTAAGAGATCAGATAAAAGTCTTGGGCCCTTGCTGTAAATGTAATCATTACAGATTGAGGTGGCATTTAACTGATAGTGTTTTTCTTTTAAGAACCTAGCTCTATAGTTAATTTTCTTATTTCCATCTCTGTTTTCAAATTATTATATACAATAGACTTTGGCCAGTTTCTATTAGCTCTGAAGGAATACACTTTTTTATTTTATATTACAGTGCTTCACTTGTTTTGCATGATGCAGTGCTAAAGTAATAGTTAATTATCCGTTGGGAAAGAGGTCTTTCCTCAAAGGGAATTACTTTGGCATTATTCATGGCCAATTGTAGTGTGCCTTAAGCTAGATTTTCTTTGCTATCCATGTCCTCCCAGGATCTGTTCCATCATCCTGCTGAAGGAATGCAAATTAACTTCATTTTGGGCCCAAACAAGACTTAGTTTAAGAGGACAAATCTGCTGAAGGAAAATGATGTGTTGCCAAGCCAAACAAATTATTTTTGTTTGAATTATGTTTTTTTTTCTTTTCATTGATATGGATAATACAGAAATGACTTATTGGGATTGTTTCTCATTTAATATATTCATCCTGAGATTAACTAAGTAGCAAAGCAGTAATGTGTTGAATGCAAACTATTTTGATTTTTTTAACCTAGAAATAAAAAAAAATAAAATATTTAAGATACTGATAATATTTTTGTGAGTTTCTAAAGTAGTACTAAGGTGATCATGTGGTATATATACATAGTCTATATTTAAACTATATGGAAAAAAAATACTTTCAAGTGATTTTTTTCATGTGTCTTTGGACATACAATGTGTTTGTTGCAGGGGCTTAAGAAGAGTTGACTTTTTAAAAATTTTCATTCATTTGAGAGAGAGAAGTAGAGGGAGGGGCAGAGAGAAAAGTAGATTCCCTACTAAGTAGGGAGCATGGTGTGGGACTCTATCACAGCAACTTAGGATCATGACCTGAGCTGAAGGCAGATGCCCAATCGGCTGAGCCACCCAGGTGCCCCAAGTTGACTTTTTATAATTAGTTTTATTGTAATAAATCATAGGTATTAAAGTTTATATAAATAAAAGTTAAGTTGATAGTAGTTTTCTATCTTGAGATTACTACGATACTGTAACAGCAATGAATTACATGTACAGTAACAGGAACACACAGGTTCTTTTTTTTTTTTTTTTTTTTTTTTATGGAAACAAAATAACATTTATTCCCAGTGAATATCTGTGAAGTTTATCAAAGTGAAATGAATTTTGCGAAGAGGCAAATTATGGTCCTTGTATGATCAAATGTTTATTTGCAGGCATTTGATGGGCTTGAGAGTTGACAAGGACAATGGATATAATATGACAGGATCTATAATCAGTGCACAAACTGGAAAAAAGGATGAAATTGATGATGATCGTGACTTTGTCTTCTTTTTTTTTTTTATAAATTAATTTTTATTGGTGTTCAATTTACCAACAAACACCCAGTGCTCATCCCGTCACCCATTCACCCCCACCTCCCACCCTCCTCCCCCTCCACCACCCCCAGTTCACTTCCCAGAGTTAGAAGTCTTCATGTTCTGTCTCCCTTTCTGATATTTCTCACACACCTCTTCTCCCTTCCCTTATATTCCCCTTCGCTATTATTCATATTCCCCAAATGAATGAGAACATACACTGTTTGTCCTTCTCCGGTTACTGTGGCCAAGTTCAAAAAGGGTGTTGCCTGAGTTCTTCTCTGGGATTTTGATGGAATCTTGTCTCACATTTAGATCTTTCATCTATTTTGAGTTTATCTTTGTGTATGGTGCAAGAGAGTGGTCCAGTTTCATTCTTCTGCATGTGGATGTCCAATTTTCCCAGCACCATTTATTGAAGAGACTGTCTTTCTTCTAGTGGATCGTCTTTCCTCCTTTATCGTATATTAGTTGAGCATAAAGTTCAGGGTCCACTTCTGGGTTCTCTGTTCTGTTCCATTGATCTATATGTCTGTTTTTGTGCCAGTACCACACTGTCTTGATGAACACAGCTTTGTAGTACAACCTGAAATCTGGCATTGTGATGCCCCCAGATATGGTTTTCTTTTTTTTAAAATTCCCCTGGCTGTTTGGGGTCTTTTCTGATTCCACACAAATCTTAAAATAATTTGTTCTAAGTCTCTGAAGAAAGTCCATGGTATTTTGATAGGGATTGCATTAAACGTGTAAATTGCCCTGGGTAACATTGACATTTTCACAATATTAATTCTGCCAATCCATGAGCATGGAATATTTTTCCATCTCTTTGTGTCTTCCTCAATTTCTTTCAGAAGTGTTCTGTAGTTTTTAGGGTATATTTTGAGAACCATTTGAATGGTAAATGGTTCTCCAACCTTTTATTTTCAGGTTGTAGGTGTCCTTCTGTCTAAAATGAGTCTCTTGTAGACAGCAAATAGATGGGTCCTGTTTTTTTATCCAGTCTGAAACTCTGCGCCTTTTGATGGGGTCATTAAGCCCATTCACGTTCAGAGTTACTTGAACTTCTTCTTAAAGGGGAGTTTTAAGAGTCCCCCTTAAAATTTCTTGCAGAGCTGGTTTGGAGGTCACATATTCTTTCAGTTCCTGCCTGTCTTGGAAGCTCTTTATCTCTCCTTCCATTTTGAATGAGAGCCTTGCTGGATAAAGTATTCTTGGTTGCATGTTCTTCTCATTTAGGACCCTGAATATATCCTGCCAGCCCTTTCTGGCCTGCCAGGTCTCTGTGGAGAGGTCTGCTGTTACCCTAATATTCCTCCCCATGAAAGTCAGGGACTTCTTGTCTCTTGCTGCTTTAAGGATCTTCTCTTTATCTTTGGAATTTGCAAGCTTCACTATTAGATGTCGAGGTGTTGAACGGTTTTTATTGATTTTAGGGGGGGATCTCTCTATTTCCTGGATCTGAATGCCTGTTTCCCTTCCCAGATTGGGAAAGTTTTCAGCTAGGATTTGTTCAAATACATATTCTGGCCCTCTGTCCCTTTCGGCGCCCTCGGGAACCCCAATTAAACGTAGGTTTTTCTTCCTTAGAGTGTCATTTATTTGCCTTAATCTGTCTTCATGGTTCTTTAATTGTTTATCTCTTTTTTCCTCAGTTTCCCTCTTTGCCATTAACTTGTCTTCTATGTCACTCACTCGTTCTTCCACCTCGTTAACCCTCGTTGTTAGGACTTCTAGTTTGGATTGCATCTCATTCAATTGGTTTTTAATTTCTGCCTGATTGGATCTAAATTCTGCAGTCATGAAGTCTCGTGAGGCCTTAATGCTTTTTTCTAGAGCCACCAGTAGCTGTATAATGGTGCTTCTGAATTGGCTTTCTGACATTGAAGTGTAATCCAGATTTTGTAACTCTGTGGGAGCGAGGGCTGTTCCTGATTCTTTCTTTTGAAGTGAGGTTTTCCTTCTAGTCATTTTGCTCAGTGCAGAGTGGCCAAAAACAAGTTGTATTGGAACACGGGGGAGTATCACTGGTCCGTCCAGCTGGTCTTCTGGGGGAGGGGCCTGCTGTGCTGATTTTCAGGTGTTAGCACTTGGGGGAGCTGCTCTGCCCCTGCCTGCTGCAGGGCTCAGCGGGGGTTGTTTACCCCGTGGGACCCAGGGAGGAACAGCAGCAGTTGCTATGGCAACTCTGGAAGCCTGGATTTAGCCTCCGCAGGAACTACGGGGCGGGGCTCGGGCTCTCGGTTCTCCGTCTGCAGGGTCTGGAGGCTCCGGGGCGGGGCCGCTGATGTGCTCAGCTTGGGGCAGGAGCGTCCTTGCTGTCCTGGGCCCTCCCGGCCTCTGCCTGTCCCACGGGGAGGCCGGATCCTGGGCTGTGTCCCGGCGCCCTGTGCTCCGGGGCCTGCGCTGTTGGATTCGCGCTCCTGCTCCGCAGCTCCCTCCCTGGAGCCGCTCCCGAGCCCCTCCGAGCTGCTCTGGTCGGTCCCTCCGTGCGCGCTGCAGCCCTTAGGGAGCTCGGAGCACTCTCCTGCGCTCGCAGGTGTCTGTTAGTGTCCCCGGGAGCCCGAGGGCATCCCCGCCCTCCTGGGTCCTGCTCCAACTCCCTGCGAGCCCCTTTCCGCCCGCCCGGGAAGGTTGGTGCAGCTCCTGCTCCTCTGGGACGGGGCTCTCCTGTCCTGGGGACACTCGCCCCGGCCTCAGCCCGGCTCCTCGCGGGCCCCTCCCCCTCGGAGGCCTTTTGTTTCTTTATTTCTTTTTCCCCGTCTTCCTACCTTGATAGAAGCGCGGACTCTTCTCACTGTAGCATTCCAGCTGGTCTCTCTTTACATCTCAGGCCGAATTCGTAAATTTTCAGGATGGTTTGAAGGTTATCTAGGTAATTTGGTGGGGACAGGTGATTTGGGGACCCTGCTCTTCCGCCATCTTGCCCCTCCCTCCTCTTTTTTTTTTTTTTTTAAGGTTTACTTGTTTATTTTAGAGAGAGATCATGAGTAGGAGAAGGGGTAGAAGGAGAGGGAAAAAGAATCCTCAGCAGACTTAGTGCTGAGTGTGGAGCTCCACATGGGCTTTGATCCCAGCCAGGCCCTGAGATCATGACATGAAAGGAAACCAAGAGTAGGCTGCTCAACCAGCTGAGCTACCCAGGTGCCCCAACACAGGTCCATTCTTATTTTTTTTTTTAATTTTATTTTTTAGAGAGACACAGTGGTGAGAGTGCTCAACACGGAGCTCAACACAGAGCCCAGTGTGGGACTTGATCTCATAACCTTGATTTTTTTATTTAATTTTTTTATTGGAGTTCAATTTGCCAACATATAGCAGAACACCCTGTGCTCATCCTGCCAAGCGCCCCCCTCAGTGCCCATCACCCACTCACCCCAACCCCCTGCCTACCTCCCCTTCCACTACCCCTTATTCATTTCCCAGAGTTAGCTGTCTCTCATGTTTTGACACCCTCACTGATATTTTCACTCATTTTCTCTCCTTTCCCTTTATTTCCTTTCACTAATTTTTATATTCCCCAAATGAATGAGACCATATAATGTTTGTTCTTTTCCGATTGACTTACTTCACTCAGCATAATACCCTCCAGGTCCATCCACGTTGAAGCAAATGGTGGGTATTTGTCGTTTCTAATGGAGTAATATTCCATTGTATACATATACCACATCTTCTTTATCCATTCATCTTTCGATGGACACCGAGGCTCCTTCCACAGTTTGGCTATTGTGGACACTGCTGCTAGAAACATCGGGGTGCAGGTGTCCAGGTGTTTCACTGCATCTGTATCTTTGGGGTGTAAATCCCCAGCAGTGCAATTGCTGGGTCGTAGGGCAGTTCTATTTTTACCTTTTTGAGGAACCTCCACACAGTTTTCCAGAGTGGCTGCACCAGTTCACATTACCACCCACAGTGCAAGAGGGTTCCCCTTTCTCCACATCCTCTCCAACATTTGTTGTTTCCTGCCTTGTTAATTTTCCCCATTCTCACTGGTGTGAGGTGGTATCTCATTGTGGTTTTGATTTGTATTTCCCTGATGGTCAGTGATGCGGAGCATTTTCTCATGTGCATGTTGGCCATGTCTATGTCTTCCTCTGTAAAATTTGTTCATGTCTTTTGCCCATTTCACGATTGGATAGTTTGTTTCTTTGCTGTTGAGTTTAGTAAGTTCTTTATAGATCTTGGGTACTAGCCCTTTATCTGATAGGTCATTTGGCTGCCAGTTTTTAAGGTGAGTGTGACCACTTTCCTTGTTTGGTTGCTGAAGCTGAATTTTTATGGCACTTAACACTTGCACTAAAAGACGAGAATCATAAATCCCACTTGGTCTTGGTGAATAATCTTCTTAATGTATTGTTGGATCCTATTGGCTAGTATCTTGTTGAGAATTTTTGCATCTGTGTTCATCAGGGATATTGGTCTATAATTCTCCTTTTTGGTGGGGTCTTTGGTTTTGGAATTAAGGTGATGCTGGCCTCATAGAACGAGTTTGGAAGTACTCCATCTGTTTCTGTCTTTCCGAACAGCTTTAGTAGAATCGGCATGGTTTCTTCTTTAATCATTTGATACAATTCCCCTGGGAAGCCATCTGTCCCTGGACTCTTGTGTCTTGGGAGGTTTTTGATGACTGTTTCAATTTCCTCCCTGTTTTTTTTATAATAAATTTATTTTTTTATTGGTGTTCAATTTACCAACATACAGAATAACACCCAGTGCTCATCCTGTCAAGTGCCCCCCTCAGTGCCCGTCACCCATTCACCCCCACCCCCTGCCCTCCTCCCCTTCCACCCCTAGTTCATTTCCCAGAGTTAGGAGTCTGTCTCCCTTTCTGATATTCTGTCTCCCTTTCTAATATTTCCCACACATTTCTTCTCCCTTCCCTTATATTCCCTTTCACTATTATTCTGTCTCCCTTTCTGATATTTCCCACACATTTCTTCTCCCTTCCCTTATATTCCCTTTCACTATTATTTATATTCCCCAAATGAATGAGAACGTACAGTGTTTGTCCTTCTCCGATTGACTTACTTCACTCAGCATAATACCCTCCTGTTCCATCCACGTTGAAGCAAATGGTGGGTATTTGTCGTTTCTAATGGCTGAGTAATATTCCATTGTATACATAAACCACATCTTCTTTATCCATTCATCTTTCGATGGACACCGAGGCTCCTTCCACAGTTTGGCTATTGTGGACATTGCTGCTAGAAACATCGGGGTGCAGGTGTCTCGGCGTTTCATTGCATCTGAATCTTTGGGGTAAGTCCCCAACAGTGCAATTGCTGGGTCGTAGGGCAGGTCTATTTCTAACTCTTTGAGGAACCTCCATACAGTTTTCCAGAGTGGCTGCACCAGTTCACATTCCCACCCACAGTGTAAGAGGGTTCCCTTTTCTCCGCATCCTCTCCAACATTTGTTGTTTCCTGCCTTGTTAATTTTCCCCATTCTCACTGGTGTGAGGTGGTATCTCATTGTGGTTTTGATTTGTATTTCCCTGATGGCCAGTGATGCGGAGCATTTTCTCATGTGCATGTTGGCCATGTCTATGTCTTCCTCTCTGAGATTTCTCTTCATGTCTTTTGCCCATTTCATGATTGGATTGTTTGTTTCTTTGCTGTTGAGTTTAATAAGTTCTTTATAGATCTTGGAAACTAGCCCTTTATCAGATTCGTCATTTGCAAATATCTTCTCCCATTCTGTAGGTTGTCTTTTAGTTTTGTTCACTGTATCCTTTGCTGTGCAAAAGCTTCTTATCTTGATGAAGTCCCAATAGTTCATTTTTGCTTTTGTTTCTTTTGCCTTCGTGGATGTATCTTGCAAGAAGTTACAGTGGCCAAGTTCAAAAAGGGTGTTGCCTGTGTTCTCCTCTAGGATTTTGATGGAATCTTGTCTCACATTTAGATCTTTCATCCATTTTGAGTTTATCTTTGTGTATGGTGAAAGGGAGTGGTCTAGTTTCATTCTTCTGCATGTGGATGTCCAATTGCCCCAGCACCATTTATTGAAGAAACTGTCTTTCTTCCAATGGATAGTCTTTCCTCCTTTATCGAATATTAGTTGACCATAAAGTTCAGGGTCCACTTCTGGGTTCTCTATTCTGTTCCATTGATCTATGTGTCTGTTTTTGTGCCAGTACCACACTGTCTTGATGACCACAGCTTTGTAGTACAATCTGAAATCTGGCATTGTGATGCCCCCAGATATGGTATTCTTTTTTAAAATTTCCCTGGCTATTCGGGGTCTTTTCTGATTCCACACAAATCTTTTTTTTTAAGACTTCTTTTTTTTTAATTTTTTTTTTATTTATTTATGATAGTCACAGAGAGAGAGAGAGAGGCAGAGACACAGGCAGAAGGAGAAGCAGGCTCCATGCACCGGGAGCCCGATGTGGGATTCGATCCCGGGTCTCCAGGATCGCGCCCTGGGCCAAAGGCAGGCGCCAAACCACTGCGCCACCCAGGGATCCCTGATTCCACACAAATCTTAAAATTATTTGTTCTAACTCTCTGAAGAAAGTCCATGGTATTTTGATAGGGATTGCATTAAACGTGTAAATTGCCCTGGGTAACATTGACATTTTCACAATATTAATTCTGCCAATCCATGAGCATGGAATATTTTTCCATCTCTTTGTGTCTTCCTGAATTTCTTTCAGAAGTGTTCTATAGTTTTTAGGGTATAGATCCTTTACCTCTTTGGTTAGGTTTATTCCTAGGTATCTTATGATTTTGGGTGCAATTGTAAATGGGATTGACTCCTTAATTTCTCTTTCTTCAGTCTCATTGTTAGTGTATAGGAATGCCATTGATTTCTGGGCATTGATTTTGTATCCTGCCACGCTACCAAATTGCTGTATGAGTTCCAGCAATCTTGGGGTGGAGGCTTTTGGGTTTTCCATGTAGAGTATCATGTCATCGGCGAAGAGGGAGAGTTTGACTTCTTCTTTGCCAATTTGAATGCCTTTAATGTCTTTTTGTTGTCTGATTGCTGAGGCTAGGACTTCCAATACTATGTTGAATAGCAGTGGTGAGAGTGGACATCCCTGTCTTGTTCCTGATCTTAGGGGAAAGGCTCCCAGTGCTTCCCCATTGAGAATGATATTTGCTGTGGGCTTTTCGTAGATGGCTTTTAAGATGTCGAGGAAAGTTCCCTCTATCCCTACACTCTGAAGAGTTTTGATCAGGAATGGATGCTGTATTTTGTCAAATGCTTTCTCTGCATCTAATGAGAGGATCATATGGTTCTTGGTTTTTCTCTTGCCGATATGATGAATCACATTGATTGTTTTACGAGTGTTGAACCAGCCTTGTGTCCTGGGGATAAATCCTACTTGGTCATGGTGAATAATTTTCTTAATGTACTGTTGGATCCTATTGGCTCGTATCTTGTTGAGTATTTTTGCATCCATGTTCATCAGGGATATTGGTCTATAATTCTCCTTTTTGGTGGGGTCTTTGTTTGGTTTTGGAATTAAGGTGATGCTGGCCTCATAGAATGAATTTGGAAGTACTCCATCTCTTTCTATCTCTCCAAACAGCTTTAGTAGAATAGGTATGGTTTCTTCTTTAAACGTTTGATAGAATTCCCCTGGGAAGCCATCTGGCCCTGGACTTTTGTGTCTTGGGAGGTTTTTGATGACTGCTTCAATTTCCTCCCCGGTTATTAGCCTGTTCAGGTTTTCTATTTCTTCCTGTTCCAGTTTTGGTAGTTTGTGGCTTTCCAGGAATGCGTCCATTTCTTCTAGATTGCCTAATTTATTGGCGTATAGGTGTTCATAGTATGTTTTTAAAATCGTTTGTATTTCCTTGGTGTTGGTAGTGATCTCTCCTTTCTCATTCATGATTTTATTAATTTGAGTCTTCTCTCTCTTCTTTTTAATAAGGCTGGCTAATGGTTTATCTATCTTATTAATTCTTTCAAAGAATCAACTCCTGGTTTTGTTGATCTGTTCCCCAGTTCTTCTGGTCTTGATTTCGTTTTGTTCTGCTCGAATCTTAATTAACTCTCTTCTTCTGCTGGGTGTAGGATCTATTTGCTGCTTTTTCTCTAGCTCCTTTATGTGTAAGGTTAGCTTTTTGTATTTGAGTCCTTTCCAGTTTTTGAATGGATGCTTGTATTGCGATGTATTTCCCCCCTTAGGACTGCTTTTGCTGCATCCCAAAGATTTTGAATGGTTGTATCTTCATTTTCATTAATTTCCATGAATCTTTTTAATTCTTCTCTTATTTCCTGGTTGACCCTTTTATCTTTTAGCAGGATGATCCTTCACCTCCACGTGTTTGAAATCCTTCCAAACTTCTTCTTGTGATTTAGTTCTAGTTTCAAAGCATTATGTCTGAAAATATGCAGGGTACAATCCCAATCTTTTGGTATTGGTTAAGACCTGAATTGTGACCCAGTATGTGGTCTATTCTGGAGAAAGTCCATGGACACTTGAGAAGAATGTGTATTCAGTTGTGTTTGGATGTAAAGTTCTGTAAATATCTGTGAAATCCATCTGGTCCAGTGTGTCATTTGAAGCTCTTGTTTCTTTGGAGATGTTGTGCTTAGAAGATCTGTCGATTGTAAAAGCGCTGTGTCAAGTCACCAAGTAAGTGTGTTATTATCTAAGTATGTCTTAACTTTTGTTATTAATTGATATACTTGGCAGCTCCCACATTCGGGGCATAAATATTCATGATTGTTAGGTCCTTTTGTTGGATAGATCCTTTATGATATAGTGTCCCTTTTCATCTCTTACTACAGTCTTTGGGATAAACTTTAATTTATCTGATAGAAGGATGGCTCCCCCTGCTTTCTTTTGAGGACCATTTGAATGGTAAATTGTTCTTCAATCTTTTATTTTCAGGCTGTAGGTGTCCTTACGTCTAAAATGAATCTTTGTAGACAGCAAATAGATGGGTCTTGCTTTTTTATCCAGTCTGAAACCCTTCGCCTTTTGATGGGGTTATTCAGCCCATTCACGTTCAGAGTTACTATTGAAAGATGAATTTAGTGTCATCATGATACCTATTCAGTCCCCGATTTTGTGAATTGTTTCCTTGGACTTTTTCTTTTACAGAGTCCCCCTTAATATTTCTTGCAGAGCTGGTTTGGTGGTCACATATTCTTTCAGTTTCTGCTACCTTGGAAGCTCTTTATCTCTCCTTCTATTCTGAATGAGAGCCTTGCTGGGTCACGTATTCTTGGCTGTATGTTCTTCTCATTTAGGACCCTGAATATATCCTGCCATCGCTTTCTGGCCTGCCAGCTCTCTGTGGAGAGGTCTACTGTTAACCTAATACTTCTCCCCATAAAGGTTAGGGATCTCTTGTCTCTTGCTTCTTTAAGGATCTTCTCTTTATCTTTGGAATTTGCAAGTTTCACTATTAAATGTTGAGGTGTTGAGCGGTTTTTATTGATTTTTTTGGGGGGTGGAATCTCTCTATCCCCTGGATCTAAATGCCTGTTTCCCTTCCCAAGTTAGGAAAGTTCTCAGCTATGATTTGTTCAAATACACTTTCTGGTCCTCTGTCTCTTTCGGCATCCTCTGTCTCTTTCGGCGCCCTCTGGAACCCCAATTAAACATAGATTTTTCCTTCTCAGGCTGTCATTTATTTCCCTTAACCTGTCCTCATGATCTTTTAACTGTTTTTCTCTTTTTTCCTCAGCTTACTTCCTTGCCATCAACTTGTCTTCTGCGTCACTCACTTGTTCTTCTACCTCTTTAACCCTCATTGTTAGGACCTCCAGTTTGGATTGCATCTCATTTAATTTTTTTTTAATTTCTGCCTGATTAGATCTAAATTCTACAGTCATGAAGTCTCTTGAATCCTTTATGCTTTTTTCTAGAGCCACCAGTAGCTTTATAATTGTGCTTCTGAATTGGCTTTCTGACTTTGAATTGTAATCCAAAATTTGTAACTCTGTGGGAGAGAATACTGTTTCTGATTTCTTTTGTGGTGAATTTTTCCTTCTAGTCATTTTGCTCAGTGTAGAGTGTCCAAAAACAAGTTGTACTGGAAAAAGGAGAAAAAGGGAAAAAAAAAGGGGTGGGGAACAAACAAAACAAAAAACAAGGGGGAGTATCCTCTGATCCTATATAGTGTAAATCCCTCCACTTACCCTGGAACTTTTCAGAGCTGCTTGGTCAATAAGTTGCTTTTCCCCTGTCCTTCCAGCTGGTCTTCTGGGGGAGGGGCCTGCTGTGCTGATTCTCAGGTGTGTGCACCTGGGGGAGCTGTCCAGGCCTCTGTAAGGTGCAAGGCTCAATGGGAGCTGTTTACCCTGTGAAGCCCCTGCTCAGTCCCAAGTACAAGGTGACACCAGGAGGAACAACAGTGGCGGCGGCCAGCTCTCCAGCTCTAAAGTCAGCTCCTGCGGTAATTACCGCAGCTCCCAGCCTGCAGGGGCCTGGCTGCTCTGGGGGCAGGGGATGCTGATATGCACAATTCCGGGCTGCCCAGCGGCAGGAGCGTCCTTGCTGCCCTGTGTCCTCCCAGCCTCCACCTGTCCCGGGGGGGCAGGGGCGCAGATCTTGGGCAGTGTCCGCCAGCGCCCTTGGTCCAGGGCCTGCACTGCTGGAATCATGCTCTCAGGGCGGCACAGCCCCCTCTGTGTGGAGCTGCCACCCGAGCTGCTGCCTGAGTTGCTCCCGGGTCCCGCTGGATGCGCACTAGCCTTTTAGGGAGCTCGTCACCGGTGTGTAGTGTGCTCTCCCCCGGGGCACAGTTCCTCTGTTAGTGCCCCTGGGAGCCTGAGGGCATCCCTGCCCCTTCTGGGATCCTGCCTGAGTTCCCTGCGAGCGCCTTTCCGTCCAGGATGATTGGTAAACTTTCTGTTTTTCTGGGACTCGGCTTTCCTGTCCTGGGGGCTCTCGCTGCCAGGCCTTAGCCTGGCTCCTCGCGGGGGGCCCCTCCCCCTTGGATGCTTTTTTATTTATTTTTTTCTGTCTTCCTACCTTGATAGAAGCTCAAACTCTTCTCACTGTAGCATTCTAGCTGTTCTCTCTTTAAATCTCAGGCCAAATTCATAGATTTTTAGGATGATTTAAAAGTTATCTAGGTAAGTTGGTGGGGACAGGTGACTTGGGGACCCTACTCTTCTACCATCTTGCCCTGCCTCCACAACTTTGAGATTGTGACTTGAGCTGAAATCAAGAGTTGGAGGCTTAACCCACTGAGCTACCCAAGTGCCCTCCATTCTTATATTTTTATGTTTGAATTAAACTCCAGTACCCGTAAGAAATTTTCTTTGTTTATACTTTCCTTCCTGCTTCATAGGGAAGTTATCAAGTGGAAAATGATAATTCATAGGAAGGTTTGTGAATTCCTTGTAAGAAGAATGTATTATGCAGGGGCGCCTTAACAGTTTGTTAAGTGTGGAACTTGATTTTGGCTCAGGTCATGATCTCAGGGTCCTGTTGTCCAGCCCTGTGTTGGGCTCTGCACTCAGTGTGGAGTCTACTTGTCCCTCTCCCTCTGCTCCTCCCCCTCTTTGCACTCCCTATCTCTAATATAAAAAAAAATATATATATATATAAATTTAAAAAATGTGTTATGTAGTTTTAAAATATGCTAGTGAAGAGGAAAAAAACTACTCTGTGACCATAAAGTGGAGGCAGTCAGTGAACACACAACACACTATAAATTCCTCCCTCCTATACTTGGTGTTACTTTTGTCACACATTTTACTTTTCAGAATACTACAAATACACAACACATTGGAACTATTTTGTTTCAGACTAGGAGTTGGCAAATTTTTCCTCTAAAGGACCAGATAGTAAAATATTTTTAACTTTGTAGGCTAAGAGGCAAAATTGATGTATGTTTTGTAGATATACTTAGGCAATAAGAAAGTAAATAAATTTCCACACAGTTTTTATTGATGAAATTTAAAAATAATTGAGCACAATGTTTTTGGTAATATATCTCTAATGATAAGAATATAATTTTTTTTGGATTAATTGTCTTTAGTGTTAATGTTCCTTATAATCAAAATCAGTCACAAATCTTATTCTGTTAATGCTGACCTGTAATGAGATTTTATATTTTTCATCTTTATAAATACTTTTTCAGACAAGTTTTGCCAAATACTGATGTCAGTCATAGACACGTTTTAATTTGAGACTATGCATCACTTGGAAGGCATTTATGGAATTTGTTTAGCATCTTTTCCTGTTATTTGCCATTTAGCATGTTATTATATTGCAGATTAGACTTCCAACTGATGGTTAGGTGGAAGTTCCTCAGTTGACCATTATATGGATTTTGAAATATGGAAATTTCCTTTGTAGTTGCATTGAAGTTTAAAAAAACTCTATAGGAACTGTATTTTGAGTACAAAAATGTGTGTGTAATCAAAATTTGGTTTAGAATGGTGGAGATATTGTTTCTTTTTTTAACTTTTGAAAGTATGAGAAGTTTGGAAAGCAGTTTAACATTAGTTGTGATTTGAGTTGGCATCAGAATATCTTTAATATAGATATGCTTCACAAATAAGTGCAGTTTTAAGTTGCATTCATTAAGAAGCCTTATCAAGACTGAATCAAAAACTAATTTCCAAAATCATTTATTATTTGACAGTAATAGTGGATGAGGGAAGGGGTGCCTGGCTGATTCAGTCAGTGGAGCATGTGACTCTTGATCTTGGGGTGTGAGTTCAACTACCACATTGGGTGTAGAGATTTTTTAAAATTTATTTATATTTATTTATTTATTTTTTTTAAAGATTTATTTATTTATTTATTCGGAGAGAGTGAGAGAGAGGCAGAGACACAGGCAGAGGGAGAAGCAGGCTCCTTGCAGGAAGCCTGACGTGGGACTCGATCCCGGATCTCCAGGATCATACCCGGCTGCAGGCGGTGCTAAACTGCTGCGCCACTGGGGCTGCCCTAGAGATTTTTTTTAAAAATAAAATGTTTAAAAAATAGTGGATGAGGGAAGTTTTCACAGAAATTTCAGCCACAGCTTGAAGTGCGATAAAATTACAATAAAACTTGAGCACTACTAAGTCATCTTGCCACTGTGCACTTGAGCAAGTCAGGGTACTTGCCTTCTGTTTCTTATAAAAATTCACAGAAGTGAAGCTGATCAAGTTCATGAGAGCAAATGAAGTTCTTTGTTGACTGATGCAGAATAACACATGAAATAGTCATATAATTTCTACAGAGTATTTGATAATGAATCAAATATTGAATAACCATAGATTTTAAACATCTTCCATGTTTTTACAAGCTTTGTAAACTGGTCCAAGTTATTTTCTGTCCGTGTATATTTTCACTACATCAGTCATAACACATCTTAGTAGCTTCCACATCAGATGGTACTGAGTTAGTGTTGACTCCATTTGTTCAGTCACTTCAGACTTGGAATTGACTTCTTGAATATAACGGAGCAGGATCAGTAACACATGTTGACTCATGAATCAAGGGAAGCAAAAAAAAAAAAAAAAAACCCAAAAAACCCAAAAACCAAAACAAAACAAAAAATCAAGGGAAGCCGCTAGTATTTCTTTGCCTTTTAAAAAAGATATACAGGGGTGCCTGGGTGGCTTAGTTGGTTGAGAGGCTGCCTTTGGCTCAGATCTCAGGGTCCTGAGATCAAGCCCTGCATTGGGCTCTCTGCTCAGCGGGGAGTCTGTTTCTGCTCCCACCCCCGCTTATGTGTTCTCTCTCCATTTCTCTCTTTCTCTCAAATAAATAAAAATCCTTAAAAAATAAGGGTATATAATTCAGTGGTTTTAATGTATTTAGAAGGTTGAATAACTGTTATCACGATCATATTCCAGAATATTTTCATCACTCCATAAAGAATCCCTGTACCCAATGACAGTCACTCCACATTTTTCTCTCCTCTCCAAGAAAATCACAGTTACTAGCCTACTTTCTATGTCCATGGGATTTGCCTATTCTGGACATTTCCTATGAATGGAATCATGCAATATGTGGTTTTTTGTGTCTAGTTTCTTTTTTTTTTAAGATTTTATTTATTTATTCATGGGAGACACAGAGAGAGAGGCAGAGATATAGGCAGACAGAGGGAGAAGCAGACTCTCCAAGGGAGCCCGATATGGGACTCTATCCCCAGACTGGGATCACACCCTGAGCTGAAGGCAGACGCTCAACCGCTGAGCCACCCAGGCGTCCCTGTGTCCAGTTGCTTTAACTTAGCGTAGGGTTTTTTTTTTTTTTGAGAGACTCAGAGAGAGAGAGAGAGAGAGAGAGAGAGAGAGAGAGAGAGAGGGAGGCAGAGATACAGGCAGAAGGAGAAGCAGGCTCCATGCAGGGAGCCTGACGTGGGACTCGATCTCGGGTCTCCATGATCATGCCTTGGGCTGAAGGCAGTGCTAAACTGCTGAACCACCTGGGCTGCCCTAGCATAGGTTTTCAGGTTCATCCATACACTAGTATATATTAGTACTTCCTTCTTTTTATGCATGATCATATTCTATTGTATGGATATACCACATTTTGTTTATCCAGTCATTTATTTGATGGATATATGGTCTCTTTCCACTTGTGTCTATTACAAGTTGTGTTATTATCCTTTATGGATAACTTTTTGTGTGAGTAAATGTTTTCAGTTCTCTTGGGGTATATATGTAGGAGTGGAAATGCTGGATCATGTGATAATTATATGTTTAACTTTTTGAGGAACTGCCAAACGATTTTCTACAGCAGCTGTACTATTTTACATTTCTACCAGCAATACATCCCTCAGTTTTATTGTCAGTCTTTTTGATTATAGCCATTGTAGTGGGTATGAAATGGCATCTCATGGTTTTGATTAGCATTTCACTAATGACTAATGATGTTGAACATTTTCATGTTTTTTTTAAATTCAAATTCAATTAGCCACATATAGCACATTATTAGTTTCAGATGTTGTGTTCACTAATTCATCAGTTGTGTATAACACCCAGTGCTCATCACATCACCCAATTACCCCATCTCCCTACCCACCTCCCCTCCAGCAACCTTCAGTTTGTTTGCTATAATTAAGAGTCTCTCATGGTTTTTCTCCCTCTTTGATGACTTCTCAGTTTTCCCTCCCTTCCCCTCGGATCCTCTGCACTGTTTCTTATATTCCACATATGAGTGGAACTGGTGGGTATTATTTTGAGTGAAATAAGTGAATCAGAGCATTTTCATTTTTTTAAGAGATTTTATTTGTTCATGAGAGACAGAGAGACAGAGAGAGAGAGAGAGAGGCAGAGACACAGGCAGAGGGAGAAGCAGGCTCCATGCAGGGAGCCTGATGCAGGACTGGATCCTGGGCTGAAGGCAGGCGCTAAACTGCCGAGCCACCCAGGGATCCCGCATTTTCATGTTTTATTGGTACTTGTATATCTTCCTTAGAGATATACCTGTTCTGATCCTTTTTCAATTTTTAATTTTTTATTGTAAATGTTCTTTTATATATTCTGGATGCAAATCCCTTGTAAGATATATTATTTGCAAATATTTCCTACCATTATCTGGGTTTTCTTTTCTTCCCCCCCTTTTTTTTAAGATTTGTTTTTTAAAGATTTTATTTATTCATGAGAGATAGAGAGAAGCAGAGACACAGGCAGAGGGAGAAGCAGGCTCCCTGCAGAGAGCCCGATGTGGGACTCGATCCCAGGTTCAGGATCACGCCCTGGGCTGAAGGCAGGCACCAAACTGCTGAGCCACCCAGGGATCCCTGTCTTTTTCTTTTTGACTGATTTCACTTAACATAATACCCTCTAGGTCCATCCATATTATAATTAATGGGAAGATTTCATTCTTTTTTATAAATCATATTCTATTACACACACACCACATCATCTTTGTCCATTCATCTATCGATGGACACTTAGGTTGCTTCCATACCTTGGCTACTGTAGATAATGCTACAGTCAACAAAGGAGTGCATATATCTTTTTTTTGTTTGTTTTTTGTTTTATGCTAGGAGAGTTACCAGTTTTTTTTTAAATTTATTTTTTATTGGTGTTCAATGCATATATCCTTTCTAATTAATATTCTCATTTTCTTTGGGTAAATACCTAGTAGTGGAATTACTGAGTCACGTCCCATTTTATTTTAAGTTTTTTTTAGGAGTCTTCATACTATTTTCTGCAGTGGTTGGACTGATTTACATTCCCATCAACAGTGTGTGAAAGTTTCCTTTTCTCCACATCCTCATCAGCACTTGTTATTTCTTGTCTTTTTGACACTAGCCATTCAAAGAACTGATTTTAGATTATAAGATTTGGTATATAGTAGAAGTCCTTCAAGATTGACAAGGCTATTCTTGTTTCTTTGCATTCTTTTTTTTTTTATTTTTTTTGTTTTTTTTTAATTTTTTTTATTTATTTATGATAGTCACAGAGAGAGAGAGAGAGACACAGAGACATAGGCAGAGGGAGAAGCAGGCTCCACGCACCGGGAGCCCGACGTGGGATTCGATCCCGGGCCTCCAGGATCGCGCCCTGGGCCAAAGGCAGGCGCCAAACCGCTGCGCCACCCAGGGATCCCTGTTTTATGTTTCTTTGCATTCTTATATAAATTTTGAAATAAAATGATCATTTTCCTAAAAAAAAGACATGGGATGAAATTTAAAACAATTTTTAATTCTAGTATAATAATATACAGTGTTCTATTATTTTCAGGTATACAATATAGTGATTTAACTATTCTATACATTACTCAGTGCTCATCATGATAAGTGTACTCTTAGTCTCCTACACCTCTTTCACCCATCTCCCATCCATCTCCTCCCCTTTGGCAACCAGCAGTTCTCTGTATTCATGAGTCTCTTCTTTTTTGTTTATCTTTTTTTTTTCTTTCTTTGTTTTGTTTCCTAAATTCCACATATGATTAAAATTATATGGCATTATCTTTCTTGACTGACTTATCTCATTTAGCATTATACCCTTTGGATCCATCCATGTTGTTACAAATGGCAAGATTTCATTCTTTTTTATGGTTGAGTAATATTCCATTGTGTGTATGTATATATACAGACATACTACATATATACATGCATGTATATACATATACACTACATATTTACTCATCTATGAATTGACAGTTGAGTTGCTTCTATACCTTGGCTATTGTAAATAGTGCTGCAATAAATACGGAATTTTGATTGATACTATAGATTTTCCCTTGTACATTTGCTGTTTATTTCATTAATTTTTGTTTATATTTTTATTATGGGGACTTTGTTTCTCAAAGTATAATCATCTTTATAATCATAATCAAATATAATATAAAACTGTTTATATTAGATAAGAAGCCTCCAGTGTTAATTTCTTTTTAGATAATTGAAACATATTTGCCCCAAAAGGACAGGTGAACACAAGTTATGCTGAGGGAAAGAAAGACTCTGCTTACAGAAGCATTTTTATACACATGTGTGGTATGGGGTAATTTTGCTAAAATGTCCTTCAATATACTGAGCTACTTTATATTACTATTCAAAATATAGATTGAATTGAAGGGAGCTTATGTATTTGAAAGATGAATTAGTGAAGAAGGAAAGTATGTATTTAAGAAAATTTAGTGATTATTTTCTGTGACACTGACCTTGTCTCAGTATTAAAAAATGCTAATTGGTGTGTTTACCTTTGTTTTCCTAGTGATATGCAGCTTTCGAGGATCTGTCCCTCAAGGGTTGGTCTTAGAAATAGGAGAAACAGTTCAGATTCTTGAAAAATGTGAAGGTAAGTATGGACCTATATAGTACACAATTAGTGATAATTTTGGGTAGTATTATATACATTTATTGTGTAGTCTTAGATTATAAGCAATCATTTTGAAAGCATAATTGACCACATTATGATATATTGTTATAAAATCCTTCCTAATCTATGTTTATCATAAATGTAGTCTATTTTGGTTCTAATCTAATAGCAACAATTAAATAACTCAATGTTGGCCCTCAGAACATAATTTTTACATACTATGTTAAATGATTAATTTTATAATCAAATAATCTTCCACCCATGCTTAGCTGCATTTGAATAGAATTGAATTGTAATTAGTTCATTTGTGTGTTTCTGTTTGACTGACTGGATGTGATCAGTTATAATTAAAACAAGGCAGTAAATATGCTCAAATGAAGTTTGGCTTGACTATTAGCCTCTTCTGTGATGTATATAGTTATTTCTGCCATAACATTTATGTATTATTGAAAAATGTAACATTTTTCAAAATCATGCACTCAGGGGCACCTGGGTGGTGCAGTTGGTTAAGCATCTGACTATTGGATTCAGCTCAGGTTGTGATCTCAGTGTTGTGGGATTGATCCCTGTGTTGGGCTCTGGGCTCAGCACAGAATCTACTTAAGATTCTTTCTTCCTCACTCTTTGCCCCTCCCCTTCACTCTCTCTCCATCTCTAAAAGAAATACATCTTTAAAAAAAATCATGCACTCAGATCAACAAGATACATAGGAAAAATTAAGTTAGGGAGAAATCACATAAAATCAGAGTATTGACAAAACCAAAATGGATACCATGGGTATCTGGGCAGCCTAGGCTGGCAGTTCAGCAGGACTAGAAGCCATCTCAAATTATATAACAGAATGGATGTATCTTGTAAGAAGTTACTGTGGCCAAAGATGAATGGATAAAGAAGATGTGGTTTATGTATACAATGGAATATTACTCAGCCATTAGAAACGACAAATACCCACCATTTGCTTCAACGTGGATGGAACTGGAGGGTATTATGCTGAGTGAAATAAGTCAATCAGAGAAGGACAAAAATTATATGGTCTCATTCATTTGGGGAATATAAAAAATAGTGAAAGGGAATAAAGGGGAAAGGAGAAAAAAATGAGTGGGAAGTATCAGAAAGGGAGACAGAACATGAAAGACTCCTAACTCTGGGAAATGAACTAGGGGTGGTGGAAGGGGAGGTAGGAGGGGGGTGGGGGTGACTGGGTGACGGGCACTGAGGTGGGCACTTGACGGGATGAACTCTGAGTGTTATTCTATATGTTGGCAAATTGAACACCAATAAAAAATAAATGTATAAAAAATTATATAACAAAATGGAAATGTTGCTATATGAGCATGGGGATAGGGGAGACAATGCCATGTAAATGGAGCTCTGATCCAGTTGCCTACTGTTTAGGTGGATATGGAAGTAAGTATAACCTACCATGACCCAGGAATATGTAAGTTTGGGAGTGCACTTTTCTGGAAAGGGAGCTCTTGTGCAGCAGTCATTTAACATTTTCTTAAAACAAATATAAATCAGTACCCTTTCATGATAAAATCTCTAGGCAAAATAATAGAAGGGAATTTTCTTAATCTGGTAAAGGATGTCTAATAAAAAGCCTATAGCAAATACCATTATTCATTTATAAAATATTGAAAGATTTTTCATTGAGATCTAAAAATGAGACAAGGAGACTTAGTATCATTGTATATGTTGAACATTATACTGGCAATACCAGCTAGTGTGGTAAGAAAAATAAGATACGTAAAGAATGGAGAGATAAGATTGAAACTATCATTTGTACATGATTGTGTATATGAACATCCAATAGTTTCTGTTAAAAAAACTCTGGGAATAAATATGGGAACTTAAAAATATGATGGGTACAATATCAATATATTAAATATACATTATTTTATATCTATTTGCAACTAAGTACTAGAAAATGAATTAAAGAAATAATGTTATTTATATAGCATCACAAACATCAAATGCCTAGAAGTAAATCTAATAAAAAATGCAAGACATCTACATTAAAAGCTACAAAACATTGTTGATAGAAATTAAGGAAAATCTAAATAAGTGGAAACATATACATATTTAGATTGAAAGACTTACTGTCATAAAGATGTCAGTTCTTCCCAGATTGATCTTTGTTTAATACAATCCCAACAGAAATCCATCAGGTTTTTTCTTTTTTTTCTATGGATATTGAACAGCCGATTCCATCATTCATTTGAAAATGCAAAAGGTAACAAATAGCCAACACAATCATGAAGAAGGCAAGAAAGTGGAAGGTTTATACAACCAGATATGAAGACTTATTATAAATGAAGACATTGTGGTTTTGGGGCAAAGACAGAATAAATGAAACAGAATAGAGGGGCCAGAAACCTACCATCATGTGTATCATCATCAGTGATACATGAAAAAAGTGAAAGTTGCAGTGCACTGGGGAAATGATATCCTTTGCAAGAGATGATACGGAGCCACCTGGAATAAAAAATGATAGCACATTCAGTAAGTGTTATAGTGTCAATATCGAAAGCAGTGAGTTGTGATCTCTACCTCATAGCATTTGTCCCAAACACAATTTCAGATGGATGGTAGACCTAAATGTGAAATGTAAAACCATAATGTACCTTGAAGGAGATATAGGAAAATATTCTTCTTGACCTTTTCAATTTTGCTTTTCAAAAGACATCATGAAGGAGAGAAAAAAGGCAAGTCACAGTGAGAGAGATGTTTGACAAAGGACTTGTATTTAAAGTATCTAAAGAACTATTACAAATCAAAAATAAGATATTCCAATAGAAAAATGAGCAGAAGGCTTGATTAGGCTCCTCACAAAACATATTCCAGTGGCTCATAAACATTTGGAAAGGTGATGGGACGCCTGGGTGGCTCAGCGGTTGATGTCTGCCTTTGGCTCAGGCCGTGATCCTGGGTCGGGGTGGGGGTTCCTCATCCGGCTCCCTTGGAGAGCCTGCTTCTCCCTCTGCCTGTGTCTCTGCCTCTCTCTCTGTGTTTCTCATGAATAAATAAATAAAATCTTAAAAAAAAAAGTTTGGAAAGGTATTTAATTTCATTCAGCAGGGAAATACAAATTAAAACCACAATGAGATACCACAACACAGCCACTGGAATGACTAAAATTCAAAACTTTGGCAATACTAAACTGCTGGTAAGGTGTAGAACAGCTGTTACTTTCATACACTGCTGGTGGGAGAGGAAATGGGGTAACCAGTTTGGAAAAGTATTTGGCATTATTAACTAAAGTTGAATGTACATATACCTGATGATCTAACATTTCTATTCATAGGTATAAATCCAACAGCAAAATACATGTATAAGATGTTAGTGATCGCTTTATTCATAATTGTTGCAAACCAACCTGGAAAAAATATATGTTCTTCAACAGCAGGATGGTATATTCATACAATTGAATGTGACACAAAAAGGAAGTGAATGTATTATTACGTACAGCATTACAGATGAGTCTCACAGATACACTCTTCTTTTTTTCAATAAATTTATTTTTTATTGGTGTTCAATTTGTCAACATACAGAATAACACCCAGTGCTCATCTCGTCAAGTGCCCACCTCAGTGCCCGCCACCTAGTCACCCCGACCCCCCGCCCACCTCCCCTTCCACCACCCCTAGTTCGTTTCCCAGAGTTAGGAGTCTTTCATGTTCTGTCTCCCTTTCTTTTTTTTTTTTTTAAATATTATTTATTTATTTATGATAGTCACACAGAGAGAGAGAGAGGCAGAGACACAGGCAGAGGGAGAAGCAGGCTCCATGCACCAGGAGCACGATGTGGGATTCGATCCTGGGTCTCCAGGATTGCGCCCCGGGCCAAAGGCAGGCGCCACACCGCTGTGCCACCCAGGGATCCCTCTGTCTCCCTTTCTGATATTTCCCACTTATTTTTTCTCCTTTCCCCTTTACTCCCTTTCACTATTTTTTTTATTCCCTAAATGAATGAGACCATATAATTTTTGTCCTTCTCCAATTGACTTATTTCACTCAGCATAATACCCTCCAGTTCCATCCACTTTGAAGCAAATGGTGGGTATTTGTCGTTTCTAATGGCTGAGTAATATTCCATTGTATACATAAACCACATCTTCTTTATCCATTCATCTTTCGATGGACACCGAGGCTCCTTCCACAGTTTCACAGATACACTCTTGATTGAAGTCAGATGTAAGTGTTCATGCCATTATGGT
Organism: Nyctereutes procyonoides; assembly: GCF_905146905.1. Taxonomy (NCBI): domain Eukaryota; kingdom Metazoa; phylum Chordata; class Mammalia; order Carnivora; family Canidae; genus Nyctereutes; species Nyctereutes procyonoides. Next base: position 38,761,933 of record NW_026575131.1, on the reverse strand, counting down.
CCTGTACACATAAAGTACTGAATCAGGTAAAACTAATATACCTGGTGATATTTGTTGGAATATTGAAATAACCACCCTTATATCTGGCTTCTTTTACTACAGTTGTATCTGTGATATTGTTATTTGTAGTAGCAATCCATTTTCCTTTCTGTATCACTTTCAATTTAAGAGTGTGTGCATGTTAATGACTGAAAGAGACAGGAGTGGCATTTGGGATGCTGCTATTATTTTACTTATCTGAGTGGTGGACATACAGTTGTATATTCTTTGCAAGTTTACTTAGCTGTAGACTAATGATTTTCACACTTATGAATGTTACATAACAGTAAAAAAATTTAAAAAATAAAAGGACTTGGTAAATTTTATGAGAAGTATAAAGATGCAACAACATGGTTATATCTAAAAAAAAAACAAAAAGACATGGTTATATCTAAAAAATACATTGAACAAATGAACCAGATATGAAAAATTACATTCTCTATGATTCAACTTATATGAAATTCAAGAACAAGCAATACTATAAATCTGTGATGATAGAATAGTGGTTGCCTAGGAGAGTATTGACTGGAAAGAGGCATGAAGGAACGAACTTTCAGGATGATTGAAGAGTTCCGTGTCTTGATGAAATCTGGGTTATGGGTGTATTACACTTGTTAAAGCTTATAGAATGGTACATTCATAGTCTGTGCATGATACTGTATGTAAATTATGCATCAATGAAATGGATTAATGAAAAACCAAGTTACAAACTGGAAAATTTTTTTTTGCGATATAAATGACAAGGATAATATAAAAGAACTCATGTAAACCAATGCTAATAAATAACAAGTGAATAGAAAAATGAACAAAAATATGACTATGGACTCCATAGAAATGCTCAGTCTTGTCAACAAAGAATAGCAAGTTACAATCAGAGTGATGAACAAGTCCATGCATACTAGTTTGAGAATAAGATTAGTCTGATCTATCCAGATGTTGACCCAGATATTTTTCAGTGGGAATTCTTATATGGAGGATAATGGGGATATCTTGTGATGTTAGATGTGCATATCCTATGATTTAGCATTTAAATGGCTAAGTGTATACCTTAAAGAAGTGTTTTTAAAGCTATCCTCATCAAATCATTAGTGGATTACAAATTTCATTTAGTGCTCACTATCAACATTAATAAAAATATCAGGAATATTTTGCTATATCAGTTATGATCTATTTACAGTAATAATTTGAATAGGGAATATTTAATACAAATGTTAACTGGTAAAAAGTAATTACTAAAAGGGGTAAAAAAACATTAAAAATTTATAGAAGTAACAGGTGCCAAAGTCAGTGACTACTGAGGAAAAGTCAGTAAGCAAGGAATTAATTTAAAAGAACACTCTCCTGTCTCAAGGCAAAGATTCAGATCCTTTTGGAAAGGCCATGGCTGCCATAGGAACATGTAGCCTGTCAGTGGTCAAGAAACTTGCTGGAAGGCATGGGTTAGAGCTGGCCAATAGCAACAACCTGCTGGGTAGCAGTAAAACTTATGGAATGGTATGAGTGAGCCAGAGCTGGTCCATACGTGCAGTTCCTCAGATGCCAGAGCCTAAGAGCCATAGCTTGTCTGTGGAGGTGGCTGAGATAAGCACTGCTGGGCCTCCAAACATATACAAACATGCTTCTTACCTTCTTCCAGTATACTTATCATCTGGTTAAATTAGTATTTTTTTTATTACTATGATTAATTCATGGCTGATACATATATAGTATATTATCACTGTATCTTGTATTACTATTTGGTTTCTAGAATTAATATTTGACATATATATTTAACAAGTATATAATTTAAATAAATAAATACATACATACATACATACATACATACATCACCTTTTCTTTATCCATTCATCCACTGATAGACACTTAGGTTTCTTTGTCTTAGCTGTTGTGAATAATGCTACAATGAACAATGGAAAAAAGAATCTAGTTTTAAGTTTTTGAGGAACTTCCATACTGTTTTCTGTAGTAGCTGTACAAATTAAATTACCATTAACAGTGCACCAGGGTTTCCTTTTCTCTATATCCTTGTCAGCATTTGTTATCTCTTGTATTTTTGATGATAGTGATCCTAACAGATGTGAGGTAATATCTCATTGTGTTTTGGCTTAGAATTTAAATTTAGAATTTTGATTTAGAAGTTATTTTGTGAGAGCAGTCAGGCGGCCTCAGACTTGATTTTGGTTGGTTAGTTAACATCATTTTCCCTGTCATAAATAATACCAAATTCTAATTGTTTCAAGAGCCAATTCAAGTAGGTACTCTGTTTTCATTACATTCCCTCCAAGCCAGGAATTCCACTTAAATTCACTTGCTGGGCTCATGTTTATAAATGACAGTGTGTAGTAAAATTCTCTGGCTTCCTTAGAGAATACTTCCCGAGATAGTATTTATTGCTTATGACATATGCTTTGTGCTGGAAGACTCATGTCACTTATCCCCATTGTGTCTGTTTGCTGATTTGTTACCCGTATAGCTCTCCGAAGCCGTCTTATTCATACCTTGTTTTACTGTCTAGATTCATGATCCATAGGGTGCTTTGACTTTGGGTCTTGTAGGTATTCCTACTATGGGTTTCTCACTCAATTCCTTCTTCCATTTTACTTTGAACATTTCTGTCTTCTGTCCCCTTTCTCATTGTCTTAGTCTGATTTGACTTATCTGCCTATTCCTGTGCTGTCCTTAGTCCTAAAGTTGATGCTGGCTTTTCTGTAAGAAAATTTCCACTGCCAAGCTGGAGAGTGTACATCTGATTTTTTCTTAAATTATATTATAGATACGATTATATATATATAATATATATTTAATAACAGGTTTCTTTTTTAAAGTGGTGTGAAAAAGCAACTTGTAAAAAAAAGTTTAAAAGTAATCTTTTATTCCAAGGGATCTAAGTAATGTAAATATTTATTAATTCTTTAGTTTCTCTGTGATTAGAATGAATCCAAATGTACAATAGTTATTTTGTTTGCAGAGGGAGAAAAGAAATAATTCAGTATTCATGTTGCTCAAGGTGAATCTATCAGTGAATAGGCAAGGTGAGCCAATATAAGTCATATAGAAATCTCCTGATTTCCTCTTCTAATTTTTGATTCATGCATATTCCAACCAGTAAGACTATTTTGTATCAACTTTTCATTTGCTTAATATTTGGTTTTCCTTTTCTTTTTTTTTTTTTTAAAGATTTTATTTATTCATGAGAGATAGAGAGACAGACAGAGATAGGCAGAGGGAGAAGCAGGCTCCGTGCAGGGAGCCCAATGTGGAACTCCATCCCGGGTCTCCAGGATCATGCCTGGACTGAAGGCGGCGCTAAACTGCTGAGCCACCCGGGCTGCCCCTGGTTTTCCTTTTCTTATCTTGCCTTTCTATAATATTCAGACTAAGAGTCAGTATCAGCATCTGCAAACCAGTGTAAACTTTGATATATATATATATATATATATATATATATATATATATATATATATATAGAAATGAAAGAAGGTATTGTTGAAAAATTATGTAATAAATAAAGAGACTCCAAGTTTGGGTACCATCTTTATTAGTTTCTATTGTACTTTTTTGGATTAGTATTTGCTTCCACTTTCTAATGGCATTTAAAAACTTAAGCTTTTAAACACTAACCCTTTATCTATAATGTCATTTGCAAATATCTTTGCCCATTCCGTAGGTTGCCTTATAGTTTTGTTGATTGTTTCCTACACTGTGCAGAATGATGAAGTTCTAATAGTTCATTTTTGCTTTTGTTTCCCTTGCCTCTAGAGATGTGTCTAGTAAGAAGTTGCTAGAGCCTAGGTCAGAGAGGTTGCTGCCTGTGTTCTCATCTAGGATTTTGATGGCTTCTTGTCTCACATTTAAGTCTTTCATCCATTTTGAATTTATTTTGTGTATGGTGTAAGAAGTGGTCCAGTTTCATTCTTCTACATGTTGCTGTCCACATAACACACTCAACACTCCCCAAAATAAATAATCCAGTTAAGAAATGGACACGAATAGACATTTTTCCAAAGAAGATATACAGAAGACTAAAAGACACATGAAAAGATGTTCAGCATCACTCATCATTAGGGAAATACAAATCAAAACTATACTGAGATGCTACCTCACACTCATCAGAATGGCTAAAATTAGCAAGTCAGGAAATAAAAGATGTTGGTGAGGATGTGGAGAAATGTAAATCCTCTTAAATTGTTGGTGGGAATGCCAACTGGTGTAGCCACTTTGGAAAATATGGAGGTTCCTCAAAAAGTTAAAAACAGAACTACCAGGACACCTGGGAGCTCAGCAGTTGAGCATCTGCCTTCGGCTCAGGTCATGATCCTGGGATCCTGGGATCGAGTCCCACATCAGGTTCCCTGCTTCTCTGTCTGCCTATGTCTCTGCCTCTCTCTGTATGTCTCTCATGAGTAAATAAATACAATCTTTGAAAAAAAAAAGACAACAAAAAGGAGGAAAAATATTCTTGGTGAAGCTATTGAAATAAAATGTTTATCTTTTAAAAACAAAACAAAACAAAACAAAACAAAAAACAGAACTACCTATGAGCCAGCAATTGCACTACTAGGTATTTACCCAAAGGATACAAATATACTTATTTGAAGGGGCACATGCACCCCAATGTTTATAACAACATTATCAACAATAGCCAAAATATGAGAAGAGCCCAAATGTCCATCAACTGATGAATAAAGATGTGATATCTGTATAAAATCAAATATTACTCAGCCATCAAAAAGAATGAAATCTTGCCATTTGTAATGATGTGGATGGAGTTAGAGAATATAATGCTAAGAGAAATAAGTCAGAGAAAGGTTCACTCAAATGTGGAATTTAAGAAACGAAACAAAGAAAGGGGAAAGAAGGAAAAAAAAGAAGGAGGCAAATCATAAGAGATTCTTAACTATAGAGAACAAACTGAGGGTTGCTGGAGGGGAGGTGGGCAGGGGAATGGGGTAAATGGTGATGGGTATTAAAGAGGGCACTTGTGATGAGCTCTGGATATTATATGTAAACATTAAATCACTAAATTCTTCTGAAACCAAAATTACATTATATGTTAACTAGAATTTATTTTATTTATTTATTTATTTATTTATTTATTTATTTATTTATTTATTTTTTTTTGTGTGTGTTGTTGGTTTTTTTTTTTTTTTAATTGAAGGTCCCTTACTGGTCCTGTTTCCATGAGTGCCAAGACCAGGGGAAAAGGGGAGGGGAACCAGGTGGCGCAAGGAAGGGTCATCTCCACAACATTCCATTTAGAAATAGAACTAAACAGACAAGCACAGAGTCACTATTGCGGTTAGAAGTTGGCAGCATGGGAAAAGGGAGGAACAGGTGAGGAGCTGGGGTGTCGTTAAAAAATAATACAGGCCCCCCCCAAACTGGGGTGTCTGGGGGGGAACTTGGTCTGCTTCAACCCAAGAGGAATCAGAAGATCAAAAATGGTTTGGGAAAGCCAGAACCGTCAGGGATAGAGGGAGGAGGAAGGTCCAGAGGGTGAGGGGGCTGTTTGGCAACTGGGGTGAAGAGATTGCCCTCCCCCTGCTGGGATCCCCCCAGCCCCTCCGGTCTGGCAGGAAGGGGGTAGCCTGCAACCCCCATGGGCAGGTCTGGGGCTGCCAGATGCTCCAGGCAGGGGGCTAGAGGGGGCTCACAAAGGCTTGCCCTCCAGAGAGATGATGGCACTGCCCCCCCCCCCCCCCAGTTTCTCTGCCAGGGTGCAGCGGTCCTTGACCTCCTCGTAGCAGTTTGCTTGTAACTCATGCTTGATCCCGGTCAGCTTTTTCTTGATGGCATCCTTGGAGCTGGCATAAATCATTTTGCTCTTAAGGGGTGCAGACTCAGGTGCCCAGAAGATAAACACCAGGTCCTCCTTCTTGCTCTCATAGGTTGCATCATAGAGGGCATAGTGGCAGTCCTTGTCTGGTAGCATCTTGACAAGGTGGTATAGGGGTCATCTACAGTCTGGCCCACATCACCTACCAGGATCTCCTTGCCCTCCTCGAGGATTCTTCTTGTCCTCGCTCAGGCAGAAAAGAACTGCCTTCTTGCGCTTCTTCACCTGGTGTTGAAGATTTACGCACCTTCATGTCATTGAACACTTCTGACAGCATCAGAAACCGCCACGCCAGAGGCCATGTTTCTGGAAGCAAAAGGGAGATAGCAAAACGGGTCAGAAGAGATGAGAGCCGCTGCAGCTGCCGCCAGGATCCAACTGAACCTGTTAACTAGAATTTAAATAAAAACTTGAAAAAAATAAAAACTTTAAGTTTTAATGAAATTTTATGGATAAGAAAATTTGCATCTTTCTGATAAAGTCTCCTTGTGACTATAAAGACTATTTCTGTTCACTTTAAGAAATGATTTATGTATGATTTATATATTTGTCACAGAATTTCAAATCATGGTACTTAGTGTACATTTATATAATATAACTCTGAACTCTTAACTATTACTTTTAAATGCCTTTGGAAGATTTTTAATCATGTTTGCAACTTAAGTTAATGTTTAAAAGTAATTAAGAGTTTCGTAATAATCATTTGCTCTCTACCATGTTCTGGGCAATAGTGGTAGATATTATACATTCATTATTTCAGCTAATACTTAATATGACCTGTGAAACATTACTGCCTCCATATTTATTTGAGGAAACTGAACCTTATGAGAGTGAAGAGCAGATAGGTAGTATGTGGCAGAAAGGATTCTGCTTGTCTGCTCTGAGTAAGCTATTTGGAATTCATTGAGACTCTAGTTTTGGAAAAACAACTATTTCTTGAGATTCACTTCTAAAGTCTATTGAGTTGTGTAGGGCTTGCTGTTTCTCCAAATAGGTTACTTTCATAAGTAAACAAATAAACACTTAACAGGTGTGTTTATGAGGCTTTCTGTTTTTGGACATTTGAACAATAGAGGTTAGGAAGGTTTTCATTTGTGGAGTATTGTATGAGAGTTTGTTAAGTTACTAATATATTTTGGGTTATAAAAAAGAAGCCTCAGGATTTGAAGTTTAAATAGATATGTGTTTGACTCCCTTGGGTTTGTGATGCAGAGGAGGATTGTAAATTTTTTTTGTAGTTTTGTGTTTATACTTGAAATCAGATTTGTCAGGGGATCAGAATGATGCTGATAATCTAAGTCTCATGAGACCTTTGATGAGCCCAGGCATCTTAAACTGTTCTCTCTTCTCTTTGTACTCTCATTTCCTACCTATTCACTGCTGTTTCCTAGTATACCTTCATCAGGATACACCATTGGTTTTGTGAATAGGATAAATGGAATGGATCTTGGGAGACCAGGGTTCTACTTCTAGTTCTGTTGTGGATGATTTATAACAGCATGACTTTGTGATGCCTTAGGTTCTGCTCTGTAAGATATTCAAAATAGCTATTTTTTCCATAGACATTTTAGGCTGATAGGTGAAGTTTGGGCTTCTCGCAGGAAAAGCACAGGTATGTTCAGATACGCTGGATGGTATTCCTCTCAATTTTTCTTTTCTTTTCTTTTTTTAAATAAATTAATTTTTATTGGTGTTCAATTTACCAGCATACAGAATAACACCCAGTGCTCATCCCGTCAAGTGTCCCCCTCAGTGCCCGTCACCCATTCACCCCCACCCCCCGCCCTCCTCCCCTTCCACCACCCCTAGTTCACTTCCCAGAGATAGGAGTCTTCCATGTTCTGTCTCCCCTTCTGATATTTCCCACACATTTCTTCTCCCTTCCCTTATATTCCCTTTCACTATTATTCATATTCCCCAAATGAATGAGAACATACACTGTTTGTCTTTCTCCGATTGACTTACTTCACTCAGCATAATACCCTCCGGTTCCATCCACGTTGAAGCAAATGGTGGGTATTTGTCGTTTCTAATGGCTGAGTAATATTCCATTGTATACATAAACCACATCTTCTTTATCCATTCATCTTTTGATGGACACCGAGGCTCCTTCCACAGTTTGGCTATTGTGGACATGGCTACTAGAAACATCGGGGTGCAGGTGTCCCGGCGTTTCATTGCATCTGAATCTTTGGGGTAAATCCCTAACAGTGCAATTGCTGGGTCATAGGGCAGGTCTATTTTTAACTCTTTGAGGAACCTCCACACAGTTTTCCAGAGTGGCTGCACCAGTTCACATTCCCACCAACAGTGTAAGAGTGTTCCCTTTTCTCCGCATCCTCTCCAACATTTCTTGTTTCCTGCCTTGTTAATTTTCCCCATTCTGACTGGTGTGAGGTAGTATCTCATTGTGGTTTTGATTTGTATTTCCCTGATGGCAAGTGATGCAGAGCATTTTCTCATGTGCATGTTGGCCATGTCTATGTCTTCCTCTGTGAGATTTCTGTTCATGTCTTTTGCCCATTTCATGATTGGATTGTTTGTTTCTTTGCTGTTGAGTTTAATAAGTTCTTTATAGATTTTGGAAACTAGCCCTTTATCTGATACGTCATTTGCAAATATCTTCTCCCATTCTGTAGGTTGTCTTTTAGTTTTGTTGACTGTATCCTTTGCTGTGCAAAAGCTTCTTATCTTGATGAAGTCCCAATAGTTCATTTTTGCTTTTGTTTCCCTTGCCTTCGTGGATGTATCCTGCAAGAAGTTACTGTGGCGAAGTTCAAAAAGGGTGTTGCCTGTGTTCTCCTCTAGGATTTTGATGGAATCTTGTCTCACATTTAGATCTTTCATCCATTTTGAGTTTATCTTTGTGTATGGTGAAAGGGAGTGGTCTAGTTTCATTCTTCTGCATGTGGATGTCCAGTGTTCCCAGCACCATTTATTGAAGAGACTGTCTTTCTTCCAGTGGATAGTCTTTCCTCCTTTATCGAATATTAGTTGACCATAAAGTTCAGGGTCCACTTCTGGGTTCTCTATTCTGTTCCATTGATCTGTGTGTCTGTTTTTGTGCCAGTACCACACTGTCTTGATGACCACAGCTTTGTAGTACAACCTGAAATCTGGCATTGTGATGCTCCCAGATATGGTTTTCTTTTTTAAAATTCCCCTGGCTATTCGGGGTCTTTTCTGATTCCACACAAATCTTAAAGTAATTTGTTCTAACTCTCTGAAGAAAGTCCATGGTATTTTTTTTTTTTTTTAGTCCATGGTATTTTGATAGGGATTGCATTAAATGTGTAAATTGCCCTGGGTAACATTGACATTTTCACAATATTAATTCTGCCAATCCATGAGCATGGAATATTTTTCCATCTCTTTGTGTCTTCCTCAATTTCTTTCAGAAGTGTTCTATAGTTTTTAGGGTATAGATCCTTTACCTCTTTGGTTAGGTTTATTCCTAGGTATCTTATGCTTTTGGGTGCAATTGTAAATGGGATTGACTCCTTAATTTCTCTTTCTTCAGTCTCATTGTTAGTGTATAGGAATGCCATTGATTTCTGGGCATTGATTTTGTATCCTGCCACGCTACCAAATTGCTGTATGAGTTCCAGCAATCTTGGGGTGGAGGCTTTGGGTTTTCCATGTAGAGTATCATGTCATCGGCGAAGAGGGAGAGTTTGACTTCTTCTTTGCCAATTTGAATGCCTTTAATGTCTTTTTGTTGTCTGATTGCTGAGGCTAGGACTTCCGATACTATGTTGAATAGCAGTGGTGAGAGTGGACATCCCTGTCTTGTTCCTGATCTTAGGGGAAAGGCTCCCAGTGCTTCCCCATTGAGAATGATATTTGCTGTGGGCTTTTCGTAGATGGCTTTTAAGATGTCGAGGAAAGTTCCCTCTATCCCTACACTCTGAAGAGTTTTGATCAGGAATGGATGCTGTATTTTGTCAAATGCTTTCTCTGCATCTAATGAGAGGATCATATGGTTCTTGGTTTTTCTCTTGCCGATATGATGAATCACATTGATTGTTTTACGAGTGTTGAACCAGCCTTGTGTCCTGGGGAAAAATCCTACTTGGTCATGGTGAATAATTTTCTTAATGTGTTGTTGGATCCTATTGGCTAGTATCTTGTTGAGAATTTTTGCATCCATGTTCATCAGGGATATTGGTCTGTAATTCTCCTTTTTGGTGGGGTCTTTGTCTGGTTTTAGAATTAAGGTGATGCTGGCCTCATAGAATGAATTTGGAAGTACTCCATCTCTTTCTATCTTTCCAAACAGGTTTAGTAGAATAGGTATGATTTCTTCTTTAAACGTTTGATAGAATTCCCCTGGGAAGCCATCTGGCCCTGGACTCTTGTGTCTTGGGAGGTTTTTGATGACTTCTTCAATTTCCTCCCCGGTTATTAGCCTGTTCAGGTTTTCTATTTCTTCCTGTTCCAGTTTTGGTAGTTTGTGGCTTTCCAGGAATGCGTCCATTTCTTCTAGATTGCCTAATTTATTGGCGTAATACTACAGAATGAAAGTATAGAGGTTTAAAATTGCAGTGCACCCACAAGAATAAGCAAAGTTGGCAAGGCATTGGAAGAGTGGAAACTATGGCTTTACCCACCGAAGGTAACTGCATCCCAGGCATGTAGTAGTAAAAAGCTGGGAACCAAACTTCTTTATACTGCAGATCCTTAAAAGACAGGAATTGAAAGACAGGAATTTTGGAAATGAGGATGAAATTATATAGTTCTTCTCCCTTTCATTTCATTTGGTGGCAGCGCCTCTCTTATCCTGGTACAAGGTAGTTTGTTTGTTTGTTTGTTTATTTGAGAGAGAGAGGCCAAAGCAGACTCAGTATTAAGTACAAAGCCCAACACAGGGCTCGATCTCATGACCCTGAGATTATGACCTGAGCTGAAACCAAAGTCAGTCACTTAATTAAGTGAGCCACCCAGGTGCCCCATCCTGGTAGAAGTTTTGAGGTTTATTTTTGTTAGAGGATAAATAGAGCATATGTTGGTTGGGAGACTTCACAGTTCCATAGGAGATAGGCTTTGTATTGAAAACTGGGGATTGTGACAATGTGCATACTGAATACAGAAACTTCTAGCCTTCTTCTCCCACCTGGCTCTGGAAATACTGGAAGAGTATTTTAGAGTACAGAGGTAAAGGTACCTCTTTGGTTTATTCTAGGTATAGTATGGTTTTTGGTGCAATTATAAATGGGATTAATTCCTTAATTTCTTTTTCTTCAATCTCATTGTTAGTATATAGAAATGCAACTGACTTCTGTGCATTTATTTTGTATCCTGCCACATTGCTGAATTCCTATATGAGTTCTGACAATTTTTGGATGGAGTCTTTACCTCAGACCTTTACCTTCCAAAACAAAAGATTAGAAGACTCTTTGGGGACAGTCTGAATAGGGCAAGATGAGGGACTTAGAAATATTGATTGTGCCAGTTATTGACTTATTGTCTGAATTCTGAACCTGCCCTCTTAGCCCTTTTTTATGATGCTAAAGCTGGAGACTCTGCAAACCACATTTCTTCTTTGCCAGCTGAATATTTGTTAGGTTCTGCCAATAAAGAGGTACTGTAGGGAGACTACTTTCTTGGGTGATGAACGGACTTGGTTCTTCCTGTTTTTATTTTATCCCTGTAGTTAACTGCTCTTCAGGCAGTTGGTCTCTACACTATTCTTCATGGCAAGTAGCAGTCTTGGTTTTGGTGAGTGGCCTCCAGCAATTACCACTGTAGCAGAATAGCATGTTTCTGCAGTGGCCCACCATTTCATCAAAGATCAGTATCTTCGCTTTTTGAGACCTGTTCTGTAAGTTACTAAGCTGTTTTTCTTGTTTACTTTTCTCTTAGCTGTAAAGATGGCAATATATTTTCATAGTTGCTACCTTGTTTATATGTTAGAATTCTCGTTTATATTTTAGTCATTTACCATCTTTTACCTATTAATGGTTTTTATTATTTATTTTTATTTATTTTTATTTTTTAATGGTTTTTTAATAATAAATTTTTCTTGTTTGAAAGATTGGTTTTTGTCTCCTGACTAGACCCCAGTTGATACTCTGATATCAGGGTTTTCACAACAAATGGTAGTGAGTTCTCTAAACAGTGAATCATAAGGTCAGCAAGATTCATTCACCCATGCATTTAGAGCTTCTAATATACTTTTGATTTCCTTTCTTTTAAATATGAGCAGACAACCAATGATACCAGGTATTTGAGGATGCCTTTAATATGAACAATGGCTCTTCTTTCCTCCAAAAAAAAAGAAGAAAGAAAAGAAAAAGAAACTCATGGGAAGGAGACTACATAGGGTAGAGAAAACTTAGAAAACAAGCCTTGTGAATGATGTCCTCAGAGATAAAAGAAGACATTGCATTCATGAAACTACAACAGGATACTATTAAAAAGGAACATTAAACAACAGAGAGGAGTTCTTGGAAATTAAAAAACATGATAGCAGGAATGGAAAATCTCAGTAGAAGGGTTGGAAAATAAAAAAAATACAAGTCATAGAAGATTAGAGAAGATAAGACAATGCAAAGTCGGCTTTAAGAAGACATCAGTTGGTGGAGATTCAGAAACATAGAGAAAAGAAACTGAGGGAAAGAAATTGGCTATGAAATAATTCAGGAAAATTTTCCAGAATGGGAGGACATGGCTTTTCATATTGAAAGGACCCAGCAAATACCTAACACAAATGGATGAAAATAGAGCCATATCATTGTGAAATTTCAGAGTATTGAGACCAAGAAGATTCAGCTAGCACTCAGAGATAGAAAAGAGCATGGTGTATACAAAGGACTGGACTTTAACTGTGGGAGACAGTGGAGTGATGTCTAGTGATGTCTTCAAAATGTTGATGGAAAATGATTAATAACCTAGAATTTTATCAAAATCAGCCAAACTTTGAATTGAATAGGGGAATATACTACATGTATTTTCCCAGTAGTACATTTTTGTTTTTGTTTCCCTTGCCTTTAGAAATGTGTCTAAAAGAAGTGGCTATGGCCAAGGTCAAAGGGGTTGCTGCCTGTGTTCTCCTCTAGGATTTTGATGGATTCCTGTCTTACATTTAGGTCTTTCCTCTGTTTTGAATTTTTGTGTATAAGAAAATGGTCCAGTGTCATTCATCTGCATGTGGCTGTCTAGTTTTCCCAACACCATTTGTTGAAGAAACTCTGTTTTCCATTGGATGTTCTTTCTTGCTTTGTCAAAGATTAGTTGACCATAGAGTTGAAGGTCCATATCTGGGTTCTCCATTTTGTTTCACTTATCTGTGTGTCTGTTTTTTTTTTGCCAGTACATGCTGTCTTGATGATCACAGCTTTGTAATAGAGGTTGAAGTCTGGAATTCTGGTACCCCAGCTTTGGTTTTCTTTTTCAACATTCCTCTTCTATTTTGGTTCCATACAAATTTTAGGATTATTTGTTCCAGCTCTGTGAACAATGTTAGTGGTATTTTGATAGGGATTGTATTGAATGTGTGGATTGTTCTGGGTAGCATAGACATTTTAACAGGATTTGTTTTCCCAGTCTGTTAGCATGGAATGTTTTTCCATTTCTTTGCATCTTTCTCAATTTTTTTCATAAGTGTTCTATGGTTTTTAGAATACAGAGGTAAAGGTACCTCTTTGGTTTATTCTAGGTATCGTATGGTTTTTGGTGCAATTATAAATGGGATTAATTCCTTAATTTCTTTTTCTTCAATCTCATTGTTAGTATATGGAAATGCTGGGATCCCTGGGTGGCGCAGCGGTTTGGCGCCTGCCTTTGGCCCAGGGCATGATCCTGGAGACCCGGGATCGAATCCCACATCGGGCTCCCGGTGCATGGAGCCTGCTTCTCCCTCTGCCTATGTCTCTGCCTCTCTCTCTCTCTCTCTCTCTCTCTCTCTCTCTGTGTGTGTGTGACTATCATAAATAAATAAAAATTAAAAAAAAAAAGAAATGCAACTGGCTTCTGTGCATTTATTTTGTATCCTGCCACATTGCTGAATTCCTATATGAGTTCTGGCAATTTTTGGATGGAGTCTTTAGGGTTTTTCACATAGAATATGTCATCTGCAAAGAGTGAGAGTTTGACTACTACTTTGCCAGTTTGAATGCCTTTCTTTCTTTTTGTTGTCTGATTATTGAGGCTAGGACTTCTAGTACTATGTTGAACAACAGTGGTGAGAGTAGATATACATGTTGTATTTCTGATCTTAGGGAAAAAGATCTGTTTTCCCCCACTGAGAATAATATTGGCTGTGGGCTTTTCATATATAGATTTTATGATATTGAGATATGTTCCCTCTATCCCTACACTGTGGAGAGTTTTTAATCAAGAAAGGATGCTGTATTTTGTCAGATGTTTTTTCTACATCAATTGAGAAGATCATGTGGTTCTTGTCATTTCTTTTCTTAATGTGATCTATCACAATTGATTTGCAAACGTTGATCCACCCTTGCAGCCCAGGAATGAATCCCACTTGGTCATGGTGAATAGTCCTGTTAATGTACTATTGCATCCTACTGGCTAGTCTCTTGATGAGTATTTTGACATCCATGTTCATCAGTGATACTGGTCTGTGATTCTCCTTTGTGATGAAGTCTTTGGTTTTGGGGTCAAGGTAATGATGCTGGCCTCAGAACGAGTTTGGAAGTTTTCCATCCATTTCTATTTTTTGAAACAGCTTCAGTAGAATAGGTATTATTTCTTCTTTAAGTGTTTGGTAGAATTCTGGTGGGAGACCATCTGGCTCTGGACTCTTGTTTGTTGGGAGGTTTTTGATTACTGCCTCAATTTCCTTGCTGGTTATTGGTCTGTTCAGGTTTTCCATTTCTTCTTGTTTCAGTTTTGGTAGTTTATATGTTTCTAGGAATGGATCCATTGGTTTCAGATTGTCTAATTTATTGGCATATAGTTGCTCATAATATGTTCTTAAAATTGTTTGTATTTCCTTGGTGTTGGTTGTGATCTCCCCTCTTTCATTCATGATTTTATTAATTTGGATCATTTCTGTTTTATTTTAGATATGTCTGGCTAGGAGTTTTATTTATTTTATTAATTCTTTCAAAGAATCAGCTCCTAGTTTGTTTATCTGTTCTCTGTTCTTCTGGTTTTTATTTCATTGATTTCTTCTCTAATCTGTATTATTTCTCTTCTCTTGCTTGGTTTAGGCTTTATTTGCTATTCTTTCTCCAGCTCCTTTGGTGTAAGGTTAGCTCGTGTATTTGAGTTTTTAAAAAAATTTTTGAGAGAAGCTTGTATTGAAATATACTCCCTTCTTGGGACTGCCTTTGCTGTATCACAAAGATTCTGAACAGGTTTTGTGCTTTCATTTTCATTAGTTTGCATGAATCTTTTTAATTCTTCTTTAACTTCCTGTCTGACCCATTCATTCTTTAGTAGGATGCTTTTTAACCTCCAGGTATTTGACTTCCTTCCAAATTTCCTCTTATGATTGAGTTCAAGTTTCAAAGCATTGTGGTCTGAAAATATACAGGGTATGATCCCAGTCTTTTGGTATCAGTTGTGACCTGATTTGTGACCTAGTATGTGATCTTTTCTGGAGAAAGTTGCATGTGCAGTTCAGAAGAATGTGAATTCTGTTGCTTTAGGATGGAATGTTCTGAATGTATCTGTGAAGTCCATCTGGTCCAGGTATCATTTAGAGCCCTTGTTCCTTTGCTGATCTTCTGTTTAGATGATCTATCACTCTAAGTGGTGTGTTGAAATCTCTTACTATTAATGTATTATTATATGTATTTCTTTACTTTGGTTATTAATTGGTTGATATAATTGGCTGCTCTCAAGAGCATAAATATTCATGATTGTTAGATCTTCTTGTTGCATAGACCCTTTAAGTATGATATAGTGTTCCTCTTCATCTGTTAATACAGTCTTTGGTTTAAAATCTAATTTGTTAGAAGGATTGCTACCCAAACTTTCTTTTGAGGTCCTTTTGTATGTAAATAGTTCTCCACCCCCTCATTTTCAGTGTGGAGGTGTCTTTAGGTCAAAAATGAGTCTCTTGTAGACAGCATATGGAAGGGTCTTGCTTTTTTATTCAATCTGATACCCTATGTCTTTTGATTGGAGCATTTAGCCCATTTACATTTAGAATAACATCGAAAGGTATGAATTTAGTACCATTGTATTACCTCTAAAAACCCTGTTTCTGTAGATTGTCTCAGTTTCTTTTTGGCCTATGTTACTCTTGGGCTCTCTCTTTGCTTAGAGGATCCCCCTTAATATTTCTTATAGGGCTGGCTTGGTGGTCACATATTCTTTCAGTATCTATCTGTCCATGAAGCTCTTTGTCACTCCTTCCATTCTGAATGACAGCCTTGCTGGATAAGGTATTCTTGGCTGCATGTTTTTCTCATTTAGTACCCTGAATATATCATGCCAGCCCTTTCTGGCCTGCCAGGTGTCTGTGGATAGGTGTGCTGTAAATCTAATGTTTCTGCGTCTATATGTTAGGAATCTCTTGTCTTGAACTACTTTGAGGATTTTCTCTTTATCTCTGAAATTTGCAAGCGTCACTATTATATGTCAGAGTGTTGATCTATTTTTATTGATTTTGGGAGGGGTCCTCTCTACCTCTTGAATATGAATGTCTGTTTCCTTCCCCAGATTAGGGAAGTTCTCAGCTATGATTTCTTCAGATATACCTTCTGGCACCCCCTTCACCCTCAGACACTAAAGTAATTCTGATGTTGGTTGTTTTCATGGCATTACTGATTTCTCAAAGCTGCTCCTCATGGGCTGTTAGTCTTTTTAAATCTTTTCCTTAGCTTCCTTCCTTTCTATCAATTTGTCTTTGTCACTTACTGTCCCTTCTGCCTCATTTACTGTAGCTGTTAGAGCATCCAATTTAGGCTGCATCTCAGTATTATTAATTTCAGCCTGATTGGTCTCATTTCTACCCTGAGATTCTCTAGTGTCTTTTATGCTTTTTTCAAGCCCATCTAGTAACTTTATAATTGTTATCCTGAATTCCATCTATGACATTTTATGTAAATCCATATCAATTTGATCTGTGGCAGAGAGTAGTACCTTTGGTTCTTTCTTTTGTTGCGAATTCCTCCTTCTAGTTATTTTGTCCAGAGAAGGATGAACATGTGAACAGAATCAAAAATATCAACCATGACCCAAGCAAAATATACACTAGACAAATCTGATGAGGTCAGGAAGGAAAATAGAAAAGCAAAAGAAAAAGCAAAAGGAAAAAAAGCAAAAAGGGAGGAAGAGGGAATACAATCTCACAGGGTGGACAAAACAGGATAATCCATTTGTTCTTGAGTGTATTTTGGTCTCTGTATTAGCAGACACTAAATCTGAAGGTTGTAAATAAATCAAAACTTATATTATACAAAAATAAAATTGAATAGAGTGAAATGAAGCCAAAAATTAAGTATATACCTATTAAATATAAATGTAAAAAAAAGTTAAAAAAAGAAACTTAAAAACGAAGAGTTGATAAAATAAGAAACTAGTTGTAAAGAGAAAAAAGAAAAAAGTAATGGAAAATTATAAATTGAAAGATAAATGAATCATGAGAAAAAAGCCTTGAACGCTATATATTATTTTCCCCTAGCTCTGGAGTTTTAGTCTTATGGGATCTGTAAATTTGCTGTGCACCTGTTTTTCCAGTTGGTCTTCTGGGGGAGGGCCTGCTGTGCTGCTTCTCAGGTGTCTGCCTGGGCGGAGTTGCACCCAACCTTGCCAGGGGGCTGGGCTCAGTGTAAGCTGATCCTCAGTGTAGCTTTTGTTCTCTGAAGGCTTTTTGGTCTCTTTAGACATCCAAATAAAAATAACCAGGCCTTGATCTCTAGCCCTAGAGCCGAAAGATGGCAGTCCCCTCTCTTCAGTAAACCCTCAGGGATAAATGGTCTTCACTTTTGTGTGTGCCATAGTCTGCATACTCCTGTGGTACATGCTTATACCAATACTCCTGGGGAATGTCGGAGTGTCTTGCCTTACTGCATTTTGTAGGGGGCTAGCAGTGAGAGCAGTGGTGGGATGTGCATGCACCTGCTCTCCCCTTCCCAGGGGAAGATGGAGGGTCCTTGCATTTGAGTCCTCTGCAGGTTCTGCAGGCAGAGAAGTCACCCAATAGGCTGGCTCCTGGTCTGTGGTGAACAAAGTTGAGAACCCCCTCCTGGGCTCTCTGACCCCAGCCAGTTTTCCAGCCCCATTACCTGGGAACTCCACTAGCTCAGGCCACTGCATTAATTCTGTGACTCTAAGGATCCTGAGACCATACTGTCCCACCTAGAATTCTGCCCATTTCACCACCTGAGCACCTTTGAGGCGGGGATGTTTCTCACTGGAGTAGATTTCTAAGGGTTGTGATTTTGCCCTCGGGAGTGGTATCACTTTCCAGTAGCCTGTTTACAGAGGCTCCCCCCTAACCCTGCCGTTTATCTTCCCCCAGATTCACTTCTCTGCACCTCCTACCTTGCCAAAAGTGGTCACATTTTTACTTGAAGAGTTCCGGTATTTTCTTACATCCCAGGTTGAATTCATGGGTGTTCAGAATGCTTTTATAGTTATCTAGCTAAATTTAAGGGACCAGGTGACCACTCTTCTGTCATCTTGAGTGAAAACTTCAAGTACTCATTTTTTTTTTATAATTTTTTTAAAATTTATTTATGATAGTCACACACACAGAGAGAGAGAGAGAGAGAGAGAGAGAGAGAGAGAGAGGCAGAGACACAGGCAGAGGGAGAAGCAGGCTCCATGCACCGGGAGCCCGATGTGGGATTCGATCCCAGGTCTCCAGGATCGCGCCCTGGGCCAAAGGCAGGCGCCAAACCGCTGCGCCACCCAGGGATCCCCAAGTACTCATTTTAATAGTGTTTCTTTTAGTGCAGGTTTGCCGCACATTCATTCAGCTTCTATGTGAATCAGTTTTTTTATTTTTTAAAAGATTTTGTTTATTTATTCATGAGAGACATACACAGAGAGAGAGAGAGAGGCAGAGACATAGGCAGAGAGAGAAGCAAGTTCCATGCAGGGAGCCCGATGTGGGACTTGATCTCGCGACTCCAGGATCACACCCTGAGTTGAAGGCAGACGCTCAACCACTGAGCCACCCAGGTGTCCCAATCAGTTTTTAATTTGTCATCATTTTTGAAAGATGTTTTCCCTGGATATAAAAGTCAAGGTTGATGAATATGTTCTTTTAATATTTTAAAGATTTTACTCATTAATTTTTGATTTCTGTAGTTTCTGTTGAAAAGTTACTGTGCATGTTTTATTATTCCCGTAAATGTAATGTGGCTCTGTTCAACTCTTTAGCCTCTTGGCTGATTCTTTCTTCTGGGCTTGTTGGAGCATTTCCCTGCATCCTGTTTAGGAACTGGGCAGTCCCAAAAGTGGAGATTGTAATGGTAGCTCTCAGTGTTAATCTTTTTCTTATCTCAGTGAAACTGTCATTTTTTTATTGGATCCCTTCATGGAAAGTCAGGTGAATGAGAATCTCATTTTGATGTTCTCTTTTCTAAAGGATTATAGTACTTCAGGTCTTATCTATGATAGTTGCTTTCCAGTGCTCTTACGCAATTGTTTCATGTATTCATTCAGGTTTGTATTCGTTAAATGCAAATAGTTTGTCAGGACTAAGACCAGAAGTTTATAAACTTTTGAATTCTAATAGAGTTTTAAAAATATCTTAATCAGTGGCAGTATTATTGAAATTTGTGGCTCTCCAAAGGGACTAATTTTAAGGAAAAAGTAACTCATTTAGAAGTAAAAGACCTCATTTTTAAAATGTGCATTTATTTATTGCTAATTGTCTTTTATATTTAACTGCTGATGAATGAAGATTGAAAATAGCACTAAGTTATGCAGATATGTGGAGTAGATTGTTCTTTGTTTTCAGTAAAAATACTGGCAAGATCATTTTGAATGTGGACCTTTTGAATAATTTTGTTTCCTGTTTTGGGGCTGAATTCTCTATAAAAGTTGATACAAGTGGCTGGCACTTTCTTTCTTGCCTATTATGTAATTGGAAAAGGATGAAAAATTGTGTGAGCTGTGCATGTTTTTATTGATGTATCAAAAAAAATCAGTATTTTTAGATAATTATAGATTTTGTTTTTGGCCCTTGATTTTATAGTTGGTTACTTAAATGATTTCTAAAGTTGATCTACATGGAAGTCTGCCCTTTACAATGGACCGTGAGTTTTTTATTAAGCTATTTTTAATCATGATATGGGGGCAGCCCGGATGGCTCAGCGGTTTAGCGCCACCTTCGGCCTAGGGCATGTCGGCCTAGGGCGTGATCCTGGAGACTGTGGGATCGAGTCCCACGTCAGGCTCCCTGCATGGAGCCTGCTTCTCCCTCTGCCTGTGTCTCTGCCTCTCTCTCTCTTTCTGTGTCTCTCATGAATAAATAAATAAAATCTTAAAAAAAAATCATGATATGGAATAGAAGTTGTGGTTGTCATCTACCTGTTTCTATTTCCTGTGCTGCTCCTCTTCCAGGATAGTAGGTGGGGGTAATAAATTTGCATTTATTTTCCTTTTGTCGGTGAAGATATATTACACCTTTGAAATAAAAAGCTTGAAACTTCTTGTTGAACAGTACTTTTTGTTAAACTGCATTTGGTGCTTTTGATCTGACTTAATTGGTCTGTACCCAGTATCTTTGTAAAGGACTGCTTATTGTTGACTGTCACATGTCCTGAACTCTATAGAAGCTTCATTCTTTTGACTTAACACTGCTGACTCTGTTCTGCAGCCTCTCTGCCAGTAGCCATTGTAGTGGTACTGTTGGCTCTTTTTGATAGTATAGCTTCACTTATATTGGGAGACTGACAAGGACAATTCACAACCTAAATAATGCATATTTAACAAAGCAGTGGTCAGCTGTGTTTGAGATTATAAATGTGAAAACACCTAGCACAGAGCATGGCACAGGGACAGGTGACCACTACTTTTTTTTTAAAGGGAAAGTTTTCCCTGGTACTTTATTTATTTATTAATAAGTAAACTCTGTCCCCAACATGGGGTGTGAACTTGTGACTCTGAGATCAAGGATTGCATGTTGTACTGACTGAGCCAGACCGATGCCCTGACCATTACTTTTTGCCTATATGTTTAAGTAATTGTAACTTTCAGATGACTTAAATATCTATCTATATATAGATTTATAAATATTTGTATATATATTTATACACAAGACCCAGAGTATTTTTCTAAATAGCCTTCCCTATTGATTAATTTGTATTTCCCTTCTTACTTATTGCTATTCTAACCTAAAGGGATTACATTTTTAAGAAAAGTGTTTTTTAAAAAAATCAGAGTGAGAAGTTAAGATGGTGGAGTATTGGGGGACCCTGGGCTTGCCTTGTCCCTCAAACACATCTAGATCAACATCAAATCATTTTGAATAGGAAATTGATCTGAGGATTATGGAAACAGCTTCCACAATTGGAGGGAGAGCATGGCAGATGCAAGGTTCAGAGATGTGAATTGGGGGAGAGAAAAGCCCTAGTGATACGAAGAGGAGGCAGCCCTTTTTCCTGAGAGAAGTCAGGAAGAGAGCAGGAGAGAGAACAGGGTGTAGGGTTTGCTTTAGACATCCCAGTATGGGGATCCCCTGGGTTGCACTGGAAGAGAATGCTCCCCTTCCTGGATTACATTTAGAAGAGGTTATTTTGCCTCTTCAAGTATAGGAGGCCCGCTGGGCACCTTTGAACAGCTGATCAACAGAAAAGGAATGAGGCACAGTAGAGGGCAGATTACCTGGTCACAGCTTTTTGCTGTCTACGGGGCTTCACCATAGACTCTAGGCACCTTCACAAGTATGTGACTGCTTTTCTGGGACAGAGCAGTGCTGGGTGCAGTGCTGGGAAGCTCTCCTCTGGGGGAGGGGAGCAGGTGTGGGCCTTTATGGTCCTTTAAGATTTGGAATTTTGAATCCCAGCCTCTGGCCAGAGATGAAACAAAGGAGAACTGTGGCACCCAGCATGCTAATGGCTGAGGGCAAAGATCTGACAAAAGCCTGGAACACAGAAGGGAAGATTTTTCGCTTTTCTGTGATGGCCACCTGAACAGCAATGCCACAAGTTCCCCTTCCTGGGGGTGAGAGGGCGGGGTGATATGATCTTCTGCCCTCACCATCCCCTGCCCACTAGCACAGTGGGACTTCAGAGAGAAACACAGCGCTTCCAATGGAGGCTGAAGTTACTTACACCAAATACTGTCCCCCCTGCACTCTGCAGGGACATCTTTACTAGGGCAGGTCTGACTATGAGCCAGTGCAGTGGGCATTTCACTCGGAAGACCAATACAGCGGTCACCCTACCCCAACATGAACCAAGTCTACTGATCATAGTGCTCCAAAATGTCAGCTTCATTTCTGGTGGAAATAGGAATAAATTTCTTTTTTTAATCTTTTAATTTTTCTTTGGAATTAGGCTTATAGTTTTTGTTGGTTTGTTTCCTTTTATATATATATAAAAGGAAACATATATATATATATATATATAAACAAATATATATATATATCTGGCTCCTTTTTTTTTTCTTTTTTCTTTTTCTTTGGAATCAGGTTTATAGTGTTTTTGTTTATTTAGTTGTTTTTTTTTCTGTTCCTTTCCCTTTTCTTGGATCAGGCTGTTTTTTTTTTTTCTTTTTATCAGGCTTTTATCAAAGCACACCTAATTATTATTATTATTTATTTTTTAAAAGATTTTTTAAATAAATTAATTTTTTATTGGTGTTCAATTTACCAACATACAGAATAACACCCAGTGCTCATCCCGCCAAGTGTCCCCCTCAGTGCCCGTCACCCACTCACCCCCACCCCCCGCCCTCCTCCCCTTCCACCACCCCTAGTTCGTTTCCCAGAGATAGGAGTCTTTATATTGTCTCCCTTTCTGATATTTCCCACACATTTCTTCTCCCTTCCCTTCTATTCCCTTTCACTATTATTTATATTCCCCAAATGAATGAGAACATACACTGTTTGTCCTTCTCCGATTGACTTACTTCACTCAGCATAATACCCTCCAGTTCCATCCACGTTGAAGCAAATGGTGGGTATATGTCGTTTCTAATGGCTGAGTAATATTCCATTGTATACATAAACCACATCTTCTTTATCCATTCATCTTTCGATGGACACCGAGGCTCCTTCCACAGTTTGGCTATTGTGGACACTGCTGCTAGAAACATCGGGGTGCAGGTGTCCCGGCGTTTCATTGCATCTGAATCTTTGGGGTAAATCCCCAACAGTGCAATTGCTGGGTCATAGGGCAGGTCTATTTTTAACTCTTTGAGGAACCTCCACACAGTTTTCCAGAGTGGCTGCACCATTTCACATTCCCACCCACAGTGTAAGAGGGTTCCCTTTTCTCTACATCCTCTCCAACATTTCTTGTTTCCTGCCTTGTTAATTTTCCCCATTCTGACTGGTGTGAGGTGGTATCTCATTGTGGTTTTGATTTGTATTTCCCTGATGGCCAGTGATGCAGAGCATTTTCTCATGTGCATGTTGGCCATGTCTATGTCTTCCTCTGTGAGATTTCTGTTCATGTCTTTTGCCCATTTCATGATTGGATTGTTTGTTTCTTTGGTGTTGAGTTTAATAAGTTCTTTATAGATTTTGGAAACTAGCCCTTTATCTGATACGTCATTTGCAAATATCTTCTCCCATTCTGTAGGTTGTCTTTTAGTTTTGTTGACTGTATCCTTTGCTGAAAGCACACCTAATTAAAGGTCCAAACACTTCCCACTGCAAGCAAGGAGAAACTCTGTAGAGGACTGACCTGGGGGAAAGAACAGCCAAAACACAAAAGCAGAGTGCACACAGCATATACCAGAAACACTCCCTGAAGCACCAGGCCCTGGACAGTGTATGACCCTTCTTAATATAGTTTTACTCTGAGAAGCAGGAAACATAACAATCTTTCTTAATACACAAAAGACAGAAACCCAGACATAATGAAAAGATGGAAGAATTCTCCCCAAAAGAAAGATCAAGAAGAAATCACAGCCAGGGATTTGCTCAAAACAGATGTAAGCAATGTATCTGAACAAGAATTTAGAACAGCAGTTATAAGACCACTAACTGGGCTTGAAAGAAGCATAGAAGACATCAAAGAAACCTTGGCTACAGAGATAAAAGACCTAAAAATTAGGTCAAAATAAAAAAGTGCTATAAGTGAAAGCCCACTGTATGTAATTGCAATGAAGATGGAAGAATCAGAGGATCAAATAGGTAATATAGAAGATAAAATTGAGGAAAACAATGAAGCTGAAAAGAAAATGGAAAGAAAACTAATAGATCATGAAAATAGACTTAGGGAACTCAGCAATTCCACAAAATGCAATAATACCTGTGTCAAAGGAATCCCAGGAGAAGAAGAGCAGGTAAAAGGGGGCAGAAGGTTTTACCTGAACAAATTATAGCTGAGAACTTCCCTAATCTGGGGAGGGAAACAGACCTTCTCATCCAAGAGGCACGGAGAACTCCCCTCAACGTCAACAAAAACAGGTCAAAACCAAGAGATATCATAGTGAAAGTTGCAAAATACAAAGATAAAGAGAGAATTCTGAAGGCAGCTAAGGACAGAAGGTCCTTAATCTCCGAGGGTGGACACACAAGGTTAGCAGCAGACCTGTCCACAGAAACTTGGTAGACCAGGAAAAAGTAGCATGATATATTCAACATACTGAATGGGAAAAAACATGCAGCCCAAAATACGATATCCAGCAAGGCTGTCATTCAGAATAGGAGAGATAGACAGTTTCCAAGACAAGCAAAAACTAAAGAAGTTCATGAACACTAACTCAACTCTGCAAGAAATGTTAAAGGAGACCCACTGAGCAAGAGAAAGAGACCAAAAGCAACAAAGACTAGCAAGGAACAGAGACAATCTACAGGAACAACAACTTTATAGGTAAATCAAGGGCACTAAAGTCCTATCTTTCAGTAATTACCCTGGATATAAATGGACTAAATGCTCCAATTAGGGGACATAGAGTATCAGAATGGATTAGAAAAATAAGACCCAGCGATATGCTGCTTGCAAGAGGGACTTATTTTAGATCCAAAGACACCTCTGTATTGAAAGTGAGAGGGTGGAGAACCATTTATCATGCTAATGGACATCAAAAGTAAGCTGGGGTAGCAATGCTTATATCAGACAAACTAGATTTTAAAACAGACTAATAAAAAAATAATAATAAAAAATAAAACAGGGATCCCTGGGTGGCGCAGTGGTTTGGCGCCTGCCTTTGGCCCAGGGCGCGATCCTGGAGACCCGGGATCGAATCCCACATCGGGCTCCCAGTGCATGGAGCCTGCTTCTCCCTCGGCCTATGTCTCTGCCTCTCTCTCTCTCTCTCTCTCTCTCTCTCTCTGTGAGTATCATAAATAAATAAAAAAAATTAAAAAAAAATAAAACAGACTAATAAGAGATGAAGAAAAAAGGGGTCTATCCAACAAGACTATCTAACAGTTGTATGTATTTATGCCTACAATTTGGGAGCTGCCAAATATACAAATCAATAACAAACTTAAACTTATTGGTAATAATACAATAATAGTACATTTTAACACCCCACTCACAGCAATGGACAGATTATCTAAGGAGAATATCAGCAAGGAAACAATGGCTTTGAATGACAATGGACGATATGGACTTCACAGATATAGTCAAAGCATTTCATCCTAAAGCAACAGGATACACGTTCTTTTCAAGTGCACATGGAACGTTATCCAGAATAAATCACATACTGGGTCACAAAACAGGCCTCGGGATCCCTGGGTGGCGCAGCGGTTTGGCGCCTGCCTTTGGCTCAGGGCGCGATCCTGGAGACCCGGGATCGAATCCCACATCAGGCTTCCGGTGCATGGAGCCTGCTTCTCCCTCTGCCTGTGTCTCTGCCTCTCTCTCTCTCTCTCTCTCTCTCTGTGACTATCATAAGTAAATAAATTAAAAAAAAAAAACAAAAAAACAAAACAGGCCTCAACCAGTAAAAAAAAAAAATAGATGGAAATCATACCATGTATATTTTCAAACCACAGTGCTGGGAAACTTGAAGTCAACCACAGGAAAAAAAATTGGAAAGACCACAAATCCTTGGAGGTTAAAGAGCATCATACTAAAGAATAAATGGGTTAACCAGGAAATTAAAGTAGAAATAAAAAAAAATATGTGGAGGCAAATGAAAATGAAAACATGATAGTCCAGGGATGAATCAGAGGTGCTCATAAAGGGAAGTTTATAGCATTACAAGCCTTCCTCAAGAAGCAAGGAAAGTCTCAGATACACAGCCTAACCTTACATCTAAAGGAGCTGGAAAAAGAACAGCAAATAAAATCTAAAACCAGCAGAAAAAGGGAAATAAGATCAGGGAAGAAATAAGTAACATAGGAAATTTAAAAATCTAGTAGAACAGATCAACAAAACCTGGAGCTGGTTCTTTGAAAGAATTAACAAAATTGATAAACTCCTAGCCAGACTTACCAAAAGTAAAGAGAGGGGTGCCTAGGTGGCTCAGTCATTTAAGTGTCTGCCTTCAGTTAGGTCATGATCCCAGAGTTCTGGGATTGAGTCCCACATTGGGCTCCCTGCTCAGTGGGGAATCTGGTTCTCTCTCTGCCCTTCCCCCTGCTCGAGCTCTGTCTCTCTCAAATAAATAAAGTCTTTAAAAAATTAAAGAGAAAGGACCCAAATTAATAAAAATCATGAATGAAAGGATCACAACCAACATCTTAGAAATAGAATTGTAAGAAAATATTATGAGCAATTATATGCCAACAGATTAGGGAATCTGAAAGAAATGGATGCATTCCTAGAAACATATAAAATATCAAACTAAAACAGGAAGAAATAGAAAACCTGAACAGACCCATAACAAGCAAAGAAATTGAAGCAGTAATTAGAAACCTCCCAACAAACAAGAGTCCAGTACCAGGTAGTCTCCTAGCAGAATTCTACCAAACATTTAAAGAAGAGTTAATACTTATTTTTCTGAAGCTGTTCCAAAAAATAGAAATGGAAGAAAAACTTCCAAACTCATTCTGTGAGGCCAGCATTACCTTGATCCCAAAACCAGACAAAGACCCCACTAAAAATGAGAATTACAGACCAGTATCCCTGATGAACACGGATGCAAATATCTTTACCAAGATACTAGCCAATAGGATCCAACAGTACGTTAACAGGATTATTCACCGTGACCAAGTGGGATTCATTCCTGGGATCCAATAGGATCCAACAGTACCTTAATAGGATTATTTACCATGACCAAGTGGGATTCATTCCTGGGTGGTTCAATATGCACAAATCAATCAACATGATACACCACATTAATAAAGAAAAGGACAAGAATTCTATGATCCTCTCAATTGATGCAGAAAAAGCACTTGACAAAATACAGCATCCTTTCTTGATAAAAACTCTCCACAGTGTAAGAATAGAGGGAATATATACCTCAGCCTTGTAAGGGCCATCCATATATAAAAGACCCACAGCTCATATCATCTTCAATGGGGAAGAACTCTCAGTTTTTCCACCTAAGGTTAGGAACACAACAGGAATGCCCACTCTCACCACTGTTGTTCAGCAATGTACTGGAGGTCCTAGCCTCAGCAGTCAGACAACAAAAATAAATAAAAGGCATCTAAATTGGTAAGGGCATCTCAATAGCCAGAGGAATGTTGAAAAAGAAAACCAAAGCAGGAGCCATCACAATCCCAGACTTCAAGCTGTATTACAAAGCTATAATAATCAAGACAGTATAGTACTGGCACAAAACTAGACACATAGTTCAGTGGAACAGAATAGAAAACCCAGAAATGGACCCAATATTATCTGGTCAACTAATTTTTGACAAAGCAGGAAAAAATGCCCAGTGGACAAAAAGTCTTTTCAACAAATGTGGAAACTGGACAGCCACATGTAGAAGAATGAAACTGGACCACTTTCTTACACCATACACAAAAAAAAGTTCAAAATGGATGAAAGACCTAAATGTAGGAAAGGGAAAACATCAAAATCCTTGACAAGAACACAGGCAGCAACTTCTTTTATAGCAGCAACTTCTAGCTAGACTCGTCTCCAAAGGCAAGTGACTTCTCTGACATCAGCCATAACAACATTTTTCAAGATAAGTCCTTAAGGCAAGGAAAACAAAAGCAAAAATGAACTATTGCAACTTGATCAGGATAAAAAGCTTCTACACAGCAAAGGAAACAGTCAGCAAAACTAAAAGGTAAACTAAACTATGGGGTGGGAGAAGATATTTGCTAGTATCTTATCACGTAGAGGGCTAGTATCCCAGAGCTATAAAGAACTTATCAAATTCAACACCCCAAAAAATAAATAGTCCAGTCAAGAAATGGGCAGAAGACATGTACAGACATTTCTCCAAAGAATACATATAAATGGCCAATAGACACATGAAAAAATGCTCAATATAACTTGCATCAGGGAAATACAAATGAAAACCACAATGAGATACTACCTCACACCAGTCAGAATGGCTAAAATTAATAAGTCAGGAAACACCAGATGTTGGCGACGATGCAGAGAATGGGGAACCCTCTTAACACTGTTGGTGGGAATGCAAGCTGGTACAGCCACTCTGGAAAACAGTATGGAGGTTCCTCAGAAAGTTAAAAATAGAACTACCCTATGACCCAGGAAATGCAATACTAGGTATTACCCAAAGAATACAAAAATGCTGATTCGAAGGGGCACCTACACCCCAGTGTTTATAGCACTATCAACAATAGCCAAATTGTAGAAAGAGTCCAAATGTCCATGTATATATGTATGTATACATTCTTCAAAAGGAATGAACTTTTGTCATTTGCAACAGTGTGGATGGAACTGGAGTGTTTTATACTAAGCAAAATAAGTCAGAGAAAGACAAAATATTATGATTTCGTTCATGGAATTTATGAAACAAAACACGAATATGGGGAGTGGAAGGAAAAATAAGAACAAACAGGCAAAGCATAAGAGACTCTTAACACAGACAAATAACTGAGGTTACTTGAAGGAGGAGGGTGGTGGAAGTGCTAAATGGGTGATGATCATTAAAGAGGGCACTTATAATGAGCATTGGGTGTTATATGTAAGTCACGAATCACTAAATTCTGAAATCAATGTTATACTACATATTAAAAAATTTGGATTTAAATAAAAAAAACAGTTAAGTGACTTTTTTTGTATATACACGAAGTGTTTTTGGCATGATCAATCATGGAAGTCATAATCCAGAGTTAAGTTGACAAATGCATATTCTTAAAACTATCCCAGTTCATTCATACAGTAAGTATTTACTGAAAAGTCACTTAGTGATAAGGACAGATACACACTAGTCTACTGCTGTCCTACTTCTATGACAATTATCTAGTATTCTCAGTTCTATATTTTTAATTAATTACCTTTAAATAGTATAATGCTTTTTTTTTTTAAGCTTTAACAACAGACATTTATTTTCTCATAGTACGGTAGGTGAGAAGTCTACATTCAAGGTACCAACATGGTAGTGTTTGGTGAGATTTCTCTCCTTGACTTTAGATGGCCACCTTCTTGTTGTATGCTCACAGTGGTCTTTTCTCTGTACCAGTGGGAAGATAGAAAGTCCTCTGGTCTCTCTCATTTTCTTATAAGGACACCAGTTTTGTAGGATTAGGGCCCACTCTTGGGACCACATTTAGCCTTAATTGCTTCCCTAACTCTAAATATAGTTACATTGTGGGTTTGGACATATGAATTTCAACATGTGAATTTTGAGGGAACACCATTTAGTTCATAGTACTTAGTAATAGCTTAATATGTTCCATAATATATTTTTTAGAAATTTCAAATACTTGCAATTTACCTTTGTCAAATTTACTCAGAGTTTAACATTTATTTTGTGTTGTACATTAACTCAAAATAGAAGAATTCACACTAGTAATTAATTATAAATATATACTGAATTGTGACAGTTTATTAGATCAGTAAAATACAAAGGTCTTATAGCCAAGTTATGGTAATATTTTAGCTAATAGAGATTCTTTTTCATTTAAAAGTAATGATTTATTGTGTTCTGAAATATTTGGTTTAGAATCTTGCTTTTTGACAATGAGTGAACCTGGTTCATTTCATTAAATTAAATCCTGAAGATAACTATCTCATGTTATATAACTGAAAATTTTATAGCAGAAAACTGTGCCTTATTGATATTTGATAAAGAAAGATATTAGATGCATAAAAATTGGATGAGAACAGGTAAAGTTATCATTATTCGCAAATCATATATATGGATAAAAAAGAACTAGTAGTATTAGTGGAAATATGAAATAGTGAAATATGAAAAACAAATGGAATGGTGAGTCCTTAAAAAATTAAAATATCATTAGTATATTATCCTGCAATTTCATCTCTGGGCATTTGCTTAAAAGAATTGAAAATAAGAACTCACACAGCTATTTGCACACTCCTATTTATAGCAGCATTATTCACAATAGCCAAAAGGTGGAAGCAACCCAAGTTTCCATGGATGAATGAATGGATAAACAAAATGTGGTAACTCCACAGGATAAAATATTATTTGGCCTTAAAAAGGAATAAATTGTGGTACAACATGGATGAATGTTAAGGATATTATGCTCAGTGAGATAAACCAGACACAAAAAGATATGATTCTATTTAGAGTAGTCAAATTTCCAGAGTCAGAAGGTAGAATTGTGGCTTCCAGGGTCTGGGAGAAAAGAGTAATGGAGAATTACTGATTGGTAAATGGGTACAGATTTTCAGTTTTGCAAGATGAATTATAGAGATGGATCATGATGATAGTTGCACAATTCTATCAATGCCACTAAACTGTACACTTAAGAATGATTAAAATGGCAAACTTTGTGTGACATATATTTTAATGTAATGCTTTTCTAAGTTCTGTTATCTTTGAATATAGTGAATCCTAGTCTGTCTAAAATTTATAATATGCTTCTGGCTCTTCAATGTTATGTGGTTATTTTTAAAAATATATATTTTCTATATTTGTTTTCATCTTATTACTGAACTAATTGCTTAAGTAAAATAACTCTTTGAATAACTTTTTGAACTATTTTAAATAACTTAAATTCTAAAATCTCTGGTGATGTCAGTATGAAATAGGATTTAGCACTACATCTCAGCTCAAAATTTATTTTATTTATTACCTTAATTTTTAATCACATTTATAAAATGACATATTTAGAGCTAAGGTGTATGATATTTTTTAATGTAGAATTCTTGGAAATACATTAATAAATTTTCTAATTTCAGTAGTATATACTTTTAAAATTTATGTAATATTACCATTCTTAGTAAACATAATCAGTGTTGTTTTAGTTGATGAAATGCATATGTGTCAGTTTTTCAGAGCTCTCCACTAGGATTATGATGTCTGGGTAAAAGAAGTTTGCATAGCATGGGACTGTTTCTGTATCAGATGAGGCTAAGACTGGAGAAATATGAACGCCATAAACAAGTATTTTTATTAGATACTTGTGCCACAGTATCACTATATGTTTTTCACCAAATTACTAAAATCCAATCTAGGCTCCCCCAGGGAGTCTGCTTCTCCCTATGCCTATGTCTTGGCCTCTGTCTCTGTGTCTCTCAAGAATAAATAAAATCTTAAAAAAAAAAAACTGAGCTATAAGCACAAGAGATTTTTTTTTAAATATTTATTTATTCAGAGAGAGACAGAGAGAGAGAGAGAGAGAGGCAGAGACACAGGCAGAGGGAGAAGCAGGCTCCATGCAGGGAGCCCGATGTGAGACTTGATCAGCCTGATGTGGGACTTGATCCTGGGTCTCCAGCATCACAGCCCAGGCTGCAGGCGGCGCTAAACCGCTGCGCCACCGGAGCTGCCCAAGAGATGGTTTTTTAATATAATTGTGGCTAAAATCATATTTGTCAGGCAAAGAATTTAGGTTCCATTAATGATGAGTAATTTTGGACAGATTATATGGTGAAAAAATCTTTTGTTGGAAGAGTTATTTACTTTCCATGGGTTTGGAGGCTCTTTACTCATCTACTATGGTTTTATGTTCCGTGATTGTACTTTTTGTTGCAGGTGGTAAATCTCTGTTAGAGTGTATTAACATTTTGCTCGTAAGAAAAGAAGATGTAGATGTTAATTCATGCACTAATTTGAACCTTTGTTAAATGGGTAAGAGTATTTTTAAAAAAATTTACATCCTTTTCCAAAAATGAGTTAAGAGAGCTATTTAGGAGTTTGTATTTTTGGACCCCCTAATGTTTTTAGAATGAATACCATTTATATTAAGAAACTTCATGTTGCAGTTCTTTTATTTCATAAGTCCAGTCTCCTCTGTAAAGTCTCCACTTGACAGTGTTATTTAGCAAACAGTTTCAGTGTAAGTTACTCCTCTGTCACACCTTGCCCACTCCAATAACTGAGTTATTACAGTGTGTCTGAAATTGCTCAAGGTACTTTACATTTTATCAACAAACTTTCCAGGTAGGTGTTATCACCTCGTATGTTATAGATTCATTCATTCTTTCACCAAATATTTGAGTGCCTAAGGGAGATGAAGCACTCTTGTAGCTCCTGGGGCTCAGATCTAAAAGAATAAAGCAAAGTCCCTGTTCTTAATGAGAAGATTAAGGAAGGACAGAACAGAAGGTAGCAGATAGAGTGACTGTGTGCATTGAGGGAGGGTGATGGGGTGGGGTGGGCTTCTTCTATGTATTTATATAGGATAATCATGGAAGGTCTCTCTGAGAAAATAACATTTGGGCAGAGAATACGGGGAGGTAAGGAAGCAATCCTGTGGTTTTCTAGGAGAACAGTCCAGGCATATGTGCAGAAAGTATAAATGCCTGCAGTGTGGCAGCTTACTTAGTGAGTTGAAGGAATTGCAAGGAGACTGGTGTGGCTTCAGTAGAAGGGTTAATTGGGGAGGAGCAGAGAGAGTGGTGGGAGATAAGATCAGCAGAGCCTGTAGTAGGATTTTGGATTTTACTTTGAGATGGGATAACTAACGTTAGACAGTTTAAGCAGAGGTATTCTGAGGCTCAAAGATCTTTACTTTGCTTTTGGAATTTGAAGACAACACCCAAACTTTTCCCAATAGTTCTTGCATTGTAAAGTTTCATCACTAGACATTTGGGTGAAGTGAAGAATTCTGTTTCTCCCAATATTCCCTTGAGTAACATGTCCCTAGCTTAGAAGTTAGAGAGTTGCAACCAATTATTAAGGAAGGGAAGATCTGGTGTTTCTGGAGGCAGTACTTGTTTAGCATTTCTTAGAATTCAATCATGATATTATGACTTAAGTTAAAAATACACATGTTAATTGGTTCCCTGAAGGGAACAGTCTTTGTAGAAAATTAAAATCTTGAATATTGTAATAATGCCTTCCTTTACTCATTCACTTTTCCATAAAAATTGAGATCTGAAAATGTTAGAGGATAAAAATATCTCTGAATCTTAAGTTCAGATTAAACTTAGTGATCAAACCATCAGATGTTGACTTAAGATGATAATGACTCCAGTATACTCTTCAATTTAATGCATATGATGATGGTAAAACTGATGAGGTCTCAGGCAGTATGACCAAGCACTGTGAAATCTTGGTAAGTCAAAGATCAATGTGGAAAATGAAAGGAGAGATTTATAGCTATAAAGGTAGATTGTCCAGGGTTCTTGTAATAGAAAAACAGACATTTAAAAGATGCTTTATTGTGCTAGCTAATTAAAAACATCCTTTTTTTTTTAACTGATTCTTAATGATTTTGGAAATGTTTGAGTTGGTTTTTTGGTTCTTTTATCTGAGAAGTTATGAGCTTTTGTTCTGTATGTAAAAGGCATAAAAGGAATGAGTTCTCTATCTTCTTCCTTCTCTCTTATCCTTTCTTGACTGTCTTCAGTTTTAAATCTTACATGCATAGAGTGAACACATTTAGCAAAATTTGTAGCAGAGATTTGATTTTAAGAAAAGCTGATGCCTGAAATTCTTTGAGCACAGCCCTCATGACCCTCACAATGTTGGCATCCCATGGAGGTGATAATATTGTGTTTTTGAAGCTGTTAAGTATTTGACAGAACCGGTCTCAGGCTTCTCTCCTCTGTCCCCTGACCTCCTATTAAGAAGCAAGAGTTTATATTGCATTCTAATATAAATATTTAAGTAATAAGGAAGCAGCTTTTAATAAGCAATATTGTGAGAATTCATTGGATGACAAATTACTGACTTGTAAACATGTTATCTGATTGTTTACTTGAAATCTTGAGGTGGTGCTTCATTCTAGTTATTCTCTCATTATCATTTTATAAAAACAAAAAATAAGTGAAATATAGTAATTTGCACCAAAACATCTGTTAGTTATATTGGAGCATATGGATTACATGACTTGTTAATAGTTTTTCTTTGAGTATTATAAGGGAGATTCAAATGTTAACATGAATGGCATTGCAATCAGATAAAAAAATGACCTTTCATAAGATTTAACAAAGTGGCCCCAAGGATTTATGAAATATGAGAAAATGTGAAAGGGTGACCAGTACTTTGATATTGTATGTAATATATTAACAGCAACAGTGCATTCCTGTAAATGTCTTTCAGTGCATATGTACAGGAAATTTTCTAAGGGCACAGCTTTCAATCTTTTCAGACCCAGTACTATCCTGCCTTTTTTCCTTTTATTTTTCTATTTTTTATTTTTTTTTAAGATTTTATTTATTCATGAGAGACACACAGAAAGAGAGAGAGGCAGAGACACAGGCAGAGGGAGCAGCAGGCTCCATGCAGGGAGCCTGATGTGGGACTCCATCCCGGGTCTTCAGGATCACGCCCTGGGCTGAAGGCAGCGCTAAGGCACTGAGCCACCTGGGCTGCCCCTTTTTCCCTTTTATAATAGCTTTATTAAGACATAATTCACTTACCATAAAATTCACCCTTTAAAAACACACAGTTCACTCTTTTTATAGTATAGAGTTGTGCAACTATAACCATCACCACTGACTAACTTTAGAATATTTGTATAACCTGAGAAAGAAACCACACTCCTGTTAGCAAATAGTCCCTGTAATCTTCTTCCCCCCAGACCCTGGCAACCACTAGCCTACCTTCTCTGTCTATGGATTTGCCTATTCTAGACATTTCATATAAGCGTAATTACTGAATTAGTGTCTGGCTTCTTTTACTTAGCACAGTGTTCAAGATTCATCCATGTAGAAGCATGTATCAGAACTTGATTTCTTTTTATAGTTAAGTAGTATTCTATTGTAGACATATACCATATTTTATTTATCCATTCATCAGTTGACATACATTTGAGTTGTTTTCACCTTTTGGCTGTTGTGAATGGTGCTGGTGTGAACATTTGTATGCAGATAGTTGTTTGAATACCTGCTTTAAAATTTTTTGTTATATACTCAAGAGGGGAATTGTTGGGTCATATGGTAGTTCTACCTTTAACATTTTGAGGAACTGGCAAACTGTTTTCTAAAGTGGCTGCACCATTTTACAAACCTGTCAGTAATGTACTAGCATTCCAGTGTCTCCTTATCTCTGTTAATGCTTGCCACTGTCTGTGTTTGTCACTGCAGCTGTTTTATTGGGGGAGAAATGGTATCTCAGTATAGTTTTGATTTGTATTTCTTTAATGACTAATGATGTTGAACTTTGCTTCATGTTTTTATTGGCCATTTGTGTATTTTCTCTGGAGAAATGTTTATTTAAATCTTTTGCCTGTTTTAAAAAATTTTCTTTTTAATTAGTTATGAGTTCTCTATATATTCTGGATACTAGTCTTTTATCAGGTATATGATTTGTAAATATTTTTGTCCATTCTGTGGGTTATATTTTAATTTTTTATGGCCTTTGAGGAACAAAGCTTTTAATTTTGATGAAGTCAAATTTATTTTCTTTGTTGTTGTTTGTGCATGAAACAGTGTAACCTAAGATCATGACTTACACTGTGTTTCTCCTAAGAATCTTTGCATTTTGAAAATATAAATATTTTTAATGTCTTTAACTCGACCCTCCCCATTTCCAAAAATTTCTCTAGAATGCAGTAATATCTCCAAATCAATGCTACTGTATAAGGGAGGGATAAGATACAGAAGTACATTTCTAGTGTTATACAATACACGTATAATAAATACTGCATTGTTTTTGAAAGTGGGGG
This sequence comes from Nyctereutes procyonoides, assembly GCF_905146905.1. Classification (NCBI taxonomy): domain Eukaryota; kingdom Metazoa; phylum Chordata; class Mammalia; order Carnivora; family Canidae; genus Nyctereutes; species Nyctereutes procyonoides. Next base: position 38,725,895 of record NW_026575131.1, on the reverse strand, counting down.
CCATTTATTATCACTCTCACTAGCACTATCTCATTGCTCCACAATCTCTTGCCAGCATCTGCTATTGCTAGAATTTAAAATAAAAATTCTAACCAATGTAGTAGATGTGAAGTGTTATCCTGTTGTGTGTGTGTGTGTGTGTTTGTTTTAGTCAGGTTATTGGGGTATTATTTATGAACAGTAAATGTCACCCTTTCTGGAGTACGTTTCTCTAAATTTTGATAAATGTATAATCTTATAGCTGTAACCATAGTTAAGATACAGAACATTTTTGTCACCCCCACGTGTAACATCATGTTCCTTGTAGTCAGCCAACCTTCCTAATCCTCTTTCCCCAGCCCTGGAAACCACTGATTTATTTTCTGTCCCTCTAGTTTTGTGTTTTCTAAAATGTTATATAAATGGAATCATACATTGTATATCCTGTTGTGCCTGGCTTTTTTCACTTAGCATAATGCATTCAAAATTAATTCATATTGTATGTGTCTGTGGCTTGTTTTTTTTCTGAGTAGTATTTTGTCATACAGATTTAAGCCACATTTTATTTATCCATGTAGCAGTTGATAGACATTTGAGTTGCTTTATTTTTGAAGATTATGAATTAAGTTGTTATAAACATTGTGTATAGATTTTAGTATGGGTTTTTTTCCTATTGATTAAATACTTAGAGGTGGGATTTGTGGATCACATAGAAAATGCATTAAAAAATAGACTATTTTTTAGAGTAGTTTTAGGCTCCCAACAAAACTGAGCAACAAGTACAGGAAATTCCCATATGCCCCCTACCCCCATACATGTATAGCCTCTCCCACTATCAACATCCACACCAGAGTGGATACATTTGTTACAATCATTGAACCTACATTGGCATATTATTATCACCCCAAATCCAAAGTTTACATCAGGGTTCACTTTTCGTATTGTACTATTGGTTTGGATAAATGTATAATGACAAGTATCTACCATCATAGTATCACATAGAATAGTTTTACTGCCCTAAAGATTCTCTCCACCTATTTATTCCTCCCACTCTCACTCCCTTCAGCCTTTGGCAAACACTGATACTTTAATTGCCTCCATGGTTTTGCCTTTTTTGGATGTCATATGGTTGGAATCATATGGTATGTGACCTTTTCAATTTGGCTTTTCTCATTTAGTATTATGCACATTAAGTTCCTCCATGTCTTTTTGTGGCTTGATAGCTCATTTCTTTTTGTCACTGTATTCAGCATATACCAGTGTCTGGATGTACCAGAGTTTATTTATCCATTTACCTGAAGGATATCTTGGTTGCTTCCACATTTTGGCAGTTATGAATAAAGCTGCTGTAAACATCCAGATGCAGATTTTTGTGTGGACATGAATGTTCATTTCATTTGAGTAAGTACCAAACAGTCAGACTGATGAATCCTGTGGTAAGACTATATTTAGTTTTCTAAGAAACTGCTAAACCACCTTTCAGAATGGCTGTACCATTTTGAATTCCCACCAGCAATGAGTGAGAGTTTCTGTTGCTTCACATCAGCATTTGGTGTTGTCAGTGTTTTGGATTATGGCCATTATAGTAGATATGTTTTAATCTCATTTTAATTTACAATTCTTGAATCGTATTTGGTGTTGAACACTCATATGCATTTTGCCATATGTATATCTTCTTTGGTGAGGTATCTATTCAGGTCTTTTGCCCATTTTTCAACTGAGGTGTTTTTATTATTAAGTTTTAAACATTCTTTGTATATTTTAGGTAAGTCTTATATGAGATGTGCCTTTTATAAATATTTTCTCCTGGTTGTGGTTTGTCTTTGAATTCTCTTGATAGTGTGTTTTTGCAGAGCAGTAGTTTTAATTTTAATGAAGTCTAGCTTATTGATTGTTTCTTTCATGGATCATGCATTTGGTGTACAACCTTAAAGGTCATTGCTATGCACAAGGTTATTTAGATTTTCTCTTATGTTATCTTCTAGAAGTTTTTAGTTTTGTGTTGTACATTTAGATCTTTGATCCATTTTGAGTTAATTCTGTGAAGAATGTGAGGACATAAATGTCTGTGTCTAGATTCATTATTTTAAAATGTTGTGTCTAGTTTTCTGAGCACCAGTTGTAGCATCTTTGTTCCTTTTTAAAGATCAGACTATTATTTATGTGGGTCTACTTCAGTGCTCTCTATTCTGTTCTGTTGATCTATTTGTTCTTGCTCTAATATTGCACTATCTTGATTACTGTAGCTTTATAATTGTAAGTTTTGAAGTCAGGTAGTGTGAGTCTTCCATTTTTGTTACTCTCCTTCAATATTATGTTGCCTATTCTAGGTCTCTTACCTTCCCTTATAAACTTTAGACTCAGTTTGTCAGTATTCAGAAAACAACTTGTTGAGATTTTTATTGGCAGTAGGTGGTCTTTCCATGCTGTTGATTGTGTCTTATGATGCACAGCAGTTTTAAATTTTGATGTAGTCCCATTTATCTATTTTTACTTTACTATTTTTACCATTACCTGTGCTTTTGGTATCATATCCAAGAAATCATTTTCAAGTTTATATCATGAAGATTTTCACTGTTTTCTTCTAAGAGTTTTGTGACTCTTAGAAGAGCAAAATTTTAAAACTTTTATGAAGATTACATTATTAATTCTTTTATAGAGTATGCTTAAGAAATCCTTGTCTAAACCAAGGTCACGAAAATATTCTACTTTTGTTCTTGTACCAGTTTTACCATTTACATTTAACTCTGTGATATATTTTGAGGCAATTGTGTGTAGGTTTGAGGTTTTTTTTGTTTGTTTTATGTATATCCAATTGTTTCAGCAATGGATATTTGTTAAAAAGACTATTATTTTTCTTTGCACCCTTTTTGAAAATCAGTTGTTCATTTACATGTGGGTTTTTTTTTGTTTTCCAGTGTATTTCATTGGAAATAACATTTTTTATTTCTTTTCAAAATTATTTTGACTATTCTAGTAGTCAGTTACCTAAATTTTAGAAAGAACTTTATACCTACCAAGATTTTTGCTGGGATTTTGATTGGCATTGCATTGAATCTATAGACCAATTTAGGGATAATTGACATCTTAATAGTACTGAGTTTTGCAGTTTTGTACACATGATAAACCAATTAATTAATTAATTAATTAATTAATTATTTCCCCTGTTCTGTCTTCTTCAGGGGCTGTTAGTTTTCTGGTTTTCATCTCTAACATGGGACTTTTGGTTTTCAAGTCTAATACAAGGCTTTGCAGGGCAAATTAAAAAGGTCTTTGTTCTTACCAAGAATCAGATTTCTTGAATAAGTACTTTTTGGATTACATCATGTCTTTGGTTTACTTCCAGAGTTCTGTAGAATTTGATTTTGACAGTTTTTGCCAGCATTCTTATTCCTTTTATTGAGGAGAGGCTTTTTTGGAGATCCTTACTCTGCCATTCCAGCTGATATCATTCTCTGTGCTGTTTCTTAAGCTACTATAAAATGTCACATTGGTAAATCACTTTTTTCTTTTTAATAAATGAAGATACTGAAACTCTCCAGGTAGAATTGAGTTATTCAAATTTCTTATCTTGGCTGTTGTACTAAACATAAACAAGGATATTTCTTCTTTTATTGTTTGTTATGATTTCAGGAAAGTTGGCTTTTTCCTCATAGCTTTTTTTGCAAGATTTAAAGATTAATATAGAGCAACCTCTCTCTTTTTTATTTATTTTTATTTATTTTTTATTGGTGTTCAATTTGCCAACATATAGAATAACACCCAGTGCTCATCCCATCAAGTGCCCCCCCTCAGTGCCCGTCACCCAGTCATCCCCACCCTCCACCCACCTCCCTTTCTACCACCCCTAGTTAGTTTCCCAGAGTTAGGAGTCTCTCATGTAGAACAACATCTCTATTGCAGTACATAGAACTATAAGCTCTTAGTTATTATTAATTATTATCAATAATCTCCTTTTCTTCATTTTCTTCATTCAATACACCTCATTGGAACATTTTCCTCTTAAAACTCAAGGAGAGAAACTATAACAAAACTCTAAAAATAATAGATTGGAATCGAGAAAAGTTGATAATGAAATTTTTTCCTGAAAATTGTTTTTATTTTGTAATTGAAACTTTGATTATTAATGCTGTGTGAATGCTGAGAAGGAATAACTGAAGAAGAGATGTCAACTTTAGCATCTGGAAAGCCAAGAAATGTAGTTTTGTGCATGGAACTTTGAATAAAACCAGGAAACTGAAAGTCTGGGCTGTATTCCCTATCTGGTACCAAAAAAGCTATATGATTTTGGCATTTTCCTGCCCCTAATTCATCTGAATTTTCATGGAGTTGAATTACATGTTCTCTGAGGTCTTTTTTAATTTGGGGGCTTTATTCGGTTGAAAGTTTTACCTTTTGAAGAAAATTGGAAGTGTATTCTAGGACTGTTCCTTCTAGAGCAAACTACTGCTAATAAAGGTACACTATTTGTTTTGCATTAGTTTTTCCTCTTAAAAAGTCATATTATGTGTTTTATAGAAAATAACATTATGATTTTAATATCCTTTGTATGCTTTGTTTTAGGTTGGTACAGAGGAGTTTCAACAAAGAAGCCAAATGTAAAGGTAAAAGTTTATTGTTACCTTTTCTAATGTAGGAAGCTACCTCGTATGTTTATTTGATATAAAAACAATTGTTACTTGTCCATCTTCTAATCTTTTGCAATAGTTATACTCATTGTTTCCTTTACAGAGCTGAATCAGACTCTGCTCTTTGTCAGCAATAGTAACATGTTTTTTTTAAAAGGACAGAAAATACCTGTATGAACATAGCTACAAAGCTTATTTTGAAAAAGCCTGTTCAGATTATTTACTATTTTTTCCTTCAAGTATTTGTCAAAAAGTAAATTGACCTCACAACCAACACCAAAGCCATACAGACAATTTTAAGATAATATTACGAACAATTACATGCCAACAAATTGGGCAATCCGGAAGAAATGGATAAATTCCTAGAAGCATATGAACTACCAAAACTGAAACAGGAAGCAATAGAAAATCTGAACAGACCCATAACAAGCAAAGAAATTGACGCAGTAAACAAAAACTTCCCAACAAATAAGAATCCAGGGCTGGATGGTTTCCCAGCAGAATTCTATGAAATGTTTAAAGAAGAATTAATACCTATTCTGAAGCTGTTCCAAAAAATAGAAATGGAAGGAAAGCTACTAAACTCATTCTAGGAGGCCAGCATTACCTTGATCCCCAAGCCAAAGACCCCACTAAAAATGAGAATTACAGACCAGCATCCTTGATGAACACGGATGCAAATATCCTTACCAAGATACTAGCCAATAGGATCCAACAGTACATTAACAGGATTATTCACCACGACCAAGTGGGATTCATTCCTGGGCTACAACGGTGGTTCAATATCCACAAATCAATCAACATGATACACCACATTAATAAAGAAAAGGATAAGAACTATATGATCCTCTAGTAGATGCAGAAAAAAAGCATTTGACAAAATATAGCATCCTTTCTTTTTTTTTTTTAAATTTTCATTTATTTATTTATGATAGTCACAGAGAGAGAGAGAGGCAGAGACACAGGCAGAGGGAGAAGCAGGCTCCATGCACTGGGAGCCCGATGTGGGATTTGAACCCGGGTCTCCAGGATCGCACCCTGGGCCAAAGGCAGGCGCCAAACCGCTGCGCCACCCAGGGATCCCTATAGCATCCTTTCTTGATAAAAACTCTCAACAATGTAAGAATGGAGGGAATATACCTCAGCCTCATAAGGGCCATCCACATATGAAAGATCCACAGCTCATATCATCCTCATTGGGGAAGAACTCTCAGTTTTTCCACCTAAGGTCAGGAACACAGCAAGGGATGTCCACCCTCACCACTGTTGTTCAGCAATGTACTAGAGGTCCTAGCCTCAGCAGTCAGACAACAAAAAGAAGTAAAAGGCATCTAAATCAGTAAAGAAGTAGTCAAATTTACACTTTGAAAATGATATGATACTGTGTGTAGAAAACCCAAAAGACTCTGCCAGAAAATTGCTAGAACTCATTAGGAATTCACCAAAGTTGCAGGATATGAAATTAACACACACAAGTCTGTTGCATTTCTGTATACCAATAATGAAGCAGCAGAAAGAAATGAAATCAAGAAATTGATCTCATTTATAGTTGCACCAAAAGCCATAAGATACCTAGAAATAAACCTAACTAAAGAGGTAGAAGATCTGTACTTTGAAAACTATAATACACTTATGAAAGAAATTGAAGACATAAAGAAATGGAAAAAAATTCCACGCTTTCATGGATTGGAAGGAAAAATATGTTAAAATGTCTATATTAAAAAATGTCTATATTACCCAAAGCAATCTACACATTCAATGCAATCCCTATCAAAATAACACAAGCATTTTTTTTACAGAGCTATAAGAAACAATTATAAAATTTGTATGGAATCAGAAAAGACCCTGAATAGCCAAAGTAATGTTGAAAAAGAAAACCAAAGCAGGAGGCATCAAAATTCCAGACTTCAAGCTGTATTATAAAACAGTAGTCATCAAGACCGTTTTGTATTGGCACAAAAATCAGATACTAGATTAGTGGAATAGAATAGAAACCCAGAAATGTACCCATAGCTTTTTGGTCAACTAATCTTTGACAAAGCGGGAAAAAAATATCCAATGGACAAAAGATAGTGTGTTAACAGATAGTGCTGGGAAAACTGGACAGCCAAATGCAGAAGAATGACCACTTTCTTATAACATACACAAAAATTCAAAATGGAGGAAAGATCAAAATGTGATACAGAAATCCATCAGAATCCTAGAGGAGAACACAGGCAGCAACCTCTTTGACCTTGGCCTCAGCAATTTCTTGCGACATGTCTCCAGAGGCAAGGAAAACAAAAGCAAAAATGAACTATTGGGACTTTATCAGGATAAAAAGCTTCTACCAGGCAAGGGAAACAAACACGCAACAAAACTAAAAGGCAAACTATGGAATGGGAGAAAATATTTGCAAAGGACATATCAGATAAAGGGCTAGTATCCAGAGTCTATAAAGATCTTATCAAACTCAACACCCAAAAAGCAAATCCAATCAAGAAATCAGCAAAAGACATGAATAGATATTCTCCAACGAACACATACAAATGGCTAACAGACATGAAAAATGCTCAATGTCACTTGGCATCAGGGAAATACAAATCAAAACCACCATGAGATACTACCTCATACCTGTCATAATGGCTAAAATTAACAAGCCTGGAAACACCAGATGTTGGCGATGATGCAGAGAATGGGGAACCCTCTTAACACTGTTGGTGGGAATGCAAGCTGGTACAGCCACTCTGGAACAAAAAGTATGGAGGTTTCTCAAAAAGTTAAAAGTAGGGTACTTGGGTGGCTCAGTGGTTGAGCATTTGCCTTTGACTCAGGTCGTGAACCTAGGGTCCTGGGATTGAGTCCCACATCAGGCTCCCTTTAGGGAATCTACTTCTCTGTCTGCCTATGTCTCTGCCTCTCTCTGTGTCTCTCATGAATAAATAAATAAAATCATTTTTAAAAAGTTAAAAGTAGAACTACCCTATGACCCAGCAATTGTACTGCCAAGTATTTACCCAAAGATACAAAAACAGTGATTTGAAGGGGCACCTACACCCTAATGCTAATAGCAGCAATGTCCACAGTAGCCAGATTGTGGAAAGAGCCCAAATGGATGAATGGATAAAGATGTGATATTATGTATACAATGGAATATTACTCAGCTATCAAAACAAAATCTTGCCATTTGCAACAACGTGGATGGAATTTAGAGTGTATTATGCTTAGTGAAGTAAATCAGGCAGAGAAGGACAAATATATGATTTCACTCATATGTGGAATTTAAGAAATAAAACATGAATATAAGGGAAAGAAAAATAAGATAAAAACAGAGAGGGAGTCAAACCATAAAAGACTGTTAATTATAGAGAAGAAACTTAGTGTTGTTGAAGGGATGTGGGTGGGGGTATGAGGTAATTGGGTGATGGGCATTAAGGAGGGCACTTGATGTAATGAGCACTAGGTGTTATATGCAACTGATGACTTATTAAATTCTTCCCATGAAGCTAATGATATACTATATGTTAACTAAGTTGAATTTAAATAAAAAATTTAAAAGAAAAGTAAGTTGACTTATTCAGAGTCCTAGTCCTGTAGAGCCGTGTGATTATTTAGAAGAATTTATTTCTAAAATACAAAATGAAAAAAACTTTCAAATAATTTTCAGTTATATGTCTTTGTTGATGATGATAGTCTTGTTAAAATATGGATTTAAATATGACTTTTTGTGAACTGGATTTTATATATTCTGTTACCAATAATATTAATTTGATCAAACAAAGTATATTTTAAGTGCTGGATATAATATATTTAGGAACATTTTTCTCCAGTAATGCATTTGCAAAAATTTCTTTCTACTTACTCTTTCATGTAATTAATATTATCAGCTTTTCTTTCTTTCTTTCTTTTTCTTTCTTTCTTTCTTTCTTTCTTTCTTTCTTTCTTTCTTTCTTTCTTTTTATTTCTTCTTTTTTTTTTAAAGATTTTATTTATTTATTCATGAGAGACACCCAGAGAGAGAGGGGCAGAGACAGGCAGAGGGAGAAGCAGGCTCCATGCAGGGAGCCAGACGTGGGACTCAATCCCAGGTCTCCAGGATCACACCCCGGGCCAAAGGCAGGCGCTAAGCCGCTGAGCCACCTGGGCTGCCCTTCTTCTTCTTCTTCTTTTTTTTTTTTTATTAACAGCTTTTCTTATATTTTTTCCGTAGCTTGAATTTTAATATATTAGCTTTTTTCTTATACTGAAAAATATCAGAATTACTATTTTATTAAAAAAATTGTTCAGAGTTCTAACCATCAATTTTTCCAGTAGAATCATTCATTTTTGTTTTTAAGATAATGATTTTAAGAGGACAGTATCTTCAAATTTTAATTCGTCACATCCTTGGCATTGTTCACATTTTGGGCCAGATAATTCTTCATTGTGGGGAGTTGTCTTGTGCATTTTAAGATGTTTAGCAACATATATGACCTCTACTTCCTAAATGTCAATAACATTTCCACCCTCAAGTTGTGGCAATGAAAAGTGTCTGCAGACGTTGCCAAAGTCCTCCCTCCCCTATCATCCCTAGGGATGGGGTGGTGGTGGTGGTGGTGGTGGTAAAATTGCCCCAATTGAGAACCATTGCTTATAGGTAATTTTTTTGTGTATTTCTGGTTTTGTAAGAAAGATTTTATTTATTTATTTGAGAGAGAGAGCAGATGTGCACCCACAAGCAGTGGGGCTGGGGGACACAGAGGGAGAGGGAGAAACAAATTCCCCACTGAGCAGGGACTTGAAAATGGGGCTCCATCTCAGGACCCTGACTGAGATCATGACCCAAAATGAAGGCAGATGCTCAACCAACTGAGCCACCCAGGTGTCTCTTGTGTTTCTAATTTTAAAATAAACTTTCAGCTATTATTTCTACCTCAAGAGTGCTCTTGTGGATGGGACGCCTGGGTGGCTCAGAGGTTGAGCTCCTGCCTTGGGCTCAGGGTGTGACCCCGGGGACCCGGAATAGAATCCCGTATCGGGCTCCCTGCATGGAGCTTGCTTCTCCCTCCGCCTGTGTCTCTGCCTCTCTCTGTGTCTCTCATGAATAAATAAATAAAATCTTAAAAAGAAAATTTCTTTAAAAAAAGAAGAGTGCTCTTGTGGAAATAATTTCTATTTGTATTTTATGTGTTTTATCTTAACTTAAAATCATAAAAAATTAGAACTTGAATAAATGAGAAATTTTATAAATGATCAGAGAGTTGTAATTTATGATATAACATGCTTTTTATTTATTTTAGTTAATATTTGTGACTTTGGCCACCCCATCACCTTGTTTCCAATACTAGTGTTTGAGGATCATTGTGGAGACGATGGTCACTGAAATTATTACATGATTGTAATTAAAATAACCAGTTGATGAATGGTGTGTGGTTTGAAAACCTTCTTGTGAGACATATACATGTGATGGTATATGTGATACCACCTGTGGCTACAATCATCTGGAGGCTCAGCTGGCTGGAGTGTCCAGGAGGGTTTATTCACAGGTCTGGCAACCTGGCAAGGATGGCTGGAAGGCTGTCCTTAGCCAAATCTCTGAAATAGCTAGACTCTTCCATCTAGTCTCAAGGTCTGTCCTTCTCCATATGGCTTCTCTAGCAGGTAGTCAGAGTTCTATTTTATTTTTATTTATTTTTAAAATGTTTTATTTATTTATTTATTTGAGAGAGAGAGAATGGGGAGGAGCAGAGGAAAAGGGATGAGCAGACTCTGTGCTCAGCGTGGAGCCTGACACAGGGCTTGATCAGATGACCCTGAGATCATGACCTGAGCTGATATCAAGAGTTGGATGCTTAACCAACTGAACACCTAGGTGCCCCAGTCAGAATTCTGTTTTAGAGTAAGGGAAAGATGCTCAGAATCTCATACCTTTTTTCTAAATTCTTTTTTCTGCAATAAAGATATTTACAGACTGTGGGAGAGGCCACCTTGTGATTAATCTTAGTGGTGATTTCATAAGCTAATCAAAATGAAGAAACCAAATTTAATCTTAAGTCTTAGGGCTCATTTTGTTTGATCAGACTCTTTTAATTTCTTTACTTTTGACTAATGTGATACTCCTGAGATTGTCTATTTTGGTAATACCAACTTCATTCTAGAAACTTAGATTGTAGCATTTATTAATGACATCTGTATACTTTTAATAGCTTGTATTTATATTGTTTATACTTGTCTTGTTAAACTTTAAAAATTTAATGGAAATAGCAATTTCATTTCCTGTGGCAATAATATTTTGTGGAATCACGCTGATAATTCTTTAGTTTGTAAAATATCTTCATTTAATGATTCCATACACTTAAAGTGATAAAAAATTCCTATGTCTTAATATTATAGTCATAATAAGTAAAAATTTCAGTAGGTTTTTTTTTTTTATAAATTAATTTTTATTGGTGTTCGATTTACCAACATACAGAATAACACCCAGTGCTCATCCCGTCAAGTGTACCCCTCAGTGCCCGTCACCCATTCACCCCCACCCCCCACCCTCCTCCCCCTCCACCACCCCTAGTTCATTTCCCAGAGTTAGAAGTCTTTATGTTCTGTCTCCCTTTCTGATATTTCTCACACATTTCTTCTCCCTTCCCTTATATTCCCTTTCGCTATTATTCATATTCCCCAAATGAATGAGAACATACACTGTTTGTCCTTCTCCGGTTACTGTGGCCAAGTTCAAAAAGGGTGTTGCCTGAGTTCTTCTCTGGGATTTTGATGGAATCTTGTCTCACATTTAGATCTTTCATCTATTTTGAGTTTATCTTTGTGTATGGTGCAAGAGAGTGGTCCAGTTTCATTCTTCTGCATGTGGATGTCCAATTTTCCCAGCACCATTTATTGAAGAGACTTTCTTCTAGTGGATCGTCTTTCCTCCTTTATCGTATATTAGTTGAGCATAAAGTTCAGGGTCCACTTCTGGGTTCTCTGTTCTGTTCCATTGATCTATATGTCTGTTTTTGTGCCAGTACCACACTGTCTTGATGAACACAGCTTTGTAGTACAACCTGAAATCTGGCATTGTGATGCCCCCAGATATGGTTTTCTTTTTTTAAAATTCCCCTGGCTGTTTGGGGTCTTTTCTGATTCCACACAAATCTTAAAATAATTTGTTCTAAGTCTCTGAAGAAAGTCCATGGTATTTTGATAGGGATTGCATTATACGTGTAAATTGCCCTGGGTAACATTGACATTTTCACAATATTAATTCTGCCAATCCATGAGCATGGAATATTTTTCCATCTCTTTGTGTCTTCCTCAATTTCTTTCAGAAGTGTTCTGTAGTTTTTAGGGTATATTTTGAGAACCATTTGAATGGTAAATGGTTCTCCAACCTTTTATTTTCAGGTTGTAGGTGTCCTTCTGTCTAAAATGAGTCTCTTGTAGACAGCAAATAGATGGGTCCTGTTTTTTTATCCAGTCTGAAACTCTGCGCCTTTTGATGGGGTCATTAAGCCCATTCACGTTCAGAGTTACTTGAACTTCTTCTTAAAGGGGAGTTTTAAGAGTCCCCCTTAAAATTTCTTGCAGAGCTGGTTTGGAGGTCACATATTCTTTCAGTTCCTGCCTGTCTTGGAAGCTCTTTATCTCTCCTTCCATTTTGAATGAGAGCCTTGCTGGATAAAGTATTCTTGGTTGCATGTTCTTCTCATTTAGGACCCTGAATATATCCTGCCAGCCCTTTCTGGCCTGCCACGTCTCTGTGGAGAGGTCTGCTGTTACCCTAATACTCCTCCCCATAAAAGTCAGGGACTTCTTGTCTCTTGCTGCTTTAAGGATCTTCTCTTTATCTTTGGAATTTGCAAGCTTCACTATTAAATGTCGAGGTGTTGAACGGTTTTTATTGATTTTAGGGGGGGATCTCTCTATTTCCTGGATCTGAATGCCTGTTTCCCTTCCCAGATTGGGAAAGTTTTCAGCTAGGATTTGTTCAAATACATATTCTGGCCCTCTGTCCCTTTCGGCGCCCTCGGGAACCCCAATTAAGCGTAGGTTTTTCTTCCTTAGATTGTCATTTATTTCCCTTAATCTGTCTTCATGGTCCCTTAATTGATTGTCTCTTTTTTCCTCAGTTTCCCTCTTTGCCATTAACTTGTCTTCTATGTCACTCACTCGTTCTTCCACCTCGTTAACCCTCGTTGTTAGGACTTCTAGTTTGGATTGCATCTCATTCAATTGATTTTTAATTTCTGCCTGATTGGATCTAAATTCTGCAGTCATGAAGTCTCGTGAGGCCTTAATGCTTTTTTCTAGAGCCACCAGTAGCTGTATAATGGTGCTTCTGAATTGGCTTTCTGACATTGAAGTGTAATCCAGATTTTGTAACTCTGTGGGAAAGAGGGCTGTTTCTGATTCTTTCTTTTGAAGTGAGGTTTTCCTTCTAGTCATTTTGCTCAGTGCAGAGTGGCCAAAAACAAGTTGTATTGGAACACGGGGGAGTATCACTGGTCCCTCTAGCTGGTCTTCTGGGGGAGGGGCCTGCTGTGCTGATTTTCAGGTGTTAGCACTTGGGGGAGCTGCTCTGCCCCTGCCTGACGCAGGGCTCAGCGGGGGTTGTTTACCCTGTGAGGCCCCGGGAAGAACAGCCCCAGTGGCTGCGGCAGCTCTGGAAACCTGGATTCAGCCTCCGCAGGAACTACGGGGCTCGGGGCTCTCAGCTCTCCGTCCGCAGGGCCTGGAGGCTCCGGGGCGGGGCCGCTGATCTGCTCAGCTCGGGGCAGGAGCGTCCTCGCTGTCCTGGGCCCTCCCGGCCTCTGCCTGTCCCGGGGGAGGCCGGATCCTGGGCTGTGTCCCGGCGCCCTGTGCTCCGGGGCCTGCGCTGTTGGATTCGCGCTCCCGCCCCGCAGCCCCCTCCGCGGAGCCGCCGCCCGAGCCCCTCCGAGCTGCTCCGGTCCCGCTGTGCGCGCTGCAGCCCTTAGGGAGCTCGGAGCACTCTCCTGCGCTCGCAGGTGTCTGTTAGTGTCCCCGGGAGCCCGAGGGCATCCCCGCCCTCCTGGGTCCTGCTCCAACTCCCTGCGAGCCCCTTTCCGCCCGTCCGGGAAGGTTGGTGCAGCTCCTGCTCCTCCGGGACGGGGCTCTCCTGTCCTGGGGACACTCGCCCCGGCCTCAGCCCGGCTCCTCCGGGGCCCCTCCCCCTCGGAGGCCTTTTGTTCCTTTATTTCTCTTTCCCCGTCTTCCTACCTTGATAGAAGCGCGAACTCTTCTCACTGTAGCATTCCAGCTGGTCTCTCTTTACATCTCAGGCCGAATTCGTAAATTTTCAGGATGGTTTGAAGGTTATCTAGGTAATTTGGTGGGGACAGGTGACTCGGGGACCCTGCTCTTCCGCCATCTTGCCCCTCCCTTCTCTATCATGGTCTCAGTAGGTTTTTTGTAGCTGTTAGTGGTTAAATAAATTTACAAGGTGGCTTATTAGGATGTCTTTAGTTGTGTATGACTTATGCTAAAATTAAAATTCAAAATAGCCCAAATAAAATAATATCTGAACTAGATAGCAAATATCATATTAAAAAATCTTACTAAGTGGTAAAACATTTCTTTCTATAAAACAAGAAAGTCTCAAAGCTGAATTGTTTTGTTCCCTATGAATATTTCTGTAGTAAGATGTTACATTCTTAAGAGAAAACAGGATGATTATAAAATACCCTTTCAGTTATATATTTTTGTGACCACATAATAAAATTGTACAGTTTAAGAGAAGGATAGTATGTAGGAAAAAATATGCTACTCAGTTTTATGCTCATTTATCTTAAGAATGATAGGTTTTTGTCTTTTGCATTTCTTTGAAGACTTTATTTTTACAGCATATACTGTAGGGTAGAACTTATTTTGGTTTTATAATTTTAGAAATCAAAAGTTTTGATACATAATATTATCTTCTGGTGAAATGTCATGTTATATAATTCTTAGGCTTGCCAAAATATTAGCTTTCTTTTTTTTAATTTTTTATTGATTTATGATAGTCACAGAGAGAGAGAGAGAGAGAGAGAGAGAGAGAGAGAGGCAGAGACACAGGCAGAGGGAGAAGCAGGCTCCATGCACCAGGAGCCCGATGTGGGACTCGATCCCGGGTCTCCAGGATCGTGCCCTGGGCCAAAGGTAGGCGCCAAACCACTGCGCCACCCAGGGATCCCAAATATTAGCTTTCTTAAGAACATACATAAAGAATAAGAGAGTAAGATAACAACAATAGATATTTGATGATAATTTTGTGGGCTTTTTTTTTTTAAAAGATTTTATTTATTTATTCATGAGAGAGACAGAGAGGGAGAGGCAGAGACACAGGCAGAGGAAGAAGCAGGCTCTGTACAGGGAGCCCAACGTGGGACTTGATCCTGGGACTCCAGGATCACACCCTGGACTGAAGGCGGTGCAAAACCACTGAGCCACCAGGATGCCCAATTTTGTGGGGTTTTTTTTTTAATTTTTTTTAAAATTTATTTATGATAGTCACACACACACACACAGAGAGAGAGAGAGGCAGAGACATAGGCAGATGGAGAAGCAGGCTCCATGCACCAGGAGCCCGATGTGGGATTCGATCCCGGGCCTCCAGGATCGTGCCCCGGGCCAAAGGCAGGCGCTAAACCGCTGCGCCACCCAGGGATCCCTTTTGTGGGTTTTTTAAATAAAATGAGTGCTTAAGAGGAAAAGAGCAAAATTCAAGAGAGTTTATGTTTTCCATTTTGTAGTTTCAGGATTAGCTTTTATGTAACTACTGTCAGCTGGATACCAAGAATTCTGCCGGATAGCTACAGGGCCTTATAGAATGTTTTATATCACAAGTAGAGAGATAGAGGCATGAAACTATAAGAAATGTTCAAGGATTATTACATAGTCCAAACTGGGTAGAGCCTAGTACAGGAAAGTGATGGATGGCAAGGCAGGAAAGGAAAGGTAGGTTGGATCCATATTTGAAGACTGTTATATGCCAAAGAATATAAAGAATGCTAAAGAATTTGGATTTTGTCTCTCTGGCAACAGGAAATCTGCCATTTAACAGAATCATGGATCTACGATTGCCACAGAGCATAATAATAATATTATTATTATTATTATATTATATATATAATATATAATAATATATAATATTATATATTATAATATTATATTATATTATAATATTATATTATATAATAATATAATAATAATAATAATAATAATTATTATTATTTAAGGGAGACAGAACATGGAAGACTCCTAACTCTGGGAAACGAACTAGGGGTGGTGGAAGGGGAGGAGGGCAGGGGGTGGGGGTGACTGGGTGGTGGGCACTGAGGGGGGCACTTGATGGGATGAGCACTGGGTGTTATTCTGTATGTTGGCAAATTGAACACCAATAAAAATAAATTTATTATTAAAAAATAAAATCTTTAAAAAAATAAAAAATAAATTTACTTGAGAGAGGGATGGTGGGAGAGAGAGAGTGGAGAGGGAGTGGCAGAAGGAGAGAGAGAGAATCATTTTTTTTTTTTTAAGATTTTATTCATGAGAGAGAGGCAGAGACATAGGCAGAGGGAGAAGCAGGTTCCCTGAAGGGAGCCTGATGTGGGACTTGATCCCAAGACCCCAGGATCATGACCTGAGCCAAAAGCAGATGTTCAACCACTGAGCCACCCAGGCATCCCGAGAGAGAATCTTTTTTTTTTTTTTTTTCCGAGAGAGAATCTTAAGCAGAACCTCCCCTTTCTCCCCTCACTGAACATGGAGCCTGACTCAGACCTCAGTCTATGATCCTGAGAGATCATGACCTGAGCAGAAATTAAGAGTCAGACTCTTGACATGCACTTAACCACTGAGCCACCCAGGTGCCCAAATACAGCATAATTATAAAAGAGTTTATTGGAAAAATAGTAAGCACCTCTTAAAGATACATATTGAAGTATTTATGGATGAATTCTGAAATTTTCTCTGAAGTACTGCAGTAGGTAAAAATGTGTATGTGGGGACTAATTAATCAAGATTGGCAAAATGTTGGGACACCTGGGTGGCTCAGCAGTTGAGCGTCTGCCTTTGGCTCAGGGCATGATCCCGGAGTCCCGGGATCGAGTCCCACATCGAACTCTCTGCATGGAGCCTGCTTCTCCCTCTGTCTATGTCTCTGCCTCTTTCTCTGTGTCTCTCATGAATAAATAAAAAAATCTTAAAAAAAAAGATTGACGTTGATCATCATTAAAGCTGAATGATAGGTTCGTGTAGAGTATGTTATTCTGTCTAATTCTGATGTATCTTAAATGGAGATAATTATAAGTTTATTTTTTTTATTCATTCATTCATTCATTCATTCATTCATAAGAGACAGAGACAGAGAAAGAGACAGAGACATAGGCAGAGAGAGAAGCAGGCTCCCTGCAGGGAGCCCGATACAGGACTCGATTCCAGGACCCCGGGATCACGACCTGAGCCAAAGGCAGACGCTCAACCACTGAGCCACCCTGGTGCCTTAGGGATAACATTATCCTTAGGGATACTTACTTCATAGAATTGTTATGAGGAATCATTGAACTTACATGAAGCCCTTAACACAGTGCTTATTAGCACATGATAACAGCACAATAAATATTTACTTCTGTTTCTATAACAACTACTGTTATGATAGTATAGGGCTGCAAATAAGACTTTAAAGACTTGACAACACTCAGAGGACAGAATAAGAGGAACTAGCACAAAGAGACTGAGAAATAGAAGTGATAGTTGGCTAAGGAGAAGAAAGGTGTTTTTTTTTTTTTCTTTCAAAGGTAATTAATGATTTCAGGTACTGTGGAGTAGTCTAGTAGAATGGGTACTGAGTAGGGCCTACTGTATTTGGCAATTAGAAGGCCACTGGTGATTTTTAAGGAAATCGCTTTTAATAGCATAACGGTGGCACAGAGCCAGAATCTAGTGAGTAGGTTATGTGTGAAAGGAATGAAGTAGATGTAGATTCTACGGAGTATATGGTTGTTGGTTTGGGGAGTAGAGGACTCTGATGAACATTTTGAATTTGATTTATGTAAAATTCTAGAAAATGTTAATAATTTATAATGCCTTAAAAAAGTTCAGTAGTTGCCTGCCAATAGTGTTGAAGAGAGGGATGGATTACAAAAAGATGTGAGAAAACTTTTGGGGATGGTGCAAATTTTATTATTTTAATTGTGCTCATGATTTCACTGGCAAATATACTATATGCCAAAAGGCATCAAATTCTATACTATGTGTAGTTTGTATATGCAGTGTGTAGTATGTCATCTATACCTCAATTGTTAAAAAAAGATTTTTTAAAAAAGATTTTATTTATTCATGAGGACACAGAGAAAGAGAGGCAGAGACACAGGCAGAGGGAAAAGCAAGCTTCATGTGGGGAGCCCTGAGAATTCTTCCCGGGTCTCCAGGATCAGGCCCTGGGCTGAAGGCAGCACTAAAACACTGAGCCATCCGGGCTGCCCAAAAAAAGATTTTTATATCAAACCCTGAATATGTGATTTCACATTCACTCTGAGAGTTATCATCTCAGTTTTTCAATTTACTTTTAGTTTTAGTGGTTAGTTTTGATACAGGCTTGGTCAATATCAAGTAATACTGAGACCTTATCTAACGATTTTTTTTAAATGAAAGAAAACTAGTTACCAGTAGGAGTTCTCCTAACTGAAAACTTTTAAAAAATAACTTTTATCATTGTTACTCAGCATTGGCATTTTATGTTTGTGGTTTGTATTTTATCTTACAGCGACATGTTAAGTGTACTTCATTGATGCACCTTATTATTAGTGTATTTGTATTGTTGTAGGTGGGGAGAAAGTGGTAGAAGTTGAAAGAATGAAGGCGAGGTGGTATTTTGTACCAGGCATACTTTTTATTGTGTTTGGAAGTCTTCAAGACCAACTCTAGATTTGAAGATTTGCTATGAGGACCCACAGGGTTCATTATATAGTTGCTCTCAAAGGTATGAATTACTGCAGTGAAGAATACAAATCAAAATCAATAAAAGGAAAAGATGCATGGGTTAAAGTCCAAGAGTCCTTTCCCAATGGAGTCACACAGGACAAACCTAATTCCCCCAACAACACTGTGACAGCACATGTGATATGTTATCAACCAGGGAAGTTTGTTTGAGATCCAGTGCTCAGAGTTTTTAATGGGCACTGGTCATATAGGCAGCTTCTGTCTAGCATGTAACAAAATTCCACAATCCCAGAAGGAAAAAAAGGTGTTCAGCATAAATGATATTCTTTGTGTCAAATAGTTAGGCACTGTGAATTATTCTTACCAGCAAATGGTGAGAACCCTCCCCAAATTTAAGTTTAAAAATAAGTATGAGAGTTTCAGTTGGTCTGCGATTTCAGCAATACTTTTCATTTTTAGTCTTTAAAATTTTAGCCATTCATATGAATGGGATAGCAGTATCTTGTTATGATCTTAATTTTTATTTCCCTGATGACTAATGAGGTTGAACACTTTTTCAAATGTTTATTGGCGTTTCACCTCATTTTTCTGTGGAGTGTCTATTCAAGTTTTTCACTCATATTTTACTGTTTTTTTTAAATTGAATTATATGAATTCTTCATTTTGTATATTTTAAATATACTCTTGGTGTGTGGCTTGCCTTTTTATTTTCTTAATGTTTTGTTCTGAAGAATAGATTTTAATTTTGATGAAGTCTAATTTGTCATGGTAGAGCTAATGTTCTGTCTTCAGTATTGCCCAATTCACTTTCTGTCAGTTGAGTTAGTTGTATTTTGTAGGAAATTTGTCTATTTTGTTTTTTTCTTTTTGTTACTGTACAAGCTATTATTTTTAATGCTTTTTTTCAAGATTATTTTTTCATTCATTCGTTCATTCATTCATTCATTCATGAGGCATACACAGAGAGGGACAGAGACACATAGGCAGAGGGAGAAACAGGCTCCCTGCTGGGAGCCTGATGCAGGACTTAATCCCAGGATCACAACCTAAGCCAAAGGCAGATGCTCAACCACTGAGCCACCCAGGTGCCCCCAGATTTTAGGAATTTAGGCCCTTTTTCATGATCAAATTTATGTAGATTTCGTTTTGTTGATCTTTAAAAAAATTAACTTTTGACTTTAAACATTTTTTTTGTCTATTATTCAAGGATCTCTGTTTTTTATTATCATAGGCATTTTATTCACGTTGGGATTATTCACTTTTATTTTTAAAAGATTTCCCCGGGATATACAATTCTAGGTTGATATTTAAATATGTCAGTTCATTGTCTTCTGGCTTTACAGTATTTCTGATGAAAAGTATTAATTCCTGTTTTTGTTTCTTATACTATAGTTACTTAAAATTTTGTTTTTTCTTATTTCTGGATGCCTTTATGATTTTGTTCATCATTTTTTTTTTGGCAATTTGCTTATGAGATATTTTGGTGTTGTGTGTGTCTGTGTTTTATCCAAATTTATATCATGGAGCTCCCTATATCTGTGAGTTTTTGTTTGTCATCTAATAGAAATTAAAAAGGGGAATCCTCTTACACTGTTGGTGGGAATGCAAACTGGTGCAGCTGCTCTGCAAAATAGCATGGAGATTCCTCAAAAAGTTAAAAATAGAACTACCCTATGACACAGCAATTATACTACTAGGTATTTACCCAAAGAATACAAAAATACTAATTCAAAGGGTACATGGACCCTGATGTTTATAGCAGCATTATCAACAATAGCCAAATTACGGAAAGAACCTAAATGTCCATGGACTGATGAATGGTTTAAAAAGATGTATATACATACAATGGAATATTAGCCATCAAAAAGGATGAATTCTTGCCATCTGTAAGACATGGATGGAGCTAGAGAGTATTAATGCTAAGCAAAATAATCAGAGAAAGACAAATATGATATGATTTCACTCATAGGTGTAATTTAAAAAACAAAACAGATGGATATGGGGGGGAGGGGGGCCACCAGAAAACAGATTGTTAACCATAGAGAATGAGATGGGTTTAATGTGGTGATGGGTGTACTTGTGGTGAGCATCAGGTATTGTATGTAAGTGATGAATCACTGAATTCTACACCTGAAAATCATATTACAATGTATGTTAACTAACTGGAATTTAAATAAAAACTTGAAAAGAAATAATGTAGAAATTAAAAAAAAAACTTTGACCTTTTTTTCTACAATTTCCTCAAATATTTCGTTGCTACTTTTTTTTTTTGGTGTTCCAGTTACATATGTTACACTGTTTTATATTACTTGATAGTTTTTTTTAACCATTGTTTTATTTTTCAGCCTTTCCCTCGACTCTCTTACTTGCATAGTTTTAATACTAGGTCTTCAAGTGTGCTACTCTTTCTTCCATGGTATTTATTCTGCTACTAAACACCCTGAATGAGCATTTTCATTTAGATGTGTTTTTCAGCTCTTTTATTTCCATTTTGTTCCATTTTATATATGTATTGCACTTTCATTGTGTTCATGTTTTCTTTTAAATTCTTGAGCAAATTTTTTCTTTTTTTTTAAATTTAAATTCAATTAGCCAACATATAGTAAGTACATCATTAGTTTCAGATGTAGTGTTCAATAATTTTAATGGCTGTTTTAAACTTCTTTCCTGCTAGTTCCCATTGTGTATCATTTTTGGTCTTTTTACTAGCTACTTTTTCTCCTGTTTATGGCTTATATATTTTCATACCTAGTAGTTTTTTTTTCTAGAATTTTGAAGTTGTTGAATTTTTTGATCTGAATTTTGTTACCTTTCTTTAAAGAAAATTTAATTTTTTTTTAAAGTAGGCCCTATGCTCAGTGTGGGGCTTGAACTTGTGAGCCTGAGATTAAGAATCACTGAGCCAGCCAGGTGCCCCTAAAAGTTTAATTCATTTGTGCAGGGAATTGATTTACTTATAATTCAGCTTGATCCGTAAGGTTTGTTAGAATATGTTTAGAGTAGCCTTTACTTTAGGATTCTTTGACCTTAATCTTGACGTTCAGTTTTATTGGGTCTTTATTGAAATACCCATGGGTTCACTAAATTCTTTCTACTCTGCCGGGTTAGAACTTGAATGTGTACCAACCTTATGTTTGCTTCAGGAATTAACTTCTAGCTGCCCGTTAGTTAGTTGCCATTTCCCTGGACTTGTAGAGTCTCACTCAGCAATTACAGCTTAGTTTTCAGGCAAAGACTCCAGGAAATTTCTGTGAGGAATTCTTTAATTCTTGGTCTTCATGATTCCCTTTTGTTCTGTTGCACAGAATTCACCTCTCCCACTCTTAATAATGCTTGACAGTGCTTTGCTTTGTACTGTCTCTTTCTGATCTATAAAGGCCTCTAGACAAAAAATGTTGGGAAAATTGTATCACTCACTTCATTTGTTTCCCTTCTCCTACATTCCTGTGCTGCTGGTTGTCCAGTGTCTGAAAACAGTTGCTTCACATAATTTGTTCAGTTTTTTAGTTGTTTTTGACAGATGATAGATGTGGTTTTCTTTATTATACTTTATATTTTTGAGATAATTAAAGAGTTATATGCAGTTATAATAAATAGATATCCAAGTCCTCCATTGAAAACATCTTGTAAAACTGTAGTACAGTATCAAAACCAGGATAGTGACATAAATATAATTAAGAGGCAGAATATTTCCATCACCACAAGGATCTCTCATGTTGCCCTTTTATAGCCATACCCACATCCCTCCACCTCTGTTGCCTGATAATCTCTGACAACCAGCTAATTCCTTCTCTGTTCTTTTTGTTGTTGTTGTTGTTTTATAATTTTGTCATTTAAAAATGTATGTAGATGGGAGTACCTGGGTAGTCAGTTGGTTAAGCGTCTGCCTTGGGCTCAGGTCATGATCGCAGTGTTCTGGGATCAAGCCTTGCACCGGGCTTCCTGCTCAGTGGGGAGTCTGCTTCTCCCTCTCCTGCCCCTGCTCCTTCTCTGTCTCTCTCTCCCGCATGGGTATGCTCTCTCAAATAAATGAAATCTTCAAAAAAATATATGTAGGTGGAAGTATACAGTATGCAGCATTTTGGAATTGGAGATTTTCATTCAGCATAACTCTGTCAAAATTTGTCCATGGTTTTTGCATGTATTAATAGTTCATTACTTTTTATTTTTGAGTTATATTCATGGTATGAATGTACCACCATTTGCTTAGCTATTCACATTTTAAAGGTTATCTGAGTTGTTTTTAGTTTTTTACTTTTAAAAGAGAGCTGTTGTAAACATTTACGTACACGTTTTTATAGTCTTGTGAACAAAAGTTTATATTTCCCTGTGGTAAATGCCCAGGCATGCACTTGTGTTGGCTTATATGATAGTGGCAGATTTAGTTTGTTAAGAAACTGCCAAACCATTTTCTAGACAGGTGGTGGCATTTTACATTTCTGACTGCAGTGTATGAGAGATCTAGGGTCTTTGCATTCTTGGCAGCATTTGATTTTGTCACTATTTTCTATTTTAGTCATTCTGATAGGTGTAGTTATATCTCATCGTAGTTTTTTTTTGTAGTTTTAATTTTTATTTCCGTAATGGGTAATGATGTTGAACACCTATCTTTTCACATGGTTATTTGCCAATTTATATATGCTTTTCAGGCCTTTTACCCATTTTCTGATTGCACTTCCTGTGTTTTTAAAAGTTTCTTTAAGTTCAGTTAGCTAACATATAGGACATCATTAGTTTCAGATGTAGTTTTCTTTTTTTAAAAAATAATTTGATGTATTTTGATAGCAAACTTACAGGAACAGCACAGAAGATGGGCAACATTAAAAACATGTACTTACATGTAGGACAACTCAGCTAGAAAAGTATAGTGAATGAATGGAATCTATTGTATGATAAAGATGCAGCAAACACCACTTAGTTGCCATTAGTAAGAATTTACTTGTTTTAAAAAAATCCAAATGCTAGCATTGTCCAGCAAATTTTAACAGGTTTATTTATAATTGTTATACAGTCAGACTGCTGAAACGTGTTCACTGAAACATTTTGACTTGCATTAATGCTTTATGCCCCTGCATTTATATTAAAAATTCATACACAAATGAAAATGGGAAAACTGCCAATACTTGATTTCTGTCCCGTTTTTCCACTTGCAGTCATATACTTAGGTACCTTTGACCCCATGAGGGAAAAAAATCTAACGTTCAGAACTACCAAAAACAGGAAGAAGAGAATTTTTTTTAAAGATTTTATTTATTGGGATCCCTGGGTGGCGCAGCGGTTTAGTGCCTGCCTTTGGCCCAGGGCGTGATCCTGGAGACTCGGGATCGAATCCCACGTCGGGCTCCCGGTGCATGGAGCCTGCTTCTCCCTCTGCCTGTGTCTCTGCCTCTCTCTCTCTCTCTCTCTCTCTCAAATAAATAAATAAAATCTTTAAATTTTTTAAATTTTTATTTGTTTATGATAGTCACACACAGAGAGAGAAAGAGAGGCAGAGACACAGGCAGAGGGAGAAGCAGGCTCTATGCAGGGATCCCGATGCAGGACTCAATCTCAAGACTTCAGGATCATGCCCTGGGCTGAAGGCAGGTGCTAAACTGCTGAGCCACCCAGGGATCCCCAGATCTGTTTTGAAGCCCTGAGCAATTTCTTGCACCAGACCCTGGAAAGGAAGTTTGCGGATCAGAAGTCCAATGGACTTCTGACAACGTCTTATTTCCTGGAGTGCCCCAGTACCAGACCTGTAATGATGAGGTTTCTTCACCCGTCCAGTAGAGGGTGCAGTCCTGCAAACGGCTTTTGTAGCTAGTTGCTTCCTTGGTGCTTTACTACAGGTGGATTTGTGATTTGCCTGCAATCTGCTCTGTAGCAGCCATGGTTACAGAGACCTCCTTCCTTACTTCTCTTCTTGGACTTGAGCTCTGTGGGCTAGAGGCGATGCTGGCGTTAGTGAGCGATGGCCCAGGTGTAGTTTTCAGTAATTCATCAGTTGCGTATAACACCCAGGGTTCATCACATCACCATTTGGAAAAAGACAAATATCATATGGTGTCACTCAAATGCAGAATATAAGAAATAGTGCAGAGGACCATAAGGGAAGGGAGGGAGAACTGAATGGGAAAAAATCAGAGAGGGAGACAAACCATGAGAGACTCTTAGCTGTGGGGGACTTTCTGTTTTTAACTGTTGTGTTTTGGAGTTCTTTTTTTTAGTTAATTTATTTTTTATTGAAGTTTGATTTGCCAACATATAGCATAACACCCAGTCCTCAACCTGCCAAGTGCCCTCCTCAGTGCCCATCATCCAGTCACCCCAACACCCTGCCCACCTCCTCTTCCACTACCCCTTGTTCATTTCCCAGAGTTAGCTGTCTCTCATGTTTTGTCACCCTCACTGATATTTTCACTCATTTTCTCTCCTTTCCCTTTATTCCCTTCCACTAATTTTTATATTCCCCAAATGAATGAGACCATATAATGTTTGTCCTTTTCTGATTGACTTCACTCAGCGTAATACCCTCCAGGTCCATCCACGTTGAAGCAAATGGTGGGTATTTGTCGTTTCTAATGGCTGAGTAATATCCCATTGTATACATAAACCACATCTTCTTTATCCATTCATCTTTCGATGGACACCGAGGCTCCTTCCACAGTTTGGCTGTTGTGGGCATTGCTGCTATAAACATCGGGGTGCAGGTGTCCCGGCATTTCACTGCATCTGTATCTTTGGGGTAAATCCCCAGCAGTGCAATTGCTGGGTCATAGGGCAGGTCTATTTTTAACTCTTTGAGGAACCTCCACACAGTTTTCCAGAGTGGCTGCATCAGTTCACATTCCCACCAACAGTGTAAGAGGGTTCCCCTTTCTCCACATCCTCTCCAACATTTGTTGTTTCCTGCCTTGTTAATTTTCCCCATTCTGACTGGTGTGAGGTGGTATCTCATTGTGGTTTTGATGATGGCATCATTTCCCTGATGGCAAGTGATGCAGGCATTTTCTCATGTGCTTGTTGGCCATGTCTGTGTCTTCCTCTGTGAAATATCTGTTCATGTCTTTTGCCCATTTCATGATTGGATTGTTTGTTTCTTTGGTGTTGAGTTTAATAAGTTCTTTATAGATCTTGGGTACTAGCCCTTTATCTGATAGGTCATTTGCAAATGTCTTCTCCCATTCTGTAGGTTGTCTTTTTGTTTTGTTGACAGTTTCTTTTGCTGTGCAAAAGCTTTTTATCTTGATGAAGTCCCAATAATTCATTTTTGCTTTTGTGTCTCTTGCCTTCATGGATGTATCTTGCAAGAAGTTGCTGTGGCCAAGTTCACAAAGGGTGTTGCCTGTGTTCTCCTCTAGGATTTTGATGGAATCTTGTCTCACATTTAGATCTTTCATCCATTTTGAGTTTATCTTTGTGTATGGTGTAAGAGAATGGTCTAGTTTCATTCTTCTGCATGTGGATGTCCAATTTTCCCAGCACCATTTATTGAAGGGACTGTCTTTTTTCCAATGCATAGTCTTTCCTGCTTTGTTGAATATTAGTTGACCATAAAGTTGAGGGTCCACTTCTGGATTCTCTATTCTGTTCCACTGATCTATGTGTCTGTTTTTGTGCCAGTACCACACTGTCTTGATGACCACAGCTTTGTAGTACAACCTGAAATCTGGCATTGTGATGCCCCCAGATATGGTTTTCTTTTTGAATATTCCCCTGGCTATTCGGGGTCTTCTGATTCCACACAAATCTTAAGATGATTTGTTCCAACTCTCTGAGGAAAGTCCATGGTATTTTGATAGGGATTGCATTAAACGTGTAAATTGCCCTGGGTAACATTGACATTTTCACAATATTAATTCTTCCAGTCCATGAGCATGGAATATTTTTCCATCTTTTTGTGTCTTCCTCAATTTCTTTCAGAAGTGTTCTATAGTTTTTAGGGTATAGATCCTTTACCTCTTTGGTTAGGTTTATTCCTAGGTATCTTATGCTTTTGGGTGCAATTGTAAATGGGATGGACTCCTTAATTTCTCTTTCTTCAGTTTCATTGTTAGTGTATAGAAATGCCACTGACTTCTGGACATTGATTTTGTATCCTGCCACACTGCCGAATTGCTGTATGAGTTCTAGCAATCTTGGGGTGGAGTCTTTTTGGGTTTTCTATGTACAGTATTATGTCATCGGCGAAGAGGGAGAGTTTGACTTCTTTGCCAATTTGAATACCTTTTATTTCTTTTTGTTCTTTATATATTCTAGATACTAGTTTTATATCATATGTGTAGTTTGAAAAATTTTCTCTCCATCTGTAGCTTTTCCTTTTGTGCTCTTGACAGAGTCTTTCATAGAGAAAGTTTTAAATTTTGGTGTAGTCCAACTTGTCAGTGTTTTCTTTCATGGATTGTGCATTTGATGTAAAGTCTTAAAAGTTCTTTCCTATCCCTATATCTCCTGTGTAGAGAATTTCCTCTTATATTTTTCTAAAGTTACACAATTTTATGTGATCTATATGAAGTTAATTTTTAGAGCAGATTTGATGGTTAGGGTGATTTATCCTGTCTTTGATTTTCGTGTCAGGGTTATTGTTTAGCTTTGGATGTCCAATTGCTCCAGCTTCATTTGTTGAAAAGGTTATTTTCCTCCTATTGCTATTGTAAAAATATTTAGGTATGTTTGTGTGAGTCTAATTTTGGTTTCTCTCTCTCTCTTTTTTTAAAAAGATCTTATTTTTTTATTCATGAGAGATGGGGGGAGCGGGGGCAGAGACACGGGCAGAGGGAGAAGCAGGCTTCAATGCAGGGAGCCTGATGTGGGTCTCCATCCCGGGACTCGATCCCGGGTCTCCAGAATCACGCCCTGGGCTGAAGGCAGGCGCTAAACCACTGAGCCACCCAGGGGATCTCCCTAAATTTGGTTTCTCTTTTCTTTTCCATTGATCTGTTTTTCTATTCCTCTGCCAATATTTGATTTCTGTAGCTGTGTAACATTTCTTAAAATCAGATAGACTGATTTTATTCTCATGCTTTATTCTTTTTTAAAAGATTTATTTCTTTTAGAGAGAGAGAGTGCACAAGCGGTAGGGAGAGGGAGCGAGAATCTCAAGCAGACTCTACCCTTAGCACAGAGGCTGAAGTGGTGGTTGATCCCATGACCCTGAGATCATGACCTGAGCTGAAACCAAGAGTCTGATGCCTAACCGACTATGCCACCCAGGCATCCCCTCATACTTTATTCTATTTAAAAATTCTTTTAACTATTCTAGTTTCCCTCTTTTCCATATAAATTTTAGAATACTTGAGTGTATTTAAAAATTCTTTTAACTATTCTAGTTTCCCTCTTTTCCATATAAATTTTAGAATACTTGAGTGTATGTAAAAGATCTTGCTAGGATTTTATAGGGATTATATGAATAAATGTCTATTGGTTTGGGAAGAATTGACATTATGCTGAGTCTTCAAGTCTATGCACTTAGCATATCTCTTTGATTTATCAGTATTTTTGACTATTCTGCATACAAGTTATGTATCAGTTTTGTTAGATTTATACCTAAATATAAATAAATATTTAGGTATAAATATAATAAATATATATAATATAATATCCTGATTTTGAGAGATTATATATAGTATCGTATTTTTATTTTCAGTGTGCACAGATTCATTGGTAGTATATAGAAATACAATTGATTTGTATATGTCTATTTGTATCCTTTGACCTTGTTGAACTCTCTTATTGATTGTAGAAGGGTTTTTTTTTTTTTAAAGCTTCCTTGGGATTTTCTACATAGACAATCATGTAATTTGTAAATAGGGTTATTTTTATTTCATTTCTGAACTGTATGCCTTTTTGTTTCCTTTTTAAAATTAGTGTCTTATTGAACTGGCTAGAACTTCCAGTTCTATGGTGAATATGGTGATGAAGATGAACTTCTTTGCTTTACTCCTGTTCTTAGGGAAAAGTTTTCATTCTTTCACTGTTAAGTATAATGCTTCTCTGTAGGTGCTTTTCATCAAATTAGTTTTTTTTTTATCTGTTCCTAGTTTTGATTTTACTTATTTTTCAACTTTATTGAGGTATAATTGACAGATAAAGTTGTATATGTCTAATGTGTTCAATGTGACGATTTGATATATGTATACTTTGTGAAATTTACCATGGTCAGGTTAATTAACATATCTGTTACCTCATGTACTTACTTTTTTTCTGGTAAAAATGCATAAGATCTATCCTCTTAGCAAATTTCCAGTATACAACCCAGTTTTATTAATAATAATACGTAATATGTCAAATCCTCAGAGTTCATTCATCAGCTATGTGTTTCTTATTCAGCTTATAATTAAAAGGTTGTACCCTTTGACCAGCACATTTACAATTCCCCTATCCCCCAGCCCCTTGTAGCAATCATTATACTTTGTGTAAGTTTGACATTTATTTACTTACTTACTTATTTATTTATAGATTCCAAATACAAGTGTAATCATGCAGTATTTGTCTTTCTGTGTCTGGCTAATTTCACTTAGCACAATGTTCTCCCATTTTATCTATGTTGCAAATGGCAGGATTTCTTTCTTTTCATTGACTGAATAAATTCTATTATGTGTGTGTTTGAGTGTGTGTGTGTGTGTGTGTGTATCACATCATCTTTATCTGCTCATACATTAATAGACATTTAGGTTATGTCCATGTTTTGGCTATTGTGAATAATGCTGTAATGAATGTGGGAGTGCAGCTATCATCTCTTCTATCTCTTTGAGACATGACTGAGTTTATAGTTAAGATTATATCTTGCAGATATATACCCAAAGTAGGATTCCTTGATCCATATAGTAGTTCTATTTTTATTTTGAGGAACCTAAATAGTGTTTTACAAAATGGTGTACCAGTTTTTATGCTACCAGTAGTGATAGGGTTTCCTTTTTTCACATCCTCACCAAGACTTGTTAACTTTTTGATAATAGCCATTTTGACATATGTGAGGTGGTATCTTGTTGTTGTTTTGGTTTCTATTTCCTGATGATTAGTTATGTCAAACACCTTTTCTCCTATCTTTTACTGTTTGTATGTCTTTGGAATATGTCTATTCAGTTCCTTTGCCCATTTTAAAGTCAGGTTGTTTTTTACTTCTGAGTTGTAAGAGTTATTTTTAGTAGATATTTTTCTTTCATTCTCTAAGTTGCCTTTTCATTTTGTTGAGTTTCCTTTGTTGTACAGAGGCAAATTTTTAGTTTGATGTAATCCTAGTTATCTACTTTAGGCTTTTGTTGTCTACGCTTTTGATGTCACATCCAGAAAAATCATTGCCAAGACCGATGTCAGGTGGCATTTTCCTTGTGTTTTCTTCTAGGATTTTTATGGTTTGGGGTTATTTATTTATTTATTTATTTATTTATTTATTTATTTATTTATTTTTAAAGATTTTATTTTATTCATAGAGACAGAGAGAGAGAGAGAGAGAGAGAGAGAGAGACAGAGAAAGAGGCAGAGACACAGGCAGAGGGAGAAGCAGGCTCCATGCAGAGAGCCCGACGTGGGACTCGATCCAGGGTCTCCAGGATCACATCACGCCCTGGGCTGCAGGCAGTGCTAAACCGCTGCGCCACTGGGGCTGCCCTGGGGTCTTATATTTAAATCTTTAATCTGTTTTCATTGATTTTTGAGTATAGTATGTAAGGGTTAATATTTATTCTTTTGCATGTGTATATCCAGTTATCTTAATACCATTTATTGAAGAAACTATCATTTCCACAATGTCTATGCTTGGCACTTTTGTCATAAATTAATTTGCCGTATATATGGGTTTATTTCTGGGGTCTCTATTCTGTTCCATAGATTTATAGGTCTGTTTTTATGCCATTGCCTTAATATTTTGATTAACATTGCTTTGTAATATAGTTTGAAGTCAGGAAGTGTAATGCCTCCAGCTTTGCACTTCTTCCTTAAGATTGTTTTAACTCTTCAGGATCTTTTGTAGTTCCAGGTGAATTTTAGGATTGTTTATTTTGTGAAAAGTGCCATGGGAATTTTGGTAGGTTGTTGCATTGAATCTGTAGATGGTTTTGGATAGTATGGACACCTTAATGATAGTAATTCTTCTAATGCGTGAACATGGGATATTTTTCCATTTATTTGTGTCTTCAATTTCTTTTGTCTGTGTCTTACAGTTTTTGGTGTACAGATCTTTCACTTACTTGGTTAAATTAATCCTAAATATTTTATTCTTTTTAATGCTATTGTAAGAAGATTGTTTTCTTAATTTCTTTATCTGATAGTTCATTGTTAGTTTAAGAAATGCAACCTAGGGCAGCCCGGGTGACTCAGTGGTTTAGCGCCGCCTTCAGTCCATGGTGTGATCCTGGAGACCTGGGATCGAGTCCCGTATCGGGCTCCCTGCATGGAGCCTGCTTCTCCCTCTGCCTGTGTCTTTGCCTCTCTCTCTGTGTCTCTCATGAATAAATAAATAAAATCTTTTAAAAAAAGAAATGCAACCTAGTTTTTGTATATTGATTTTGTATCTTGCAATTTTAAGAGGTTAATCAGGTATGAAAATTTTTTGGTGAAGGCTTTATAGTTTTCTCTATGTAAGATCTTGTCATATGCAAAAACAGACAATTTTAACTTCTTCTTTTCCAATTTGGATGTCTTTATTTCTTTTTTCACCTAGTTGCTCTTACTGCTTCTATTTGATAGAAAGGGTAAGAATTGGCATCCTTGTCTTATCGGATCTTAGAGGTACAGTTTTCATTGAGTATGATATTTGGTGTGAGCTTGTCATATATGGCCTTTATTATGTTGAAATATATTCCATCTATACCTGATTTGTTGAAGTTTTTATTATAATAGGCTGTTGAATTTTGTCAAATGTTTTTCTGAATTTATTATGATGATCATGTGATTTTTATCCTTCATTCTATTAATGTGTGTACCACACTGATTTTCATATGTTGAACTATCCTTGCATTTAATGGATAAATCCCACTTAATAACAGTGTGTGATTCTTTTAATGTGCTCTTGAATTTGCTAATATTTTGTTGAGAATTTTTTGCATCCGTGTTCATCAGGATACTGGTCTTTAAGTTTCTTTCCTTGTAGTCTCTTTGTCTGACTTTGGTATCAAGGTAATGCTGACCTTGTAAAATGAGTTTGGAAGTATTCCTTCCTTTTCAGCTTTTTGGAAGACTGGAAAAGGATTGATACTGATTTTTCTTTAAGTCTTTGGTAGAATTCATTAGTGAAACCATCTGTTTCTTGAGAAGTTTTAAATTTCTGATTTAATCTTAGTTATAATTAGTTTGTTCAGATTTTCTACTTCTGACTCAGTTTTGTCAGAGTGTATGTTTCTAGGAATCTTTCCATTTCTTTTAGCTTAACCAATTTGTTGGTGTATAATTCTTCATAGTAGTCTCTAATGATCCTTTGTATTTTTATGGAATCAGTTGTAGTGCCTCCTCTTTCATTTTTTATTTTATTTGATTCTTTATCTTATTTTCTTTACTAGTCTGGCTAAATGGTTTTCAATTTTATCTTTTCGAATAACTAGATCTTAATTTCATTGATCTTTTCAATTGTTTTCTAGTGTCGATTTCATTTATTTCTCTCTAATCTTTATATATCCTTCCTTTGCTAATTTCGGGCTTATTAATTATCTTTATACCTTCAGGTATAAAGTTAGGTTGTTCTTTTGAGTTTTTTCCTTATTGTAGGCATTTATCGCTATAAACTTCATCTTAGAGCAATTTTTTTCTGTGTCCTATAAGTTTTGGTATGTTATGCTTCCATTTCCATTATATTCAGTTACCTTTTTCTTTAAGATTTATTTATTTATTCATGAGAGACATAGAGAGAGAGAGAGAGAGAGAGAGAGAGAGAGGCAGAGACATAGGCAGAGGGGGAGAAGCAGGTTACTCACAGGGAGCGCGATATGGGACTTGATCCTGGAGCCTGGGATCATGCCCTGAGCCAAAAGGCAGATGCTCAACCATTGAGCCATCCAGGTGTCTCTTGAGTTATCTTTTTAACTTCTCTTTTGATTTCTTCTTTGGCCCCTTGGTTGTTCTGGAGTGTGTTGTATAATCTCCACATATTTGTGAATTTTATAGCTTTGTTCCTTTTATTGATTTCTAGTTTCATCATTGTAGTTAGAAAAAATAATCGGTATGATTTCAGTCTTCTTGAATTTAAGACTTGTTTTGTGGCCTAACATGTTATTTATGCTGAGAATAATCTGTGTGTGTTTGAGGAGAATGTGTATTATGTGGTTATTGGATGGAATATTCTCTATATGTTTGTCAGCTGAATTTGGTCTAAAATATAATTTAAGCTTAATTTCTTACAAATTTTCTGGATGTATCCATTGTTGAAAGAGGGTATTGAAATCCCTTACTTTTTTTGTATGTCTGTTTCTCCCTTCAGATTTCATTATTTTTTTTAATGTATTTAGGTGTTCTGTTTTTTTGGGTGTGTATATATTTGCAATGGTTTTATTCTCATGATGAATTAACCCCTTTGTCATTATAAAAATGCCTTCTTTGACTCTTGTTTGTGACTTGAAATCTAATTTGTCTGATATAAATATAGCTAACTCTGTTCTCTTTGGTTTACATTTACAGCGAATATCTTTTTTAATTTCTTTCCTTTGAGCCTATGTTTATCCTTAAAGGTGAAGTGAGTTTCTTGTAGGCAGCATGCAGTTGAGTTATATTTTTTAGTCCATTCAGCAACTGTTAGCCTTGTGGTTAGTTTATTTAACCTATTTACATTTCATTATTAGTGGGTAAGGACTTACTAATATTACTTTGTTTATTGTTTTTTGGCCCTTTTTTTCCCCCTTTTGTTGTGTTCATTTGTGAATTGATGATTTTTCATAATGGTATGGTTTGATTTCTTTCTCTTTTCCTTTCGAGTACTGTTGTAGGTTTTTCTTTGTAGTGGCCATGAGGCTTACATAAAACACCTTTATGCTGATAATATTTGGACTTTAATCTCATATAAAAAGTATATTCTTTTATCCCTACCCACATTTTATATTTTTGATGTTGCAGTGTACATTTCTGTATATTGTTTATTCTTTAACAAATTACTGTAGCTATAGTTATTTTTAATACTTTTGCTCTTTATTCTTTTTTTTAAAATTTTTATTTATTTATGTTAGTCACACAGAGAGAGAGAGAGGCAGAGACATAGGCAGAGGGAGAAGCAGGCTCCATGCACCGGGAGCCCGATGTGGGATTCGATCCTGGGTCTCCAGGATTGCACCCTGGGCCAAAGGCAGGCGCCAAACCGCTGCGCCACCCAGGGATCCCGCTCTTTATTCTTTATTAGAGTTAATTGATTAATATGCTGACATATTACAGTTTTAGAGAAATAAGAATTTAAATTTATAACTTAATTATAATTAATTTTAATTTAATAAACTTTAACCTTTGCCAGTGTCTTTTATGTTTTTATTATATGTTTTTTATGTTACTAATCAGGGTCTTTTAATTTTAACATGAAGAACTTCTTTCAGCATTTCCAGTAAGGCATCTTTAGTTGTGATGAACTCTCAGCTCTTCTTTGTCTTGGAAAGTCTTTATCTCTTCTTTGTTTTTGAAGGGCATCTTTGCCAGATGAAGTATTCTTAGTTGGAAATTTTTTTCTTTCAGTACTTTGAATATATCATCCCACTCTCTCCTGGCCTGCAAAATTTCTGCTGAATTCTGCTGATAGCCTTATGGGGGTTAATCTTGTAAGTTACAAACTTTTTTTCTCTTGTTGCTTTTGAAATTCTTTTTGTCTTTGATTTTAGTCAGTTTAATTATGGGTCTTTGAATTGATTGTTTTTGGGACCTACCTTCATGAACTTGGATATTCACATCCCTTCCCAGATTTGGGAGCTTCTCAGCCATTATTTCTTTAAATCAAATTTCTGTCCCTTTTTTTTTCTCCTTCCTCCTTCTGGAACTGCAATAATTCATAGATTGTTTCCCTTAATGGTATCCCATAATTCACATAGACTTTCTTTACTCTTTATTCATTCTTTTTTCTTTGTTCTCTTCTTGCTAGATAATTTCACAGTTCCTGTCTTTAATCTTTAATCTTGATTCTTTCTTCTGCTGATAAGTCTGCTTTTGGTACTCTGTTTTACATTTTTCATTTAATTCATTGTAATCTTCAGCTCTAGAATTTCTGTTTTAATGATCTCTATTTATCTATTAAACTTCTTTTTGTGTATTTTCCTGATTTTGTTTGATGGTCTGTTTTTTTTTTTTTTTTTTTTTGTTCTGGAGCTTTTTAAGAACAATTACTTTGAATATCTATTTGGCAAATCACAGATCTGCTTCCTTGGTCTTGGTTACTAGAAAAAGTTATATTCCTTTGGTGGTACTCAGTTCCTTTATTTTTCATGTTCTTGAACGCTTGCATTGCTGTTTTTGCATTTGAAGAAGCAGTCATTTCCTCCATTTTTATTCATTGTCTTTTGTAGAGAAATAACTTCTGTTAGCCCTGTTTGGTATTCTGAAACTCTCTTAGTCCTTTCCTTTGGATGTACGTGCTCCACACTTCTTGTTCCTTTTTGGGGTATAATTCTTAAGATTGTATGCTTTCTTTCAGTCCCGCAAAAATCAAGCCAATTGCTAAGTCTCTTGTGTCCTTTACCTAAGGCAATGGTGAATGCTCAAGTTTCTGTGCTTTCTCCCAGTCCCACAGAGTTGGGTAACTTCCTGCATATGCTCAATAACCATCTGCAAAGGGTTATATTTGTTATTGCACAGGGAGCTGGCCATGGAGTTGGAGAGTAGCTGGGGGAGGTGTGTAGTGTGTTGGGGGTGCCTGTGGGCCATTTGGCAAGATTTTCAGGTAAGATGTCCCCACTGGCTCATGGAGGCTTCCTCAGGGAGTCCATAAAGTGATTAGTAGGATTCTTTGATGTCTTTTGAGAGTCCTGGCTGCTCTCCTAATATCCCCTTCTTACCCTTCAGTTGTGTAGTACACCTCAATATGCTGGATGGAGTGAGAAAGAAATGAGCCTCTTCAGCAGCATCCCATAAAGCTGGGGAAAATCCAGTTGCTCACTCAGATGCTCTCACTTTCCCCCATGGGAGAAATCACAGATCAGGAAGGCCTCTCTTGGTACTGAGCCGGGCTGTCTTATAGGAGGGATAATGCAGGTAGAGTGAAATTGTTCTATTTATTCTCTTCAGTGCATCCAGTCTCAGATTTTTTTTTTCTTCCCACACTGTGTTGGGACTTTCCCACTGGACTCCTGAACTTGCACAAGGTCATTCTTCTTGTCTATGGTTGATTGTTAAAATCAGTTTTCTTTGGTGGAAAAATGGTAGAAAACTCTTATTCCTCCATTTTATGTATGTTACTCTATGATTTTATTACCTTTTTCCCTACGAGTCTTATTTTAGTCATGAATTAGTGTTGAAGTGTGTCATATGCTTTTTATGCAATTAATGTAATTATTTGATTTTTCTTTATTAGATTTAATATGGTAGATTACAGGGCAGCCCGGGTGGCTCAGCAGTTTAGCACTGCCTTTAAGCCCAGGGCCTGATCCTGGAGACCCAGGATAACATTTTGTTAAGGACTTTTACATCTATATTCATGAGGGATATTGGCTTATAGTTTTCTTTTTTTTTTTATACTGTTTTTGATTTTGTTATCAGAGTAATACTGGTTTCATAAAATGAATTGGGAATTTCTTTCCCCTCTTATTTTATGGTAGTGATTGGGTAGTAGTAGTGTTCATTCTTCAGTCATTTGGTAGAATAAAGCAGTGAAGCCATCTAGGTTGGGATTCTTTTCTTTGGAGTTTTAAAATATGAATTCAGTTTCCTTAATGGTCATAGAGCAGTTCAAGCTATTCAAATTATAGTTGATCCTTGAATAACATGAGTTGGAACTGTGTGGGTCCACATTTGTGTGGATTTGTGACAAATACAATATAGTACTACTGTAAATATTTTCTCTTATGATTTTTAAAATATTTTTTCTCTAACTTGATTGTAAGAATAAACTATATAATACTACATATACAATATATGTGTTGATTGTTTATGTTATCAGTAAGATTTCTAGTCAACAGTAGGCTATTAGTCGTTAAGTTTTTGAGAAGTCAGAAGTTATACATGGGTTTTTAACTGTGTGGGGGATTGGTGCCCCTAACCCTGTGTTGTTCAAGAATCAACTGTATATACTTTTATTGATTGGGTTATGGTACTTTATATTTTAAAAGGAATTGGTCCATTTCATGTATGCAGTCTATTTATATAGAGTTTTTGAAATATTCCTTTAATATCTTTTTAATGAATATATAATATCCCATTTCATTCCTGATATTGATAACATGTGTCTCATCTGTTTTTTCCTTTTTTAGTCTTGGTAGAAATTAGTTCTGTTAATGTTTCCAGAGACCAGCTTTATATTTTCTCTATTGTTTTTCTATTTTAAATTTTTTTGATTTCTACTTTTTTTTTGTTCTTTCTGTTTGCTTTGGTTTTATTTTGCTCTTCTTATAATTTATTGATGAGAGAGCTTAGATTATTGATTTGCAGTTTTATTTTTATTTTTAAATTTATTTTTAAATTTTATTTATTTTTTTAAAGTAGGATCAAGAGTCACATTTCTACTGACTGAGTCAGGTGCCCCATGCAGTTTTCTTTTTTGATAAATGCATCTGTCTTTTTCTGACTGGCTTATTTCAGTTGGCACGATATACTCTAGATCCATCTATGTTGTTGCAAAAGGCAAGATTTCGTTTTTTTGATGGCTAATATATCATTGTGTATATATGTCACATCTCTTTTCTTTTTTTGAAAATTTTATTTATTTGAGAGTGTGTGTGCATGCGTGTGAGGAAGGAGGAGAGAGGGAAAGGGGCAGGGAGGAAGGGGAAGGGGAATGGACAAGCAGACTCCAAACTGAGCATGGAGTCCAGTGCAATATGGCTTGATCTCACAACCCTGGGATTATGACCTGAGCTGAAACCAAGAGTCAGATGCTTAAGTTTAGCCAACTAAGCTACTCAAGTGCCTGCACATCTTCTTTATCCATTCCTCAGTTGATGAACATTTGGACTTTTTCCCTAAGTTGGCTATTGTTGATAATGCTGCTGTAAACATCAGGGTTTATGTATCCCTTTTAATCAGTATTTTGTGTCCTTTGGGTAAAATCCCTAGTAAATGCAATTACTAAGTTGTAGGGTAGTGTTTTTTTTTTTTTTTTTTTTTTTTGTTGTTGTTTTTGTTCAAACCCATGGTTTGACCCCTCTCTGATTTTTTTCCCATTCAGTTTTCCCTCTTCCCCTATGGTCCTCTGCAGTATTTCTTAGATTCCTAATATGAGTGAAGGAACCTCCATATTGGTTTGCAGAGTGGCTCTATCAGTTTGCATTCCGAACAACAGTGTAAGAGGATTCCCCTTTCTCCACATCCTTGGCAACATCTATTGTTTCCTGTGTTGTTAATTTTAGCCATTCTGACTCATATGTGGAATTTAGGAAACAAAACAGATGAACATAGGGGGAAGGAAAAAAAAGAGAGGAAGGCAAAACCATAAGAGACTCATAACCATAGAGAATAAACTGAGGGTTGGTGATGAAGATAGGAGGGAGATGGGCTACATGGTTGATGGGTATTAAGGAGGGCACTTGTGATGAGCACTGAGTGTTATGTGTAAGTGAGGAATCACTAAATTCTACTCCTGAAAGCAATATTATATGTTAACTAACTAGAATTTATTTAAAATAATTTTTTAAAGATTTTATTTATCTCAGAGAGAGAGAGAGAGAGAGAGAAAATGAGCACGAACAGAGGAAGAGGGAGGAGAAGCAAACTGCCTGCTGAGCAGAGAGCCTGATATAGGGCTTGATCCCAGGGCCCTGAGATCATGACCTGAGCTGAAGGCAGACAGTTAACCAATTGAGCCACCCAGGTGCCCCAACTAACTAGAATTTAAATAAAAACTTGAGACAAAAAAAAAAATAACGTACACATTTAATGCCAGTAATTTCCCTTTCAGCATTTCTTTACCTTTGTCCCAAAACTGTGATATATTGTATTGTCATTTTAATTCAGTTCAGGGTAATTTTTAGATTTACTTTGAAAAGTCCTCTTTGATGCATGGATTATTTAGAAATATGTTTTATAGCCAACATATCCAGATTTTTCTTCTGTTATTTATTTTTTATTTTTTTTTTACTTTTTTAAAGATTTTATTTATTCATGAGAGACATACACACACACACAGAGAGAGAGAGAGAGAGAGAGAGAAAGAGAGAGGCAGAGACACAGGCAGAGGGAGAAGCAGGCTCCATGCAGGGAGCCTGACATATGGGACTCGATCAGATCCCGGGTCTCCAGGGCCACACCCTGGGCTGAAGGTGGCGCTAAACCACTGAGCCTCGCTAAACCCGGGCTGCCCCTCTTATTTTTGTGTGATTGATTTCCAATTTGATTTCATTGTGGTTAAGAAAACATTCTGTGTTTGTTTTTGATTGTTTTAAATTTATTGACATTTGTGTTTTTGCTCAGGAATGATTTATTTTGGTATATGTCTTGTGGGTACTTGAAAAGAATGTCTATCGGCTTTTGTTGAGTGGAGTATTCTGTGAATGCCACTGGATCCTATTGGTCAATGGTGTTGTTGAGTTCTCTATCATTGTTCTTTTTCTGTTTAGTTCTGTAAGTCTCTATAATTGTGAATTTGTCTATTTTTGTCTATTTCTGTGAGTTTTGTTTCTCTTGTTTAGTGCATATACATTTATGATTGCTGTTTTCTTGGTGGTTGACTTTATATCAGTATAGTGTTCCTTTTTGTGTCTGATTTTTTTTTTGTTCTTGAGTCTACTTTACCTAATATTAACTCTTGCTTTTCATTAATTTTTGCATAACATGTTTTTTAATGCTTTTAGTTATTTGCCTGTGTTGTTATACTTGTAGTGAATTTTTAAAAAAGATTTATTTTTTTGAGAGAGAGAGCACATTGCAGAGGGGAGGGGCAGAAGGAGAGGGAGAGAGAGAGAATGTCAGGCAGACTCCCTACTGAGCATGGAGCTGGACCTGAGCCAAAATTGAGAGTCAAATGCTTAACCAACTGAGCCATCCAGACACCCCTCCATGTTGACATTTAGTACATTCATAGTATTTTACAAGCATTACCACTATCCAATTCCCAAACCTTTTCATCACCCCAAACATGGAACCTTATGCCCACCATTCCCCTGCCGCCCAGCCCTTGGCAACTATCTGTGTTGTCAGATAGTAGGATAGGATTTGCCTATTCTGGATATTTCATATAAGTGAAATCATGTAATACATAGCCTTTTGTGTCTGACTTCTTTTACTCAGTGTAATATTTTCAAGATTCATTATTGATGTGGCATGTATCAGAACTTAATTACTTTTATGGCTGAATAACATTCCGTTGTATGGGTATACCACAGTCTGTGTGTCCGCTTATCAATTGATGGAGACTTGAGTTGTTTCTACCTTTGGCTGTTGTGAGTAGTGATGCTGGTTCTCTCTGATTTTAGTGAAAAATTCACTGTCATTTGAATATTTTTTCCAGTAGAGGTAAGGCATTGTTTTCTCTTGCTAATTTTAAGATTTTTTTTTTTTTTGCCTGTAGTATTTAGAAATGTAACTATGTAGTATCTTGGTAGTATCTTGATATGTGTTTCTTTTAGTTTATCCTTCTTTCAGTTTGCTATGCTTCTTTAATATGTAGACTTGCCTTTTGCCAAACTTGGGAAATTTTCTGTCATTTTTTTAATTTTAAATTTTATTAGACTTTATTTTTTAGAACAGTTTAAGGTTTACAGAAAAATTGTACAAAGAGTACAGGATTCCCTCTCCCAGTTTCTCCTCCTATTCACATTCTGCATTTGTGTGGTACATTTATTATATTTGGTGAACTAATACTTATATACTATTAGTATTATTTATCATTTACATTAGGGTTCACTGTGTTGTATAGTTTTATGGTTTTGACAAATGCATAATGTCATGGATCTATCATTACATTGTCATAAGAATAGTTTCATTGCTCTAAAATACCCCATGCTCCACCTATTCACTCCTTTCCTTATTCTCCAGGACTCTTGGCAACCACTGATCTTTTTACTGCCTCTTAAAGAATACCATTTAATTGGGATCATATAGACTATAGCCTTTTTAGATTTACTTCTTTCACTCAGCAACATGCAGTTAAGATTCCTCCATGTCTTTCCATGGCTTAATAGCTCATTTGTTTTTTTTTTCCTTAAGATTTTTTAAAAATAGATTTTATTTATTTGAGGGCGAGAGAGCACAAGAGTGGGAGTGGCAGAGAGAGAGAGAAAGAGAGAGAGAAAGAGAGAGAGAGAGAGAGAGAAGCAGACTTCCCATTGAGCAGAAAGCCCGACGTGGGGCTCAGTCCCAGGACCCTGAGATCATAACCTGAGTTAAAGGCAGACACTGAACCGACTGAGCTACCCAGATGCCCCAAGATTTGATTTGATTTGATTTGATTTGATTTGATTTGATTTTTTTTAAGATTTTTATTTATTCATGAGAGAGAGAGAGAGGCAGAGATACAGGCAGAGGGAGAAGCAGGCTCCATGTAGGGAGCCTGATGTGGGACTCGATCCCGGGTCTCCAGGATCACACCCTGGGCTGAAGGCAGATGCCAAACTGCTGAGCCACCCAGGGATCCCAAGATTTTATTTTTTAAAGTAATTTCTACACCCATGTAGAGCTCGACCCATGGCCCGAGATTGAGTTGTATACTCCACTGACTCAGCCATCCAGGCACTCTGATAGCTCATTTCTTTGTATTGTTGAATAGTATTCCATTGTCTGGATGGACTATGGGTTGTTTATTTATTCACCTACTGAAAGACATCTTGGTTGCTTCCAAGTTTGGCATTAACAAAGTAACTATAAAAACATTTGTGTGCAGGTTTTTGTGTGGACATAAATTTTCAGCTCACTTGGTCATTACCAAGGAATGCAATTGCTAGATTATATGGTAAGAGTATGTTAGTTTTATAAGAAACTGCCCAACTGTCTTCCAATGTGGCTGTACCATTTTGCATTCTCACTAGTAATGGGTAAGCGTTCTTGTTGCTCCATATTCTCACTAGGCTTTATTCTGTTCATGCACATTTTAAGCCTTGCCCTTTCCTTCTTTCTTCCTAGGACTTGATGGCAAGAATGTTAGATACCTTTTTGTCATTGCCACAGTCATATAGGCCCCTGAGTCTCTATTCACTTTTTTTTTTTTCAGTTTGTTTTCTCTTTATTGTTTAGTCTCCCAACACTTCTCACATAAAAAGTGTGGGGTTTCCAACACCCAACAACCATTTCTACAACTGTTGGGATACCTACTGGGTTTCCAACAATTCAGTGCAGTTCTGACACTAAGTAGTTAGTGTCAGACCCCACATGTTAAGGGCTCAGTCCCACCTTCACTTCAGATGCCAGTCTCAAGTCCTGGGCTTCTCATACTTCTGAACAACCAGTTATAAGTTGAGGGTTCCCATATCCCATTTTTCCATGTTTGGTAATTTTATAGAAGAGCTCACAGAACTCAGGAAAACAACTTAATTACTATTATCAGTTTATCATAAAGGATCCAACTTAGGAACAGCCAAATAGAAAAGATGCTTAGGGCAAGGTATGTAGACAAGGACACGGAACTTCTGTGCCCCTTTTTGGCATTTCAACCTCATAGCAACTTTGTGTGTTCATTACCTTGGAAGCTCTCCAAACCCTATTGTTTGTTTTTATGGGAATTCCATTATGAAGGCATGATTTATTAAATCAGTGGCCCTTGGTGATAAACTCATTCTCCAGTTCTTCTCCTCTCCTTGGGGGTTGGAGAATGGAGCTGAAAGTTCCAACCCACTAATCACATGGTTCTCCTGGTATCTCCCTTTCTAAAGCTGTCTGGGGGCCTACCAAGGGTCATCTCATTAACATAAATCCCAGTACAATTGAAAGGGGTTTATCATGAATAACAAAAGTTGATGCTTCTCCTATCCTTACCCAGAAATTCCAAGAGTTTTAGAAACTCTTATGTCAGGGATTGGGGATGAAGAAATATATGTTATTGTATCACAATATCACAGTCAGTGTCATTTTAAATTTTTCTGACGTATGGCTCACTGATTTCTTTCCTCTGTCTCCTTTATTCTGCTGTTGAGTGCATCCATCCTTCTTTGGTTTCTTTGTTGAGACATTTTTATTTCTTTGCTGAAATTTTTTTCCATTTGTTTGACACATATTTGTGATTACTCGTGAAACATTTTTATGATAGCTCCCTTAAAATATTTGTCAGATAGTTCTAACATCTTTGTTTTCTTGGTGTTGGCATGTATTGTTTTTTTCCCCATTCTATTTAAGATCTTCCTGGTTCTTGGTATGACAAAACCTGGACCTTTGGGTATTATGTTATGAGATACTGCTTTTATTTAGACTTTTTGCTTTATCTGGCTTTTGTGACAGTGCTGCTGTAGGGGAAGGACAGAATTTGCCTCATTACTGCCATTTGGGGGTTGAAAGTCCATGTTTCCCACTCAGGTTCTCTTGATATTGAAGGGTGCAGGCTCCTTGTTACTGTTGAATAGGTGTGGGAATTCTAGCTTTCCAGTAGTCTTCCACTAATTATTCACTGTCTAGAAAGCATTGTAGAGCCATCTTCTGTGACCCATGTGGCCTCTGATACTACCAGGAGGACGGTGGTGGCCTTGTTATTGCTGAGCCATGGTGAAAGCCCCCACTCTCTCTTAGGCCTCTTCAGACACCACAGGGGAGAGTGATGGAGGAGTCTCACTAATGCAGGTTTGGGATAGAAGTTCAGGTAATCTCCACTGCCGTTCAATGATTGTGGCTTGTTATTGCCCACTTGGGTAGAATGTCTTGACTCCCAACTTGGCCTTTTCAGATACTATACCAGTGCAGGGTTTGAATGTGTTAATTATAGTTCAATGAGGGTGAAAGTTCAGTCTCTCCTGTTAACCTTGCTTGTGTGGGTAGGAGTTGGGCCATAGCTTTTTTCCTTTCTTTCTTTTTTGGTGATGTTTGGAAGCAATATAGTGATTATTATTGAGATGTTTTCTTTGTTGACAGGTTGACTCTCTCCTGGTTCTTAAGCTAGAGAGAAAGTCCTTTTTTGTCTGTGCCTGTTGGTGTTTCTAAGTTTCTAGCCTTTTCAGCTTCAAGTAGCAGTTGTAAAAGGTAAAAGAAAATCTAGGGAATTCACTACTGTGTTTTTTCTTGCATCTCAGGGTCCCTAGTTGATCTGCCTTTTCTCTCTACCTTTCAGAATCTTCCTTTTTAAAAAACATATTTATTTCTAGAGTTTTAAGAATATATGATGTATATCATATGCTTTATATATGATATACATGTTATATGTGTGAAATATATGTATATTTATGTATATATTACGTATTTGTCTACAATTTTT
Source organism: Nyctereutes procyonoides (assembly GCF_905146905.1). Classification (NCBI taxonomy): domain Eukaryota; kingdom Metazoa; phylum Chordata; class Mammalia; order Carnivora; family Canidae; genus Nyctereutes; species Nyctereutes procyonoides. Next base: position 38,681,981 of record NW_026575131.1, on the reverse strand, counting down.
CTTTGTACTTAGCAGGAGGAATAGTGAAAAGTATGTCTCATCCATCTTCCTGAAAGCATACACTAATCCTGTCTTTTTACTTTTTACTGTTCTTCCTTTATAGATAATGCATTGTCATCACTTAGTTTTGGGTGTGTGCAGTTGTGTGTTTTATTCTAAGTCCATATTCTCCTGTATTAGGATTCCCCTGTTGGTATAGGTTATTTTTTGTTATGGACCAATATATAAAATATATTACTGGTAGACTTCATGTCAGAATCATGGTGCCGTAAGTTGTCCCTAGTTTTTGTTCTCAACAACAAACGTTCTGTATCCATCCACAAACAAAAGTGTTTTGGGGATCTGTAGCATCCTGTGTCATATAACAAGGGACCCAGGAGAAGTCTAACTCATTTGTGCATTGGGTATTAGGCAGACAGACCTCAGTCCCAGCTGTGTACCCTGAAGTGACCCTGGTTGTCATCTTGGAGTTTATGAACACAATCACTCTTGGATGAGAGAACCTTTCTGGATGTCTAGGTTTCTATAGATGAAGATCCAGCACTCTGTTAGAGCAGAAAGCAAGAGTTTGGATACATGGAATAGGTAGTAGGAACAATTTCACTTTACCTGCATCAACTTTACCATAGAGTAGCATAGATTAAGGCTATAGATCATCTTTTTAGGCCCATGATTTCTCCTGTGAGGGCAAGAGAGAGCTTGTGAATGAGCATCCAGCTTCTCAGCTCCACAGATATTGCCAGAGAGGCTCATTTCTGTTTTTCCCTATCCAGAGTACTAAATTGAGAGTTCCATGACAGAGATGTAGAACGAGTTTGGGAAAGCGGTACATAGGATTTTTGAGCAGCATTAAAGAGACATAGAACCTACTGTTCAGCATACTCTATCAAGAAACCCACCCATTAGCTGCTGTGAAGTTAATGGATTCCCCCACTGGGTCACGAGTATACCTAGTGTTTTGTGTGTCTCACACTACCCCCACCCCCCATGTTGCAGCTGGGTCACTGTGCAATCTTCTTAAGGTAGTGACAAGAACAAGCTTTGGAAGACTGCTCATGAACACACTTGGAAAGCAGGCAGAATCTGCAGTCCAGAGACCACAAACTTGAGTTGTAGTGCCATCTCTTTGAAAACACAAGAGAGACTGTCAGCTCTCAGCCTGGTGCATTGTAGGATCAATAGAAGGCATTCATGCTGAAGAATTCTGCCCTGCCACAAAAGTGAGCAAGAAGCATGGAGCAGGTTCATGAAAGGTTTGAGAAATTTTCATAATCTCTTGGAAGAATGATGGAAGGTATTTCTATCCTTATGACAATAAAGACTGGAGGAGGTGACTGCAACTTCAAAAGTAAAGACTATAACACAAAACTCCATGAAATATTAAAAACCAAAGAAACCTGTGCCACAATAATCATCCAGTAACTTCATCCAAAGACTTGGAGATCCACAATGTATCTGATAAGGAATTCAAAACTGTTTTAAAGAAATTTAATGAACTAAAGAAAACACTGAAAGACAATTCAATGAAATCAGGAAAGCAATACATTAACAAAATGAAAAAATTATCAAAGAGATAGAAATAATGAAAAAGAACCAAACAGAAAGTCTTGAAGAATTTAGTGAATGAGATGGAAAAAAATTCAGTAGAGCACCTCAATGGCAGGCTTGATCAAGCAGAAGAAAGAATCAGTAAAATTAAAGACATGGACTTTGAAATGATCTAGACAGAGGAAACCTGAATAGAAAAGAAGAAAAAAAACAAGGAAGAGTGAATAAAGCCTTCATGATTGGTGGCGGCTATCAATAGGACCAATTTGTGAATCATTGGAGTTCTGAAAGGAGAAGAGGGGGGAAAGAGACAGGAAACCTATTTAAAGAAATAATGGCTAAGAACTTTCTAAATCTAGGGAAAAATTTGTATATCCAAGTTCATAAAGTTCATAGGTCACCAGACAAATTGAAGAAATCTCCCCCAAGCACATTATAATAAAATTGTCAAAGTCACAGACAAGGAAAACAAGAGAAAAAGCAGCAAGAGGAACAGTTTGTAATTTCCAAGGTAACCCCCCATCAGTGGATTTCTCAGCAAAAATATTACAGGCCATAGAAGCATAGGATATATATTCCAAATGGTGAAAGGGAAAAAAACCTGGCCAACCAAGAATACTTTACCTAGCAAAGCTGTCCTTCAGAAATGGAGGAGAGAGGGGCATCTCAGTGGCTCAGTGATTGAGCATCTGCCTTTGGCTCAGTTCATCATCCCAGGGTCCTGGGGTTGAATCCCACAACAGGCTCCCTGTGGGAAGCCTGCTTCTCCCTCTGCCTATGTCTCTGCCTCTCTCTATGTCTCTTATGAATAAATAAATAAAATCTTAAAAAAAATGGAGAGATATAAACTTTCCCAGCTAAACTAAAGCTGAAGGAAATTATCACAAGTGGACCTGCCTTACAAGCAATACTCAAAGGAGTTCTTCAAGCTGAAATGAAAAGACACTAATTAGGAACATGGAAACATGAAAATATAAAACACACTGGTAAAGGGCACCCTGGGTGGCTTAGTCAGTTAAGGGTTTGCCTTCGGCTCAGGTCATGATTCCAGGGCCCTGGGATAGAGCCTTACATCGAGCTCCCTGCTCAGCAAAGAGTCACCTTCTCTCTCTCCCTCCCCCTGTTCATTCTCATTCTCTCTCTCTCTCTCTCTCTCAAATAAAATCTTTAAAAAAAAATCCCTAACACACTGGTAAGGATAATTATATAGTCAAAGTTAGAATACTCTAATACTATAGTATAATGGTGTATTAACTCTAGTATTAAAAGATGAGAGAATTAAAAAACATAGCTGCAGTAATTTTAAAACATACAATACAATTTTGGTAAATTGTGACATGAAAAAAAAAAGGGGGAGAGTAAAAGGGTAGAGTTTTTGTATATGATCAAAGTTAAGTTATCAATATAAAATAGTGTTACAAGGGGGATCCCTGGATGACTCAGTGGTTTAGCGCCTGCCTTTGGCCCAGGGTGCAATCCTGGAGTCCCGGGATTGAGTCCCGTGTCGGCCTCCCGGAATGGAGCCTGCTTCTCCCTCTGCCTGTGTCTCTGCCTCTCTCTCTCTCTCTGTGTCTATCATGAATGAATGAATGAATGAATGAATGAATAAATAAAATAAATAAATAAATAAATAAATAAATCTATCTTAAAAAAAATAGTGTTACAAGATGTGTTACATAGAACCATAGTAAGCACAAAGCAAAAATCTACAGTAGAATCATAGAAGATGAAAGATACGAGAATCAAAGCATTGGTTTGATTCCACCACTGTGGAAATCATCAATTCACAAAGGAAAGCAGCAAGAGATGAAGAAAGGAGCAAGGCAATTATGAAAGAACTGGAAACGTTAGGTAGTAGTAGTAAGTCTTTACCTATTAATAATTACTTTAAATGTAAATGGATTGAATTCTCTAAACAGGACAAATATGGCTGGATTGATTAAAAGACAAGGCCTAACTAATTGCATGCTGCCTATAAGAAACTTACTTTAACTTTAAGGACACATGTAGGTTGTAAGTAAAGGGATAGAAAAAGATATTTCATGCAAGTGGAAACCAAAAGAGAGTACAGGTAGCTATACTTACATTGGGCAAAATAGACTTTAAGACAAAAACTATAACTAGAGACCAGCAAGGTCATTATATAATGATAAAAGGATCAACTCAAGAAGATAATAACAGTCATACATAAAGGTGCATCAGAAACTAGTATATTAACATATAATATATTAAATACATATTTGAAGGGAGAATAAGATAATACAATAGTAGTATGAGACTTCAGTACTTCCCTTTCAGCAGTAGATAGATTATCTGGACAGAAAATCAAAAAAGAATCATGGGACTTGAACTGTACTTTGGACCAAATGAACCTCACAGACATAGAACATTTCATCCACCACCAGCAGCATATACATTCTTCTCAATTGAAGATGGAATATTCTTCAGAATAAATCCTATGGACAGGTCACATAGCAAGGCCTAGCGAATTTAAGAAGATTGAAATTTTGCCATGTATCTTTTCAGACCACAATATATGAAAATAGAAATCAATAGTGGGAAGAAAACTAGAAAATTCACAAATATGTGCAAATTAACACAGTTCTGAACAACCAGTGGGCCAAACCAATCACAAAGGAAATAAAAAAATATCTTGACACAAATTAAAATGGAAACAGCCTACCAAAATCTATGGGATGCTACAAAAGCAGTTTTAAGAGGGAATTTTGTAGTAATACATGCCTACAATAAAAAAATAGAAAGATGTCAAATAAACAACCTAACTTTACATCTCGAGGAACTAGAAAAAGAAGAACAAACTGCTCAAATTTAGTAGGAGGAAGGAAATAACAAAGATCAGAGTAGAAAGAGTGGAAGAGAGACCAGAGAACTATGAAAAGATTAATAAAACTAAGAGCTGTTTTTTTTTTCTCCTAAACAAAATCGACAAACCCTTAGAGAGACTAAGGGATAAAGGAAAGACTCAAATAAAATGAGACATAAAATAGGAAACATTAAAAATAATATCACAGGGACACCTGGGTGGCTCAGTGGTCAGGCGCCTGCCTTTGACTCAGGTTGTGATCCCAGGATCTGGGATCGAGTCCCACATCAGGCTCCCTGTGAGGAGCCTGCTTCTCCCTCTGCTTCTCTCTCTCAGTCTGTGTCTCTCAAGAATAAATAAATCTTTAACAAAAATGATATCACAGAAATAGAAAAGATTGTTAAGAGAATGCCATGAGCAATTAATGCCAACAAATTGGATAACCTGGAGGGAAATGGAAGAATGCCTAGAAACCTATTACCTACCAAGGATAAATCAAGAAAAAACAAAAACTGTTTATCATCCAAATAATGAGTAAGGAGATGGCATGAGCAATTAAAATCTTCCAACAAAGAAAAGTCCAGGACTTGATGACTTTACTGATAAATTCTGCCAAACTTTAAAAAATTAATACCAGTTCTTTTCAAACTCTTCCAGAAAATCAAAGAGGAGGGAACACTTCCAGACTCATTTTTATGAGGCCAGTAAAACCCAAGCCAGATAGGGACATTAAAGGAAAAGAAAAACAAAGGTGATATTCCTGATGAATACAGATGCAAAAATTCTCAACAAAATGTTAGCAACTCGAATTTTACAGCACTTTTAAAGGATCATATGCCATGATCAAATGAGATTAATCCAAGGGATGAAAGGATGGTGCAACCTTATCAAACTGATAAATGTGATATATACCTCATTGATAGAATGAAAGATAAAAATGTTATAATCATTTCAACAGATTCAGAAAAAGCATTTAACCAAATGCAACATCCTTAACAAATTGGGTTTAGAAGGAACATATCTCAACATAATAAAGGCCATAATATGACAAGTCCATAGGTAACATCATATTCAATGGTAAAAGGTTGAAAATGAGGAACAAAAGAGTTCTCACTCTCACCACTCCTATTAAAGTACTGGAAGGCCTAGCCAGAACAAGCAGGTCAGAAAAGGAAACAAAAGGTATCCAAATCAGAAAAAAAAAAAAGATAAAATTGTATGTGCTTGCTTGCATATGATACATGTAGAAAATCCTAAAGACTCCACCAAAAAACTTAAAACTAATGAACAAATTCAGTAAAGTTGCAGGATACAAAATTAACACACAGAATTTAGTTGTATTTCTGTTCACTAACAGTGAAATATCTGAAAAAAGAAAGAAAGGCAACAGTTCTGTTCAAAATAGCATTGAAAGCAAGCAGAAACTTAGGAATAAATCTAACCAAGGAGGTGAAAATCTGTACATTGAAAACTATAAAATGCATTACTGTAGTCCAGCTGCTGATGGCCTTGTGTGGTATAGATTGGTGGTGGTGTAGGCCAGAGAATATAAAAAATAAAGGATTTGTATTTTATTTCAAGGGAGTTTCATGCATCAGGAGAAGGAATGAAGTGCTGATTAGAAAACTCAGTTGTTTTCATTTTTTATTTTTTTTTAAGATTTTATTTATTCATGATAGAGAGAGGCAGAGACACAGGCATAGGGAAAAGTAGGCTCCATGCCAGGAGCCCAATGTGGGACTCGATCCTGGGACTCCAGGATCACGCGCTGGGCCAAAGGCAGGTGCTGAACCGCTGAGCCACCCAGGGATCCCCAACTCAGTTGTTTTTAAAAACAATTCATTTTTTATCTTTTAGGAATTTAAATCAAATTATAATAAATATCCAAATGGAAACTCTAATGAAAGAGTGAAAGAAGAAATTTTTGTTGTTGATTTTTTTTAAGATTTATTTATTTATTCATGAGAGAGAGAGAGGCAGAGACATAGGCAGAGGGAGAAAGCAGGCTCCCTGCAGGAAGCCTGATGTGGGACTCTGTCCCAGGACCCCAGGATCAAGCCCTGAGTCAAAGGCAGACAGACGCTCAACTTCTGAGCCACCCAGGTGTCCCAAAGAAGAAATGTTTATATAAACTTCCGAATTTACTCATTCTTGTGAATATAAATGTTAGCCAGAGTCTGAGAATTGTTTCTCTAGCTCAGAGCTGGATTACATGTAAGCTGTTGGTTAGGTGATATTGTTGGTTTTATAGATACATACCAAACTCTGTACATAAGTCTGTATCATGAGAATGATTAGATAGAATATTTCCAATCCATAACTTAAAAAATCTTTTTGATGGTTACCTAAGATCACAGTTTTCCCCTGAGGATAGACAATGAAATTCCTATCTAATGTATATAGTTTGTGCAACTTTGAATTCTTTTTTTTTAAATTTTATTTATTTATTCATGAGAGAGAGAGAGAGAGAGAGAGAGAGAGAGAAAGAGAGGGGCAGAGACACAGGCAGAGGGAGAAGCAGGCTCCATGCAGGGAGTCCGGTGGTACTCGATCCCGGGACTCCAGGATCACGCCCTGGGCTGAAGGCAGCACTAAACCACTGAGCCACCCAGGCTGCCCTGCATTCTTAATATACAAGGTAGCTGCTACATTAAGAGATCTACTGTATTATTGATAGAGTACTTCCATGCTGAAATCTGGCTGCTATTTTAGTATATATGAGATATTAATTACAAATTTCCTTTTCTAATGAGAAATCTTTTCTCTTTTACAGGGGATCTTTCCTGCAAATTACATTCACTTGAAAAAGGCAATTGTCAGTAATAGGGGGTGAGTAGTTGGCCTTACTAAATTTATTTATAATTTTTATAGGTTGCAGAGGAAGGCTTGCTTTCTTTTTGGTTTGTAGTATAAAATATGCTATTAACTTGTTTTCTTACCAAAAATAAATTTACTTTATCATATATATATATATATATATATATATATATATATATATATATATATAATTCTGAGGACATAACTATTTCTTAAAATACTGACAATTTTAATCTGTTTTCTTGTATACTGGAAAGGTAACTTGTGTTTTTGTGAATTTTATAAAAACAATTATGCATGCAGTATGTTTTTTACAGTTATTTACATTTCAGGAATAATTTCTGATAGGATAACAAGTGCAATCTCTGAATAGAAGACAGACAAGATGTAAATATTTCAAAATGTTAACATTTGTTATTTTTGCACATTCAGATTATGAGTGATTTTTAGAAATTCTTTACCATCATGCCTTCATGTTAAAAGTAATAAATATGTATTATTATAAAATTGTGATTTTATTTTTCAAAATTCATAATTTTAAAATACAAAATTTAAGGTAGGTATGGTAGCTTTTGGTTCTAGAAATATTTTTGAACAGGTTGAGAAAGCATCGGCTTAGTTAAGGTTGAGTCAGGAAAAGAGACTCTTATGAGTTACTTTCTAAGATAGAATTTAATGTAGGGAATTGTTTACACACATGCTTAAGAAGTGAAAGGAAAAAAAGAGGAAATAGATAATAGTTCTGTCTGTTAAGTAATAAATAGTAATAAATAGATAGAACCCAAAATAACAACTGCATAAAGAAGTCTCTAATGGCTGGGGAAGCAAAAGATAATGGATTGGGGATACTAGAACTCAGGAAGATGGATCTTGTTGAGACACTTGAGCTCAGATTCTGAGGAAAGGGCATCACATGGCTGCTGTTGGTATGTATGAAGAAGAGCAGTGAGGCTGTTTCTGGGAATACCAAAAGAAACTGGAGGCTGGAACCAATTTTCTCTGGTGGAACGGTTTATGGGAAACACTTAACTTCCTTTTCCCCAGTATCTTTCTAGTGCTCCCCACCAGACAAAGGAGCTTGAGAGCAAATCCCAGCCTCAAGAGTCAGTGCTTAGAAGGGTGTATTTAGAGATAAGAAGTATTAGTAAATGACTGGTATGCCTTCTAAGATAAAATTTGTTTTTGAGGAATAGTAAGACTATAACTAATAAGATTCTTATATGAATGCATGACTAGCATACTTTTTATTGTTCCCCTTCTTTTATAAAATATCAGAGATACAAGGATATAGAGACAGGAAACTTGAAAGTCCTCTTTTAGTGAACTTTTGCAACATATAATATGCTACTTCAAATTTATAGGTAAGGATTGCCAAAAGCATCAAGATTTGCTAGAAGTTGTGTGGAAAAAGGAAAAGGGAGTGCCTAGATCAGGATCAGGAAGGCATGTATTTCTAAAATACATTTTCTGAATGTGAATAGCTCAACTTGAAACACAAAAATATTATCTCTGACTTATAACACTTAGTTCTGTAATGAGACTGATGAGAGCTGAAATGTGGCAGAAGCAACATGAAGGGGAGATGAGAAAAGGAGATAGAATGTTTAGGGATCTAGAAATACAGTGCTTTAGAAAATGCCAGCAAAATCATACACTTCCTGATAACAAGAGACTCATCTTAAATCCAGGAGCACTGTTTCTATTTATAATAGTTGTAAAGGAAATTTGGGACCACTTTGTTAGCAGAAAAATCCGTACCTAGATTCAGTTTGTTTCAGGAAGGCAGAGAAACAGTCTTTGTGATGTCCAGAATAAGATTTCTAAAATCTGAAAAAAAAAGTATTTAAAAAAAAACGTCTTTGGGTGTTGAAAAGCAATCAATGTATAGGTGGGTCTTTTTTTTCCTCGTTTTTATTTAAATTCCAGTTACCATACAGTGTAATAGTAGTTTTGGGCGCAGAATTTAGTGATTCAGCACTTCCATACAATGCCCATTGGTCATTACAACAAGTGCGCTCATTAATTCCCATCATCTATTTCACCCATCTCCCCAGCCCCCTACCCTCTGGTAGCTGTTGGTTTGTTCTCTGTAGTTAAGAGTCTGTTTCTTGGTTTTCGTCCTCTCTCTTTCTCTTTTCTTTAAATGTAGGGAGGATCTTGAGGAACTTTGATTCTTGAAGGAAGGGATGCATATGGGAAGAGTTCATGTTTATTTTGGCTTTTTTCCACAGAGAATTTTTTAGTTTACTATGATGTGGTGGAGCAAGCAGATCCCAAACAGAAAGTAGTAGTCTTTCTGGGATAAGGAAACAGACATTGGAGTTTGGAACTCTCAGGGGAACTGATAAGAAGTAAGAGGTTAAAACCCAGAAAGGAGAGAACCTCAGAGAATAGGACCTTAATCTGCTTACAGACTCCCCCTAAGTAATAGAATGAGTTTTAGCTTCTTTTGGGCTGTATTAGACTCAAGGAATCTTAGTAGAAAAGTACAGCTAACAAACTGAGTAGACCTTACCAGCCACATAATATTGATGAAAAAAATATTGATGAGTTCAAGGACTGGCAAGTTATAGGGGCCTTGGTAAAACATTTCTTTCTCTTGAGATCCCTAAAGGAATATCCCCTAAATGTAGGGCCATGCTCTTGGATAAAGGACAAAACAAGGTATGTGGGCAAAAGTGAAATAGTCCAGTCCTAACAAAGTGTAAACCTCTGAAAACACACGGGATGTTAGAAGAACATAAAAACACTGAATACGGTCGTCCAGAAATAGCAACTGTAATGGGTTAGTGTATTTCCCATTTTTTTTATGCATGGTAGTTTTACTCTGTTCCCTGTAATAAGCTAATTATCCTTTATCCTTCTTTCCCCACGCTTAATAATATTACCTTGATGGTATATCTTTCTTTTTTTTTTTTTTGTTTTTTTTTCTTCCTTAGTTCCTATGACTGTTCCTGTTTTCATTCTTCCTCTTGGGCTCCCCTTTGTTATTCATCTCAGACTCCTGCTCCTCTTCCAAGCCCTTATACTATTGATTCATGAGCTTTATCTCTACTCTCATCATTTATGTGCAAAGCGTGCCTGTCTTGTCTGGGTAGAATAAGGCAGATGGTTTAATTACGGATGTAGAGGTGAGACCAGTAAAAGGAAATAAGTTGAGTGACAGCAAGAGGATAAATATTGTAGGGGATTGTAGGCCATGTGAGGGGAGGTCTTTTATTGAATGAGCCAGGAAGCCACCAAAAACTTTCAGAAAGAAAAGGGATATGTTTTATTTAATTTTAAATGTATTATTTTGGGCTGCTTTGTTGAAACTAGAACTATATTGGGACAAGGTTAGAAGCAGAGAGACTTGGTAGAATATTACACTAGTTCGTGGAAGACAAAATGATAACTTGAATTCATGTGTTCACTGGAGTGATAAGAAGTGGTAAGGTGCAGTATATATTTTGAAGTTAGAGCTGAAAGGATTTGCTGAGCATGTAGAGACAAAGAGGAATTGAAGATGACTCCAGAGTCTTTTGTCTTAATAATTGTGAGGATGTGGTTGCCATTCACTGAAATGTGGATGTTTGGAAATGGATGTTTAGGAAAGAAATTGAAGGATTCAATTTTCGACAGGTTAAATTTGAAATGATCCTTAGATACTCAGGTGTCAGGTAAGCAGCTGACTATGTGAATGTGGAGTTCTGGGGAGATTTTGGAGCTTCAGACTCCATGATTTGGAATCATCAGCTTTCAAACAATATTTAAAGGTACAGGACTGGATAAGAACAGAAAAGGAATTACTATAGATGAAGAAGAAGCAAGGTGAAGAGAGAGTACTGGGGAATTGTAGTATTTAAAGATAGGAGAAAGAGGAGAATCTGTCAAAAGAATCTGAAAAGTTGGGATCCCTGGGTGGTGCAGCGGTTTGGCGCCTGCCTTTGGCCCAGGGCGTGATCCTGGAGACCCGGGATTGAATCCCACGTTGGGCTTCTGGTGCATGGAGCCTGCTTCTCCCTCTGCCTATGTCTCTGCCTCTCTCTCTCTCTGTCTCTCTCTCTGTGTGTGTGTGTGTGACTATCATAAATAAATAAAAATTAAAAAAAAAGAATCTGAAAAGTTGTGGCCAGGGAAGTAGATAATGTAACAGTAGTGTCTTGGAGACCAATCAAAGGAAATAATTAGAGAGTGGATTAATCAAATATGTCTGGTGTTGTTGAAGTTTAGTAAGACTGAAGATCTTGTTAGCACTTCACGTATAGTGGTAAGAGTGAAAACCTGATAAAAGATTTGACAGAAAATGAAAGAAGAGGAATTAGAATACAGTAAAGACTCAAGTTATGGCCCTTAAACCATAACTGATGGCAGATGGCAACATACTTGGTTTGGGGATAATTTTTCTGTGTAGTCCTTTCAGAAGAATCATCTAGGGCACTGGTGGCTCAGTCAGTTAAGCATCTGACTCTTGATTTCGGCTCAGGTCATGATTTCAGGGTTATGAGATCGGGTTCTGCATTTGGCCCCAATCTCAGCAAGTCTGCTTGAGATTCTCTCCCTCTCTGCCCCTCCCCCTGCTCTCTCTCTCTCTCTCTCTCACACACACACACACACACACACACGCACACTCAAATCTTTAAAGAAATCATCTGATTCAAAATAAGTCAGTCAGAGAAAGACAAATATATGATTTCACTCACATGAGGAATTTAAGAAATAAAACAGATTAATATAGGAGAAGGGAAAGGAAAATAAGATAAAAACAGAGAAGGAGGCAAACCATAAGACACTCAACTTTAGAGAACAAAATGAGGGTTGCTGGAAGAGGGGTATGCAGGGGATGGGCTAAATGAGTGATGGGCATTAAGGAGCACACTTTCCAGGATGAGGATTGGGTATTATTATATGTAAGTGCTGAATCATTAAATTCTGCTCCTGAAACCAATACTATGCTATATGTTAACTAACTTGAATTTAAATTAAAAAAATTATCTGATTCTTAACTATTATTTTATTTTGAGAAATTTTAAATCTATACAGAGGTTACAAGAATAATATAAGTAGCACTTATATCCATTTCCATAGATTCACTGGTTACCATCATTTTGCCATATTGAGTCTCCCTAACCTCTGCTTTTAATATAAGAGTAAATTTTAGACATTCTAAGACTTCACTGTTAAATACTTGAGTATGTATCTTCTAAGAAAAAGACATTCTTTAACATAATCACAATATAATATACTCAAGAAATTTAATGATACAAATAGTACTATAAAATACCTAGTTCAAAAAAAATACCTAGTTCATATTCAAATATCCCTAATTTTCCCAAGAACGTCCTTTATAGCTGTTTTGTTTGTTTGCTTTTTTTTTGGTAGGGGTATGGTCCAAGATCCAATCAAGAATTAAGTATTGTCAGGCTTCCAGTTATGGAATGAATAAGTCATGGGGAAAAAAGATACAGCACAAAGAATGTAGTCACTGTAAAAGTGTTGTATGGTGACAGAAGTTGTGGTGAGCATAGCATAATATATAGAGATGTCGAATCACTATGTTGTACACCTGAAACTAATGTAACATTCTGTGTCAACTATACTCAAATAAAAAAAATTTAAATTTTCATTATTGGTGTATAGAAATGCAACAGAAAAGCCCTCAGTTTTTTCCCATTGAGGATGAAGTTAGCTGTGGGTTTTTTTGTATGTGGCCTTTATTATTGAGGTATGTTTCCTCTAGACCTACTTTGTTGAGGGTCTTTATCATGGATATATATTGTACTTTGTCAATTTTTTTTAATCTATTGAGATCATACGTTTCTTATCCTTTCTTTTATTAATGTGATATATCATGTCGATTGATTTGTGGATATTGAACCACCCTTGCAACCCCGGAATAAATCCTACCTGATCATGGTGAATGATTCTTTTAATGTACTGTTGGACTATATTTGCTAGTATTTTGTTGAGAATTTTTACATCTATGTTCTTCAGGGATATTGGGCCCTGATTGCTTTTTTAGTGGGGTCTTTGGTTTTGGAATCTGGGTAGTGCTGGTCTCATGGAATGAATTTGGAAGTTTTCCTTCCATTTCTGTTTTTTTTTTTTGGAACGGTTTCAGAAGCATAGGTATTAACTCTTTAAATGTTTATAAAATAAATGATTAAGTGTAAATGGATTCTGTGACTAAGTGGAAATTGACAGTTGTGTTGCTTTGACAGGTTGTAAAGGTAAGTCCCTCACAGCTTGAGACCTTCCAGAGACCACAATGCAGGGCCACCCCTTTAACAGGAAGAGTGCACAGGAACCCCTGGGAGAGAATGGATTTGTGTGTCTAGATTATGTTACTCATTTGAAATATGGGAAATCTCTGAGTCAGCACCATAGAATAACAGCAGTTTATGATCTTTTATAGTACCATGGTTTGTCTAATCTTTGGGTAGCAGGTATTGAGTACAATGTAAAATGGCAGGCTCTAAATGGCTTAAAAATATGCTTATTTGGATCATATTAAAAGCAGTTGGATGTATAAAAATCTTGGCACTCGTGGGCTCTGAGCTAATGGTGTTTCCTTGCTGTGAAAAAGTAAATAGCATAAGGGCCCAATATAGAGGAGGTCACTTTCACACATTTATGTAACACCATTACATTTGAAACACTTATAAATATTTTTTTTTATTTTGAATTGTGGAAAATTAGTCATTCGAATTAGGAATGGCTAACTTCTGTAGTTTTAGGAATTGTCAGTTTTACTGATCACTAACCAAATTTCAGTTTAATTGAAAAATAATTGGATGATGGGCATTGAGGAGGGTACTTGATGTAATGAGCACTGTGTGTTATATGCAACTGATAAATCACTAAATTCTACCTCTGAAACTAATTTAAAAAAAAGAATAAAAGGAAAAATATATCTTTTATCCCAGAAAAAAAGCTTCTAAATCTAGGGTCAAATTATAATGGACTAAATTTATTTTAGGAGGGAGATACCAGATATTAAAGATAGGCCAGTGACATACTGTTATGTTCTTTCTGTTCAAGGAATTATTCATGTTCATATTAATTTTTGGATATTCTTTTTTTAAATTTTTATTTATTTATGATAGTCACACAGAGAGAGAGAGAGCGAGAGAGAGGCAGAGACATAGGCAGAGGGAGAAGCAGGCTCCATGCACTGGGAGCCCGACGTGGGATTCGATCCCGGGCCTCCGGGATCGCGCCCTGGGCCAAAGGCAGGCGCCAAACTGCTGCACCATCCAGGGATCCCCTGGATATTACTTCTTTAGTCTGGTTTAATGAGCCTGGTTTCAAAGTGGAGTGAGTGTGTGTGGGAGGATATACATAGGAGCATACATGTGCCATTATAAGGAGCACATAGAACAGCATCAATTTCCTCTAAATGTTCCATTTTCCCTCTTTATTAGATAATTTTCATCAGCTTACAACTTCTTGAACTCATTACTTGTTTTTTTCACAGCAAAATTTCTCAAGAGTGGCTATGCAACAGTGCTTATTGAATATGAATAAGTATATTTGGTACATTATGTTCATTTTTGCCTTCTTTATAGTTTTTATTTTTAAAAACACATACATATAATTCTGTAACAAAACGTACTTATACCAATAGCGTAAAATAAGCAAAGCCTGTTTATGGGAAAACCAGAACAAAGTTAATTGTGTTTGTAGTTGGTTGAACATCTGTCCAGGAATGTTTATCACTTCTTTCTTTGTGCCAATGATCTATTATACTTCTCTTAGTTCCTACTTGTATGTCTTCATCTTCAGCTCATTCTCTGAAATATATACATACTTAGTAAAACATAATGGGTAAATGAGTAAGTTAGAGACTTTAATAATTTGATACTAATATAGTAGGTTTCTGATGGCAAACAATGGGATATAACCCTAATCCATAGCCATATTTAATAAAAACAACTAGATGAGGAGTGCCTGAGTGGCTCAGTTGGTTAAGAGTCTGACTCTTGATTTTGGCTCAGGTCATGATCTCAAGGTCCTTGGGATTGAGCCCTGGGTTCAGTAGAGAGTCTGCTTGAAGATTTCTCTCCCTCTCTCTCTGCCCCGCTCTGCCACTTGTGCATGCTTTCTCTAAATAAACAAGTAAATCTTTAAAAAATAAGTAAATAAAAAATAAATAAAAAACAAGATGACCTAGAAATAGAAATTAAAACTTTTCCTTAAAATTATTAGAAAAAAATTCTTAGAAAGATCTAACATAGCTCACAGAATGAAAGGAAAAGATAAGATACCAGTTATAAAAGGATAAAAGCTAGAACAGTTCTGTAAATCTGGATACAGCAACTTACTTAATGAACAGTCTCTTTGGGTACCACTCTTCAAGTTTTACTATTTTCCAATCCGTATGGCTCTTTTTGACATTCACATTATCAGGAAAGTGGCAGAAGAGCAGAGATTGGGTTGTGTGTATGCAATGGATTTAATAGATGCAAAAACAAACAAACAAACAAAAAACACAACCCATTTGATTAAATCATTACTCATTTAAACCACATATTTTGGGAGGAGGGGCAAGATGGCGGAGGAGTAGGGTCCCCAAATCACCTGTCCCCAACAAATTACCTAG
The DNA here is from genome assembly GCF_905146905.1 of Nyctereutes procyonoides. Classification (NCBI taxonomy): domain Eukaryota; kingdom Metazoa; phylum Chordata; class Mammalia; order Carnivora; family Canidae; genus Nyctereutes; species Nyctereutes procyonoides. The sequence continues at coordinate 38,666,211 of NW_026575131.1, read as the reverse complement.
ATAACCTTCAAATCATCCTGAAAATCTACGAATTCGGCCTGAGATTTAAAGAGAGAACAGCTGGAATGCTACAGTGAGAAGAGTTCGCGCTTCTATCAAGGTAGGAAGACGGGGGGAAAAAAGAAATAAACGAAAGGCATCCAAGGGGGAGGGGCCCCGCGAGGAGCCTGGCTAAGGCGAGGGCGAGTGCCCCCAGGACAGGAAAGCTCCGTCCCAGAGAAGCAGGAGCTTCACCAATCTTCCTGGGCGGAAAGGCGCCAGCAGGGAGTTAGAGCAGGACCTCAGGAGGGCGGGGATGCCCTCTGGCTCCCTGGGACACTAACAGAGGCCTGCGTGCCCAGGAGAGTGCGCCAGGCTCCCTAAGGGCTGCAGTGCACACGCATTGACCTGGGAGCAGCTAGGAGGGGCTCGGGCAGAGGAAGAGGCTCCGTGCGGAGGACGCTGCGCGGCTCCGGGAGCACCCAAAAGCATAATATACCTAGGAATAAGCCTAACCAAAGAGGTAAAGGATCTATACCCTAAAAACTATAGAACACTTCTGAAAGAAATTGAGGAAGACACAAAGAGGTGGAAAAATATTCCATGCTCATGGATTGGCAGAATTAATATTGTGAAAATGTCATTGTTACCCAGGGCAATTTACACGTTTAATGCAATCCCTATCAAAATACCATGGACTTTCTTCAGAGAGTTGGAACAAATCATCTTAAGATTTGTGTGGAATCAGAATGTGAACTGATGCAGCCACTCTGGAAAACTGTGTGGAGGTTCCTCAAAGAGTTAAAAATAGACCTGCCCTATGACCCAGCAATTGCACTGCTGGGGATTTACCCCAAAGATACAGATGCAATGAAACGCCGGGACACCTGCACCCCAATGTTTCTAGCAGCACTGTCCACAATAGCCAAACTGTGGAAGGAGCCTCGGTGTCCATCGAAAGATGAATGGATAAAGAAGATGTGGTTTATGTATACAATAGAATATTACTCAGCCATTAGAAACGACAAATACCCACCATTTGCTTCCACGTGGATGGACCTGGAGGGTATTATGCTGAATGAAATAAGTCAATCGGAGAAGGACAAACATTATATGTTCTCATTCATTTGGGGAATATAAAAAATTCCCCAAAGGAATGAAAGGGAATAAAGGGGAAAGGAGAAAAAATGAGTGGGAAATATCAGAAAGGGAGACAGAACATGAGAGACTCCTAACTCTGGGAAAGGAACTAGGGGTGGTAGAAAGGGAGGTGGGCGGGGAGGAGGTTAGTGACTGGGTGACGGTCACTGAGGGGGGGCACTTGATGGGATGAGCACTGGGTGTTATTCTATATGTTGGCAAATTGAACACCAATAAAAAATAAATTTATATAAAAAAGAAATTGTTTAATTTTTTTAAAAAGCAGAGGTCCACAAAAAATAGAAACTAGAAAATATTACTTTTGAAAAAAAAATTTTTTACTTTAGAAATTAAAACACATTAATGAAACAATGAGAGACAATAGGGAGGATCAGCAACATAAATTCTTTGCTATATCAAAACAGACAAACAGAAAGGAATAATCATATGAAAATAAAATTTTAAAAGCAGTAATAAAAGGAGATATAAAAGGAGAGACATAATCATTGCAGTCAAAAATTTAAAATATCCTAAGAGAAGGGTAAAAACTGCATGATCATTTCAATAGATGCACAAAAAGCATTTAACAAAGTACGACATCCGTTCATGATAAAAAACCCTCAACAAAGTAGGTTTAGAGAGAATATACCTCAACATAATAAATGCCTTAGTTGAAAAACCACAGCCAACACCATCCTCAATGGGGAAAAACTGAGAGCTTTTCCCCTAAGATCAGGAACAAAAGACAAGGATGTCCACTCTCACCAATTTTATTCAACATAGTACTGAAGTCCTAACCACAGCAGTCAGACAACAAAAAGAAATAAAAGGCAACCACATCAGTAAGGAAGAAGTCAAATTTTCAATATTTGCAGATGACACGATACTACTACACATAGAAAACCAGAAATATTCCACCAAAACCTTTGCTAGAACAAATTCAGTAAAGCTGTAGGATACAAAATCAACATATGGAAATCTATTACATGTCTTTACACCAATAATGAAGCTGCAGAAAGAAAAATCAAGGAATCTGGATGCCTGGATGGCTCAGCGGTTAAGCTCTGCTTTCATCTCAGGGCCTGATCCTGGAGTTCAGGGATCAAATCCCACATCAGGCTCCCTGAGGGGAGCCTGCTTCTCCCTCTGCCTATGTCTCTGCCTCTCTCTCTGTCTCTAATGAATAAATAAATAAAAATCTTTAAAAAAAATCAAGGATCAATCCCATTTACAATTGCATCAAAACCCATAAAATATCTGAGAATAAGTCTAACCAAAGAAGTGAAAGATCTACTCTGAAAACTATAAAAACACTTAAAAAAGAAATTGAAGATCACACAAAGAAATGGAGACTCCGGGATCCCTGGGTGGCGCAGCAGTTTAGCGCCTGCCTTTGGCCCAGGGCGTGATCCTGGAGACCCGGGATCGAATCCCATGTTGGGCTCCCGGTGCATGGAGCCTGCTTCTCCCTCTGCCTATTGTCTCTGCCTCTCTCTCTCTCTCTCTCTCTCTCTCTCTCTCTCTCTCTCTCTCTCTCTCTCTCTCTATCATAAATAAATAAATAAGTTAAAAAAAAAGAAATGGAGACTCCATGTTCATGGATCAAAAGAAAAAATACTATTAAAATGTCTCTACTACCCAAAGCAATCTATACATTTTATGTAATCCCTATCAAAATATGAATGGCGTTTTTCACAGAGTTAAAGCACACAATCTTTAAATTTGTATGGAACCACAAAAGACCCTGAATAGCCAAAGCAACCTTAGAAAAGAAAAGAAAAGAAAAGAAAAGCTGGAGGCATCACAACTCCAGACTTCCAGTTATATAACAAGGCTGTAGTAATCAAAACAGTTTAGTACTGCCACAAAAATAAACACAGATCAATAGAACAGAAAACTGACAACTATACAGTCAATCTTTTTCTGCGCATTTTTAATCAGACTATTTGGTTTCTTGGTGTTAAGTTATATCAATTCTTTATATATTTTGAATCATAACCCCTTATTGGGTCCATCACTTGTAAAGATCTACCATTCAGGAGGTTGGCTTTTTGTGTTGTTGATGGCCTGGATGCCCATATCTCTCCTCAGGTTTGGGGAGTTTTTAGTCATTTCTTTAAACTAGTTTTCTGCCCCTAACTCACTGTCTCTTCTCCTTCTGGGACTACCACAGGCATATATTAGTTTAAGAGAATGATTTCATAAACACAGTAGGCTGTGTTCATTCCTTTTCATTCATTTTTTTCCCTTTTTTCTCTTCTGACTGGATATTTTTAAGTGACTTATTTCTGAGTTCACAGATATTTTCTTCTGTTTGATCAAGTCTGTTGTAGACACTATTAATTACAGTTTTTATTTTGTTTACCATATACTTCAGCTCTAGAATTTTGAGTTCCATTTCTCTGTTGAACCTCTCATTTTGTTCATTTGTTCTTTTCCTGATTTCATTATCCATCTGCGTTCTCATACCTGCTAAGCTTCCTTAAAATAATGTTTAATTCCTTTCCAGGCAATTTATAGACTCTATTTCTTTCATGATGGTAAATGGAAAATTAATGTGCTTATTTGGTGGTGTCATATTTCCTTGATTTTTCTTATTCCCTGACATTTTGCATTGCTGTCTTTTATTCTAAGAAGTTACCTTCTCCAGTCTTTACTGAGGGCCCTCAGGAGAGAAATGCCTTTACTAGTCAGTCCAGGAATAAATTCTAAAGCTCTCTTAGATCTTTTCTATATATGCTATAGCTCCACATATCTGATTACTGCTTTAGTGAGAATTCTTAATATTATATGCCTTCTCTTGATCTCACAAAGCCAGGCCAGGTGCTGACTGATAATTTCTCACTTTCCCTAGAGCATTACCCTGAAATGCTTGAGTCATATGCCTTCTCCTGATCATGCAGAGCTTATCTGGCTTTCTGCAGAAGTCATATTCAAAGGCTTGCAACTCACCATCCATGGGGCACATGAAATGTAGGTGATATAGTTACAGGAAGAGTGGGTAAGGCATCCAGAACATTCTAAGTGTCCATGAGCCAGTTAGAAGAATCTGTAGGAAGATGTTCCCACTGGTTTATAGGCAGGCTTCTTGGTGGGAGTCTCTAAAGTGGCTAGTTAGTCAGATCTGTGGCTCTATGATGATTTGTGAGCCCTGGTTGTTATGAGTCCTCACATCTCTTTACCTGCTTCCAGCCTCTCTCAACCACTTTGCTGTGTTGATTACTTCAGGATTCTAAGTATGGAGCCTCTAAAGTGGTTAGTCAGTCAGATCTGGGGTTCTTTGATGACTTCTGAGCTCTGGTTGCTGTGAGTCCCCACATTTCTTAACTGCTTCCAGCCTTTCTCAACCACTTTGCTGTACTGATTACTTCAGGATTCTAGGTATGGTGAGAAAAAAGCAGGGCAGCATCCTATATGACTAGAAAGTTAAGTGCTCATTCACTGCTCTCACATTCCCCCAGTAGAAAAACTGTAGGCCAAGTGAATCTCTCTTGGCAATAAGCTGTGACTCCTTTGGGAAGGATGACACAGGTAAAGTGAAACTGTTCTTATCCTCTTCAATGCATCTATTCTCAGATTTTTCGCTTCAACAGTATGCTACATTTCTTCAATGGAATCTCAACAGAGCAGAAATGGAAAACAATGTAAAACTTCAAAAGTAGCATCCTGAACGTAATGTGTATTATGTAAGTCCTGCATCCAGATTACACAAAGGTAATCTCGTCCATAGCTGGTTCTCAAGATTGATGCTTCTGTGAGGACACGGTAGAAAACTCCCATTACACCGTCTTGCTTGTCACTCTTCAAGTCCAGACATTTTTAAAAGCAAGTTTTATCAGATCTTTAAAGATCAGTCTCTACATTAACTTTTCCAAAGTCTAGAAATAGTATGAAGGTTAGTAGATTTATTCTATAAACTAGACAAATCTTTATACCAAAACTTGTCAAGGATATTACAAGAAAATCATAGTCAAATGTCATATTTAAACAGAGAAGCAAGAATGTTAAAGATAATATAGGAAAATGTTAGTAGTATGCTAAAAATATTAAGACCCTGAAGAATGTATCCTAAGAGATAGCACTTTTAGAGTAGAATTGGTGACATACCCTTACTGTTGCCTCTAAAATTTCAATGTCATTTTCTAGAGGCCTTTTCCTACTGTCCTAAAAATATGTGTTTTATTAAATAAATTTATTTTTTATTGGTGTTCAATTTACCAACATACAGAATAACACCCAGTGCTCATCCCGTCAAATGCCCCGCCTCGGTGCCAGTCACCCATTCACCCCCACCCGCCGCACTCCTCCCCTTCCACCACCCCTAGTTCGTTTCCCAGAGTTAGGAGTCTTTATGTTCTGTCTCCCTTTCTGATATTTCCCACACATTTCATCTCCCTTCCCTTATATTCCCTTTCACTATTATTTATATTCCCCAAATGAATAAGAACATACACTGTTTGACCTTCTCCGATTGACTTATTTCACTCAGCATAATACCCTCCAGGTCCAACCACATTGAAGCAAATGATGGGTATTTGTCGTTTCTAATGGCTGAGTAATATTCTATTGTATACATAAACCGCATCTTCTTTATCCATTCATCTTTCGATGGACACCGAAGCTCCTTCTACAGTTTGGCTATTGTGGACGTTGCTGCTAGAAACATCGGGGTGCAGGTGTCCTGGCGTTTCATTGCATCTGAATCTTTCGGGTAAATCCCCAACAGTGCAATTACTGGGTCATAGGGCAGATCTTTTTTTTTTTTTTAATGAATTAATTTTTATTGGTGTTCAGTTTACCAACATACAGAATAACACCCAGTGCTCATCCCGTCAAGTGTCCCCCTCAGTGCCCGTCACCCATTCACCCCCACCCGCCGCACTCTTCCCCCTCCACCACCCCTAGTTCATTTCCCAGAGTTAGAAGTCTTTATGCTCTGTCTCCCTTTCTGATATTTCCCACACATTTCTTCTCCCTTCCCTTATTTCCCCTTTCACTATTATTCATATTCCTCAAATGAATGAGAACATACACTGTCCTTCTCCGATTGACTTACTTCACTCAGCATAATACCCTCCAGTTCCATCCACGTTGAAGCAAATGGTGGGTATTTGTCGTTTCTAATGGCTGAGTAATATTCCATTGTATACATAAACCACATCTTCTTTATCCATTCATCTTTCGATGGGCACCGAGGCTCCTTCCACAGTTTGGCTATTGTGGACATGGCTGCTAGAAACATCAGGGTGCAGGTGTCCCGGTGTTTCATTGCATCTGAATCTTTGGGGTAAATCCCTAACAGTGCAATTGCTGGGTCATAGGGCAGGTCTATTTTTAATTCTTTGAGGAACCTCCACACAGTTTTCCAGAGTGGCTGCACCAGTTCACATTCCCACCAACAGTGTAAGAGGGTTCCCTTTTCTCCACATCTTCACCAACATTTGTTGTTTCCTGCCTTGTTAATTTCCCCCATTCTCACTGGTGTGAGGTGGTATCTCATTGTGGTTTTGATTTGTATTTCCCTGATGGCAAGTGATGCAGAGCATTTTCTCATGTGCGTGTTGGCCATGTCTATGTCTTCCTCTGTGAGATTTCTCTTCATGTCTTTTGCCCATTTCATGATTGGATTGTTTGTTTCTTTGGTGTTGAGTTTAATAAGTTCTTTATAGATTTTGGAAACTAGCCCTTTATCTGATACGTCATTTGCAAATATCTTCTCCCATTCTGTAGGTTGTCTTTGAGTTTTGTTGACTGTATCCTTTGCTGTGCAAAAGCTTCTTATCTTGATGAAGTCCCAATAGTTCATTTTTGCTTTTGTTTCTTTTGCCTTCGTGGATATATCTTGCAAGAAGTTACTGTGGCCGAGTTCAAAAAGGGTGTTGCCTGTGTCCTCTAGGATTTTGATGGAATCTTGTCTCACATTTAGATCTTTCATCCATTTTGAGTTTATCTTTGTGTATGGTGCAAGAGAGTGGTCTAGTTTCATTCTTCTGCATGTGAATGTTCAATTTTCCCAGCACCATTTATTGAAGAGACTGTCTTTCTTCCAATGGATAGTCTTTCCTCCTTTATCGAATATTAGTTGACCATAAAGTTCAGGGTCCACTTCTGGGTTCTCTATTCTGTTCCATTGATCTATGTGTCTGTTTTTGTGCCAGTACCACACTGTCTTGATGACCACAGCTTTGTAGTATAACCTGAAATCTGGCATTGTGATGCCCCCAGATATGGTTTTCTTTTTTAAAATTCCTCTGGCTATTCGGGGTCTTTTCTGATTCCACACAAATCTTAAAGTAATTTGTTCTAACTCTCTGAAGAAAGTCCATGGTATTTTGATAGGGATTGCATTAAACGTGTAAATTGCCCTGGGTACATAGACATTTTCACAATATTAATTCTGCCAATCCATGAGCATGGAATATTTTTCCACCTCTTTGTGTCTTCCTCAATTTCTTTCAGAAGTGTTTTATAGTTTTTAGGGTATAGATCCTTTACCTCTTTGGTTAGGTTTATTCCTAGGTATCTTATGCTTTTGGGTGCAATTGTAAATGGGATTGACTCCTTAATTTCTCTTTCTTCAGTCTCATTGTTAGTGTATATAAATGCCACTGATTTCTGGGCATTGATTTTGTATCCTGCCACACTGCCAAATTGCTGTATGAGTTCTAGCAATCTTGGGGTGGAGGCTTTTGGGTTTTCTATGTAGAGTATCATGTCATCGGCGAAGAGGGAGAGTTTGACTTCTTCTTTGCCAATTTGAATGCTTTTAATGTCTTTTTGTTGTCTGTTTGCTGAGGCTAGGACTTCCAGTACTGTGCTGAATAGCAGTGGTGAGAGTGGACATCCCTGTCTTGTTCCTGACCTTAGGGGAAAGGCTCCCAGTGCTTCCCCATTGAGAATGATATTTGCTGTGGGCTTTTCGTAGATGGCTTTTAAGATGTTGAGGAATGTTCCCTCTATCCCTACACTCTGAAGAGTTTTGATCAGGAATGGATGCTGTATTTTGTCAAATGCTTTCTCTGCATCTAAGGAGAGGATCATATGGTTCTTGGTTTTTCTCTTGCTGATATGATGAATCACATTGATTGTTTTACGAGTGTTGAACCAGCCTTGTGTCCCGGGGATAAATCCTACTTGGTCATGGTGAATAATTTTCTTAATGTATTGTTGGATCCTATTGGCTTGTATCTTGTTGAGAATTTTTGCATCCATGTTCATCAGGGATATTGGTCTGTAATTCTCCTTTTTGGTGGGGTCTTTGTCTGGTTTTGGAATTAAGGTGATGCTGGCCTCATAGAATGAATTTGGAAGTACTCCATCTCTTTCTATCTCTCCAAACAGCTTTAGTAGAATAGGTATGATTTCTTCTTTAAACGTTTGATAGAATTCCCCTGGGAAGCCATCTGGCCCTGGACTTTTGTGTCTTGGGAGGTTTTTGATGACTACTTCAATTTCCTCCCTGGTTGTTGGCCTGTTCAGGTTTTCTGTTTCTTCCTTTTCCAGTTTTGGTAGTTTGTGACTTTTCAGGAATGCGTCCATTTCTTCTAGATTGCCTAATTTATTGGCGTAGAGCTGTTCATAATATGTTTTTAAAATCGTTTGTATTTCTTTGGTGTTGGTAGTGATCTCTCCTTTCTCATTCATGATTTTATTAATTTGAGTCTTCTCTCTCTTCTTTTTAATAAGGCTGGCTAATGGTTTATCTATCTTATTAATTCTTTCAAAGAACCAACTCCTGGTTTTGTTGACCTTTTCCACAGTTCTTCTGGTCTTGATTTCGTTGAGTTCTGCTCGAATCTTTATTAACTCTCTTTTTCTGCTGGGTGTAGGATCTATTTGCTGCTTTTTCTCTAGCTCCTGTATGTGTAAGGTTAGCTTTTGTATTTGAATTCTTTTCAGTTTTTGAATGGATGCTTGTATTGTGATGTATTTCCCCCTGAGGACTGCTTTTGCTGCATCCCAAAGATTTTGAACGGTTGTATCTTCATTCTCATTAGTTTCCATGAATCTTTTTAATTCTTCCTTAATTTCCTGGTTGACCCTTTCATCTTTTAGCAGGATGGTCCTTAACCTCCACATGTTTGAGGTCCTTCCAAACTTCTTGTTGTGATTTAGTTCTAATTTCAAGGTATTATGGTCTGAGAATATGCAGGCGACGATCCCAATCTTTTTGTATTGATTCAGACCCGATATGTGACCCGGTATGTGGTCTATTCTGGAGAAAGTTCCATGTGCACTTGAGAAGAATGTGTATTCAGTTGAGTTTGGATGTAAAGTTCTGTAGATATCTTTGAAATCCATCTGGTCCAGTGTATCATTTAAAGCTCTCGTTTCTTTGGAGATGTGCTTAGAAGACCTATTGAAGGTAGAAAGAGCTAGATTGAAGTCACCAAGTATAAGTGTATTATTATCTAAGTATGTCTTCACTTTGGTTATTAATTGATTTAAGTATTTGGCAGCTCCCACATTCGGGGCATATATATTGAGGATTGTTAAGTCCTCTTGTTGGATAGATCCTTTAAGTATGAGATAGTGTCCCTCTTCATCTCTCACTACAGTCTTCGGGGTAAATTTTAGTTTATCTGATATAAGGATGGCTACTCCTGCTTTCTTTTGAGGACCATTCGAATGGTAAATGGTTCTCCAACCTTTTATTTTCAGGCTGTAGGTGTCCTTCTGTCTAAAATGAGTCTCTTATAGACAGCAAATAGATGGGTCCTGCTTTTTTATCCAGTCTGAAACCCTGCGCCTTTTGATGGGGTCATTAAGCCCGTTTACGTTCAGAGTTACTACTGAAAGATATGAGTTTAGTGTCATCATGATATCTATTAAGTCCTTGTTTTTGTGGATTGTTCCACTGAACTTCTTCTTAAAGGGGAATTTTAAGAGTCCCTCTTAAAATTTCTTGCAGAGCTGGTTTGGAGGTCACATATTCTTTCAGTTCCTGCCTGTCTTGGAAGCTCTTTATCTCTCCTTCCATTTTGAATGAGAGCCTTGCTGGATAAAGTATTCATGGTTGCATGTTCTTCTCATTTAGGACCCTGAATATATCCTGCCAGCCCTTTCTGGCCTGCCACGTCTCTGTGGAGAGGTCTGCTGTTACCCTAATACTCCTCCCCATAAAAGTCAGGGACTTCTTGTCTCTTGCTGCTTTAAGGATCTTCTCTTTATCTTTGGAATTTGCAAGCTTCACTATTAAGTGTTGAGGTGTTGAACGGTTTTTATTGATTTTAGGGGGGGATCTCTCTATTTCCTGGATCTGAATGCCTCTTTCCCTTCCCAGATTGGGAAAGTTTTCAGCTAGGATTTGTTCAAATACATATTCTGGCCCTTGGCCCTTTCGGCGCCCTCGGGAACCCCAATTAAACATAGGTTTTGCTTCCTCAGGCTGTCGTTCATTTCCCTTAATCTGTCTTCATGGTCTTTTAATGTCTCTTTTTTCCTCAGTTTCCCTCTTTGCCATCAACTTGTCTTCTATGTCACTCAGTTGTTCTTCCACCTCGTTAACCCTCGTCGTTAGGACTTCTAGTTTGGATTGCATCTCATTCAGTTGATTTTTAATTTCTGCCTGATTGGATCTAAATTCTGCAGTCATGAAGTCTCTTGAGTCCTTTATGCTTTTTTCTAGAGCCACCAGTAGCTGTATAATAGTGCTTCTGAATTGGCTTTCTGACATTGAATTGTAATCCAGATTTTGTAACTCTGTGGGAGAGAGGACTGTTTCTGATTCTTTCTTTTGAGGTGAGGTTTTCCTTCTAGTCATTTTGCTCAGTGTAGAGTGGCCAAAAACAAGTTGTATTGGGAAAAGGAGAAAAAGAGAAGAGAGAAAGAAAGAAGGAAAGTAAAGAGAAAAAGAAAAACGGAAGAAAAAAAGAAAAAAAGAAAAAGAATAAAAAGAGAAAGAAAAAGAAAGGAAGGAAAAAAAAGGGTGGGGGAAGCAAACGAATCAAAGAGAAAACAACAACAACAACAACAACAACAACAACAACAACAACACAGGGGAGTATCTTCTGATTTTGTATACTTTAAGTCCCTTGACTTCCCTTGGAACTTGTCCTTCTAGCTGGTCTTCTGGGGGAGGGGCCTGTTGTGCTGATATTCAGGTGTTAGCACTTGGGGAAGCTGCTCAGCCCCTGCCTGGTGCAGGGCTCAGTGGGGGTTATTTACCCCGTGAGGCCCCAGGAGGAACAACCACAGTGGCGGCGGCCAGCTCTGGAGCTCTGGATTCAGCTCCTGCAGTAACTACAGAGCTCTCTGTCAGCGGGGCCTTGATGCTCCGTGGGCGGGGCCGCTGATCTGCTCAGTTTGGGGCAGGAGCGTCCTTGCTTTCCTGGGCCCTCCTCGCCTCTGCCTGTCCCGGGGGGAGGCCGGATCCTGGGCTGTGTCCTGGCGCCCTGTGCTCAAGGGCCTGAGCTGTTGGATTCGCGCTCCCGGCCGCGCAGCTGCCTCTCTGCGGAGCCGCCGCCTGAGCCCCTCGGTGCTGCTCCCGGGTGAATGCGTGCAGGCTGCAGTCCTTTTGGGAGCTCGGCGCACTCTCCCGGGCGCAGGTGTCTTTTAGTGTCCCAGGGAGCCTGATGGCATCCTCTCCCTTCCTAGAGTCCTGCTCTAACTCCCTGCGAGTGCCTTTCCACCCGGGAAGATTGGTGCAGCTCCTGCTTCTCTGGGACGGAGCTTTCCTGTCCTTGGGGCACTCGCCCTGGTCTTAGCCTGGCTCCTCGCGGGGCCCCTCCCCTTGGATCCTTTTTGTTTCTTTAATTCTTTTTTCCCCGTCTTCCTACCTTGATAGAAGCGCGAACTCTTCTCACTGTAGCATTCCAGCTGTTCTTTCTTTAAATCTCAGGCCGAATTCGAGATTTTCAGGGTGATTTGAAGGTTATCTAGGTAATTTGGTGGGGACAGGTGATTTGGGGACCCTACTCTTCCGCAATCTTGCCCCCTCCCCAAGTAGGGACTTTCTATGATTATGGTTCTTACTTATATTATTTCCACATCTTTTAACTGCTGTCTCCCCTTCTATCCATGCCCTCTTACAGTTTATTCTCCACATAGCTGCCAGAGTAATTTTTAAAAAATAGAAGTTAGATCATGTTACTCCTGTGTTTAAAACCTTCCAATGGCTCCTATCTCAGCATAAAAACCAAAGTTCTTACAAAGGCTTACAGGGTTTTATGATCTGACTTTGCCCCCTCTGCTCTACTTATTTCTCAGTCAGCTTCAATTACACTGGCTTCCTTGCTTTTATTCAAACATATCAGATATGCTTCTGCCTTAAAGTTTTTGTTCATGCTGTTTCCTCTCCTTGGAGTACTATGCCTAGCTAAAACTCTGTCACTTCTTTCAAGACTTTTCTCAAATCTCAATGAGACATATCCTGACTACCATATTTAATTCAGCCTCCTCCAGTTCCCTCATTATCTTAAAACTGAATCCTTCCGCAGGACTGCTGCCTCTGGAAACTAACTGTAGCTGCCACCAAGTTGGTTTCTTTGTAGTCTCTGTTTCTTTGGGTAATTGGTTTCCCTTTCTAAGTCTGGGATAGATGGAGCTCAGGTAATTAGCCATTACCATAGTCATAGAGGAGCTGAGAAATCAAGTGTCTATTATTTTCTGCTTGTATAGTAGAAGGCCACTCTGTCTCTACATTTGGGTTTTTTTTTTATCAAAGAAAGGAGTTATAATAATGGAGAGCTAAGAAAAAGAAAACCACACTTTTCTATAACACTGCCATTCTTTTCTCCTAGGAATCCTGTTACGGGTAGATTGGAATTCTTTTACTTCTCCCTTATGTCTCTCTCTCTCTCTCTCTTTTAATTTTTATTTATTCATGAGATACACAGAGAGAGAGACAGAGACATAGGCAGAGGAAAAAGCAGGCTCCCTGTAGGGAGCTCAGTGCAGCACTTGATCCCAGAATCCTGGGATCACGCCCTGAGTCAAAGGCAGATGCTTAACTATTGAGCCACACAGGCATCCCCTCCCAGGCATCCCCTCCCTTATGTCTCTTAAGTAGTCTTTCATACTTGGGTTACTCTTTTGCTCTGATTATATTCTGGAGTGATTTATTCAGTACTACCTTGCTATTAATTTTCTCTTGAATTCTGCCCAACATGTATCTTTTCTGTTGAGATTTGTTATTTTTTCCCCACTGCTATTATTTTTTGACATCTTAAAAATTGTGGTAAAATATTCATAACATAAAATGAACATTTCAACCATTTTTTTAAGAGTGCAATCCAGTGGCATTAAGTATATTCACAGTGTTGTGCAACCTTCATGAGTATTCAACTCTGGAATTTTTCATCATCCCAAACAGAGACTCTGTAGCTCTTAGACAGGTAACTCCCCATTCCCCCTTCTTTCAGCCCTTGGGAACCTTTCTTCTTTATTTATGAATTTTCCTATTCTAGGTACCTCATGTAAATAGAATCATGCAGTATTTGCTCTTTTGGCTTATTTTACTTAAGATAATGTTTTCAAAGCTCATCCATTTTGTAGAATGTATCAAAATTTCATTTATTTTAATGTTGAATACTATTCCTTTATATATACATACTACATTTCATTTTTCTATTAAACCATCAATGGGACACTTTCTTCATAATACTTTTCATTTGGAAAATTTCTCATTGGTTCTTCTGTCCACATTCATTGGCTCTTGTTTTATTTGTGTTTGCCTGTGTTTCATACTTTTCCTTTTTTATTTTTTTATTTTTAAAAAGATTTTATTTATTTATTTGGCAGAGAGAGAGAGAGATCAAGCACAAGCAGGGGGAGAGGTTGGCAGAGAGACAGGGAGAAGCAGGTTCCTCGCTGAGCAGGGAGCTCATAGGGCTCAATCCCAGGACCCTTGGATCATGATTTGAGCCAAAGGCAGATGCTTAACCAACTGAGCCACTCAGGGGCCCGCCATACTTTTCCTTTTTAAAATGGAAGTTATTCATTTCTCTAAACATTATAAACATATAAAAATGTTTATCAGATTTTTATAATATTCTGAAAAGATTTTTTAATATTATTTTTAAGCCTTGACATTATATTTTCATATGTTTTAGAATATTGGCTTTTGGAAATGAAAGATTTTGTTTTTCCTTCCTTTCTCTTCTTCTGAGCACATCCCTCTAGTGCTTCTGCAGTTACCTCTGCCTGCTCCTAAAGCCTCTGTGTAGAACCAAGTATTAAAACAGAATGCTAGATCTCCTTCCCTAGAGCTATTTGGGGCTATGGCAGATCCTGACCTTAGGCTGAGGGGAGGAGGGGACTGCTTCAGGTCCAATCTGTTTAGCCCTTGAGCTTGCTAAAAGCCATAGTTCCAAGTGAGGTTCAGTAGGAATTTTTTTCTACTTGGCCTGTGGAAAAATGTGTTTGTAATAATTCTATATATGTATCTTAAGAGTTTCTGTGATACTGATTGTGTATTATGATCTAAGAAAAATAAGTTAGTTTTAGTTTAAACTTAGATTAGTATAAATTGAGGTGAGTCCAAAACCTTATGGTTTTAAAATATGAACATTTTAAATTTCCCATAGGTCTCCCTAGTTAAAATAGCTGAACATGTAATAGATGAAACTTTCTCCTTTATTCCATACATCATTTCTGCTTTAATCTTACAAACCACAGCACTCTTATAACATCTCCATGTCTGTTTCCATAGGGTCAAGTTTAAATCTCTTAACCTTGCCCTGACAATACCTTTCTATCTTTTCAGTTTCCCATGTGTCCCCAGCATGAATCTTTTTTAATATGTTAAAAAGTTTTGCTCATTATTTCTCTGTACCTTTTTCATAGCTTGTTAGAGCCAACAGGGCTCTTTCTACCTCCTTGCCTTTCAGACCTAACCTTTCTTTAGGAACATTACTTCCTTCATGACGCTTTATCTGATCATCAGTTTACAGTGAACTCTGTCTTTCTGAACTGCACTAGAACTCATAGTTGATACCACATAGCACCTATTTGTGCTTAAATTATATTTAAGTTTTGTCATTAAGATTGTAATTTCTCGTCCCGTACCTCCTTGCCTCCCCTCTCCCAACTGAAGCCCCCGGGGACTGGAGCGAGACACGGGGACCATGTTCCGATGCAAGTTGATGGCCCTCAACTACCACAACTTGGCTGGCTTCAACTGCAAAGATGAAACAGAATTTAGAAACTTTATTGTTTGGCTTGAAGACCAGAAAATCAGACACTACAAGATCGAAGAGAGAGGTGATTTAAGAAACATCCACAGCAGTGACTGGCCCAAGTTCTTTGAAAAGTATCTCAGAGATGTTAACTGTCTTCTCAAGATTCAAGATTGACAAGATGCAATTGACTGGCTTCTTGGTTTAGCTGTTAGACTTGAATGTGGAGATAATGCTGAGAAATACAAGGACTTGGCACCTGATAATACAAAAATGCTGACAATGCAGCTAAAGATGCTGAGCTATTTATCAATTTGGATGTAAATAATCCTGATTTTAAGGCTGGTGTAATGGCTTTGGCTAACCTTCTTCAGATTTAGCGTCCTGATGATTACCTGGTAATGCGTAAGGCAATTCACATTTTGGTCCAGGAGTGCCTGACACAAGATGCAGTTGCTAAAGCAAACCAAACAAAAGAGGGCTTGCCTGTTGCAATAGATAAACACAGTCTTGGTTTTGACACAGGAGATGCAGTTCATAATGAAACTGCTCAAATTCTGCAATTGCTGAATATAGCTCAGAGAGCTGCAGAAAAAAAAAATAATGAAGCCATAGTAGCTGTTCAGGCAATTATTGCTGATCCAAAGACAAACCACAGACTGGAGAAAGTTTGAAGATGAATGTTTTAGGATTTCAGCTTCTCACCTACTTAGTATAATTGGGAACCATGTATGCCATGTATGCTCTGGCATGTGTTTGGAAATCAAATGTCACATTTTTGAGGGAAGAATCCTAGAAAATTGACTATGTTCTTGAGATTTACCATCATTCCTTTTTCTTTAATAAAGTTCAGGAAAGTGGGAAAAAATTGTAATTTCCCTGATTGTTTCTATAAATCTCCTGATTATCTTTATAGCATTCTTAACACATATAAAAATAATTTCAGAAATTAACATTTATACCCAGTTATCCAGTTATCCAGTAGTTTGGAGAAATAAAGGATGGCTTATCATTCAGTTCAGTTTTGCGTAGGAAGTCATGAAGACTTCCTCTTTTTCAGGTCTGGCATTTGCCATTGGCTTTACTCTTCATCTGAGAAGTTCAGTATGACTTACTTTTTTAAAATTAAAGTAAAAAAAATTAAAGTAAATTAAACCATTTATTTAAAAAAGTATTGTAGTAGTACTTGAAATAATTGGTCAAGTTGAGTCTAGGAATCACTACCTTGGATGCTAATGACACAAGGAAAAAAATGTATCACATTTTACTCTCACAAAGTCCTTGATGAAAGCTTTTATTTTAATCAGCTTATAAATTTGATGAATGTGGATAATGCTCTGGCATCATTCCAAGAAGATTCTTTTTATCTGCTGAAATAAAGCACACAAAATAAAATAATAAAGCCATAAAACATCATCAAGTAACTTTATTCATTGACACTTGATATTAATGCACTGAGTCATCTTTGAATACAGTGTGGTTTGTCAGCTATCTTCCTGTGTAAAGACATAATACATAATGCTAATTTTTTGAAATACACTTACCTTTGCACTTTCCAAGTGGTTGATTGTGGCTAATAAATCAGAATTATGGGTTCTAATCACCTTAGCATATCAGTATTTAAAATTTTTAGTCCAGAAAATAACTTCATTATCTCTCACAACTGGCATAAACATTGTAAAAATATTATCAAGTGGTGCCCCTCCTTTGAATAACCTTTCAGTAACTTTTCATTCATTTTACTTAAGATCTGGAATGTTTAGTATCATTTGAAAAGGTTTGTTGAGAGCTGGCCTCAGCATACCAGCCTTTTTAAAGTTCTTGTTTATCATGAAATTCTTTCCCTTATCGGTGGCTTCTTGTATACTGTTTCCTCTGCAGGTGGCACCATACCTGTTTCTCTTCTTCCCTACACACTTCTTCCCTATACATTTTTCCTGTTATGACCTTTTGCATCTTTTGGGCCTTAACACTTGTTTAGAGAAGATTTCACTAATCCTTTTTAAAAATCATGCCCCCAGCTAAAATCACTGGTTTTACACTTTAATTTCCTTCTTAGATTCATCACTGTTTATATCAATATGTTGTGATTATTTGTCTGTTGATTCTTTCTCCAGACAAGGTCCCTATCTTTATTTTTTTAATTGTTTTTAAATTTTTTATTGGTGTTCAATTTGCCAACATAATAGAATAACACCCAGTGCTCATCCCGTCAAGTGTCCCCCTCAGTGCCCGTCACCCAGTCACCCCCACCCCCCGCCCACCTCCCCTTCCACCACGCCTAGTTCATTTCCCAGAGTTAGGAGTCTTTCATGTTCTGTCTCCCTTTCTGATATTTCCCACTCATTTTTTCTCCTTTCCCCTTTATTCCCTTTCACTATTTTTTATATTCCCCAAATGAATGAGACCATATAATGTTTGTCCTTCTCCGATTGACTTATTTCACTCAGCATAATACCCTCCAGTTCCATTCACGTCGAAGCAAATGGTGGGTATTTGTCTTTTCTTTTCTTTTCTTTTTTGCAACAAGAAGAAAACACTAGTTTATTTTTTAAATAATAAATTTATTTTTTATTGGTGTTCAATTTGCCAACATACAGAATAACACCCAGTGCTCATCCCGTCAAGTGCCCCCCTCAGTGCCCATCACCCACTCACCCCCACCCCCTGTCCTCCTCCCCTTCCACCACCCCTAGTTTGTTTCCCAGAGTTAGGAGTCTTTATGTTCTGTCTCCCTTTCTGATATTTCCTACCCATTTCTTCTCCCTTCCCTTCTATTCCCTTTCACTATTATTTATATTCCCCAAATGAATGAGAACATAAAATGTTTGTCCTTCTCCGATTGACTTATTTCACTCAGCATAATACCCTCCAGGTCCATCCACATCAAAGCAAATGGTGGGTATTTGTCATTTCTAATGGCTGAGTAATATTCCATTGTATACAGAGACCACATCTTTATCCATTCATCTTTCGATGGACACTGAGGCTCCTTCCACAGTTTGACTATTGTGGACATTGCTGCTAGAAACATCGGGGTGCAGGTGTCCTGGCGTTTCACTGCATCTGTATCTTTGGGGTAAATCCCCAACAGCGCGATTGCTGGGTCGTAGGGCAGATCTATTTTTAACTCTTTGAGGAACCTCCACACAGTTTTCCAGAGTGGCTGTACCAGTTCACATTCTCACCAACAGTGCAAGAGGGTTCCCCTTTCTCCACATCCTCTCCAACATTTGTTGTTTCCTGCCTTGTTAATTTTCCCCATTCTCACTGGGGTGAGGTGGTATCTCATTGTGGTTTTGATTTGTATTTCCCTGATGGCAAGTGATGTGGAGCATTTCCTCATGTGCTTGTTGGTCATGTCTGTGTCTTCCTCTGTGAGATTTCTGTTCATGTCTTTTGCCCATTTCATGATTGGATTGTTTGTTTCTTTGGTGTTGAGTTTAATAAGTTCTTTATAGATCTTGGAAACTAGCCCTCTATCAGATACGTCATTTGCAAATACCTTCTCCCATTCTGTAGGTTGTCTTTTAGTTTTGTTGACTGTTTCTTTTGCTGTGCAAAAGCTTCTTTTTTGTGTGTGTGTGCAAAAGCTTCTTATCTTGATGAAGTCCCAATAGTTCATTTTTGCTTTTGTTTCTCACTCTCTCTCTCTCTCTCTCTTTTTTTTTTTTTTTGGTTCTGCAGGCTGACTTTTATTTTTTTATTTTTATTTTTTTGTAAATTTATTTTTTATTGGTGTTCAATTTGCCAACATATAGAATAACACCCAGTGCTCATTCCGTCAAGTGCCAATCTCAGTGCCCGTCACCCAGTCAGCTCCACCCCCCACCCACCTCCCTTTCCACTACCCTTAGTTCATTTCCCAGAGTTAGAAGTCTTTCATGTTCTGTCTCCCTTTCTGATATTTTCCACTCATTTTTTTCTCCTTTCCCCTTTATTCCCTTTCACTATTTTTTTATATTCCCCAAAGCAAGGTCCCTATCTTCAGATGAGACCTTATCTGGTCCCTATCTCTGAAGATATGGACCTTGTCCACTTTTGTTCACTGATAAATCCTTGGCAGTTAGCACAGGGACTGACACCATACTGGATGGGACTGAGGGAATCCCAGCATCTTTCTGATACTTACCAAGATCAGAATTCTTCTACCAGACCCAGAATTCCTCTACTGACACAATTTTCAAAGGAAATACAATACCCATATAAGGGAGAGTTTATAAAATGTTTCAAAAACCAGTGCCTGGGTGCCCTTCATCCCATTTTCATCAGATCTTTTATACCAAGAGCAGGAGCTAATTTGCATTACTAGTAAATGTTAAAGGACACAAATAATTTAAAAAATTAATTTAAGCAAGATGTGGGCAGTATATGGCCTTAAAGAAAAAATGCTTAAAAAGCCTTTTTAAAAAGTTTGTTTTACTTTTTTTTAAGGATTTTATTTATTTATTTGAGAGAGAGAAATAAGCAGGGGTAGCAGCAGAGGGAGAAGAGGCAGCAGGCCTCCTGCTGAGCAGGTAGACCCATGTGGGGCTCAATCTCAGGACCCTGGTATCATGACCTGAGCCAAAGGTAGATGCTTAACCATCTGAGCCACCCAGGTGCCCCTAAAAAAACTGTTTTAAAGACAGTATTTCTAGGGATGCCTGGGTGGTTCAGTAGTTGAGCGTCTGCCTTTGGCTCAGGGCATGATCCTAGAGTCCTGGGATTGAGTCCCACATTGGGCTCTCCATGGGGAGCCTCTCTGCCTCTGTCTCTCTCTCTCTGTGTCTCATGAATAAATAAATAGAATCTTAAAAAAAAATAAAGACAGTATTTCTGAAAGTAAAATGAGGACTTACATAGAAAACGCAGATGTTTTTATGTTAATTTAGTTCATTTAAATATTGCAGTATATTATGGCAAAGAGTCTAAAGTCGGTTGGGTGTAACTCTCCTTTGTATTTGCATGAATTTAAAGTTTGAGTTACACACATTGAAAAGGTCAGTAGATAGTACTCTGGTATTTTATGAAAGATAATGTGGCTGTTTGTTGTGGCTCTGGTTCTAGGCAGTATGAAACTGTGGTTCCACTTGAAGATTCTATTGTGACTGAGGTTACAGCAACTCTACAAGAATGGGCCAGTCTGTGGAAACAACTCTATGTGGTAAGTATTGATAACTAGCTTACTAGATCATTAAAGTTCTATTATGAAAAAAGAATTATATATGCCAATTACAAATTTTTAGATTTATGAATAATCGCAACTTTTCAATGTTCCTAATATTAACTGAAACATTGTATACTGAGTGTTGTTCAACCTGAAGAAAACACATTATTCGTATGCCTCCGGTCCCTGTATGCTATTCTAGTCACTAGAATGAATATAAGTTCCATAACACCAGGAATTTTAGCTGCCTTACTGCTGGAGCCCCAGAAGCTTTCATAAAACAGGTGTTTACTGAATGAATGTACAAACTTAAGAGTTTCATTGTGTACCTAAAGGTGAGTAAAGGCCAAGAAGTTGTCTCAACAGTTTCTTACAGCTACTAAGCATAAAGGGTATGCCATATAGGACATGTTTCTCTAAGCCCACAATTAATAGAAAGAATAATAAAAACCTAGTCCATATACTCTGGAAGTGTAAAGTGAGTGGAGGACACAAAATCTAGGCTAAAAATAAGTGTCAAGGTTTGGGTTCTGTTTATTCCATCTGAACATACTGTTATACTCCTCTTACTAATCACAACAAAAATCCTGGACAAAACCCATAAATCATCTACCAGAAAACTCTGAAAGAAAAGGAAGGTGGAGTGACTAGGGACCTTTGAACTCAAGGATTGAGTGAGGTCCCTGATTGTTGTTTTTTCTTGCCTCTCATATACTTTGGTCTGGGCTCTAGAGAAGCCCACCACTTGGAATACTAATGGGTGCACACAGAAAGCACCAAAGAAAACCTTTTCCTTTTAGCCAAAGGGATGACCCAGCAAGACAGAAACCTTTTTTCCCCTTCATATCAGACCAGTTATGTGCAGAGGTTGTAATAAGGTTTGAGTGAAGCACATGTCATATAGTGGCATCAACACTCAATCACCATGCTTATGAACTACAAAAGGATCAAGACAGAAACCTTTTAATTTTAACCTATCCTTTCTGTTCTCTAGAGAACATTGCAATAAAAGCTGCACCCCCTTGTACCCACCCAACAGGCATTACAGTAGTGGAATTGGTGATCAGAACTTCCATCTTACACACACTCTTCCCCACACCTGCAATAATAAGATGTCCCTTTCCAATGGAACCTCAGGCCAAACTCTGACTTCTACCCCTTCCTGCTGTGGTAATGAGGCAGTACCTCTCTTGAGTGGGGCTTGTAGGTGGATTCCGACTGCAACTTCACTAGTACTTGCAAGGTGGCACCTTCCTCAGCAGAGCCTGTGGGTGGGACTCTGGATTTCACAACTACCCAGTGTTAACAAGGTGATGCCCTTATTTTACAGAGTTCTGTGGGCAAAACTCTGACTTCCTCCTGTGCTCTGAAGTAAGGAAGAAGCATCCTTCTACAGAGGACCCTGTGGTTAGAGCTCTTGATTTCCACTTCCCCTGTAATAATAAGTGGGTCCCTCCCAAGCTGAGCCTGTAGGCAGGACTGACTCACATCTCCCCAATTAATGAGACAGTGCCCTTCTCTAGTACACCATGTCAAGAATACCCTGTTTTTCATCCTTGTCCTGCTGAAATAAGGCAGTGCTTTTCCCCACCCAAATCCATGCGGAGTGTAAGTAAAGTGGAGTTCTGCTATCTACATAACACACAAATGGGGGAAACTAGAAGAGTACTGGAAAGACTTTATATACTAAATTGATATTTAAATTGACAGTTCACAAAAGTGAGCCTAGGATTGCATTCTGAAGCTAAGCTGGGTGACCTGCTAATTAAAAGATTTAAATAGGACTCCGAATGTCATAGGATAATACTTAAAATGTCCAGTGTACAGACCAAATTTCCTTGTTATATGAAGAATCTCAACTCTAATAAGAAAAGAAAATCAACAATGCCAACTTCGAAATGACACAGATGTTTGAATCATCAGCAAGGATCTTAAAGCTGTTTTTGTAAAATTGCTCCACTAAACAATTAGAGACACTCTTGAAACAAATGAAAACATAAGAAACTGCAGCAATAGAAGTAGAAAATGTAAAGTATCAAGTGGGAATTTTAGAACTGAAAAATACGGTAACCAAAATTTAAAAATTACTGGATAGGCTCCATGCCAGAATGGAAAGAAGAGAGGAAGGAATTAGTGAGCTTAAAGATGGATCAAAAGAAATTATCCAATCTTAATAATGGTGAAAAACTAAATGAAAAAGTAAGCTTAGCCTCAGAGACCTTTGGGACAATAACAAAAGATCTAACATTTGAGGCATTCTATACTAGATAGGACAGAATGTGGACCTAAAAAAAACTGTGAAGAAATAATGGCTTACATATTCCCAAATTTGGCAAAAGACGTAAGCCTAGAGACTTAAGAAGCTGAGTGAACTCCAAACAGGATAAACGTAAATAAATCCATGTACAGTCACATTAGTTAAACTTCTGAAAATTAAATGAAAAAATCTTTATATATACATAAGTATATATGTATTTTTAAATTATGTATTTTAATATTCCAATTTAATTAATATGCAGTGTTAGATTAGTTTCAGGTGTACAAGATAGTGATTTAGTAATTCTCCACATTACTTAGTACTTACATTAAGTATACCCCTTTTTCATGTTTTTAAATTTTTTATTTAAATTTTACTTAGTTAACATACAATGCAATATTTCTGAAGTAGAATTCATCACTTACATGCAACACCTAGTGCTCATCACCACATGTCAAGCCCATCTCCCCACCTCCCTCCATCAACTCTCAGTTTGTTCTCTGTCAATAAGAGTCTCTTATGGCTTGTTTCTCTCACTCCTTTTCTGTTTCTTCCCCTTCCCATATGTTCATCTGTTTTCTTTCTTAAATTCCACATATGAGTGAGATCATACGGTATTTGGCTTTCTCTAATTATTTCACTTAACATAATACAGTCTAGCTCCATCCATGTCATTGCAAATGGCAAAATTTCATTCTTTTTGATGGCTAAGTAACACTCCATTATATATGTGTGTGAGTGTGTATACATACATACATACCACATCTTTTTTTTATTGAAGTTCGATTTGCCAACGTATAACAGTGCTCATACCATCAAGTGCCCTCCTCAGTGCCCGTCACCCAGTTACTCCATCCCCTGCCTGTCTCCCCTTCCACTACCCTTTGTTGGTGTCCCGAGAGAGTTAGGAGTCTCTTATGGTTTGTCACTCATTTTTTTTCCACTCACTTTCCATCCTTTCCCTTATAATCCCTTTCACTATTTTTTATATACCCTGTATGAGTGAAACCATAGGATGATTGTCTCTCTGATCGACTTACTTCACTCAGCATGATACTCTCCAGTTCCATCCACGTTGAAGCAAATGGTAGGTATTTGTCCCTTCTAATGGCTGAGTAATATTCCATTGTGTATATACATATACATATATATATGTGTGTGTGTGTGTGTGTGTGTGTATATATATATGTGTGTGTGTGTGTGTGTGTGTGTGTGTGTGTATATTTTTTTGAGCCTTTTTGGAGAAAAAAAAACTGAAAAAAACACATCTTCTTTTTTTTAAGATTTTATTTATTTATTCATGATAGTCCCAGAGAGAGAAAGAGAGAGAGGCAGAGACACAGGCAGAGGGAGAAGCAGGCTCCATGCAGGGAGCCCAACGCGGGACTCGATCCCGGGTCTCCAGGATCGTGCCCTGGGCCAAAGGCAGGCGCTAAACTGCTGCGTCACCCAGGGATCCCTATACCACATCTTCTTTATCCATTCATCTGTTGAAGGACATCCTTCTACAGTTTGGCTTTTGTGGATATGGCTGCTATAAACAGATGTCCTAGTGTTTCACTACATCTGTATCTTTGGGATAAATCCCCAGTAGTACAATTGCCGGGTCGTAGGGTAGCTCTATTTTTAACTCTTTGAGGAACCTCCGAAGTGTTTTCCAGAGTAGCTGTACCAGTTTGTATTCCCACCAACAGTGCAAGATGGTTCCCTTTTCTCCACATCCTCTCCCACATTTGTTGTTTCCTGTCTTGTTAATTTTCACCATTCTCACTCGTGTGAGGTGGTATTGCATTGATAACACATCTTCTTTATCCATTCATCAGTTAATGGATGTTTGGGCTCTGTCCACAGTTTAACTATTATTGATAGTGCTGCTTGTAAACATCAGGGGGCATGTACCCCCTTTGAATCAGTATTTTTGTATCGTTTGGATAAATAGTGCAATTGTTGAGTCTTAAGGTAGTTCTTTTTTTAACTTTTTGAGGAACCTCCAAACTGTTCTCCAGGATGCCTGTACCAGTTTGCATTACCACTAGCAGTATAAGAAGGTTCCCCTTTCTCTGCATCTTTGCCAACACCTATTGTTTCTTGTGTTGTTAATTTTAGCCATTCTGATAGGTGTGAGGTTTGTACCTTATTGTGATTTTGATTTATATTTCCTTGATGAGTGATGTTGAGCATCTTTTCATGTGTCTATTGGCCATCTGGATGTCTTCTTTGGAAGTGTGTCTAGATAAGTGCACTTTTAATTCCCTTCACCTATTTGACCCATTTCCCCCACCGACTAAAGAGAAAATCTTGAAAGGGAAATGACACATTACTATTAGGGAAATGGCAATTGAATGACAGCAGATTTTTCATAAGAAATTATGGAAGACACAAGAAGGTAGCCCAACATTTTTTAACCATTGAAAGAAAAAAACTGATGTTACCTCAGATTGTGTATCCTGGAGAAATATACTTCAAGAATGAAGGAGAAATAAACACATTTTCAGATAAAGGAAAGCTAAGAAAATGTATTGTTAGTGGATTGGTTTTAAAATAGTAACTATAAAGGAAGAATTATGGAAGAACACTTGGAACATAGGAGTGAAGTAATCAATGGAAGGGGTAAATTCTCTTCAGTTTTTAAAATTGTCTTAGAGGATACAAAGCAAAAATTATGACACTGGTACAGTTCTCAATGTATATCAAGGTTATATTTAAGAAAGTTGTATCTAAAGTGGTGAGGGAAAGCGGCATAGATTATGGTAAGGTATCTGCATTCTATTTCAAGTGGTAAGATGTTGATATTGATATAAGTAGATTATAATTTATGTATGTATGTTATAATCTCTAGAGCAATCATTAAAAATACTAATAAAGTAACATAATAAAAATACTGTAAATAAACCAAAACGGAATAACTAAAAATGTTCAAGTAACCTTATAAGAAATTAAGAAAGGGAAAACAGAGGAAAGTGAAACACAGGGAACAAATACTAAAATGTGGATTTAAATCCTAACATATAAATAATAGAAACATATAAATTGACAGAGTTGATAAAAAAGACTTAACTGTGTGCTGTCTGTTAAGTACCGGACTTCATTTATAATAACACAGGAGGTGAAAGTTAGAAAAATATATGCAATGCATACACTATCAGAAGAAAGCTATATTAAAAAGAGATTATTATATTAATTATGGATTATTTCTTCCTTATATAAATAAAAATAAAATTAATTATATTACTTTTTATAAGTGGGGTACCCAGGGTGATTCAGTTGGTTAAAGCATCTGACTCTTGGTTTCAGCTCAGGTCATGATCTCAGGGTCCTGAAATCAAGCCCTGTATTGAGCTCCCTGTAGGGAATCTGCTTGAGATTCTCTCTTTCCCTCTACTTTTGCTCCTCCCCCATGCTGCTCATGTTCTTTCTCTCTCTCTCAAATAAATAAATAAATAAATAAATAAATAAATATTTTAAAAATTATATTACTATAAGAAAAAATTGACATCAGAAAAGAAAACTACCAGGAGCAAAGGAATATCACAAAATCATAAGAGGATTAATTCACCAAGAAAGAATTAATAAGATAGATAAACCATTAGCCTTATTAACAAGAAGAGAGAGAAGACTCAATAAAATAATGAATAAGAAAGGAGAGATAACTACCAACACCAAGGAAATACAAACGATTTTAAACACATATTATGAATAACTATACGCCAATAAATTAGGCAATCTAGAAGAAATGGACGCATTCCTGGAAAGCCACAAACTACCAAAACTGGAAAAGGAAGAAACAGAAAACCTGAACAGGCCAATAACCAGGGAGGAAATTGAAGCAGTCATCAAAAACCTCCCAAGACACAAAAGTCCAGGGCCAGATGGCTTCCCAGGGGAATTCTATCAAATGTTTAAAGAAGAAATCATACCTATTCTAAAGCTGTTTGGAGAGATAGAAAGAGATGGAGTACTTCCAAATTCGTTCTATGAGGCCAGCATCACCTTAATTCCAAAACCAGACAAAGACCCCACCAAAAAGGAGAATTACAGACCAATATCCCTGATGAACATGGATGCAAAAATTCTCAACAAGATACTAGCCAATAGTACATTAAGAAAATTATTCACCGTGACCAAGTAGGATTTGTCCCCGGGACACAAGGCTGGTTCAACACATGTAAAACAATCAACGTAATTCATCATATCAGCAAGAGAAAAACCAAGAACCATATGATCCTCTCCTTAGATGCAGAGAAAGCATTTGACAAAATACAGCATCCATTCCTGATCAAAACTCTTCAGAGTGTAGGGATAGAGGGAACATTCCTCAACATCTTAAAAGCCATCTACGAAAAGCCCACAGCAAATATCATTCTCAATGAGGAAGCACTGGGAGCCTTTCCCCTAAGGTCAGGAACAAGACAGGGATGTCCACTCTCACCACTGCTATTCAACACAGTACTGGAAGTCCTAGTCTCAGCAATCAGACAACAAAAAGACATTCAAATTGGCAAAGAAGAAGTCAAACTCTCCCTCTTCACCGATGACATGATACTCTACATAGAAAACCCAAAAGCCTCCACCCCAAGATTGCTAGAACTCATACAGCAGTTTGGCAGTGCGGCAGGATACAAAATCAATGCCCAGAAATCAATGGCATTTCTATACACTAACAAGGAGACTGAAGAAAGAGAAATTAAGGAGTCAATCCCATTTACAATTGTACCCAAAAGCATAAGATACCTAGGAATAAACCTAACCAAAGAGGTAAAGGATCTATACCCTAAAAACTATAGAACACTTCTGAAAGAAATTGAGGAAGACACAAAGAGATGGAAAAATATTCCATGCTCATGGATTGGCAGAATTAATATTGTGAAAATGTCAATGCTACCCAGGGCAATTTACACGTTCAATGCAATCCCTATCAAAATACCATGGACTTTCTTCAGAGACTTAGAACAAATTATTTTAAGATTTGTGTGGAATCAGAAAAGACCCCGAATAGCCAGGGGAATTTTAAAAAAGAAAACCATAGCTGGGGTCATCACAATGCCAGATTTCAGGTTGTACTACAAAGCTGTGGTCATCAAGACAGTGTGGTACTGGCACAAAAACAGACACATAGACCAATGGAACAGAATAGAGAATCCAGAAATGGACCCTGAACTTTATGGTCAACTAATATTCGACAAAGGAGGAAAGACGATCCACTGGAAGAAAGACAGTCTCTTCAATAAATGGTGCTGGGAAAATTGGTCATCCACATGCAGAAGAATGAAACTAGACCACTCTCTTGCACCATACACAAAGATAAACTCAAAATGGATGAAAGATTTAAATGTGAGACAAGACTCCATCAAAATCCTAGAGGAGAACACAGGCAACACCCTTTTTGAACTCGGCCACAGTAACTTCTTGCAAGATACATCCACGAAAACAAAAGAAACAAAAGCAAAAATGAACTATTGGGACTTCATCAAGATAAGAAGCTTTTGCACAGCAAAGGATACAGTCAACAAAACTCAAAGACAACCTACAGAATGGGAGAAGATATTTGCAAATAACATATCAGATAAAGGGCTAGTTTCCAAAATCTATAAAGAACTTCTTAAACTCAACACCAAAGAAACAAACAATCCAATCATGAAATGGGCAAAAGACATGAAGAGAAATCTCACAGAGGAAGACATAGACATGGCCAACACGCACATGAGAAAATGCTCTGCATCACTTGCCATCAGGGAAATACAAATCAAAACCACAATGAGATACCACCTCACCCCAGTGAGAATGGGGAAAATTAACAAGACAGGAAACCACAAATGCTGGAGAGGATGTGGAGAAAAGGGAACCCTCTTACACTGTGGGTGGGAATGTGAAATGGTGCAGCCACTCTGGAAAGCTGTGTGGAGGTTCCTCAAAGAGTTAAAAATAGATCTGCCCTACGACCCAGCAATTGCACTGCTGGGGATTTACCCCAAACATTCAGATGCAGTGAAACACCGGGACACCTGCACCCCGGTGTTATAGCAGCAATGTCCACAATAGCCAAACTGTGGAAGGAGCCTTGGTGTCCATTGAATGATGAATGGATAAAGAAGATGCAATTTATGTATACAATGGAATATTACTCAGCCATTAGAAATGACAAATACCCACCATTTGTTTCAATGTGGATGGACCTGGAGGGTATTATGCTGAGTGATATAAGTCAATCAGAGACGGACAAACAGTATATGTCCTCATTTATTTGGGGAATATAAATAATAGTGAAAGGGAATATAAGGGAAGGGAGAAGAAATGTGTGGGAAATATCAGAAAGGGACACAGAACATAAAGACTCCTAACTCTGAGAAAGGAACTAGGGGTGGTGGAAAGGGGGGAGGGAGGGAGGGAGGGGTGGGGGTGAATGGGTGACGGGCACTGAGGGGGGCACTTGACGGGATGAGCACTGGGTATTATTCTGTATGTTGGTAAATTGAACACCAATAAAAAATAAATTTATTAAAATTCACCAAGAAAACATAAAAATATTAAATATACATGCACCAAAACATAGAGCTGCAAGATAAATGAAGTAAAACCTGAAGGGACTGATAGAGAAAATGGAGAAATCATCTCTTATACTTGAGATTTATAACCCTTTCCCTAGTAATTGATACAACCACTTGAGAAAATTCACCAAGGATAATTAAGAATGGAACAGTGCCATCAACCATCAGGATCTAATTGAAAGTTTTAGAATGTTTCATCCAGTAAAATTGGAATACAGGTTGTTTTCAAGCATACATGGGTCATTTAGGAAGATTGACAATATCTTGGGTCATAAAACAACGAATTTATGATAACTCCTATCATACAAAGGATATTTTGATGGTAATAGAAAAAAAGTAGAAATCAACAACCAAAAGACACTAGGAAAATATTGAAGCACTTAAAAATTAATATACTATGAAATAATCCATGGTCAAAGAGGAAGTATCAAGAAACAAAAAATATGTTAAAGTGAACATAAATGAAAATATATTAAAATGTGTGGGATGCAGGTAAAGCAGTGCTGAGAGGACATTTTTAACATTAACTGCATTTAATAGAAAAAAAATCCATGGTGTCAAATCAGTAATTTCAGCTCCTATTCAAGAATCTGAAAAAAAAAAAAAAAGATAAACCCAAGAAAGCAGATGAAGGGAAATCTAGAGCAGAATTTAATGAGGTTAAAAATAGAAAAACAGAGGGACACCTGGGTGGCTCAGCAGTTAAGCATCTGCCTTTGGCTCGGGGTGTGATCCTGGAGTCCCAGGATCAAGTCCCACATCAGGCTTCCTGTGAGGAACCTGCTTCTCCCTTTGCCTGTGTCTCTGCCTCTCTCTCTCTCCCTCTCTCTCTCTCTCTTTCTATGTCTCTCATGAATAAATAAAATCTTAAAAAAAAGAAAAATCAACCCAAAAGTCAGTTTTAAAAAATATCCATAAAATTAATAAACATCTGCCAAGACTGGCGTAGAAGATGAGAGAAAATAGTAATTACCAATATATTGGGACTAAAGAAAGAAATACCACTGTGGATGCCACAGACATTAAATGGGTAATGAGAGAAAACTATAAACAACTTCATACATCTAAGTGAGAATCTATATGAATAAAACAAGTCCTTGAAAATCACAAATCACCAAAATTTACCCAAGATAAAAATAGGTAATCTCAGTTACAAAAAAGCTATCAAAGCTTTTTTGCAGCTATCAAAGCAATAAAATCTTAATTTATTTATAAAAAGATTTTATTTATTTATTCATGAGACACAGTGAAACACAGAGACATAGGCAGAGGCTGAAGCAGACTCCCTGTGGGGAGCCTGATGTGGGACTCGGTCCCAGGGCTCTGACCTGAGCCAAAGGCAGATGCTCAACCACTAAGCCACCCAGGTGCTCCTCAAAGTGATTAAATTTATGAAAATCGTTCCAAAAAGGAAATGTCTGGGCCCAGATGGTTCCACTGGTAAATTCTACCAACAGTTTAAAGAAAAAAAAAAAAACTAGTAGATCACATCAGTTGTTTCAGAAAAGGCATTTGAGAAAATCCAACACTCTCTCATGATTAAAAACTCTCAGCAAACTGGGAATAAAGGGGACTTTTTCACCCTGAAAAAGGGCATTTATGAAAACTACAGCAAATGTCATGCTTAATTGTGAGAGTTTGCTTTTGGGAACAAGGTGGGGATGTCTGCTTTTAACAGTTTTATTCAGCTTACTACTAGGAGACCTGATTAGTGCAATAAGGCAAGGCAAGGGAAGAAGAGAGATACAGATTAGAATGAAGGAGAAAAGCTAATCCTGTTTGCAGATAGTGATTGGCTACATGGGAAATCCCAAATAATCTACAAACAACAAAACCCACTAGAGTGTTCCAAAGATACTCCTAAACAGTTACAGGATATTAACTCAAAATACTCTTTTTCTTTCATTCATTCATTCAATTAATTAATTATATTGCCATATATTAGCAATGAGCACTTGGAAACCAAATTTTTACAAAAGTACCATTTAACTAAAGGCTTAAATAGGAGACCTGAAACCATAAAAATCCTAGAAGAGAACACTGGCAGTAACATCTTGACATTGGCCATAGCAACATCTTTCTGGATATGTCTCCTGAGGCAAGGGAAACAAAAGCAAAAATAAACTCTTGAGATTTCATCAAAATGAAAAGCTTCTGCACAGTGAAGGAAACAACAAAACTAAAAGGCAACCTATGGAATGGGAGAGGATATTTGCAAATTACATATCTGATAAAGGATTAGTATCCAAAATATATAAAGAACTTAGAAAATCAACACCCCCAAAATGAATAACCCAACTAAAAGATGAGCAGAAGATGTGAATAGACATTTTTCTATAGAAGACATACAGATGGCCAACAGACACACAGAAAGATGCTCAATATATTCATCATCAAGGAAATAGAAACAAAAGCTACAGAGAGCTATCACCTCATACCAGTCAGAATGGCTAAAATCAACAACACAAGAAACAACAGGTGTTGGCTAGGATGTGGAGGAAGGGGAAACCCCCTTACACTGTTGATGGGGATGTGGACTGGTGTAGCCACTCTACAAAACAGCATGGAAGTTCCTCAGAAAGTTAAAAATAGAACTACTCTATGACTTAGCAATTTGCATTAGTAGGCATTTACCCAAAGGACACAAAAATACTGATTCAAAGAGGTGCATGCACTGATGTTTACAGCAGCATTATCAACAATAGTGACACTGTGGAGAGAGCCCAAATGTCAATTGGCTGCTGAATGATTCAGATAGAATTGTGATATATATACACAATGAAATAGTACTCAACCATCAAACAAATGAAATCTTGCCATTTGCAATGATGTGGATAGAGCTAGAGTATGTTATAAGCACACTAAGTCAGAGAAAGACAAATGCCATATGATTTCTTTCATATGTGTAATTTAAGAAACAAAATTATAGAGAACAAACTGATCGCTACTGGAGGAGAGGTGGATGGGTTATAGATGACAGGAGTTGGTTCTTTGAAAGAATAAGATAGATAAACCATTAGCCAGCCTTATTAAAAAGAAGAGAGTGAAGACTCAAATTAATAAAATCATGAATGAGAAAGGAGAGATCACTACCAACATCAAGGAAATACAAACGATTTTAAACACATATTATGAGCAGCTATACGCCAATAAATTAGGGCAATCTAGAAGAAATAGACACATTTCTGGAAAACCACAAACTACCAAAACTGGAACTGGAAGAAATAGAAAACCTGAACAGGCCAATAACCAGGGAGGAAATTGAAGCAGTCATCAACAACCTCCCAAGACACAAAAGCCCAGGGCCAGATGGCTTCCCTGGGGAATTTTATCAAACGTTTAAAGAAGAAACCATACCTATTCTACTAAAGCTGTTCGGAAAGATAGAAAGAGATGGAATACTTCCAAACTCGTTCTATGAGGCCAGCATCACCTTAATTCCAAAACCGGACAAAGACCTCACCAAAAAGGAGAATTATAGACCAATATCCCTGATGAACATGGATGCAAAAATTCTCAACAACTTACTAGCCAGTAGGATACAACAATACATTAAGAAGATGATGGGGTTTATGGAGGGCACTCATTAGGATGAGCACGAGATGCTGAATGTAAGTGATGAATCAATAAATTCTACACCTGAAACTAATATTACCTGTGTGTTAACTGGAATTTAAATAAAAACTTGAAAACAGTACTGGTGTTTTAAAGAAAATACATTTTTTTTCTTTTTCAAGAGAGCACAGGCATTCTGGATCTGTTATGGCAGTTCTACAGTCTATCAAGGATTCAGGATCAGAAATGTGAATAAATTAGAGCTGCTATTTAATGCAATAGCTTAGAACATTTAAAATTTGAAAAATCTTTCAGGTATGCTTTGAGGCCAATATACTCACTGATTTTTGAGAGACATGGAAAACCTTGAGAGTAGGAGGAGACTGTATTGGAAAGGACAGCTGCGAACAGTAGTTTTTGATATTTTATAACTAAAATTTGAAATTGCCATGGTAATTTTTAAATTTACCTTCTGACATGGAATATTGCCTTTCTTTATTTTAACAAATTGCAGTGTTTTTGGTTAGTTCTTTTAAAAATGTCAATATGACAAGTAGTCAAATGATTGTTGTTTTTCTATAATGGATGTAGGAGGTCAGATGTGTAGCCAATAAAATTCAAAACAAATGAATATACATTTTCTCCACATGACTCTTTCTACTGGAAGAGAATAAATTTGTTGTATTATTGAAGTCAGTAAGATAGCTAAACATTCTCTTTTGTTTTCTCTACTTAATTTCAAGCCTTATAGTTCTTCTTAATGTGACTTTACTAAAAGGTAAGTAATAACGTAGCTGTCCTTTGAGGAAAAAGTATACTTAAGAACCAAAATGAATCTAGGTAACAACTTTTAAAGTCTAATTTATCTGATTCTGAAAATGAAAGAAAAATAATATAAATAAAAGATGAGTAAACTGAGAAACAAGTCTCAACACATATAACTATAAAGATTAACATCTTTCTGTGTATAAAGTACATACAAATAAGAAAACCAGTAAGAACACCAGTAGATAATCAGCAAAGATAGAGACAAGACATTCACAAAACAATATACTAAGGAAATACTCAGTATCACTAGTAAGAGGTGATTAAATCAATCAGATGATGAGATAACCCTAACCATTCCCAGATACTCTCCTTCAAATTAGCAGTTAAGAAAGTAAAAATTACCCTCTACCATTGAATTTCTCCATACTTTCCTAGTGGATATCAAGTTTTAGTTAGCCTATCTAAAAAATAATTTAGGAAAAGCCTTAAATTTCTTCAGACTTTTAAGTAATAAAAGTAATTCTAATTCTGGGAAGTTGTTTTAAGATAATAAGGTTAAATATGAGAATGGAGTAAATCTCTATTTCATAAATATTTCCATGGAAGCAGTATATGCAGTAACAAAAATAAATTTACTTCTCCAAATGTGCCAACTGTGGTCCAGTTAAGACATAGATGACTTAATGTTTACATCTAAAGAGCCATTAGAAAAATTTAAATAGTATATAATAAGGTAAGTTTACGTACAAATTATATATAAAGTATAATTCCACCTGTATTATGAAAATATATTTGGAATATGCATGAAGAAAATGCACCATAATTTTAATGGAGATTGAGGGGCCAAGATTTTAGATATTTTTTTCTTAACTATTTAAAAAATTTTGAATTATTAATATATATTATTTTAATTGTTAGGAAAAAATAAAACTTTCATTAAAATAATGAATGATATTGTAAAATAATACTACCAGTGTTAAGTGAATAAGATATATGTACAAGAGCTGAACATAGGAGATTATACTAATTAATTTGCTGTATTTAGCTTTTATCACAGCATCAGCAAGTATATATTAAATTCTAGAGAAAGGGCTTTGGACTTAGGCTCAAATCTGGGCCTGTCACCTTATGTTAGGCTTCTTATTAAGTCTTAGATTTATAATACTCATTTATACACAAGAAAACTATTTCACAGGGTTGTTAGAGATTAAATAAAATTGCATATAAATCTTTAAGCACTCAGTGTTAATTATATTATCTTGTTTTTGATATGAATTATATGTCTCTCCAGGTATACATAATTGACATCTATTTTCTGATATAGGTGATACTTAGAATGATACTTTCATCACTTAAGTTTCTTTCTCTCTGTAGAGAAATATAGACTCAATGCAGTGGACTTCATTTGTATAATGAGGTATAATGAAGTGCTAGGGTAAGAGTGTATGTAATACTTGAGCCAGGATGGAAAAATCTCCAACCCTCTGAGACAGTTAAAACCTAAATCTCCCATTCCAGTAACCTTATTCTGATGTGAAAACCATTGTTTATGGAAAATGGTGATATCATTACCCATTCCTGTCAAAAAAAAAGATTGTGAAATTTTAAATATTTATGCTACAAGTACTTTTTGGTTTCTTTAAACAAAAGCACATTAGAAATCACATGCAGGGTACCTGGGTGGCTCAGTTGGTTGTGTGTGTCTTCGGCTCAGGTCATGATCCCAGAACCTGGGATCGAGCCCTACTTGGGCTCTCCACTCAGTGGGGAGTCTACTTCTCCCTCTCCTCCGTCTGTGTTCTCATGCTCTCTCTCTTTCAAAAATAAGTTTAAAAATCTTTAAAAAAAAATCACACAAAAAGGTATCTTTCTCCTTTTGCCAAGATAACAGTTGAGGTCAATTATTAATAAAAGTAGAAAATAAATGTATTATCCAGAATTATCTTTATTCTTCATTTTTAGAGTTCTCACTGCAATGGGAAAAAAGAATTTCCAACAAGTAAGAAGTCTTTATCAAATAACTATATATAGTTGTTTTCATTTTCTATGAGTGGATTTAACAAGCAATTACAGTGTCTGTTAAGATGACAGTATAGGGATGCCTGTCTGGCTCAGTCAGGAGAGCATGTGCTCAATCTCAGGATCAAGCTCCATGTTGGGCGCAGAGCCTACTTTAAAAACAAAAAAGGTGACACTATAGATATAAAATTATGTGTACTTGCATTAATTTTGGACTATTAATTTTTCCTTAAGTATATAACTGAAGCATTTTATAATGGTAGCTAAATTGTTTTAGTCATTTATTTGTATTATTTTAGGATGATATTAGAATTTTTGCTTTCATATTTAAAACTTACCTTTATTTAAGTGGAATCTGTAGTGAATTTTATCCTGTAGTTTACTTTTCCTTTGTGATGGAATATACCTTAACATAACAATATTTTCATGTTATAGGAAGATATTACACACATTGCTAATAGAATATAGATATTAAAGTGTGCTTTTTAACATTTCTACTTTGTATTAAGTAAAAAGTTTTTAATTTTTTTTAGGAAGCCCTAAGAAATGAACAGTTCCTAGATTTTACTAGAAAGAAAGCACAGCTCTCTAAATTCTGCTCTATAGTATCTTTCTAATCTTTGGAAGATTAAATTTATAAATTGAAGGTGGCATGTCATGTTGGGGTCCACCTAAACAACAGAGGATAGAAAATTCATTTTTATGGTCATCCTAAGAATATTGATTTGCCAAGCATTAAGAACATATGTGCTTACCTCATCATATGTTTAGGGTCCATATGAGAGGAATTCAGCAGAGAGACATGATAGAGTTGCTAAGTGCATGAGCTCTGAAGAGATACTCCTGGACTTCAAATTCAAACTTGGTAGCTGTGTGATTTTGTGCTTCTTAGTTTCCTCCTAGGAGATAATAATGGTATCTACCTCCTAGGGTTGTCAGGTCGCTTAAATGGTATAAAAGTTTAGAATGGTGGTTGGCCTGTTTTTAAATGCTTGATTAAATGCTTACTCATCATTTCATTTTTGTTGTTATTTAATAGGAATAACGTTTCCTGTTGTAGGAGTCTGTTCCTAAAGCAACTCTTCCATCTTCGTTAGTCCTACATTTTTTACAAAGATATCCTAGCCTCCATTCCACTTTATCCTAAAAATATTAATCTTTAGAAGGGCAACTTCTTTTTCTTGTTGCCTTTTCAAATATATTTTATATATAACAAAGTGATAGTTTTAAAAGGTTTTCTCTCCATATATACTCTGTAAATCAGTGGGGGTTTTTTGTTTATTTTTTTAATAATAAATTTATTTATTTATTTTTTATAATAAATTTATTTTTTATTGGTGTTCACTTTACCAACATAGAGAATAACACCCAGTGCTCATCCCGTCAAGTGTCCCCCTCAGTGCCCGTCACCCATTCACCCCCACTCCCCTCCCTCCTCCTCTTCCACCACCCCTAGTTTGTTTCCCAGAGTTAGGAGTCTTTATATTCTGTCTCCCTTTCTGATATTTCCTACCCTTTTAATGATTTTTAAGCCTGGTATTTTCAATTGAGGATAACTTTTAATATATTTTCTTTTAGCTAGGTTTAAAATCTAAAATAATATTTCAGTGGACATCCTTGTGGCTGTCTGGTATCCACACTCCTCTTTTTCCTTATTAAAAGAGCCCCAAACTGTTTAGCTCAGCAGTGTGTACAGCTAAAGTACAACCTTTCTAGATACCCTTGAAGCTAGCAGAGACTATGTGATGCATTTCTGGCCATGAGCTATAAGCAGAAGTTTCTACAAGTGGTTTCTGGAAAAGCCATTGTTTTTCTATAAGAAAACAAGTGAATTTACTACATAGGTATATGGTGGAATTACCGTCTTATTGCTAGGAGATGACATTTATGAGGTTAAAAATCACCTTCCAAGGATTACAGAGCACAAAAATAGATGTCTAAGATATTGCTGATACTGTAGAGTCACTTTAGTGCCATGGACTATTCACTTTGGAACTTTTTGTTATGTGAAAAAATAATCATCTTTGGTTATTTTTATCAGGTTTATAAAATGTAGCCAAACACAAATCTAATTGATATATGAGATGTCAGTGAAGGAAAAGTGAATTGACTCAATAAATGATTGATTACCACTACTTTTAATTCACTAATATTATTTTTTCTGTAAAACAGTGGACTTGTCTTTATTATTGTCTATATTTATTGAAATGGAAAGAAAAAGATTTTAAATTGTTTCTATACAAATGCAGGCATATTCAATTTACATTTGTTTGAAAAGTTACTGAATTCATGAAGATGTGATAACTAAAGAACAGATTACCTAAGTAGTAGATATTATTTCATTTTGTTATACTGCCTTTTCTAGTCAGCTAAATTTTTTGTGAAGTGAATTTTTATTTCAGTGTTCTTTTTAAAGTATTGCAAAAGAAATGATTTATTAGGGTTCCTAGATTACTTTTATATCATCATTGGGGAATTGTTTTTTTTAATAAATTAATTTTTTATTGGTGTTCAATTTACCAACATACAGAATAACACCCAGTGCTCATCCCGTCAAGTGGGGAATTGTTTTAACACAATAATATAACACAGGGATAGATGTATGGAAACAGAATGTTAAAATTGGACTGTTTCTATCTTACATACACTTACATCCTATTTTAAGGCCTGGAATTACCCCCCACTACCACCCGCACACAAAATATGCTAAGAAACTGTGAAGCATGTCTAGTTAATATTAGGTCAGTTTAATGAAATATGTGTAACATTTGCCTACTAAAAACTGTAAAATATTACCGAAAGAAATTAAAGAAGACCTAAATAAGTGGAGCAAGAAGTCATGCTTGTAGAGTGGTAAACTCAATTTTGTTAAGATGTCCATTCACTCCAAAATTAATGTATGCATCAATACAGCAACAAGCAAAATTTCAGTGGCATTTTTAATAGAAATTGATTACATTAATTCTACAATATATATGGACTTGCAAATGACTGAAGTATCCAAAGCAAACTTGAGGAAGAACCCAGTTGGAGGTCTTTGTATATGTGATTTCAAGAGTTACTAAGAAGTGTAATAATCAAGACAAAAGGTATTGACAAAAGGATAGGCATATACATCAGTGGAATAGAGACAATAATTGACCAGACAGATGCGGTCAATTAATTTTTTTCATTACTTATATATTTAAAATGAAGATTGCATATAATTTAAGGTGTGCAACATGATGATTCAATGCATATGTAATTGGTGAAATGGGTACTAGAGGCAACCTAATTAACATGTCACCACCTCCTCACATAGTTACCATTCTTTGTGTGTGATGAGTATCCCTGAAATGTACTGTCTCAGCATATTTTTAGTAATCAGTGTAGTAATAGTAAGTTTAGTCATCACACCTGTATATTAGATCTCTGGATTATTCATCCTGTGTAAATGCAACTTTGTACCTTTTGAGCAACTGTCTCCCCATTCCTTCAGCCTCTGATACTACTGATCTACTCTCTGCTTCTCTAAGTTATACTTTGTTTTTTAGATACTGTATATGTTATATAAAAATATTTTTAGACTGTGTATATTATAATACATATTAATCGTAAATGATATACATTTGGGTGTTTATATGGTTAAAATTACTCTGTGTACATACTTTTCTACAACTTCCTTTTATTTTATCCCTCAATAGTATCTTTTCACATTTATTCATGTTGTATTTCTTTATGTTGTATTAGCAGTTCATTTCATGATTATGTAGTATTCCATATGATTATGCCATATTTATTCCACTGTTGGTTGATATTAAGGCTAGTTCCATTTTTTTTTTTGCCCGTGTTCAAGAGTGAGACTGGTTTATGATTTTCCTTTCTCCAATAGACCTGGTCTGGTTTTGGTATCAAGATTATATTAACATCGTAAAATGAACTGAAGAGTTTTCTCATTTTATTTTTTAAAATTTTTTTTAAAGATTGTGATTACCTGTTTCTTGAATATTTGATAGAACTAACCTTTAAATTAGGATAGTATTTGTTTTGGGAGATGATTTTTTTAAATTGCCAATTCCATTTCTCCAGTGATTTTGGAATCATTCAGGATTTTTTGGCCATTTTGATAATTTCTTTGATCTAGGAATTTTTCTGTCTCATTTAAGTTTTTAATTGTAAAGGCAAAATTTGCCTTCTGGGCACCTGAGTGGTGCAGTCAATTAAGTGTCTGCCTTTAACTCAGGTCATGATCCGGGTCCTGGGATCAAGTCTTGCATCAGGCTCCCTGCTCAGTGGGGAGTCTGCTCCTCCCTCTCCTTCTGCCCCTCCGCCTGTGCGCACTCTCTAAAATAAATAAATACAATCTTTTAAAAAAAAGACATAAATTGCCTTCTGCAATAGTTACTTCCTGTTTTCATTCCTAATATTCTTTATTTTTGCCACTTTATTCATCTCAGACTTGCCAGAGGTGTCTGTTTAATTTTTAAATTTTAATTTTTTAGAGATGTATTTATTTGAGAGAGAAATAGGGCAAGTGGGAAGAGGGGCAGGGGAGGGTAGAGAGCATCTCAAGCAGACTCCCTGCTTCAGGCCTGGCTAAGGGCTCAATCTCATGACCCTGAGGTCATGACCTGAGCCAAAATCAAAAGTACAATGCTCAATTGACTGAGCCACCTAAGTGCCCCTCTATTTTAGTAACCTTTCCAGGTAATATCTTTTGGCTTTGTTAACCTTCAATTATAGTCTCTTTTTCCATTTATTTAATCTATGTTCTCGTTTTATTTCCTTCAACTCTTTTTTGTGGGTTTATCCAGTTTTTCTTTTTCCAACTTACACAGTTGGATACTTAGCTCATTTGTTTTTAATTCTTTCTTTAGACATGTTTGGTCAGCTATTTAATGAGCCATGAATTCACTGATTATACTTGTCAGTTCTAGAAATTCTTTTGTTACTTTTTAAAAGTTTCAATTTTAATTCCAGTTAACATACACTATTGTATTAGTTTCAGGTGTACAGTATAGTAATTCAACACTTTTATAGATCACCCTGTGTTCATCACAACAAGTGTACTCCTTAATCCCCATCACCTATTTAACCCATCCTCTCCACCTACGTCCCCTCTGGTAACCATCAGTTTGTTCTCTATAATTAAGAGTCTTATGGGTAAAATCAGTAACACAAGAACAACAGGTATTGGTGAGGATGTGGAAGAAAAGGAACATTGTACATTGTTGGTGGGAATGCAAACTGGTAGGGCCTTTGGGGAAAACAGTGGGACCTTTGAGGATGTTCCTCAAAAAGTTAAAAATAGAACTACTTTCTGACCAGCAATTGCAATACTGAGTATTTACTCAAAGAATACAAGAACACAAATTCAAAAGGGATACATGGGGATCCCTGGGTGGCTCAGTGGTTTAGCCCCTGCCTTCAGCCCAGGGCGTGGTCCTAGAGTCCCAGGATCGAGTCCCACGTCAGGCTCCCTGCATGGAGTCTGCTTCTCCCTCTGCCTGTGTCTCTGCCTCTCTCTCTCTCTCTCTCTCCCCGTGTCTCTCATGAATGAATAAATAAAATCTTTAAAAAAAAACAAAAGGGATACATGCACTCTGATGTTTATAGCAACATTATTTATAATAGCCGAGATAACGGAAGTAGCCCAAGTGTCCATTGATTGATGAATGGATAAAGAAGGTGTGGTATATACACAATGGAATATTATTCAGCTGTAAAAAGAATGAAATCTTGCTATTTGCAATGACATGGATGGAATAGAGAGTAT
This sequence comes from Nyctereutes procyonoides, assembly GCF_905146905.1. Classification (NCBI taxonomy): domain Eukaryota; kingdom Metazoa; phylum Chordata; class Mammalia; order Carnivora; family Canidae; genus Nyctereutes; species Nyctereutes procyonoides. The sequence continues at coordinate 38,624,927 of NW_026575131.1, read as the reverse complement.
TGTGCTAAGTGAAATAAGTCAGTCAGAGAAAGACAAATATCTTATATGATTTCACTCGTGTGGAATATAAGAAAACAAGCACAAGGAAAATAGTAAGAGTCAAATCAAGAATTGTTCGGTTATTTTTTAAGTCTGGTTAATTTTTACAGCCTTTTTCTTCTTGGTATATACTGTACTCATTTAAACATATAGATACCCATTTAATATTCTGTATGTAATCATTTCAGTCTTCATTTTTTGTTATTCTGATTCAGTTGTCTTTTTGCTGACTTGCTCATATTTGCTTGTTTTAATCCTGATTTTGGTGTTTTTTTGAGCTGATGTTCTTTGGAGTTCTAACTCTAGGAATTTTTTAAAGCTGGGGTTAAAACATTTCTCAGAGAAAGTTTGCATTTGTTTTTGCCAGGTTCTTGTGGTATTATGTATCTGAAAACATGTTAAAATTTAGATTGAGTTTTCTTGGTAGGAATTACATTAAATGTGTAGATTGTTTTGGGTAGTATAGACATTTTAACAATATCTGTTCTTCCAGTTGATGATCATGGAGTGTTTCCCATTTCTTTGTGTCCTCTTCCATTTCTTTCATCGGGGTTTTTATTTTATTTTTTAGAGTACAAATCTTTTACCTCTTTGATTAGTTTTATTCCTTTGATTATATTTATTGGTTTTTGGTTTGCTGTAGTGATCAAGACAGTATGGTACTGACACTAAAATAGACACATGGATCAATGGAACATAATAAAAAACTCAGAAAGGAATCCACAGCTATATGGTCAATTAATCTTTGGTAAAGCAACAAAAAATATCAAGTGGGAAAAATATGGTCTCTTCAACAAAAGGTGTTGGGAAAACTGAGCAGCAACATACAAAAGAATGAAACTGGATCACTCTATTACACCATACACATAAATAAATTTACAATGGATTAAAGACCTAAATGTGAAACAGGAAACCATTAAAATCCTAGAGAACACAGACAGTAACCTCTTTTACATTGGCCATAGCAACTTCTGTCTAGATATGTCTCCTGAGGCAAAGGAAACAAAAGCAGAAATGAACTATTGGGACTTCATCAAAAAGAAAAAGCTTCTGTATAGCAAAGGAAACAATTAACTAAACTAAAAGGTAGCCTTTGGAATGGGAGAATATATTTGCAAATGACATACCCGATAAAGGGTTAGGATCCAAAATATATAAAGAACTTATAAAACTCAAGACTCAGAAAACAAATAATCTAGTTAAAAATGGGCAGATGAGATGAATAGACACTTTTTCCAAAACTGATGGCCAGCAGACACATGAAAGATGCTAACATCCCTGATCATCAGGGAAATACAAATCAAAACTATGATGAGATATCCCTTCACGTCAGTCAGAATGGCTAACACTAACAACATAGGAAAAACAGGTGTTGGTGAGGATGCAGAAAAAGGAGAACCCCCTTACACTGTTTGTGGGTATGCAAACTGGTGCAGCCACTCTGCAAAACAGTATGAGTTTCCTCAAAAAGTTAAAAGTAGAACTACCTATGATATAGCAATTGCATTACTAGATATTTACCCACATAGAAAAACACTAATTCAAAGAGATACATGCACCTCAATGTTTATAGCAATATTATCAACAACAGCCAAATTAAGGAAACATCCCAAGTGTCCATTGAGTGATGAATGGATAAAGAGGATGTCGTGTGTATATATACAGTGGAATATTACTCAACCATTAAAAAGAATGAAATTTTGCTGTTTGCAATGACATGGATGGAGCTAGAGTATATTATGCTGAGGGAAATAAGTTAGAAAGACAAATACCATATGATTTCACTCATGTGGCAATTTAAGAAGTGAAACAGTGTACATAGGGGAGAAAAAAGGCAAACCATAAAACAGATTCTTAACTATAGAGAATGCATTGATGGTTACCAAAAGGAAGGGGGGTGAGGGAATGGGTGAAATAGGTGAAGAGGATTAAGGAGTGCACTTGCTGTAATGAGCACCAGTTGTTGTATGGAAGTGTTGAATCACTATGTTGCACACCAGAATCTAATATTTTACTGTATGTTACCTAACTGGAATTTAAGTAAAAACCTAAAAAATTTTAGATTGGAATTTCTTAAGCTGTAACAGTAGAGTGGGTTCCCTCCTCAGACCCATGGGAATGCTCATTTGGAGTTAGTATTCCTTTTTGTGCCTCATTCCATCCATCATGAAGGCTGAGGCACATACTTCATCATGTGTATCTCTGTGTATGATGGGATTTATTTCCTCCTAATTTATTCGCCAAGGGTATCTGCCTTCTAGAATCCTAGCCTTGCAGGGTTTGATCCCACCTCCCATCTAGCTCTGACCTAAGATACTTGGCTAAAACCCAGGGATTAGCTGGTGCCCTGACGATAAGTGCCGATGCAATGATAAGTTCTCTGTATTTTGATGTTATAGTAGTTTCTGGCTTTACTTTCTTACTCAGTCAGATATTAGATGTTTTGTTTTCATTTTGATGTTATTTATTTAGGTTTTATGTTATGTGAGGGGTTATCTCTATCTGATTTGTGATAGTCCTACATTTTAGAGTAAGTGTTCTATGTTCCAGAATGATTCTGTTTCATCTTTAAAACAGCTTTCCCCAGGGGTTCTCTTCCCTTAACAAAAACTAACCATCATTTATTGATGATTTATATGGACTCAACACTTTATACATTTATAACCATTTTCTACTCATAACAGTCTTGTGAGATGGCATTAACCTTCTCACTTTATACTCTGGTAAATTGCAGAACTAGGAAGTTACTTAAGGTGACATGGTAACATGCTACCTCTCTTTTTGCTTCCTCTCCTGGGTTTTACTAGATGGGAGTTGATGGGTGAACAAATCTGAGGTATTCTTTTTGCCTCAAACCTTGTCTCTAACCAAATCCCAGAAAGACTCACTGTATTTGTACATTGTAAAAATAATTCTCATTACTTCTCCATATTTGACTTCATGTGAATTCACAAATAAAAAACCAGTATCTTGTTCCAATATGAATTCTTTATGGACTTCATAATGGCTTTTACTTTAAACCAATTTAGGGGCAGTTATCAGAGTAAAAATGACATTGAAATATTGATCCACTGGTGACCATTTGGTCCTGATCTATGTCCATAGAAGAGTGGATATAAACGATTATTTAAAGATGTATTATTTTGTCTAATCTGTTTTTAGAACTTTTCCTTCATTCATATTAGGATCAGTAAGGCTGTTTGGGTTGTCCTATAATTCTTTAATAGTAATAATTCATAATTTTACTAAGAACGTTTTAAGCTGTTGTCTTGTTTTAAACAATCTTGAGAAAGGACATTTTATGAAAACTATGAGGAGTTACACAGTTCTAAAATAAGACTGAGAAAAATGAAACCTAGGACCTCATTACTGCTATGATGCCTTAACACTTGATTCCATTGTACTTACCCTTGGATACCTTTATGAACTGTGGCAGTTATATCACAGCACTCATTTCTGACATTCTGTAAAATTGAAGTTTCTGTGAGAAAGGGCATCCTGTTTAATGTAGTTTGGGCTGAGTTATTAGTCTTCATTAAACACACTTTCAATAGAAATGCATTTAATATTTCAGGCAAACAGTGATGGACTGGCTGGGAAGCTTGTGTTCTCTCAGAGGCAGCCCCAGTGGGGTTGCATGTCCTCTTTGCAGAGCATTGGGTGAGCAAGTTATACCCAAGGACATTCTTTCAATGTAACATAACCACTTCTGAGACTAGCTTTTTGTGAATTTGAGTTACAACAGCAGCATATTTAAAATGCCTAAAATATTACAATACTTTCCTAATTCCTGGGAAATATTTTTACCTAACAGGAGCTGGAAGTGATTATTTCAAGTATTAGATGTTCCAAAGGTAGGTATCAAAAACTTGGAGGAACACAACAGTTTTAGAACTGGTTCAAAGGGTATAAATTTGTTTCTTCCCCAAAAGACTAAACTGGGGGCTAAGAAATTGTTATTGTTGTTCATAGAAAAGAGTATTTCCAAGAAAGCAGATGCCTGCTTTTCTCAAAATTCTCTCCTAAAGAAAGACCTTTTTTTTTTAGAAACCTGCTTTTAGAAGCTGCATATATTTTCTTGCTGTTACCCTTACTCCCAGCTCTAAATAATGACTCTGATGTATGTGTGCTGTTAGCTTTTCCATGCCCTCTGAGGATGATGACACTAGTGCTGCAGATTATCATTTCAAATCAGTATTTACTCATTCATGGGACTTCATCCACAGCTGAGCCTGCCTAGACTGTGATTCTGACTTTTTACTGAGGACAGCTGCATATTTCCTATACACTACTTTTTTTTTAAGCTCATCAGTCCATCAGCGACTGTTGTGTTTGTATTTTGTTCAGAATTTAAAAGAAAATTTGAAGGCAGAACATGATTATATTTCAATATACAACTTCTGTCCAGCCAAACAGTATAACATCACAGTAAAGTATTGACGAGAAAATGTGGTATTTCATTTGCAATGTATGGCAAATGGCTAACATCCTTAGTCATAAATGATCTCTTAGAAACCAGTAAAAAAGACACTAATTTTTAAAAACAACAAATTGCCTTTTATGTTAGATTTTTTGGGGAAATATGTGAGAATAGGAAAAAGTCCATGGTTGGAGAGCAACTCCAATAAAAAATAAAAATTTGAGTACCCATGCACTAGTGACTGCAAGATTATGTTGGTGCATACAGGTTATTTTAAGAATCACACATTGTCAGAGGAAGATTCCCGGAGTCTTCAGAGATTCTTTATCCGTACCTTTGTGAGTCAGAGTTGGGCTTTAACTCATTTCGGCTATTTGTGATTTGAAATTGAATAAAAACAACTAGCCTAGTTGATTTTGTGAAGTACAGGTTGAATTTTGGTATGATAATATTGTCATATATGTGGTTGGTATATTGGAGCTTGAGTGCTTGGCGTTCATTTTTTCACTTTATCTTTACTATGTTTAAGAAGTTGGGGAAGGAAGATTGCTTTTTTACCCTCTGCTTCTGTTTTATAGATATGGAAACTGAAAATTAGAGAATAAAGAATATCATAATCAGCTGAAGGAGATAAATTCTAATTAGATGAGTAGGCCAAATGGAAATAGAATAAGGTATCCTACTTTGACTCCCAAGTTTTCCATGCTTCACTTAAGTTGAACAAACTGACAGTTCTTGTTAACTATTAATTATAAGGATTTTTTTAAGTTGGTATTTTATGTTAATCAGTTTTCATTGAAACATCTGGATACTTCTAAGAAGTGGACAAATTATAATATTGTACTAAGCCTTTTCGTTAATATTTCTAGATTTGTTTCAAATGTTTAAAACTTTAAGATTTTGATTCATAATATTGCAAATAAATAGCTATTGTGTAAACATGGAAAGAAAACCTTTCTGTCAACAGAGAAGAAAATTTTTATAGCTGGGTATTGATACTCAGTTTGGCTTCAAATTGAAACTTAATATAAAATAACTTGCTTTTAAAAACTGACATTTAATGAGTATTAGGTTTCATTTCTGATTACTCCTTTAGCCTCTGTAATCTAACATTACCTAGTTGGCGTTTCAAATCTTGGATGATTTTAGGATTGCCTTATTCTGAAAATAACACTGCTAATCTGTCAGAACCAAATGCTGGGACACTTTTCCCTTTGGTGTGGCTAAAAACAGAGCACTGGCTTTTTATCTCATTCTGAGCACTTCCATAGCAACACATTGTTAAAATAGAACAATATTTTAGGGAGGGATTTTTTTTTTTAAAGACAAATAGCATTTCTGTTTACCAAATCTGTGGCGCTCAGGTAACTATTTTAAGGAATGCTTACATTGTTGAACGCCAGATAGAATATCAGAATACACCAGATGGAGACTTTCAAATTTTCATCCAGAAACCTTCTGATACATGACAGATTGTTTGTATTATTCCCTAAATATCTTTATTACATTTTAAATATTTGTATTAAAACATGCAGTTGAGCAAGGTGTGAGAATAATTCTGGTTCTCCTCATTTGTTTTTTTACTTCATTTAGGTAAATTTAAAAAGAAGGATTTCTAAATTACATATTACCTAACATAACCATACTTTTCACTCTATATTCCTTACTTTATTCTTTTGTCTCTCTGAAAGCTTATTTTCAAGTTGTTTTTTTTTTTAATTTTATGGACTCTCAGTTTATTTTTCTTTTCTGTAGATTGTTCTTCTCTTTTTCTCCTACCCTGCAGGCACCATATATTTTCTTACCTGTAGCAATTCTTCTTCCTTTGATAGGACTTTCAGCTTCCCTTCTTTCTATCCAGTCCCATATTCTGTCATCTGAAATTTCATCCTCTCTGGTAAGATTTAGTTTGTTTCTTCCTCTATTTATGTTACTCTTATTATGTTATTCTTCTACTTGTAAGCTCTCCTTGACTAAGTTGCTTTCTGTGGAAAGAATAGCACATTAATTTTTCCTATATACACTGCCTCTGCTCACTCAGACTTGTGGTTTCACAAAAATGATGAGCCAGATCACGCCACTAAACAGCATCCCTTTATTTCTAGCTGCCTATTGGCTTGTTAGTGATATTTGCCCAGATGTACTATAGGTGGCTCAAGACCAACATGTCCGTCCCAGTCTCTGTTCCCTGTCATCTTTTTTGTGTCCTCAGGCTTTTGTGAGGATCAACTATGATAATACCTATATAAGTCTTTGATAATCACTGTTCGGGGTACACTTGTAGAAGGGTATGGGATTAATAGTGGGCAATGCAGAGCATCATACGTGTTTGATATTCTCAGAGGAAAACAATAATTCATGTATTCATTCATGAATATTAAATGTTCAATACATTTCAGCATATTGTTCGATGTTCAATAATTACAGTGCCCTGCCTTGCTGCTGGGGATTCAGCAGTTAACAGAAAAGATAAAGTCCCTGTCCTTTCAAAGCTCACTTTCTAGAGTGGAAAACAGATAATGAACAAACAAGAAATGTATTTAATACATTGTGAAAAACAGGGTGTTTCATATTTCTGATTAACATCAAAAATTGGGAAGCATCTTTTAAAATAGTTTAATAATTTACATATCTTAAAGGTCATCCATTTTGTGTATACAGTTAGATGATTTTTAGTAAATTTGCAGAGTAGTGCAAACATCGCCACATCCAGCTTTAGAATATTTTCATTACTCCAAGAACGCCCCTCATGTCCATTTATAATCAATCCACACTCCCACAAAGCCCCAAGTGACCATTTATCTGCTTTCCTTCTCTGTATATTTGCCCTATCTGGGCATTTCATTTAAATGGAATCTTGTGATACATAGCCTTTTGTATCTGGCTTCTTTTAGTTAGCATAAATGTTTTTGGAGTTTATCCACATTGTAGCATGTATCAATATTTCATTGTATCATTCATGTATCAGTAGTTCGTTCCTTTTAATCCTGAATTGCATCCCATTCTATGTGTGTGCATTTTGTTATCCATTCAGTAGTTAGTGGACATTGGATTGTACGTATTTTTTTATTATGAATAATACTGCTGTGAACATTTATTTACATGTCTCTCTGTGGACATGTTCATTTGGGGTAGAGTTAGATACCTAAGAGTAGAATTTCTTGGTTATAGGGTAAATTTGTGTTTAACTTTTTAAGAAACTTCCAAACTTTTCCACAGTGTCTGTATCATTTTCCATTATTACTAGCAGTGTGTGAGGGTTTCATTTTCTTTATATTTCTGGCAGCACTTGTTATCATCTGCCTTTTAAAAAAAAATCGAAGCTCTTCTGGTGGGTGAGAAATAGTATCTTATTATAGGGTTTGGTGTTTTGGGTTTTTTTTTTTGCTGTTTTTTAAAATTTTTGAGTATAGTTGACACATTATGTTTATGTTAGTTTCAGGTGTACATAGTGATTCAACTTCTCTATTCATTATGCTCTCTGCTCACCAAAGGTGTAGCTACCATCTGTTACCATACAATGCTGTTGCACTACCATTGACTATATTCCCTATCCTGTACCTTTTATTCCTGTGAGTGATTCATTCCATAACTGGAAACCTGTATCTCCCACTCCCCTTCCCCTACTTTGCCCATCTTCCCACCTCTCTCCCCTCTGACAACCATCAGTTTGTTCTCTGTATTTATAGATTGATTGGTCTGTTTCTTCTTCCTTTTTTTTTTTTAGATTCTTTTTTAAAGATTTTATTTATTTGAGAGAGACAGAGAGAGAGCATGAGCGAGCTTGACCAAGGGGAAGAGTGGAGGGAGAGGGAGAAGTAGATTGCCTGCTGAGCAGGGAGCCCAACCAGGGCTTGATCCCAGGATCCTGAGATCATGACCTGAGCTGAAGGCAGCCACTTAATTGACAGAGCCACCGAGGTAACCTTGTTTTTTAGATTCTACATATAAGTGGAAACATATGTTATTTGTTTTTCTCTGACTCATTTCACTTAATGTAATACTGTCTGTGTCCATCTATGTTATAAATGGCATATCTTGCAGTTTTGATTTACATTTCCCTAATGGCTGTGTTTGGCATCTTTTCAAATGCTTAATAGCCATTCATATATCTTCTTTTGTAAAATGTCTATTCAAATCTTAAGCTCAATTTTTGTTGGGTTCTTTGCCATCTTATTGATATGAAAAAGTTCTTTATAAAGCATCCACATAGTTAAAGAAATAAAACTGTCACTATTTGCAGATGACCTGATGCTCTACGTAGAAAGCCCTAAAAACTCCACCAAAAACTTGTAGAAGTAATACATGAATTCAGTAAAGTTGCAGTACACAAAATTAATACACATAAATCTGTTGCACTTCTATACACCAATAATGAAGTAGCAGAAAGAAAAATTAAAAAACAATTTCATTTACAGTTGCACTAAAAGGAGTAAAATACCTAAGGGTAAACTTAACTAAGAAGATGAAAGGCCTGTACTCCCAAAACTATAAAACACTGATGAAAGAAATTGAAGACAATAGAAACAAATGTAAAGATATCACATGCTTGTGTATTACTAGAATTAATATTAATTCCATAGTACCCCAAACAATCCACAGATTCAGTGCAATCCCTATCAAAATACCAATAGCATTTTTCACAGGACTAGAACAAATAATTGTGAAATTTGTATGAAACCACAAAAGATACCTGAATGCCCAAGAATCTTGAGAAAGAAGAACAAAGACGGGCATATCAAAATTTCAGATTTCAGGGCACCTGGGTGGCGTGGCTGGTTAAGCATCTGACTCTGGATTTCACCTCAGGTCATGATCTCAGGGTGGTAGGATTGAGCACCACATGGGGCTCCCCACCCAGTGGGCAGTCTACTTGAGATTCTTTCTCTCCCTCTTCCTCTGCCCCTCCCCTTGCTCTCTCTCTTTCTTAAATAAATACATCTTTTAAAAAATTCAGATTTCAAGATGTACTACAAAACTATAGTAATCAAAACAGTATGGTACTAGCACAAAAATAGATCAATGAAACAGAACAGAGTCCCGAAATAAATTATGCTTATATGGTCAACTAACCTGTGACAAAGGAGGCAAGAATATACAATGAGGAAGACAGACTATTCAATAAAAGATTCTGGGAAGACTAGGCAGCTACATACAAGAGAAAGAAACTGGACCATATTTTCACAACGTAACACAAAATTAAACTGGATTGAAGACCTAAATGTGAGACCTAAAACCATAAAACGTATAGGCAAAATCTCTTTGACATTGGCATCAGCAACTTTTTACGAGATATCTCCTGAGGCAAGGGAAACAAAAGCAAAAATGAACTGTTGAGACTGCATCAAAATAAAAAGCTTTTACACAGCAAAAAACTGTCAGCAAAACAAAAAGGAAACCTTCTGAATGGGAGAAGATATTTGCAAATGATATATCCAATAAGGGGTTAATACCCAAAATATATGAAGAACTTAACACTCAAAAACTAATCTAATTTAAAAAATGGAAAAAAGATGTGAATAGACGTTTTCCAAAGTATACATACAGATGTCCAACAGACACATGAAAAGATGCTCAACATCACTAATCACCAGGGAAATGTAAATCAGAACCATAATGAGATGTCATCTCACACCTGTCAGAATGGCTGGTATCAAATAACAAATGTTAGTGAGGAGATAGAAAGGAACCCTTGTGCACTGTTGATTAGAATATAAATTGGTGCAGCCACTTAGGAAAACAACATGGGGGATTTTCAAAAAATTAAAAATGGAAATATAATATGACCTAATAATTCCACTACTAGGTATTTACCCAAAGAAAATGAAAACAGTGATTCAAGAAGATATATGCATCCATATTTTTTTAAAGATTTTATTTGTTTTAGAGAACATGCATATGTACAAGCTGGGGGAAGGGGCAGAAGGAGAGGGAGAAAGAGAATCTCAAGCTGATTCCATGCTGAGCACAGAGCCCAACCCAGGGCTTGATCTCACCACCCTGAGACTACAATGTGAGCTGAAACCAAGAGTCAGAGGCCCCTGCATCTGTATGTTTATTGCAGCATTATTTACAATAGCCAAGATACGGAAGCAATCGAAGTGTCCATCAGTAGATGAATATTTAAGTGGGTAAAGATGTAGTGTATATGTGTGTATACACATGCACACGTGCGCATACACACACACACACAAGAATGTTAGCCATAAAAAACGAGATCTTGCCATTTGTGACAACATGAATGGATGTAGAGGGTGTTATGCTAAATGAAGTAAGTCAAAGACAAATACCATATGATTTCACTTAACGTGCAATCTAATAAACAAAAGAAACAAAACCAAAACAAACCCATAAATACAGAGGATGAACTGGTGATTGCTAGAGGCAAGGGGGGGTCAGGAGCTAGGGGAAAAGGGGTGAAGAGGGATACAAGGTACAGGCTTCTAGTTATGCAATGAATAAGTCACAGAGATGAAAGGAATATAGTCAATGGTATTGTACTAGTGTTGTATGGTGACAGAGGGTAGCTACACTCTGGTGAACATAGCATAAAGTATAGAGTTGTCAAGTCCATATGTTATACACCTGAAACTAAGGTAATACTGTATGTTAACTATATTCCAACTAACATTTTAAAAAAGTTATTTACATATTCTCTGTAAGGTTTTTAAAAGTCAGATACATGATTTACAATTATTTTCTCACAATGTGTGGCTGTTCTGTTCATTTTCTTAAAATGTCTTTTGAAGTGGAGAGATTTTTAGTTTTAATATCCAATTTATCTTTTTTTGTTTGTTTGTTTAGGACTTGTTCTTTGTTGTCATATTTACGAACTCTTTACCTAACCCAAGGTCACTATATGTTTGTTTTTTTTTTTTTCTGTATGTTTTCTTCTTAAGTTTTATGAATTTAGACCTTATATTTAGACCAGTTACCCATTTTGGGTGGTGGTTGTTGTTTTTAAAGATTTATTCATTCATGAGAGACACAGAGAAGCAGGCTACCTGCAGAGCGCCTGTACAGGATTCAATCCCAGGACTCCAGGATCACAACCCAAGCTGAAGGCAGACGCTCAACCACTGAGTCACCCAGGCGTCCCCCATTACCATTTTGAATTAATATTTTGTTTGGTATATGATAAAAGTCTAATCTTTTTACATGTAGATGTGCAATTGTTCCAACATTATTTGTTGAGAAGACTTAAATTTTCCTCCATAGTAAAAAATTAATATAACAAAAGTATGATAAGGGAAAACTTTCGGACTCTCAGTTCTGTTGTATTGTTCTATATTCCTGTTTGTATGCCAGCACCACATTGTCTTGATTACAATAGTTTAATAGTAAGTTTTACAGTTTGGAAATGTGTGTCCTTTACTTTTGTTCTTCTTTTTTTAAGATTTTTTTTTTTTTTTTTGGCTATTCTGGGTCCTTTGCATTTCCATATAAATTTTCAGGTTAGCTTGTCAAAGAAATTAAAAAATATCTTCCAGTTAATGACCTCTTATAATTTTCAGCCTTTTTTCTTTTATAGTGATGTGACTTACACTGGATGGTATCTTAGATTCAAGTAAATATGGTAAAATATCAAATGATGTTACATGCAAAGGAAAGAAAGAATGAGGTGAGAGAAATAACATTAGGGATAATATTGCATTGCTGTTTTATAAACAGTGGTGAAAGAAGGCCTTCTGGATAAGGTGACTTTTGAACAGAAACTGGAAGAGTGTGAGGAAATGAACCATGGCAGTATCTGAAAAGTGGTCTTGTCAGAGAAAGAACAAGTTCAAAAACTCTGAGTTTACCAACTCAGGAACACACTGTGTTTTTCCAGGGACCAAAGATGAGATCATAGTAGTATGGCTTTAACTAGACTTATTTAACTTATTTAACTATCTTATTTATCTGAAGGTTAAATGAAATGAAAGTCAATTAACATTTATTTTAGGGTGAATATGATTCTTCCAAAGGCAGTACAAGCATTGCAGGATATAATTTATCCTCTTACCATTTGATTCATTCCTTTGTTCTTATTACACTTCTGATCCATTCAGTATAATGTGTATGAAATGGTCTCAGAATTTTAATAGAAAGGTACTAGGATCCTTAAATGTTTCTCCATTCTCATTTCTTATGGAGAGAAATCTAAAGCATAATTTTGCTTAGTCCATAGTATATAACTACTAGAAGTCATTGAAATCATCCACCTAACAAGAACCCATGTCAACAAAAGACTTCCAAGGTATATTTTATTAAAGTTATGATTTATAATGTGTGCTTGAGTGAAGGTTCCTCAGCTGATAGCTAAAAACTGTTATATAGTTCCCCGACCTTGTTTTTTTTTTCTTTAAAGATTTTATTTATTTATTCATGAGAAGCATAGACATAGGCAGAGGGAGAAGCAGGCTCCCTATGGGGAGCCTAATGCAGGACTCGATCCCAGGATCCTGGGATCATGACCTGAGCCGAAGATGCTCAGCCACTCAGCCACCCAGGTGCCCTCATCTTGGTATTAAAGTGACTCTCTCCACTTTTCACACCAGGGTGAATTTTGTGAAGTCTATGGAATTCTTTTGTATGAGATTTTATTTCTCACTTCCTAGTTTCCATGGGGGCTTAGAATGATACCTGCCATGGGAAACAGTTATATTTCTAGACAGATGTAGAGAATATCCAGTTCATTCTAAGAGCAAGAATGGCCGACACTACCAGATCTTCAGTAAATCCATATATGCTATCAATATTTAAGCCAGATTTCTATTAAAACTCAAAGACTTGCAGGAAAACACTATTATTATGCAAGGAGACAAATCCAGTGAGATCTGTAGCTCAGAAAATATGGCTAATGACCAGGGCTCTCTGTGTGTGTATCATATATGTGATATATATAGGATACGGATATTCTATATATATCTATCTAAAATCCTGTTCTTCTTTGTTTGTGCTTTGATACCTTCTGTGTTCTACTTGATTCTTTTATAGATCTTTGTAGTCATAGAGTATATCGATCTTTGTAGTCATAGAGTATATAAATATTCCCCCTTTTATGTAATAGCTTTGTTAATCTCAATTTTAAATGCATCAAACTAGCTTTTTAAATACATTGTTTGTTAAATACTCTTGTAAAATATGTTGTGGAATGTACCCATACTATATTACATGCAAGTTCTGAGTTGCTTTTATCAGCATCTCTAAAGTATTACATAAGCTTTGTACTTCTGTGATTGTCTTTAGGCTTTTCTCATTCTAATTACCTATAGTAAATATGATGGGATGGCAGTGTTATCCCTCCCCTTGTGGCATTAATTGTATCTATTTTAGTTCATGAACTTAGACATGAAACAAAATATTAGCAAATTGAATCTAGCTATATAAAAAAGATAACACATCATGACCAAAAATTGTTTATCTCAGAAATACAGATTTAGTTTAACATTTAAAAATCAATGTAGTCCTCTATTCCTGCCCAAGATGGAGTAACTGACTCTATATACCCTTCACTTGAACAACAACACAGACAAAATATCAAGAAACTGGACATCAAACAACAATGAATAGTGACTTTTGAGAGACTAGATATAAGGTGAGCCCTAAGATTATCTCAGCCTACTGCCTTAAAAGAGTTTCCACATTGCATCACAGGGAGGTGAAATTTAAGTGGAGCCTAGTGGACTCCAGGACTTGAGATCTGGTGAGAACAAGACAGCCAAAGTTGTCAAGTAATGGTATTTAAGAGGAGAGAGCTACAGAGAGAGAAGAGGACAGAATAAGAAGGAAGAGGAGAAATCCTAGATATCTTCAGAGGGTCCCCTCAAAGTAATCAGCAAGGTGATGACCAGTTTACACATGTGAGGAAACTACTCAAGGCTGGGGAAAAAAATCATAAGATTGGATTATAGTACAGTATCTGACACATGGTACTGGTAATAGTGCCTATTCTCACTAACCGCACTGAAAAAAAACTTGTGATTCATGGAACATTAGGTAGACTGTTCAGGAGGGTTTTACTTCAGGTGTGTGGAATTATTATCTGTTGGTTGAACACAGAAAATCATAAATCATAAAAGCAAGACCTGAAAAGATCAGACTATTTCCAAATGATTAACTGTGTCCCAGAATAAAACTCAAGAATATTTATAGAAATGTAGAAATTCCCAGGGCACCTGAGTGGCTCAGTCAGTTGAGCATCTGACTCTATGTTTGGCTCAGGTTATGATCTCAGGGTTGTGGGATTGAGCCCTGCCTTGGACTCTACACTCAGCATGGAGTCTACTTGAGATTCTCTTCCTCCATCTCCCCTCTGTCTCTCCCCCCATTTGTACACACACACTGTCTTTCTCTCTTAAATAAATAAATAAAACTTAGAAAAAAAGAAATTTAGAAATTACCAGGACCCAAATATGATCCATAAAGAAGAGTAATTAATCATTTGAAATCAACCCTGAACTGACATAGATGTTAGGAGTGGAAGACAAGGACATTTAAATGGTTGTTACAATTAGATTTAGTATGTTCAAAAACTTTAGTGGTACATGGAAGATACAAAAAGCACAAGTTGAATTTCTAGAGATGAAAACTTCAGCGTTTGGGGTAAAATTGACACTAGATGGGATTAACAGACTCAAAATGGAAAAAAAAATAGTTTCAAACAGCAATTTAGTTACTTTAATGCCTTTAAGTGATAACTGATAGTTTGAACAAAAATGTTAACTGTGCACTGTGGGGTTTATAACATATGTGTAAGTAAAATGAATAACAATAGTAATAAAGGCTGGGAGGGGAGAAATAGAAGTGTACTACTATGCTTTTGTAAAGTTTTATACTTTACATGAAGTGATATAATATCACTTGAAGATAGGCTGTGGTAAATTAAAGACATGTGCTATAAGCCTAAGTCAGGGGAACCTGGGTGGCTCAGTCAGTTAAGCATCAGACTCTTGGTCATGATATCATGGAATGTGATCTTATAGGTCATAAGATCGGGCCCGCAGGGGTCTCCATGCTCAACAGGGAGTCTGCTGAAGGTTCTCACCCTCTGCCTCTCCCAACTTGTGTACATATGCTGTCTCTCTAACATAAATAAATATTTATAAAGCCTAAAGCAAACACTAAAATAACAAAGCAGGGGCACCTGAGTGACTCGGTTAAGCTTCTGACTCTTGATTTCCATTCAGGTCATGATCTCGATTGTGAGATTGAGCTCTACAGTAAGGCTTCTGGCTCAGTGGGGAGTCTTCTTGAGATTTTCTCCCTTCCTCTCCCTCTGTCCCTCCCTCCCTGCTCTCTCTCTCTCAAATCTTTTAAAAAATAAAATAATAAAACAAAGAGTTATGACTAGTAAGCCAATCTAGGAGATAAGATGAAATCATGACTATTTCCCAATTAATCCAAAATAGGAGAAGAGGAATGGAGAATCATAGACTAGGTGGGAAACATATAAAACAAATAGAAAAATGGTAAATTTTTACCACAACCATATTAATAACCATACTAAATGTAAATGGTCTAAACACTCAATTTAAATGGCAGAGGTTGAATGGTCTAAACACCCCAATTAAAAGATGGAGATTGTCAAATTGGATTTAAAAAGTAAGATGGGGCAGCCCCAGTGGCCCAGCGGTTTAGCACCGCCTTCAGCCTGGGCATGATCCTGGAGACCCAGGATTGAGTCCCATGTCAGGCTCCCTGCATGGAGCCTGCTTCTCCCTCTGCCTGTGTCTCTGCCTCTCTCTTTCTCTCTCTCTCTTTTTCTGTCATGAATAAATAATTAAATCTTTTTTAAAAAAAGAGCACAAGATAAAAACAGAGAAGGAGGCATACCTTAACAGGTGCTTAACTATAGGGAACAAACTGAGGGTTGTTGGAGGGGAGGTGGATGGGAGCATGAGGTAAATGGGTGATGGGCATTAAAGAGGGCACTTGTTATAATGAGCACTAGGTGTTATATGCAAGTAATAAATCACTAAATTTTAACCTTACTAATACTATACTATATGTTAACTAACTTTAATTTAAATAAAATCTTGAAAGAAAAAAAGCCCAACTAATGATGCCTATTACAAATCCACTTTATTTTTTAAATTTTTTTTGAGAGAGTAAAAGAGCATGTGTGCAAGCAGAAGGAGGGGCAAAGAGAGAGGGAGAGAGAGAATCTTAAGCAGGCTCTGTGCCCAGCACAGAGTCCAATTTGAGGCTTAATATCATGACCTGAGCCAAAATCAAGAATCAGATGCTTAACCAGCTGAGCCATGCAGGCACCCCAACACATCCAACTTTAAATAGATTAAAAGCAAAACTATAGAAAAAGATATTCTGTGAAAACAATCAGAATAAAACTGGAATGGCCATATTAATATCAAAGTAGATTACAGAGCAAAGAATATTACCAAGGATAAAGAGAGTCATTTTATTATATCAAGAGATCAGTTCATCAAGAGGATGTAAGAGTCCTACCCAGCCATTCTTGTACCTAATAGTAAAGCTTCAAGATAGATGAAGAAAATCCTAGAACTGAAAGGAGAAATAGTCAAATGTACAGTTACAGTAACAATTCAGTACCTCTCTCTCTCTCAATCAGTAATATAATTAGATACAATTAGAAAACTAGTAAGAATTATAGAAGACTTGAATAACTGTATTGACCAACTTTGATCTAATTGGTGTTTATGAAATACTTCACACAACAACAGCAGAATACATATTTTTTTCAGGTACACCCAGAACACTTAACAGAGTAAGCCATTTGGGTCATAACACAAGTGTTAATAAAATGGAAAGAATTTACGTTATACAAAGTATGTTCTTTGACTACAGTGGGGTTAAATTAGAAGTTAGCAATAGAAACATAACAGAAAAATTGCAAAAATATTGGAAAAAATACACATAACTTCTAAAAAGTCCATGAGACAAAAAAGAAAGAAAAAGGAAATAAGGGATGAGGTTGTTGGTGACAGTGGCAGAAGAGGGATATGCAGGACCTATCAGGATACAGTTCTGTGATTACTGATTTATGAACCTGAATAAACAGGACATCTGACTAAAAAAATTTTTTTAAAGGATTAAAAAGGAAATGAGAAGATAATTGACCTGAATAAAAAAAATAAAACACAACATATTAGAATTTGTGGGATGCAGCTAAAGCAGTACTTAGAGGAAAACTTAAACACTAAATGTCTATATTAGAAACAAGAAAGAGATGGAGTATTTCCAAATTCGTTCTATGAGGCCAGCATCACCTTAATTCCAAAACCAGACAAAGACCCCCACCAAAAAGGAGAATTACAGACCAATATCCCTGATGAACACAGATGCAAAAATTCTCAACAAGATACGAGCCAATAGGATCCAACAGTACATTAAGAAAATTATTCACCGTGACCAAGTAGGATTTATCCCCGGGACACAAGGCTGGTTCAACACTCGTAAAACAATCAATGTGATTGATCAAATCAGCAAGAGAAAAACCAAGAACCATATGATCCTCTCCTTAGATGCAGAGAAAGCATTTGACAAAATACAGCATCCATTCCTGATCAAAACTCTTCAGAGTGTAGGGATAGAGGGAACATTTCTCAACATCTTAAAAGCCATCTACGAAAAGCCCACAGCAAATATCATTCTCAGTGGGGAAGCACTGGGAGCCTTTCCCCTAAGGTCAGGAACAAGACAGGGATGTCCACTCTCACCACTGCTATTCAGCACAGTACTGGAAGTCCTAGCCTCAGCAATCAGACAACAAAAAACATTAAAGGCATTCAAACTGGCAAAAAAGTCAAACTCTCCCTCTTCGCCGATGACATGATACTCTACATAGAAAACCCAAAAGCCTCCACCCCAAGATTGCTAGAACTCATACAGCAATTTGGTAGCGTGGCAGGATACAAAATCAATGTCCAGAAGTCAGTGGCATTTCTATACACGAACAATGAGACTGAAGAAAGAGAAATTAAGGAGTCAATCCCATTTACAATTGCACCCAAAAGCATAAGATACCTAGGAATAAACCTAACCAAAGAGGTAAAGGATCTATACCCTAAAAACTATAAAACACTTCTGAAAGAAATTGAGGAAGACACAAAGAGGTGGAAAAATATTCCCTGCACATGGATTGGCAGAATTAATATTGTGAAAATGTCAGTGTTACCCAGGGCAATTTATATGTTTAATGCAATCCCTATCAAAATACCATGGACTTTCTTCAGAGAGTTAGAACAAACTATTTTAAGATTTGTGTGGAATCAGAAAAGACCCTGAATAGCCAAGGGAATATTCAAAAAGAAAACGATATCTGGGGCATCACAATGCCAGATTTCAGGTTATACTACACAGCTGTGGTCATCAAGACAGTGTGGTACTGGCACAAAAACAGACACATAGATCAATGGAACAGAATAGAGAACCTAGAAGTGGACCCTCAACTTTATGGTCAACTAATATTCGATAAAGTAGGAAAGACTATCTACTGGAAGAAAAACAGTCTCTTCAGTAAATGGTGCTGGGAAAATGGACATCCACATGCAGAAGAATGAAACTAGACCACTCTCTTGCACCATACACAAAGATAAACTCAAAATGGATGAAAGATCTAAATGTGAGACAAGATTGCATCAAAATCCTAGAGGAGAACACAGGCAACACCCTTTTTGAACTCAGCCACAGTAACTTCTTGCAAAATATATCCACGAAGGCAAAAGAAACAAAAGCAAAAATGAACTATTGGGATTTCATCAAGATAAGAAGCTTTTGCACAGCAAAGGATACAGTCAACAAAACTAAAAGACAACCTACAGAATGGGAGAAGATATTTGCAAATGACGTATCTGATAAAGGGCTAGTTTCCAAGATCTATAAAGAACTTATTAAACTCAACAGCAAAGAAACAATCCAATCATGAAATGGGCAAAGGACATGAACAGAAATCTCACAGAGGAAGACATAGACATGGCCAACATGCACATGAGAAAATGCTCCGCATCACTTGCCGTCAGGGAAATACAAATCAAAACCACAATGAGATACCACCTCACACCAGTGAGAATGGGGGAAATTAACAAGGCAGGAATCAACAAATGTTGGAGAAGATGTGGAGAAAAGGGAACCCTCTTACACTGTTGGTGGGATTGTGAAATGGTGCAGCCACTCTGGAAAACTGTATGGAGGTTCCTCAAAGAGTTAAAAATAGAGCTACCCTATGACCCAGCAATTGCACTGCTGGGGATTTACCCCAAAGATTCAGATGCAATGAAACGCCGGGACACCTGCACCCCGATGTTTCTAGCAGCAATGTCCACAATAGCCAAACTGTGGTAGGAGCCTCGGTGTCCATCGAAAGATGAATGGATAAAGAAGATGTGGTTTATGTATACAATGGAATATTACTCAGCCATTAGAAATGACAAATACCCACCATTTGCTTCAACGTGGATGGACCTGTAGGGTATTATGCTGAGTGAAATAAGTCAATCAGATAAGGACATACAGTGTATGTTCTCATTCATTTGGGGAATATAAATAATAGTGAAAGGGAATATAAGGGAAGGAAGAAGAAATGGGTAGGAAATATCAGAAAGGGAGACAGAACATAAAAACTCACTCTGGGAAACAAACTAAGGGTGGCGGAAAGGGAGGAGGGTGGGGGGTGGGGGTGAATGGGTGACAGGCACTGAAGGGGGCACTTGACGGGATGAGCACTGGGTGTTATTCTGTATGTTGGTAAATTGAACACCAATAAAAAATAAATTTATTTTTAAAAAAATTAGGAAAAGAAAAAACGACCTCAATAATCTCAGAATCCATTTTAAGAAAATGGAGGAAGAAGAGCATATGAATGTAAAGTAAATAGAAAAATGAAAATAATGAAGGTCAGAGCAGAAATCAATAAAATAGAAGAACTAAATAGATAAAGTCCACAAAATCAAAGCTATCAGAAGAGAAAAATTTATGGATCAAGAAAGAGAGAGGTGACTACAGATTTTGTAGATATTTAAAGGATAATCAGGGAATATTGAGAACAACTTGGTCAGTAGATTTGACAACTTAGAAGAAATATACAAATTCCCTGAAAGACACTACCAAGATTCACTCAAGAAGAAATCTAAATAGCCCTATGTCTACTGAATAAATTTAACTTGTATCTGAACATATTCCTAGAAAGACAAGTTTAGTTCCAGATGGTTTCACTAGTAAATTTTATGTAATGTTAAAAGATGAGATTGTACCACAGCTATACAGATGTTTCTGAAAACTGAGGACAGACCCAAATATTTATAATGCCTCTTTTCTGTGACCTGTACCAGTAGATAGCCAAGTTGAGAAGTGTTCTTTTTTTTTTTTTTAAGAATTTATTTACTTATTTGGCAGGGAGAAAAATTTAGAGACAGCACGAATGATGGGGAGAGGCAGAAGGAAAGGGAGAAGCAGATACCCACTGAGCAGGGAGCCCAATGCAGGGCTTGATCCTGGGACCTTTAGATCATGACCTGAGCCAAAAGCAGATGTTTAACTGATTGAGCCACCCAGGTGCACCTGGGAAATATCTCTTTATCAAATTATTTTAATTTAATAAGTGAAGAAATTATAGAAGTAGAACAGAATATTATAACATTAACATTTGCAACTGGTACTGAATAGGTTAGAGGTATTAACTAACAGCTGCTGAGAGGTACCTGGGTGTCTTAGTGATTAAGCATCTGCCTTTGGCGCAGGTCATGATCCCGGGGTCCTGGGATCAAGGCCCACATCGGGCTCCCTTCAGAGAGCCTGCTTCTCCCTCTGCCTATGTCTCTGCCTCTCTCTGTGTGTCGCTCATAAATAAATAAATCTTAAAAAAACCCAGGTGCTGAGATCACACATGCACAAAAGATTCAACCAGATGTGACGTATTTCTTCTAGTCTTGCCAAACACTACCTACAGTCTTGACAAAAGGACTGATACTGAAACTGATAACAGACTCTAAATCCAGATGCCAATCTGCAATAAATATAAGGAAATATGTTGAAATGCATCAGTAATATACAATCAACAAAATCCAAATTGTGGAAAATTGTAAATAAGATGAACAAGTTTCTTAAATAGATAAATGTTAAGGAAATAAAGTGATTGTGGTGGGGTGAGAATCTTTAAGAAAGACTTTAAAGACATCACATTTTTTTAGACAGGCTTAACTATAGTTTTTAAGAATGTACACATAGGTGTTAAAACTAAAGGAACTGATTTTATAAACCGAATAATGAGTGGTTGTGATGGGAGGGACAAGGGCTGTGGTTGAATGAATGTCTGGGCTGGTGGCAAAGTTCTACTTCTTGACCTGGGAAGTGTTCACCTTAAAATAATTCATTAAGCCATACTTTTGATTTGTGTAGTTTTCTGTATTTGTGTTTTAGTTTACAGTTAAATGTTTTTAAAAAACTTATCAGAACAGGTGAATAGTAGAATGGATATAGCCAAAGAATAAATTAGAGATCTGCCAACTAATATCAAGGAAAATCTTGCAACATACAACAAAAATACAGATAGAAATTATGAGAGAATTATTAAAAAATACAGAGAACATTCAGAGGATCTAATATCTGCTTCCTAATTACCAATTAGGAAATAAAAATGAAAATAGCTAGAAATAATATAAAAGCATAATTCCCATGCTATAAATTTCAGACAGAAAGGGCCCCCTGTGTGTCAAAATAACTATATCTGTGTCTCCATCCATCTATCCACCTATACACATATATATACACACAAATGTATTCTCACATATGCATAGAAATGTACGGGTCTTAAGTACACATGTAAATCATATATATTTTTATGAGACTTTGTTCACTTTTGTATTAAATTTTCACAATATTTACTAATCTTGTTATTTTTAAAAATATTAAATATAAACCTTGTGTTTTCTCAGTCATTAACAATTTCAATTTTAGTATATGTGCTGCCGAAATGAGCACTCATTAACAATTTCAAAGTGAATGAACAGTTCCGTGTCATTTGGATGCATACTAATTTTTACTATATTGGATAAATGCTCTAAAATTTAATTACTATTAAAAACTCTTAGCAAACATCTTTGTATCCTGATTTTAAGCTGTGTCTTCCATTGTCCTTTTTTTTAAAAAAAATTTTATTTATTTATTTATTCATGAGAGAGAGAGAGAGAGAGGGAGAGAGAGGCAGATACAGGCAGAGGGAGAAGCAGGCTCCATGCAGGAAGCCTGATGTGGGACTCAATCCCGGGACTCTAGGATCACGCCCTGGGCCGAAGGCAGCACTAAACTGCTGAGCCACCTGGGCTGCCCTTCCATTGTCCTTTTAAGTAGATTTGTTGAAGAGGAATTTTTGCTTTTCAACAATATTTTTTCATTTATATTTTTACCAATATGTTAGATAAATCTGATTTTCTTCCCACATCCTCACTAATATTAAATATTAATATTTTTATTTTCCATTTAATAGATGAAAAAGGTCTCTAATGATTTTAATAGGGGCATCATAGAAATATTTTATTTTACCTGGTCCTGATTTTATAGCTTATCACATTCATGGATTTGAGAGGATGTATTTATTTGTTGGACTGACATACATTGTATTACCTATTTAAAATGACAACTCTGCCTATATATTCAACAAATATATATTAAGTACGTACTATGATGTCTCAATCATTGTACTGGGCACCAGAATGTATAAAAATGGTTAAGACAGGTTACTGAACTCAAAAACCTCTATAATACTTAAGGTCAGCATTTTTCCTGTATGAATGTATTTTGAGAGGTATTGAAACAATATTTTAAATTCATTTAGTAAACCAGGAATGTATTATTTCCATAACATACCCATATATTCCTCTTCCAATATTTTTTCTTAATCTATTTTTAATAATGCATTTTTATCCCAAGCCAGTATGACATGTTTTTTTTTTTGTCTTCTGCACAGTGTCTTGTGTTTGCCTTTACTAAATATCTATCTATTCTATATGTTGTTACTCCTTACTTTCCAGATATTTGGACTCTGAATCCTTGAGCATATTTACTTGAATAGAATTGGTCTGAATCAGTCTATCATATTCAAGCAATACTTATTGAGACTCTACCCCAGACCTTCCCTGTATTGGACCTGAGAATAGAAAGATAAATGGCCTATGATCTTTACCCTGAAGAGTGGTAGAAAAAATAGATGAATGAACTGATTTTTAAAAATTATGCAAGTTGAAAACTATGTCCACACAAAAACCTGCACATGGACGTTTATAGAAGTTTTATTCATATTTGCTATAACTTGGAAGGAATCAAGATGTCCTTTAATTGCTGAATAGATTAATGAATTGTGGCACACTTGTGGTAAGCCTAGCATAATGTATGGCTTGTCAAATCACTATATTGTCCAACCTTAAATCAACATTATATGCCCACTATACTCAAAATAATTTTTTAATGAAAACACATGTATTTTCATTAAATACTGAAAAATCTTCCAGTAGGCCAAAATAAAAACATAGAATCTTAAACAAGCTATGGTATAGGTAATAGAATATTATTCAGCACTAAG
Source organism: Nyctereutes procyonoides (assembly GCF_905146905.1). Classification (NCBI taxonomy): domain Eukaryota; kingdom Metazoa; phylum Chordata; class Mammalia; order Carnivora; family Canidae; genus Nyctereutes; species Nyctereutes procyonoides. The sequence continues at coordinate 38,600,931 of NW_026575131.1, read as the reverse complement.
GAGAAATGAGCTATCAAGCCATGAAAAGACAAGGAAGAGCTGCAAGTGCATATTACTAAGTGAGAAAAGCCAATACATACTGAGTGATTCCAACTATATGACATAGAAAAGGCAAAACAATGGAGACTATTGAAAAGCAAAAAAAAAAAAAAAGATCAGTGGTTATCAGTGGTTCGGGGGAAGAAGAGATGACTAGGCAGAGCACAGAGGATTTAAGACAGTTAAGACTACTTTGACACTATCACGATGGATCTATGTCATTATACATTTATCCAAACCTGTAGAACATAAAACACCAGGAGTGAACCCTTCTGTACATATGGACTTTGAATGATAATGATGTGTAAATGTAGGGCCAGCAGTTGTAAGGAATGTACCACCTCTGGTGGGGGCCTTGATAATGAGGGAGGCTATGCGTGTGGAGGAACATATATGGGAAATCTCTACCTTCCTCTTAATTTTGCTGTGAAGCTAAAACTTATTAAAAAGTCTTTATTTTAAAAACTATGCACATGTGGAATTACAATCTAAAACAAAACCCAACTACATTGTGTCCATTCCTTCCTCCTTACTATAAACCCCTTTAATCCTCTTTGGTTTTGTCTGTGACATGTATCTTCAAGAATGACAAATTCCATATTCAACTGTGAAGATGAGTTTGGATACTATAAATTCCATGTTCAAATATGCAAATGTGACTAACTCACACACACACACTGTACTCTTGTCCTCATCCAATTGCAGAGTGACATGATCTTGATACAGTCTTTCTTAGGTTGGTTTTCACTCTTACTAGAATATCTTGTGGGATTTCAAAATGAACCAAATACAGCTTGCATTGCCTTTCTGGATGTTCTGAATAACCACATTCTTTGGGGTTTTCTCTCTTGACATTATGCTAGATCTGTTCTTTCTGCTTCTGCCTTACATATGGCACATTTTATATTTTAAAAGAATAGCATTAAAAATCTTTATGAGCAGATTAGAGTACATATCATAGAAACAGTATACATTTACATTGAACTCTTTATATCAATCTAAGCTTAGGCTTATATCTTACAAGAAGGGGTGTTATGGAAGAATCCAAAAGTTGTTCAAGCATAGTGCTTTGATTTGTGGGAAAAGTATCATTCATAGAAACAATACACTGTAATCCTAAAGTGCTACAGTCTGGAAACTCATTGCTTAGCAACCACATACTAACTCTGTCCATTTTCTGGGCAACATTCTCTAATTTCCAGTCTATTTTTTTTAAGTATAGTTAACACACAATTATGCCATAGTTTCAGGTGTGCAATATAGTAATTGAGCAACTCTATACTTTATGCTATAGTCACCACAAGTGTAGCTACTATCTCTCACCATGCAACTCTATTAATAAAATACTATATATTTCTTATATTGTATTCCTTATCTGGTATATTCCTTATGCAGCGCCTTTTCTTTCCATTCTCTAACTGGAAGCCCATTCCCCTTCACTGATACTGCCTCTCTCCCCACCTTCCTTCCCTCTGGCAACTGTCAGTTCTCTATATTTATAGTTCTGATTCTGCTTTTTGTTTATTCTCCAGTCCATTTTGAATATCTTGGTGTTTCATCTTTTTCAGCCATAGACATTATAATGTTTTAGCAAAGACTGCTGCTTCTCTTTGTGATTACGTCCCATAAGGGCTATATGTCAAGAGATACGTGCATTCTTAATTCCTTTTGTTTCCTTATAGTCTCTTTACCATGATACTGATTTTCTGCTGTTGGGCACACATTGGTAGGATTGATATATTAAATCTGTAGCAAATATGTCCTTTATTATTATTATTTACTTCAAAGACTTGATTTATTTTTATAAATTTATTTTTATTGGTGTTCAATTTGCCAACATACAGAATAACACTCATTGCTCATCCCGTCAAGTGTCCACCTCAGTGCCCGTCACCCAGTCACCCGCACCCCCCGCCCACCTCCCCTTCCACCACCCCTAGTTCGTTTCCTAGAATTAGGAGTCTTTCATGTTCTGTCTCCCTTTCTGATATTTCCCACTCATTTTTTCTCCTTTCCCCTTTATTCCCTTTCAGTATTTTTTATATTCCCCAAATGAATGAGACCATATAATGTTTGTCCTTCTCCGATTGACTTACTTCACCAAGATTTTATTTAAATTCAAATTAGTAAACATATAGTGTAGTATTGGTTTCAGGAGTAGAATTTAGTGATTAATCACTTACATATAATACCCAGTGCTCATCACAGCATGTATCCTCCTTAATACCTATCACCAATTTAGCTCATTCCCTCACTGACCTCCCCTCCAGCAACCCTTAATTTGTTCTCTATAGTTCAGTCTATTACAGTTTGCCTCTGTCTCTTTTTATCTTATTTTGTTTTTCTTTCTGTTCCCCTGTGTTCATCTGTTTTGTTTCTTAGATTCCACATATGAGTGAAATCATGGTATTTGTCTTTCTCTGACTTATTCCTTTTACCATAATTCAGTCCAGTTCTAACCACATCATTGCAAATGGCAAGATTTCATTTTTTGATGTCTGAATAATATTCCATAGTATACATATACCACATCTTCCTTATCTGTTCATCAGTCAATGGACACTTGGGCTCTTTCCATGATTTGGCTATTACTGATAATGCTGCTGTAAACATTGGAGTGCATGTGACCCTTCAAATCAGCGTTTTTATGTCCTTTGGATAAATACCTGGTAGTGTAATAGCTGGGTCATAGGGTAGTTCTATTTTTTAACTTTTTTGAGGAAGCTCCATGCTGTTTTGCAGAGCAGCTACACCAGTTTGCATTCCCACCAACAGTGTAAGAGGGTTGCCCTTTCTCCACATCCTCACCAACATCTGTTGTTTCCTGACTTGTTAATTTTAGCCATTCTGACATGTGTGAGGTAGTATCTCATTGTGGTTTTGACTTGTATTTTCCTAATCATCAGTGATGTTGAGCATTTTTTCATGTGTCTGTTAGCTGTTTTTATGTCCTCCTTGGCGAAGTGTCTATCTAGGTCCTTTGCTCATTTTTAATGAGTGTTTTTGGTGTCAAGTGACTGTAAAATTTTTGCATCCAACCCACAGTTAGAAATACATTTTGTGGGGCTCAGTCAGTTGAGCAGCAGATCCTTGGTTTTACTTCAGGTTGTGGTCTCAGGGTCCTGGGATTGAGCCCCACACTGGGCTCTGCGCTCAGTGGGGATTCTATTCACAAATTCTCTTTCTCCCTACCTCCTCTCACACCCTTTCTCTCTCTAAAATAAATAAATAATCTTTAAAAAAATAAATATATTTTATATTGCAACCCAATACACATATATAGAAAAAATTTATGTATACAAGTATATCTATAAGAAATAAACACAGAGGGATCCCTGGGTGGCGCAGCGGTTTGGCGCCTGCCTTTGGCCCAGGGCACGATCCTGGAGACTCTGGATTGAATCCCATGTCGGGCTCCCGGTGCATGGAGCCTGCTTCTCCCTCTGCCTGTGTCTCTGCCTCTGTGTGTGTGTGTGTGTGTGACTATCATTCATAAATAAATAAATAAGAAAGAAAGAAAGAAAGACATACCCAGAGATACACTGAAACAAGTATAAAAGAATAAAATGTTTTATAAAGTAATAAAACAATACTTTTTCTATACATTGCACTCTTATGATTTTTTCTGGTTTATTTTATTTTTTTCCTCTTTTTATTTATCTTTATTTTTCTGGTTTATTTTAAAGTAGTTGCTTATCCCAACCCTCTAGGTAGATTTTATGAGTGACTAATAGGATGCAGTGTAAAGAGTACTGGCTTGCAGAGTGCTGTAAAAACCTTTGACAGGTAAAAGAAACATGACTTTGGCAGGAAAATCTTGCTTCAAGGCCACATAATGAGTATATTATCAATCCAACTCCTCCAACTCTGCCTTAGTCCCATGTTCTTACTTTTCTCCCTTCTACCCCCTATCTCTAGCTGAAGAGAAAATAACTATATTATGGCTTATTTGTGCAAGAATACACTAGAGAAATACTTAGAGTCTTACATTTAAAATTAATTTTCATGTTAAGGTTAAATAAAAGAAATATATTAATGTATGGCTTGCTGTCCAGTTGCTTTTCTGAGTAACTGAACTAAAGTCCTAATGTTTCAAGATTGAGCTTTTTCAAAGCGATTTTTATTATCTTGCTGTTATAGGAGTAACCTCATTCATTTGATATATTTAACTATCATATTCAGAAACTAGAAAATAATGAATTTTTTTCATTGACTTTGTTGACTAGAATCCTGTGTTTAGGTGAGATATATTATTCATACTCATGACTGTTAAAATAATGACAAATACTGACAGTTTACCCATAGCTTCTTTTTCTTGGATAATTAAAAGAGATTTTCATTGTGTCTATGTGTAGCCACCAAATACTAAAATCCCACATATTTAGAATCTAAATGATAAAATACACATCACTGATGTGCACATTTAATTTAATCTGGATGTTCATGTGACCATATTTTATTCAGTGACAAAAAATGACAATTTAAAGTGGGAATGAAGATTAAAAGCACTTTTATAAATGGGGTTAGTTTTAGTGTTACCTGGAAATTTTCTGTCTTTTTACTATTGGCAACTAATAAGCTCACTACACATTTCATTTAATATTTTAGTACCTACTCTTGCAGATAACTTACATGTAGTCCTTGCCTTCGGGAAGCTCTTGTTCTTACTAAAGGGACCAGTACACAGGTAATAGGGCTATGTGATAAGAGCTGTAAAAGAGATATGAGGAAAGGGCTCTAGGAAGTAGAGGTGGGGGTGGAGGAAATTTTACTGTGTCTGGAAGTGATAAAAAGGATACCAAAAGACAGAATTATGAGCTATCTCATTGATAATTAGAATTCTCATTAGTAGAGAAAATGGGAAGTTTTCCAAGCAGAAGGAACATGAGGATGTGAAAGTACAAGGATATTCAGAAGATTGTAGATGGTTTTGTGTAGCATAACTTTGTGTGTGTGTGTGTGTGTGTAGCATAACTTTTGATACATGAAAGGAAAACAAAGTTCATCATACTATTTAGGTTTTCCAGTTGTCAGGAAAAGACTTTCTCAGTTACTATTATAAGTAATGTTATTAGTTTATTACACAGGAACCCAGTAAAATCTTAAGTGCATAGGCCTCAAAATGATTGGGAATTGGGTATAGGTTTGGATCCAAAGTGGTTCTGTGAACTCCAGTGGCTTTAAATGTTGGAGTTCCTTAAGGCTTAGTCCTACACTCCCTTTTCTTCTTCTCATTACTCTCTTCCTAGGTCATACCCACAGCTTTAGTTGTCTCTCTACCAGTGTCTACCAGAAAGGTATTTCTGGCTTTGACTTCTCTTCTGATATTTAGAGCCATATATCCAGCTGCCTACTTGCCACCTCCAATATAATGAGCATAGCTGTTTTACAGTCTGTCTGATAATTCCAGTAACTTAAGTCTGCTTTTGATGTTTGATGTTCTGCTACTAGTTTTACTCTGGTACCTGAGGTGCTTGGATATTTGGCTATGTTGCTCATTTTTTTTGAAATTTTATTTATAGTGGTACTTTGGGGACTAAAGAAGAAGAGCCTTCCTCTGGAGAGAATTTGCATTTAATTTTGTTAGATCTAGGAATGCTAGTCTGGAACCACTTATAACAAATAAAGTTGAGGTTTTTTGGCCTACACCAGGATGTACATTGAACATCAAATATACAGAAAAGCACTAAAATAGTGATTACAGCCCTTAGGGAAAAGGTTCCCTACTGTCATCTTCTGTAGTGGTAGACCATCTCCTCAGTCCTGTGGAGTAATGTGATTTACTTCTAGTTTCTCTATATCCAGAGTGTAGTCTTTTGAGGTGCTAGTTTAATGTGGGAGTGTCTCCCATTAGACCTTTCACTTGGGTGAGTTCTCACATCACGTTGTGTCTCTAGCCTGGACAGGCTCAGTGCTGTGGTTTTGCCTAGATTAGCCATTGCCCTTAGGGGAATGGAGTTAGGTTGCTTAGCTTCTTTCTTTGGGTTTTTACTTTCTTTCAAATTTGGCTTAATAATTCTTTATTGTATTGTTGGCTCTTTGATGCTTTTAAGAAACTGGGTTTTGAAATATTTTATGCAGTAATTTTAGATATTTTTAGCATGAAGATTTAAATAACTCAGCCTGGAATAACTGGAATTGGAAACCTTCCTAGTTATCTTCTCTCTGTGATTGTCTCAAAGCATGTCAAACCTGGTACTTCCAAAATAAGACTCCCAGCCTCTTTTGCTTTTCTAGCTTGGTCTTTCTCCATTCCATATCAGCTTATCCATGCATATGAAAAATTACTGTAAACTCATCACCTAATTTTCCATGTTTTTGCTACTACATATCTTTTCCTTTTACCTTTCTTTCTTTCTTTCTTTCTTTTTTCTTTTCTTTTCTTTTTTCTTTTCTTTCTTCTTTCATCATATTTTTAAATCTCTCCACCTCCATTGCTTCCATTCTGATCCATCCTTTCTCACCAGTTAAACTGTAGTATAATGTACAACTCCATTTTTAGGCTCCTATATTCTGGTCTTCATATTATAGTCAAAATTACCTTTTAAAAATTAATGTAAGCAGGGCCACCTACGTGGCTCAGTGGTTGAGTATCTGCCTTTGGCTCAGGTCATGATCCCAGGGTCCTGGGATTGAGTCTTGCATCAGACTCCCCTCAGGGAGCCTGCTTCTCCCTCTGCCTATGTCTCTGCCTTTCTCTCTTTGTCTCTCTTGAATAAATAAATTAAATCTTTTAAAAAATTAACATTAAGCAAACAAAACCAAACTTCTAATACATAAAACAGCCACTAGAGGGGAATGGGGTTGGGGAGTAGTGAAATGGGTGAAGGGAGTCCAGAGGTACAAACTTCCAGTTATAAAATAAGTCATGTGGATGAAATGTACAGCATGGTGGCTATAGTATGTAATATTATATTGCATGCTTGAAAGTTTCTAACAGTAAGTCTTAAAAGTTCTCATCACAAGAAAAAGTTTTTGTAACTTTTGTATGGTAACAGATGGTAACTAGACTTATTGTAGTGATTATTTTGCAATGTATGCACATACTGTGTTGTATATCTGAAACCAATATAATGTTATATATCAGTTACACTTCAGTTAAAAAATTGATCATGACATTGCCCAGCTAGAATCCTTTAATGGCTTACCTTGATTTTCAGGACAAAACCCAAATCCTTATTGTTGATCAGGCCTCATAGGGTCTAATCTGTGCTGCCCCTAGCCAGAGGGCCTTAATGGTAAGTCTTGATAATACATAACTAGAAGAGGCTAAAAGTTTTAGGTTATGAAGTTTTTAAAAAAAATTTTTGATAAGGTTTTTAAGCAATGGAAGGATATAATAATGCCTGCTCTTGCAGCATTGACAATGGAGCAGAGTAGAGTGGCGAGACTGAGGAATCTGTGAAGGTGAGAAATACTGTGAGCCTGGGCCAGAAGGATGGCAGAGGTTGCATACAAGAAAAAAATTAAAATTGGAATTAGTGAAATGCAGCATCTTCCTGTATGTGGTTGGCAAGGGAAAAGGAGAAGTCAAAGAAAATTATAATAAAATATTTCACATGTAAATTTATCAAGCAATACTGTATATTAAACAGTATTATAAACAATTTAGTATATTCTCTTTTATTCTTCACAGTCACCTTATGAGATAGATACTATTAATATCCTCAGTTTTTCAGTAAAGGAAATTCTGACATGGAGAGATTAAATACTTTTCCTATTTGGCATGGCTGTTGAGCAATTGAGATATTTCAAACCCTGACAGTGTGATTTCAAACCTGTGTTATTTCTTGCCTGAGAAATCCAGTGTACTGTAGTTGTGTTAACTAAAATATGAAACATAAGAAGATGAGCAGACTTTGAGGAATAGTGTGTATATGTCTGAAGATGAGGAAGAAAGTGGGAAAATAGATTAGTTTGTTTTTGGACATCTAGGAGATCTCTATAAACGTTTGAAAATTTAGGTGTGGATTTGCAAAGGAGAGTGGAATTGGAGAATGAGGTTATAGACAGTCATTAGTGATGTTTATCAGAGCCATAGAAAGTCCCAAAATTATCTAAGGAAAAGTGTGACCTTGTATGCCTGGTTTTGAGGATTCAGTTAGATAAGACACGTGAAGAGTGTTTAGCACAGTAGCTAGATCACTGAGAGGTCAGTGAGTGGTACCTGTTATCATTAATATTGTGTAGCATATAAAAGAAAGGATGAGGGATGCCCGGGTGGCTCAGTGGTTGAGTGTCTGCTTTCGGCTCAGGGTGTGATCCCAGAGTCCCAGGATCGAGTCCCACATCGGGCTCCCTGCATAGAGCCTGCTTCTCCCTCTGTCTATGTCTCTGCTTCTCTCTCTATAAATAAATAAAATCTTTAAAAAATATATATATATATATATAAAGAATAAAAAAAGGATGAGAAGCAACAAAAGCAACAATTTTGATTTTTTAAACACATAACAGTGTGATAAATTGAATTATATTACTTAAATTGAATTATGATGGTATGTTAGGTATGTGGTGAAAGATAAGGAATTCCATAGGCCATAAGTAACTCTCTATTCCTGAAACAGCAAAAAGGATTTGGATTGACATCGTTAGGATTATTTTTTATATAGCATTCTGTATTGATGTACATAAGTATTATTGTCACTTGTTAAAACATTCTCAGTAGGAGAAATATCCTTGTTTGGATGATTAAATTAATCTGGAAGAGCCAATTGACATAAATAACCTTTGACACCTGTAATAAAGACCCTAATTTTAATTGACAGAGGAGTGACTGCTGCTAGTTTTTTTTTTTTTTTTTTTTTGTCTTAAGCAGATTCAGATATGGAAGTTTTTTTAGCAGTTTAATCAGTGCCACCTACAAAACTTATTTAATATTTAATTAAGAGGCACAGTTCTTAGCAATAAGGCTCTAAAATGTCACTTGGGCTCTGAAGTGCTGTTCATCATTCACATAGCTTTTTCCAGTTTAACATGCTGAGAAGGTGGAGGCCAGGTTACCTGAGAAGCTACCAAAGAGCTACAGTATGGAATCTATGATTAGGGGGGAGTCTTAAGCAAAAAAATAATTTGTGATCAGCCATTATTTCTTGCACTCCTCCTCCTCCTCTGAGGACTGTGTTTTGCAGTATAGAGAATGCACTTAATTATAAAATATGGCCCCAAATTTCAAGATACTTACAGACCTTGGGGGAAGGAAAGGTTCACAGAGGAGAGGTGATAAAGGGCAATTTAAAAATTCAGCCTACTCCCTAATAAGTACTAAAGGCAGTGAGTACTGCAGGTCTTAAAAGTTGGAGATAAATGACAGTTCAGGAAGGATGGTCAAGAAGAAAAAGTAAATTTAAAAGATAGGAAGATCATTAGTTGGTAGGCACATAATAGGAAGTGTTCCAACCTAGAGAAAGTGTTCAGAGTCTCGTAATGTCAGGCATTGGTGCATCAATTTATTTAGCCATTTGTTCTTGCATTAAGTATTGTCAAACTCCTGTTTATAGAGTATTATGCAGGATATTGAGACCACACCTAATGTCTGTTAACAGTGGTAGTTAGTTTTGGATATCAATTCTGATGTAGATATGTTTATAAGGAATTTATTTTAATAACATTGCTAAAGTTACCAGAAATGTGAAGGGCAATCAAAATTTCTTATACAAATCATGGAAGGCAGTTTTGTATAAGTCAGAATTGAGAAGTGGGCATATAAAAATATCATCCTGAAACTTAGTTTAAACATTGCTGACTACACATATGTATAGCCATCCCAAATATAAACAGTTAAAAAGGCGGGGGGAAGTTGCTGTAGCTTTTTATACCGTCTTTACTTGGGGGTGCAGTCTTCTTTTTTACATTCTCAAGAGAGCTCTGTGTTTTCTGTTCTTCGGTGATCTCATATCATTTATGCCTTTTTTTCTTTGAGAGTGAGTTGACTCTAGTAGATACTAGTCTAGTAGTTGGCTAGTAGACGAGGAACTCAACCTAAAGGCAGCTGGCTGGCAAACATATCCTGAAAGAAATAGATTGTGGCTGGCATCTGTGTAACCCCTGGAGACCTTCAGCCTATTTTTGCCATGCTCGTATTTATATATACAGATTTACAAACATTTATGTCCACAGTGTTAGTTTGCTTCACTTTCCCACATTTTGCCATTGTATTAGTCTATAAATGAAAGTGTCATTTGGCTATTTTTTCTGCATCACAGCAGTTACTTTTTCTAAAACAAAAAAACACAGCTCCATGTCTTAAGAAAGATTGTATAGCAGAATGATTTTAAAGTTTCTGGAGGGGGATCCCTGGGTGGCGCAGCGGTTTGGCGCCTGCCTTTGGCCCAGGGCGCGATCCTGGAGACCCGGGATCGAATCCCACGTCGGGCTCCCAGTGCATGGAGCCTGCTTCTCCCTCTGCCTGTGTCTCTGCCTCTCTCTTTCTCTCTCTCTCTGTGTGACTATCATAAATAAATAAATTAATTAAAAAAAATTTAAAAAATAAAAAAATAAAGTTTCTGGAGGAATTTTGGCCAGAACCAAAAGCAGTACTAAATAACAGCCATTGATGATATTTTTCTTTTTTTTTTTTATAAATTAATTTTTATTGGTGTTCAATTTACCAACATACAGAATAACACCCAGTGCTCATCCCGTCAAGTGTACCCCTCAGTGCCCATCACCCATTCACCCCCACCCCCCACCCTCCTCCCCCTCCACCACCCCTAGTTCATTTCCCAGAGTTAGAAGTCTTTATGTTCTGTCTCCCTTTCTGATATTTCTCACACATTTCTTCTCCCTTCCCTTATATTCCCTTTCGCTATTATTCATATTCCCCAAATGAATGAGAACATACACTGTTTGTCCTTCTCCGGTTACTGTGGCCAAGTTCAAAAAGGGTGTTGCCTGAGTTCTCCTCTGGGATTTTGATGGAATCTTGTCTCACATTTAGATCTTTCATCTATTTTGAGTTTATCTTTGTGTATGGTGCAAGAGTGGTCCAGTTTCATTCTTCTGCATGTGGATGTCCAATTTTCCCAGCACCATTTATTGAAGAGACTGTCTTTCTTCCAGTGGATCGTCTTTCCTCCTTTATCGTATATTAGTTGAGCATAAAGTTCAGGGTCCACTTCTGGGTTCTCTGTTCTGTTCCATTGATCTATATGTCTGTTTTTGTGCCAGTACCACACTGTCTTGATGAACACAGCTTTGTAGTACAACCTGAAATCTGGCATTGTGATGCCCCCAGATATGGTTTTCTTTTTTTAAAATTCCCTGGCTGTTTGGGGTCTTTTCTGATTCCACACAAATCTTAAGATAATTTGTTCTAAGTCTCTGAAGAAAGTCCATGGTATTTTGATAGGGATTGCATTATACGTGTAAATTGCCCTGGGTAACATTGACATTTTCACAATATTAATTCTGCCAATCCATGAGCATGGAATATTTTTCCATCTCTTTGTGTCTTCCTCAATTTCTTTCAGAAGTGTTCTGTAGTTTTTAGGGTATATTTTGAGAACCATTTGAGTGGTAAATGGTTCTCCAACCTTTTATTTTCAGGTTGTAGGTGTCCTTCTGTCTAAAATGAGTCTCTTGTAGACAGCAAATAGATGGGTCCTGTTTTTTTATCCAGTCTGAAACTCTGCGCCTTTTGATGGGGTCATTAAGTCCATTCACGTTCAGAGTTACTTGAACTTCTTCTTAAAGGGGAGTTTTAAGAGTCCTCCTTAAAATTTCTTGCAGAGCTGGTTTGGAGGTCACATATTCTTTCAGTTCCTGCCTGTCTTGGAAGCTCTTTATCTCTCCTTCCATTTTGAATGAGAGCCTTGCTGGATAAAGTATTCTTGGTTGCATGTTCTTCTCATTTAGGACCCTGAATATATCCTGCCAGCCCTTTCTGGCCTGCCACGTCTCTGTGGAGAGGTCTGCTGTTACCCTAATATTCCTCCCCATGAAAGTCAGGGACTTCTTGTCTCTTGCTGCTTTAAGGATCTTCTCTTTATCTTTGGAATTTGCAAGCTTCACTATTAGATGTCGAGGTGTTGAACGGTTTTTATTGATTTTAGGGGGGGATCTCTCTATTTCCTGGATCTGAATGCCTGTTTCCCTTCCCAGATTGGGAAAGTTTTCAGCTAGGATTTGTTCAAATACATATTCTGGCCCTCTGTCCCTTTCGGCGCCCTCGGGAACTCCAATTAAACGTAGGTTTTTCTTCCTCAGACTGTCATTTATTTGCCTTAATCTGTCTTCATGGTCCCTTAATTGATTGTCTCTTTTTTCCTCAGTTTCCCTCTTTGCCATTAACTTGTCTTCTATGTCACTCACTCGTTCTTCCACCTCGTTAACCCTCGTCGTTAGGACTTCTAGTTTGGATTGCATCTCATTCAATTGGTTTTTAATTTCTGCCTGATTGGATCTAAATTCTGCAGTCATGAAGTCTCGTGAGTCCTTAATGCTTTTTTCTAGAGCCACCAGTAGCTGTAGAATAGTGCTTCTGAATTGGCTTTCTGACATTGAAGTGTAATCCAGATTTTGTAACTCTGTGGGAGAGAGGGCTGTTTCTGATTCTTTCTTTTGAGGTGAGGTTTTCCTTCTAGTCATTTTGCTCAGTGCAGAGTGGCCAAAAACAAGTTGTATTGGAACACGGGGGAGTATCACTGGTCCGTCTAGCTGGTCTTCTGGGGGAGGGGCCTGCTGTGCTGATTTTCAGGTGTTAGCACTTGGGGGAGCTGCTCTGCCCCTGCCTGCTGCCGGGCTCAGCGGGGGTTGTTTACCCCGTGGGGCCCCAGGAGGAACAGCAGCAGTTGCTATGGCAACTCTGGAAGCCTGGATTCAGCCTCCGCAGGAACTACGGGGCTCGGGGCTCGGGGCTCTCGGTTCTCCGTCTGCAGGGCCTGGAGGCTCCGGGGCGGGGCCGCTGATCTGCTCAGCTCCGGGCAGGAGCGTCCTTGCTGTCCTGGGCCCTCCCAGCCTCTGCCTGTCCCGGGGGAGGCCGGATCCTGGGCTGTGTCCCGGAGCCCTGTGCTCCGGGGCCTGCGCTGTTGGATTCGCGCTCCCGCCCCGCAGCTCCCTCCCTGGAGCCGCTCCCGAGCCCCTCCGAGCTGCTCCGGTCGGTCCCTCCGTGCGCGCTGCAGCCCTTAGGGAGCTCGGAGCACTCTCCTGCGCTCGCAGGTGTCAGTGTCCCCGGGAGCCCAAGGGCATCCCCGCCCTCCTGGGTCCTGCTCCAACTCCCTGCGAGCCCCTTGCGGCCCGGGAAAGTTGGTGCAGCTCCTGCTCCTCCGGGAAGGGACGGGGCTCTCCTGTCCTGGGGACACTCGCCCCGGCCTCAGCCCGGCTCCTCGCGGGGCCCCTCCCCCTCGGAGGCCTTTTGTTCCTTTATCTCTTTTTCCCCCCGTCTTCCTACCTTGATAGAAGCGCGAACTCTTCTCACTGTAGCATTCCAGCTGGTCTCTCTTTACATCTCAGGCCGAATTCGTAGATTTTCAGGATGGTTTGAAGGTTATCTAGGTAATTTGGTGGGGACAGGTGATTTGGGGACCCTGCTCTTCCGCCATCTTGCCCCTCCCCCCCCCGATGATATTTTTCTAAATGCTGATAGCAAAATGTTTATGTAGGCATTTCATTAAAAAGGAAGTACAAACTACCAATAAATATGTGGAAACATGTCCAACCATACATTCAAGTAAATACAAATTAAGAGGAGATAGGAACTTTACTTATCAGATTGACAAAACAAAAAAGATTGACAATACCCAGAGTTTGATGATGTAAATATAGCCTTTTCAAAAAAAGATTTTATTTATTTATTCATGATAGACCCAGAGAGAGACAGAGACACAGACAGATGGAGAAACAGGCTCTCAACAAAGGAGCCTGATGTGGGACTCGATCCCAGGACCCCAGAATCATGCCCCGAGCCAAATGCAGATACTCAATCACTGAGCCACCCAGGCGTCCCTAGATATAGCCATTTTGGAGTACAATTTGACAATATCTCTCAATCTGTAAAACGTGCACATCTTTCTGCAAAGCAATTCCACTTCTAAGACTATGACACAGATAAGCTTTCCCTGGTCTTATATCAGTATAAGAAAATCTGTGGGACCATCATTGCTAATTGTAGAAGATAGTAATAACCAAAAAATCTTCAGTAGGGACTAGTTAAAAGAATTATGATGTATTCATTTCTTTGATAAAGTTCAAAAAAAATCTCATATGCCCTCTCAGGAAGTGTTCTTCCCAGTGCTTTTTTTTAAATCTGTAATTCCTTTTTCTTAATTATTCTTTAAAACATAAATAATATTCAGTAAGCCCCATTATTTCTGTCTTCATAATATATCTTGAGTCTCTCAATTTCTCTCCATGTCTGCTTTTTTTTTGCTGATTTGAATCTGAGGAGGGGAAACCGTCTATGTAACACTGGCCTAAAAGAGAAGAAGTGGGATGTGTATGGCATTTTTTTTTTCCCTTTGTCTCTCCACACTACAGGAACCATAATCTCTTTAAAATGCATGTGGGATCATCGTGTCCTTTCACTGGTCAGCCTTTCAGTGGTTCCCATTGCATTTAGAATAAATGCCAAACACTGGTCTTGATCCCTGCCTGCATCTCTATTTCCTTGTCCGGTTTTCCAAAGCACCAAACTGTTTCCCACCTGCGATCTTTGCTCTTGCTTGTTCTTCTGCCTGGAATGTTCATCCCCTGGCTCTTTGTTTTCCGACTCTTCCTTATTCTTTGGTTTCTACTTACATGTTGCTTCCTCTAAGACACTTTCCCTAGCAGTTGACAGAAGTAGATGTCCTGATTATTTGTTATCACACTATTATGTGGATTACATTCAATGATTTCTTCTGTTTATAATTAAGCTTTTATTGTTTCCCCCACTAATCTGTAAATTCCCTGAAGTATTTGTTTTATCTTTGTATATCACCTAATAGTGCACCTGTATGTATACATGTTTGTTCATTTTCCTAATAAATATTCATTAGGCCTAATAAAATCAAATAAGTGAATGAATATATTTGTATTGAACTTAACAAACATTATGTTTGTTAAGAATAAACATTCTTTATTACTTTAAAAAAAATTTTTCCCAAGTTTTTATTTAAATTCCAGCTAGTTAATGTACAGTGCAATATTAGTTTCAGGCATAGGATGTAGTGATTCATCACTTACACACAGAATAGAAAACCCAGAAATGGACCACAGCTATATGGCAATTAATCTTTGACAAAGGAGGAAGGAATATCCAATAGAAAAGACAGTATCTTCAAAAAATGGTGCTAATTGAGAAAACTGGACAGTGACATGCAGAAGAATGAAACTGCACTACTTCCTTACACCATATACAAAAATAAACTCTAAATTGCCTAAAGACCTAAATGTGAAACAGGAAATCATTAAAATCCCAGAGGGGAACACAGGCAATAACCCTTTTAACGCAGTCCATAGCAACTTCTTACTAGATATTTCTCTTGAGGCAAGGGAAAGAAAAGTAAAAATAAACTATTGGGACTTCATCAAAATACAAAGCTTCTGCACAGTGAGGGAAACAGCAAAATTAAGCAACCTTTGGAGTGGGAGATTATATTTGCGAATGACATATCTGATGTTTTGGATACTAATGAGTCAGAACTTATAAAACTGAACAATAAAGAATTTATAAAACTGAATATTATGACTTCTTTGTAAGCAAGGGATTACTGAAATTTAATATACAAAGCAATAAATTAGGTTAGTTTAAAAATCTTTATTTTATAAATAAAAAAACTATAATTCAGGTAAGAAATATATTTAAACACGAATCCTGGAGTTTGAGTAAATAGATTATATAATTTTTTCTTTTGGACATTGTTTTGGTTAATTTCAAAACTTGAAACAGTCATCCCAAAATGTTGGCTTGAAATGTTATCATTAATCTGTACTTAAGTAATATTCATCTAATTTTTTTTAAGGGGAGAGGAGGGACAGAGGAAGAGGGTGAGAGAATCTGAAGCAGACTCCATGCCCAGAGCAGAGCTGACATGGGGCCCAATCTCATTACCCTGAGATCACAACCCAAGCCAAAATCAGGAGTTGGATGTTCAATAGACTGAGCCACCCAGGAGCCCCTTATTTAATTTTTATTGAATTTTAAGTTCATATAATTAACAGCAAGGTTTCTTTAAGAATTAAAAAATAGAAGTTAAAATCGCTGCTTATTGTAGTATAGCATTTATTTGCTATCGATTAAGCAAATACTACTAAAGAATTTTTCTGCTGAAAAAATCCATAGAATGACATACCAGAAAATGACAACCCAAATTGAAAATCTGTGTTCATTATCAGTTTAATAGAAGTACAGATAACAGTTGTTGGTTAACTTGTCAGTTTTTCAACTCAATCTGAAATTTTTGAAGAGAGGTATCAAAGGCCTATATCCTTTTTAAAAATTATTATTTTATTGAGATATTCATACACCACAAAGTCACCCTTTTATTCTTAAATTTTTAAATTCTATTATTTTTAATATACAACGTTCTGTTGGCTTCAGTATACAACACAGTGATTCAACAACTATATATTGTTGCTCATCACAATAAGTGTACTCTTAATCCCCTTACCCTATTTCACTTATTGCCCTTCCCTACTTCTCCTCTGGTAACATCGGTTTGTTTTCTATATTTGATTATTTTTTTGTTTGTCTCTTTTTTTCATTTTCTCCATTTGTTTCTTAAATTCCATATATGTGTGAAATCATATGGTATTTGTCTTTTTCTGACTTAGTTCACTTAGCAATATACCCTCTAGATCCATCCATGTCATTGCAAATGGCAAGATCTCTTATTTTTTTATGGTTGAGTAATAGTCTGTTATATCTATATACCCCATATCTCCTTTATCCATTCATCTGTCAATGGACACTTGGGTTGCTTCCATAGTTTGACTATTGTAAATAATGCTGTAATAAACATAGAGGTGCATAGGTGTTTTTGAATTAGTATTTTCATATTTTTTTGGTAAATACCCAGTAGTGGAGTTACTAGATCCTACCTGATCTAGGATCCACTTCTTGAGGAACCTGCCTTCTGTTTTCCATAGTGGCTGCACCACTTTGCAGTACCACCAACAGTGCACTGGGGTTTCTTTTTCTCCACTTCCTCAAAAATACTTGTTGTTTCTTGTGTTGTTAATTTTAGCCATTCTGACAGGTCTCTGGTGATTGCTTATTGTCATTTTGATTTGCATTTCCTTGATGATAGGTGAAGTTGAGCATCTTTTCATGTATATGTTGGTCATCCATATCTCTTCTTTGGAGAAATATCCGTTCATGTCTTCTGCCCAGTTTTAATTGGATTATTTGGGTTTTTTGGTGTTGAGTTGTTTATTTATATTTTGGATACTAAGCCTTTATTGAATCTGTCATTTGTAAATATCTTCTCCTATTCAGTAGATTGTATTTTAGTTTTGATTGTTGTTTATTTGCTGTGAAGAAGTTTTTATATATATATATTTATATTATCCAATAGTTTATTTTTACTGGTTTCCCTTGCCTCAGGAGACATATCTAGAAAAATGTAGTAATAATGGCTGGTATCAGAGAAATTATTGTCTGTGTTCTCCTCTAGGATTCTAAGGGTCTCACACTTTGGTCTTTAAACCAATTTCGAGTTTATTTTTGTGTGTGATGTAAGAAAGTGGTCCAGTTTCACTCTTTTGCATGTTGCTGTCCAGTTTTCCAGTCCAGTTTAATGAAGAGACTTTTTCCCCATTACATATTTTTGCCTCCTTTGTCATAGATTGACTGTATAAGCATAAATTTATTTTTGGCCTTTCTGTTCTGTTCCATCAATCCATGTGTCTGTTTTGTCCCAGTACCATACTATTTTGGTTACTACCACTTTGTATATCTTGAAATCTGGGATTATGATACCTTCAGTCTGTTCTTTTTCAACATTGCTTTGGCTATTTGGGGTCTTTTGTGGTTCCATACAAATTTTAGGATTATCTGTTCTAGTTCTGTAAAAAATGCTGTTGGTATTTTGATAGGGATCGCATTAAATCTGTGGATTATTTTGGGTAGTGTGGACATTTCGACAATATTTATCCTTCCAATCCATGATCATGGATATCTTTCTGTTTGTGTCATCTTCAGTTTCATTTATCAGTGTTTTATAGTTTTCAGAGTATAAGCCTTTCACTTCCTTGGTTAAGTTTATTCCTAGGTATTTTATTATTTTGGTGAGATTATAAATGGGATTGTCTTCTTTATTTCTCATTCTGCTACTCCATTATTAGTGTATAGAAATGCAGCATATTTCTGTGTTTTGACTTTGTTTTCTGTGACCTTACTGAACTTACTTACCAATTTTAGTAGGGTTTTTGGTAGAGTCTTTAGAGGTTTTTATTTATAGTATCCTGTCATCTGTAAGTAGTGAAGGCTTTACATCTTCCTTACCAACTTGGATGCCTTTTATTTCTTTTTGTTGTCTAATTGTTGTGGCTAGGACTTCCAGTACTATTTTGAATAAAAGTGAGAGTTGACCTTTTTGTCTTGTTTCTGATCTTAGGGAAAAAGCTCCCCGTTTTCCCCATTGAGTATGATGTTAGCTGTGGGTTTTTCAGATAAGGCCTTTATTATGTTGAGGTGTGTTCTCTCTAAACCTACTTTGTGGAAGATTTTTATTTTGAATTATACTTTCTCAAATGCTTTTCTATATATGTTGAAATTATCCCATGGTTTTTATCCTTATTCTTGTTGGTGTGATGTATGATATTGATTGAGTTGTGAATATTGAACCACTCTTGCATCTTGGTAATAAGTCCCACTTGATTGTGGTGAATGATTTTTTTAATGTATCATTGGATTTGGTTTGCTAATATTTTGTTGAAGATTTTTATATCTTTGTTCATCAGAGATATTGGCCTGTAGTTCTCTCTCTCTCTCTCTCTCTCTCTCTCTCTCTCTTTTTATAGTGTCTTTATCTAGCTTTGGTGATGCTGCCCTCATAGAATGAATTTGGAAGCTTTCCTTCTTCTGTCTTTTGGAATAGTTTGTGAAGAGGTTAACTCTTCTTTAAATGTTTGGCACAATTCACCTATGGAGCTGTGTCATCCTGGACTTCTGTTTGTTGAGAGTTTTTAAATTACTGATTCAACTTTATTGCTGGTAATTGGTCTGTTCAAATTTTCAATTTCTTCCTGATTCAGTTTTGGGAGGTTATATGTTTCTAAGAATTAATCCATTTCTTCTACATTGCTCCATTTGTTGGCATGTAATTTTTCATAATATTCTCTGATAATTCTTTGTATTTCTGTGGTGTCATTTGTTGTTTCTCCTCTTTCATTTCCGATTTTGTTTATTTGAGTCCTCTCTTTCCTTTTGATGAGTCTGGCTAAAGGTTTACCAATTTTGTTGATCTTTTCAAAGAACCACTCCTGGGTTTGTTGATCTGTTGTTCTATTGGGGTTTTTTAGTTTCTATTTTATCTTTTTTTAATTACTATTTTTTTCTTTTTAAGTTTTTATTTAAATTCTAGCTAGTTAATATATGGTAAAATTGGTTTCAGATGTAGAATTTAGTGACTTCTCACTTACATATAACACCCAGTGCTCTTCATGAGTGCCCTCCTTATTATCCATCACCCATTTAGCCCAGCCCCTGCCCACCTCTCTCCATCTACCCTCAGTTTGTTCTCTGTAGTTAAGAATTTCTTATGGTTTGATTCCTTCCCTCTTTTTTTCCCTTCCCATATATTCATCTGTTTCTGATAAAGGGTTAGTATCTAAAGTCTATAAAGAGCTTATCAAATTCAACACTCCAAAAATAAATAATCTAGTTTGGAAACAGGCATAAGACATGAACAGACATTTTGCTGAAAAAGACATGCAGGTGGTTAACAGACACATGAAAAGATGCTCAACATCACTCATCACCAGGGAAATACAGATCAAAACCACAATGAGATACCACCTCATACCTGTCAGAACAGCTAATAGTAGCAACTCAAGAAACAACAGATATTGGTGAGGATTTGGAGAAAGAGCTTCCTCTTACACTGTTGATGGGAATGCAAACTGGTGCAGCCACTCTGCAAAACAGCATGGAGGTTCCTCAAAAAGTTAAAAAAAGAACTACCCTATGACCCAGCAATTGTACTACTAGGTATTTACCCGAGGATACAAAAATATGAATTTAAAGGACACATGTGTCCCAATGTTTATAGCAGCATTATCAACAATAGCCAAACTATGGAAAGAGCCCACATGTCCATCGACTGATGAGTAGATAAAGAAAATGTCATATCTATAAACAATGGAATATTACTCAGCCACCAAAAAGAATGAAATCTTGCCATTCACAACAACATGGAGCCAGAGAGTGTTATGCTAAGTGAAATAAGTCAGAACAAGACAAATACCATATGATTTCACTCATATGTGGAATTTCAGAAACAGATGAACTATTTCATTTATTTCTGCTTTAATCTTTGTTATTTCCTTCCTTCTACTGGTTTTGGCTTTTGTTTATTCTTTTTTAGATCCTTTAGGTATAAGATTAGGTTGTTTACCTAATTTTTTTTTGCTTCTTGAGGTAAGCTTGTATTGCTATAAACTTCCCTATTAAAATAGCTTTTGCTGCATCTCAAAAATTTGAACTATTATATTTTCATTTTTATTTATCTTCATGTATTTTTTAATTTCCTCTTTGATTTCTCAGTTGACTTATTCATTGTTTAGTAGCGTATTATTTAACCTTCATGTGCTTTGTGAACTTTCTAGATTTTTTTTTGTGTGTGGTTGATTTCTAGGTTTATATCATCAGAAAGGAGGCATGGTATGACTTCAGTCTTTTTGAATTTGCTTAGACTTTTTTGGTGCCCTAACATGTGATCTGTTCTGGAAAATGTTCCATGTATACTTGAAAGAATGTGTATTCCACTGTTTTAGGGTGGAACATTTTAGATCTATTTGGTCCAACGTGTCATTCAAAGTCACTGTTCCTTGTTCATTTTCTGTTTGGATAATCTATCCATTGGTGTAAGTGGGGTGTTAAAGTCCCCTATTATTATTGTATTACAATGATTATTTCCTTTATGTTTGTTATTAGCTGTTTTATGTATTTGGGTACTCCCATGTTGTGGACATAAAGATTTACAGTTTTTTTTATGTTCCTGTTGGATTTTTCCCTGTATGATTATTTAGTGTCCTTCTTTGTTTCTTGTCACAATCTTTGTTTTAAAGTCTATTTTGTCTGATATAAGTATTGCTATACCAGATTTCTTTTTACTTCATTTGCATGATAAATACTTTTCCATCCTTTCACTTTCAATCTACATGTGTCTTTAGGTCTAAATGAGTCTTCTTGTAAGCAGCATATAGATAAGGCTTGCTTTTTTATCCATTCTGCATCCTGTATTTTTTGATTGAAATGTTTAGACCATTTACATTCAAAGTAATTATTGATAAGTATGTATTTATTACTATTTTGCTATTTTTTAAAAAGATTTTAAATTTATTTATCCATGAGAGGCACAGAGAGAGAGGCAGAAACATTAGGCAGAAGGAGAAGCAGGCTCCATGCAGGGAACCTGATGTGGGACTCAGTCCCGGGACTCTAGGATCACGCCTTGGGGCAAAGGCAGATGCTCAACTGCTGAGCCACCCAGGTATCCCTCTTACTTGTTGTTTTTGTATTTTCTCTCTGTTCCTTTCTTCTCTCATGTTTTTCTGGCTTTCTTTAGTGATATACTTAGATTCCTTTCTATTTTTTTGCATATCTATTCCTGGGTTTGATTTGTGGTTATAAGACATCTTATGCATATAGCAGTCTATATTACCTTGATGATTGCTTAAGTTTGAATTCATTCTAAGAGCCCTAAAGTTTTACTCTTCTACCATGTTTTAGGTATATGGTATCATACTTTATATCCTTCTATTTTGTGACTCTCTTGACTGATTTTTACAGAGACACTTAATTTTACTGCTTAAAAAAACAATTGTATATATTTATTTGACAGAGAGAGCGAAAGAGAGCGAGCACAAGCAGGGGGAGTAGCAGAGAAAGAGAGAAGCAGGCTCCCCGCCAAGCAGGGAGCCCAGTTCGGGGCTTGAACTGAGGACTCTGGGATCATGACCTGGGCTGAAGGCAGATGCTCAATGCACTGAGACATCCAGGAGCCCCAGTTTTATTGCTTTTGAAGTCACTTTTTAAAGTACACAATGCAGTGGCTTTTTAGTGTATTCACAAAGTAGTGTAGCTATCATCACTAATACCATACATACTATTTTATTACTCCCAAAAGAAATCCCATGGAACCAAACAATATTTGAACTTTTGTGTCTGGCTTCCTCTGCCTTGCATACTTTCAAGGTTCATTCACATTGTGGCATGTATTCATTCCTTTTTGTGGCCAAATAATATTCCATTATGTGGGTATACTATATATATAGTTTATCTGAGTATTGGTAGACATTTGGCCTATTTCCACTTTTTGTCTAGAATGAATAATCCTGCTATCAACTTTCATGTACAATTCCTTTCTTTTGGCTATATATCTAGGAATGGAATTTCTAGGTCATATGGTAATTCTGTGTTCAACATTTTGAGGCATTACAAAACTATTTTCCAAAGTAGCTGCACCATTTTACATTCCTACTAGCAGAGGTTCTGATTTTTCCATATATCCTTTTCAGTCTGTGGCATAGCCATTGCAATAGAGCTCTGTGGTATTTTTTTTTTTCTTATAATTCATGTATAAGAAAGAATTGGGTGGCCAGCCTGGGTGGCCAGCGGTTGAGCACCACCTTCAGCCCAGGGCATGATCCTGGAGACCTGAAATCAAGTCCCATGTCGGGCTCCCTGCATGGAGCCTGCTTCTCCCTCTGCCTGTGTCTCTGCCTCTCTCTGTCTCTCTGTCTCTCATGAATAAATAAATAAAATCTTTAAAAAAATAAAAATAAATAATTCATGTATTCATACATGGAGGACCTTTAGGGCTAGACACTGGACTGGCTGTCTGTGGTAGAGACTTATATGGTAGACTGTCAAGGGCTGGAGATAGTAGCTAGCCCTTTCTTTTTTATATAGATTTTTTATGAAGATTTTACTTATTTATTCATGAGAGAGACAGAGAAAGGCAGAGACATAGACAGAGGGAAAAGCAGGCTCCCCATGAGGAGCCTGGTGTAGGACTCCATCCCAGGACCCCAGGATGATGACGCAAGCCAAAAGCAGACACTCAGCCACTGAGCCACCCAGGAGTCCTCCCCTTGCTTTCATTCACATATTTATATTAGGTATTTCTCAAAATAGAAACTCAGTTTTAACTATACAGTAGATATCCTCTGACCTCTAAACTTAGAGCACCACAGGGTCATTCCTCTAGCTTTTCCTTATACTCTAGATTTTATTCAGCTTTGTGACTTTAAATACTGATCTTTATACTGATGACTCACAAATTTATATCTCTAGCTAGACATTTTCCTAGTACACCAGACCCGTATATCCACTGTTTAGCTAACATCTTCACTTGGATGTCTAATAAAAATATGAAACTCAACATAAAAAAAAAATATGAAACTCAGCATGTGCAAAACAAACTCTTATACCCTGTCCCCTCAGTTTGCTCTTCCCCATCTTGCTAAATGGCAATTCTATTCTCTTAGTGTACCTCAGGTCAAACATTAAAGTCTCTTGACTTCACCAAACTTAAATATATATATTCCTCGTCATGTGTGGTCACTGAAGTTGCTCTTCCTTGAGTGTGGTTCAGCTGTGATTTTGAGAGAGATTTCTTTAAATGCTAATTGTAAGAAGGCAATAAAAAATACCACACAAGAACACCAAGCACTTCTTGTCTTTTGATGTTGATTCTGTGGTAAGTATTTCTTTAAAACTTAGCTAGGCTTACATTGACCCTAGGAATCAGCCCAAGGTGGAAGCTGAGGGTCTTCTCTGGTCTTGTCTTGGCATGAGTACTTTTGAGTGTCTTAATTTCAAAAAAACCTATCCCACGTTTTGTTTCTAGACCTTAAGTTGTCTATTTTATGTATTGAGACCATTTTGGTCTCAGGTGTCTGTGGTGTTAGTTTACTTTATACCATTTTCTAAGGAAGCATGCTTTTCCAACCTGTGTCCAAATTAGGCTAAAGAGAGACAGTGTCTTCCATCAGTCCGTCAGGATCCCCCAGACAAGTTAAAACATACACACACAATTATTTCTGAGTAACGTCTGCTCTGCTCCCTTTAGAACCAAAGACCAGTGTCCCTTACTCGAAACACAGCCTGCTGCCACTTTAAGACTGCTACTGCTTTAGAACTGTGCCATACTAGAAAGGGTCTTAGGCAAGAAAAACAACACAAAACTTTCCTATCATTTGTAGGTTGCATTTTTCTTGGTTCAGCATTCACTTGGTTTCTATAATCTTTTGATTATTTTCCAGAGTTCTGAGAATATTGGTTTTGATAGTTTTGCTTGTTTTGTTTTTCAGTGTTTCTGTGAGAAAACAAATGCTTGGAGCTGCCTAAAGTGCCATTTCCTTTTTTCCCTTCAATGTTGTATTTAAATTTTAGTTAATTAACATACAGTGCAATGTTGGTTTCAGGAATAGAATTCAGTGGTTTATCACTTAAAGCAGCCACTACTCATCATAACAAGTGCCCTTCTTAATACCTATAACCCCTCTAGTCCATTCCCCACTCACCTCTCTCCATCTCTCACCCTAACTTTCTTTTATTGTTAAGAGCATAGTGTACCATTTTCTAATGTCACACAGTTAATTTCTTTTTATCCTAAGAAGTACTACATTGGACAAGATATATGACAAGTTGTCTACCTGTTTGTGAACATTTGTCTTGTTACCTACTTGGGGCTATTCTGAATAAGGCAGTTGTGATGGTTAATTCTGTGTCAACTTGATTGCCACAGGATGTCCAGATATTTGTTTGAACATTATTCTATGTGTGTCTGTGAGGGTGTTTTGATTGAGATTTAACATTTGACTTCGTAGACTGTATAAAGCAGATTGCTCTCCCTAACGTGGTTGGCTGTCATCTAATCAGTTGAAGGCCTGAATAGAACAAAAGGCTGACTTTTCCATGAGTAAGGGGGGAATGGCTCTTGCCTAACTGCTGAACTAGGACATTGGTCTTTTCCTGCTTTTAGACTCAAACTATACCATCAACTCTCTTGAGTTTCCAGCTTACTGAGTACAGATTTTGAGACTCTTCAGATGCCATAAGTTTGTGAGCCAATTCCTTGTAATAAGTCTATATATATATATATACATACATACATACACACACACACACACACACACATCCTGTAGGTTCTGTTTCTCTGGAGAACCCTTACTAATAGAGTCATGAACATCATGTACATGTATTATGTATATGTCTTTTTATTTCTCTTGGGTAAATATCTCGTAGTAGAATTTCTAGATCATATGGTGTAGGGTCTAGAAACATTTAAAAAGAGGCAAACTTGTGAATGTTTGTTCCCAACATAAAATAATGTTTCAGACATCTAGAGTTTTTCCATAGCTCTCTTCAGTGCTTTGAATTTTTCTGTCAATTCATTAAAAAAGTAGTAACAAAAAGAAAATGAGAAGAAAACCTCAAAGAGATCTTAGTGGCTTTTTTTATTTCTTAAAGAGCCACTTAGCAATTTTAGCAGAAAACAATATGTTCAACCTGAGTAATATATTATTATTCTCTGTAGTCTGTAGATTAGTTGGGAATGAGAGCAGAGGATCATATATCAAAGCATAAGAGACAGAGTCTATTTACAATAAAAGTGTAAGTCTAGAATCACTGTTTCACATTTCCTTATATATTTTGTTATTGGTTAAACCTTAAGACGAGAGACAAATTTATAGGTACAGTTTCCATTAACAGAACAATTCACAAAAGTGCAAATAAATGAAAGTCATACATTTACTCTAAGGATTTATATGTGGTAGGTCTCACTGGACCTACTTCTTGCTTTTTGGCTCTGCTAGCTGTTAGGGTATTAACCAAAAATTAACATGTTTCATGTAAAAATACATAAAAATAATTTTTTTCTGTAAAAATTTACATAAATATTTTCATGTAAAAATATTTAGGAAATACCTTCCTAAAGATCAGGAAATCTTAAATATGTAAATTTTAAATATGTAAATATATCTGGCAAAAGTGTTTGTGGTAGGCAGCCTCTAAAATGTACCCCTGTGATCCTTACCTTATCTTTTGGTATTCCCATGCTTGTGAAATCTCCACTTGAGTTTGGGCTGAATGTAAATGACTTGCTTGTAATGAATTGAATACAACAGAAGAGATACAGGATTTCACGTCTGAGATTAGATTTTAGAAAGACTAAAATTCCCATCTTGGGTTCTTGTTTCTGTCTCTGGGATCACCTTGGGGGAAGCTAGCTGCCATATTTCTTTTTTAAGTTTTTATTTTAATTCCAGTTAGTTAAAATACAGTATTATATTGATTTCAGGTATACAGTCTAATAGTTCAACACTTCCATAAATCATCACCCTATGTTTATCACAAGTGCACTCCTTAATCCCCATCACCTATTTAACCCATCCCCATAACCCCCTCCCACTCTGATGACATCAGATTGTTCTGTATAAATAAGAATCTGTTTTTGCTTTATCTTTCTTTCATTTTTTCCCTTTGCTTACTTGTTTTGTTTTATTTCAAGGCAGACTGTGAAGAGGCCCAATTAGTGTGTTTGGAAGCGATTTTACTTCAGCCAGATCCTGAGATGACTGAAGCCCTGGTCAATGTACTACTTGTTATCCTTATGAAAGATCCTGAGCCAGAATCACTCAACCAAGCCATTCTCAGATTCCTGATCCATAAAAACTATGAGATCATGTTTTTAATTTCTAACCAGGTTGTAGGGTATTTTGCTATGCAGCAATAGATAGGTAACTAAAATAGTTAATAGATAACAAACACTTAAGCCTTCTCTTACCATGAGTATACTAGAGATTATGATTACACCCATGCTTATGAAAACAGAATTTTGGAACCAGTAAGAGCCTAAAACATGATTAATCATCCCTGAGATACTATATTTTCTACTTTGCAGTTAAGTAATTTCTCTCCCCTTTGTACTATAATGCAACCTTCATGAGAGATTTTTAAGAATTGTTTTATGCATTGACATAACCCCAGTCTGTAAAATAGGTGAGTATACCCTTCCTGCATCATTTCTCAATAGATGGTCAGAATTTCCTTATTCTATGGAAATGTAGAATAGTGATGATCACAGTGACTTGGTTTAAGGATGTGGCTTATTTAAATGGAATAGATTTCCCATAGTCTTTCTGTTTTTAAGCCATATTGGTTATTCAGGCCTATATATTTTTAATGTTTCATACTTCATATGAGAACAGTGTTTTGTAGAGATGGAGTTAATTTGACTTTAAAATTCCTTTATGGGATGGGTGGCGCAGTGGTTTGGCGCCTGCCTTTGGCCCAGGGCGCGATCCTGGAGACCCGGGATCGAGTCCCACGTCGGGCTCCCGGTGCATGGAGCCTGCTTCTCCCTCTGCCTGTGTCTCTGCCTCTCTCTCTCTCTGTATGACTATCATAAATTAAAAAAAAAAATTTTAAATTCCTTCATTACTTCATTTAAGAGTAATGACTTCTTTATAGGTCTCGCCATCTTATCCTTCATATCTCTGCTGATGTTGTAGTCTTAGCCACAGTCTCTTGGTAATCATATTTAAAATTATAAATGTTTGGGATCCCTGGGTGGCGCAGTGGTTTAGCGCCTGCCTTTGGCCCGGGGCGCAATCCTGGAGACCCGGGATCGAATCCCACGTCGGGCTCCCGGTGCATGGAGCCTGCTTCTCCCTCTGCCTATGTCTCTGCCTCTCTCTCTCTCTCTCTCTCTCTCTCTCTCTCTCTCTCTCTCTGTGTGTGTGTGTGTGTGACTATCATAAATAAATAAAAATTAAAAAAATTTAAAAAAGAATTATAAATGTTCCCTCTCACACTCCTTTATTTCCCAATCCTGCTTTTTCTCTGTAGCATTTATCACCTCTAGGATATTATATATTCTACTTATGTAATTTTTTTCTTTTTTACTATAATGGAAGCTTCATGAGAGAAGGGATTTTTTTTAAAAAATTTTGTGCATTGTGGTAACCCTAGTATCTAAAATGGTGCATGGCACATTGTGGGTCCTTCGTAAATATTGATGATTTACCATAAATGCCTTTGTTGGTGGAATTTCTTGAAGAAGCATCTATTTTGGATCTGTTAAGTTAAATCACGTAAAATTGCTGATATTTGATCTGTTTGGACCTAAAAAAAACGACAGTTTCATATTCAAACTAATAAGATAGCTGGTAATTTGGCTATGCATATGAAATATCACTAAATAAGAATTTTCTAAGACAAATTATGCAGTTTAATTATTGTCAGTAACAGAATTACATGATGATGTATAGATGCACTCTTGATGTGAAAATGGTTTTGAGATTTTTAAGATCACTATTAATAGAACTCTTTCACTATGTATGCCTTTTTTGTTACTTAAAATTTTTTTCTCATTTCTTCCACACACAATATAAGGAATATACTATTGAAATTGTACATTCAACTGCATTGTACCTTTTCAACTGCCATTGCTAAAGACACTGTTACTAACTGAATCTCAGAGGTACTTCTGAGTGATAAATAGTAGACTGGATCTTAACTACCTTGTCAGTACTTGCTGAAGAATGAACATCCAAGAAGTACGCTTGACACTTGAACGATGTAGGGGCTACGGATGTTGACTCCCTGTACAAATTTTGACTCCCCAAAAACTTTACTACTATCAGCCTATTGTTGACCGGAAGCCTTACCAGTAACATAAAGAGTCAATTAACCCATTTTTTATATGTTTTATGTATTACATACTGTGTTCTTAAAATAAGCTAGAGAAAAGAAAATGTTATTAAGAAAATGATAAGGATGAGAAAATACATTTACTGTACTGTATTTATCAGGAAAAAAGACTGTGTGTAAATGGACCTGTGTAGTTCAAGCCCATGCTGTTCAAGACTCAGCTGCAGTCATAGAGTAAATTGAGTCTAACAGAAGGCAAAGCTGTCCTCTCCACTCAGTGGAAGAAGGGGGCCTGCAGGGTGCTCTTTTTGAGAGGCTTCTGTGATGACAGGCCCAGAGCACTCAAAAAGATGGCTCCTTGCACTTCCACTGCCATCATCCGAAAGACAAACCAGCTGTCTATGGAACCCAGTCCAGAACCTGCATTCTTACTCTACATTTTAGTTTTTCTTACTTTCAGTATTTTCAAAAGGAAAAAATAGCCCAAGTCTGACAGAGTATCTTTCTGCTGCCTTTAGATGATGACAGTCTAGGGAAAAGTACTAGAATTGCATGAACATTTTGTTATTCTGTGGCAAAAATAGTACTGATTGGGGATCCTGCAGAACACCTAGCTTATTTGATAGCCTTATCTATGTCTCACATCCTTCAGTATTCATCTACTCATTGTATGTGTATTATGCTGACTGAAGTGTAAAAATCTGAAGAATTAGGAGTACTGATCTATATCTGGATATGTAAAATACAATTATGTGAGAGTTTTGCTTCATGGATCTCTCTTTTTCAGCCTTTCCCCCTTCAGTGTCTTTAGCCATGTTTTCTTGTCCATTGTATAACCTCCTTGGGTGTTCTCATACATACCCACTATAGTCACAAACTAAATTTCTATAGCTCCATCCTGGACTTCTGCCATGAATTTCTGGCTTGTATAGCCAACTATTTATTGTACTTCTCTACTAGATCCCATAGATATTTCAACTCAATATGTTTAAAAATGCTCCTCCAGTAGCTTCCAGTACAGTCCCCTCAAACACCTCATGAAGAAACCTGGGAGTCCTCATAGGCTCTTCGCTTTTCTTCACCCCTTTGATCAAATTTCACCACTTGTTTCCTAAATACTTCTGAAATCTATCACTTCCTTTCTGGCTGTACCTCCACAGACCTTCAGCATTTCCTACCTGGACTTCCTACCTAGTTTTACTGTTCCAGACTCATTCTCCCTTGCAGTTTCCACCTCCTTCATCACTTGTATCCAACATTCTTCACATTACTTCCAGAGTCACTTCCTAATCATAAGTATGATCATTTTATTTCTGATTAAATGCCTTCAGTGGCTTGCTGTCATGTACAGAATGCAGCCTAGGCTCTGTAACATGGTATACAAGGCCTTTTGTGATTTAGCTCTCCTTTCCTCTCTAGCTTAATCTTCCTATTTCCCCATAAACATCCAGTGCTCTAAATCATTCCAGAAGACTAGTCCTGGAAGGTGCTAGTTCTTCCACACCTCTAGTATCTTCATCCCATTAATCCCTGCTCCGGCATACCCACTTCTGAGAAACCTTCCCAGAGTTCAGTGCCCACCTCCCATAGCTACCTGTCTGAAATAGCACTTATTTGAGTATATTCTAAATTTTCGTTCATTCATCAGGCCTTGTCACCAACCCTTCTGGAGTTTAAGCTTCTTAAAGTCAGTGACTTTTTTTCATCTATAATGTTTACCATGGGGTTGGGCACATAGTAGTGTTTGGTAAATGTGTGACTTAATGGATAGGCATAATAACATCATGAAAACGTAATTGATGAAGTTACATGAGCACTCTGCTGAAAGTTTCCTTACCACTACATGGAGGTGATAGTATTATCTCACAGTGCTGCTATAATGCTTCTGTGCATTAGGAAACTCATTTGAGCTCTGAGTCTTACCCCTGCTGCATCTAAGCAGTGACCTGAGTGAGTGAGTCATATAGCCCTTCCAAACCTTACATGCTTCATCTACCAAGTGGAGGAGAGTACAACAATATCTGCCTTCCAGGTTTGTGGTGAAGATTACAAGAGATGTATTTTGCAAGAGTTTAACTATCTGAAATGTAATTAGGAGCTTTATATATTTTCCTATTTTCCTTACTTCATGTTCCCTGTTATGTAATTGCTACTTTCTTTCTCTGTTTCAGCATTTGTTCTTGGGAATGCCAAAATCTTTGTCATTTTCAGTCCATGCGAGTACTTAAACTTTTCAGATTCTTTTCAGAAAAGATATCTTTCCTTTATCTCTAGCTTTTATAGACCTTTTTGAAACCCTTTTTTCCTTTGAGGTAATATTCTACTTTATTTAACTTTATCCCCATAAACCTCATGATAATGTAATTATTTCTCTGAGCTTACAGCGTCTGTGTGCTTTTAAAGGCTCAGCCCATTTCAAGGCTTACATTCTCCAAATTAAAAATTTTGCATTTACTCTTTTAGTCATAAAATTACTTTTGCCTAAGTCACACAGAAACATATTCTAGAAGTAGACACACAGTAGAGATAATTGTTAATTCTTTCAGCTTGGTCTTCTGTACTGTGTTCTCTGTAAACTGGCACTCTGTCTTCCTTTTTTTTTTTTTAAGATTTTTTGTATTTATTCATGAGAGATACACACACAGAATGAGGCAGAGACCAAAGCAGAGGGAGAAGCAGGCTCCCTGCAGTGAGCCCAATGTGGGACTTGATCTGATCTGGGGACCCCAGGATCACTCCTTGAGCAGAAGGCAGATGCTCAACCACTGAGCCACTGTCCCTTTCTTCCTTTGAACAGAGGACATATGGCATATATAATTCAGCAATTGATTCTTGTAGGGCATTTGTTTCCTTAGCAGTTATACCAACCACTTCCTGATCTTTCCCACCAAACTCCTGCTGCTCAGGAGTGAATTCCAAGTGGCCTGCTTAGGAAGACTGGTAAGAGACTCTAACCTGCATCATCTATTTATCAATCTCTTCATATAAGAAGAGATTATTCTGGTCCTTTGAGAGATTTGATGATTTGTGAAACCCAGATAATTTTTGAAGGTGGAGGTGTGAATAGAAGAAAGTAGTCCCTTCTCATAAATATCTTAAATATCCCAAGAAATGACAGTACTTTAATTTCTCAGATATCCCTATTATCCAAGACAGTAAAAGAAATATAAATAGAATATAGCCTTTCCAGAAAGACTGGATAATGATGATTTGGAATTAAATTGAGTGGACTGTCAGTTCGTAGGTCAATTCACACCTGTTTTTCAGGATTATGTATATATATCCATGAAGGTATTAAAGGCTTTCGCAAAGATGTTGCAATATAATTATTGCTGGATGGGATGGAATTGCTGGGTTATTACCTATTACACCTAAGTAGGCAAATAGCCAACTTTAATAGACACTGCCAAATAACTTTCTAAATAGAGCAATTTACTTTCCTAGCAGCAATATATGACAATTTCAGTTGTTTCATGTTTTTTCCCCCATCAAAATTCTTAGCTTTGTCAGTGTTTTTAATTTTAGCCATTCAGTTTAGCACATATCAGTGTTTCACTGTGACTTTATTTTTTTAATTTGTTTTTGCCTACTGAAGTTGAATATCTCTTCATAAGATAACGGTCTATTTGGGTATCAGTTTCTTAAAGTTTCATGGTTTTTTAAAATTTTTCTATTAAATTAAAAATGTTTTTATTGGGGCACCTGAGTGGTTCAGTGACTTATGCCTCTGGCTCTTGATTTCAGCTCAGCTCATGATCTTAGGGTTGTGGGATTGAGCCCCTCATTGAGGTCTGTGCTGGGCATGGAGCCTGCTTGGGATTTTCTCTCTCCCTCTCCTTCTGCCCCTCCCCTGCTTGGTCTCTCTCTCTTCTCCTGTCTAAAAATATATATTTTTTATTGATTTGTAGACATTTTTATTTATCCTGCATAGAATTCTTTGTTGTATAAACTGTTAGAAATATATTATCCTACACTGCAGCCTGTATTTTTAATCTCTTAATGGTGTCTTTTAATGGACAGAAAGTCTTCATTTCATAATAGTTTAATGTAGTAGCCTTTTCTTTTATACTTAGCACTTTCTGTGTCCTGTTTAAGAAATAATTGTCTAACAGAAATTCATGACTGTGTTATAATCTAGAAGTTTTATTATTTTACTTTTCACATTTAAATCTGTATATCTGGGGATCCCTGGGTGGCGCAGCGGTTTGGCGCCTGCCTTTGGCCCAGGGTGCGATCCTGGAGACCCGGGATCGAATCCCATGTCGGGCTCCCCGTGTATGGAGCCTGCTTCTCCCTCTGCCTGTGTCTCTGCCTCTCTCTCTCTCTGTGTGTGACTATCATAAATAAAAAAAAAAATCTGTATATCTGAAGTTGAATTTTGGTCACGGAAATATGAGGTCAGTTTATCAGTTGACCTAGCACACGTATCAAAAAGGAAATCCTTTTCTTACTATAATGCAGTGTTACCTTTGTCACAAACCTAGTGACCGTATATCTTTGAGTCTGTTTATAGCTTCTATTTTATCCTATTGGTTTATTTATTTATTCTTGTACTAATACAACATGTCTTAATACGGACTTACAAGTCTTGATATTTGCTAGTATAAATTCTCCAGAGTCTTTAAGATTTAAGGAATATTTAAAAGATTTTCTTGGCTATTGTTGGCCCTTGACATTTCTACCTAAATTTTAAAGTGAGCATTTCTTTAGTTTTAAGAAATGTTAAATTTACTCTTTCCCCCTCACTAAATCCCTTGTGGATTTTGATTGGGATTATATTTGAACCTGTAGATCATTTCTAGGGGAACTGACATTTAAACAATATTAGGTTTTCTAATCAATGACATACCTATACCTCTTTTATTTATATAAGTTTTGAATTTTTCTCAGTGTTTTGTAATTTTCAGTTTAGAGGTCTTACCTTTATTTCATTAGCTTTATCCTTAGAAATATGTGTTAATTGTTCCTATTGCAGGTTAAAAATTTTAGTCATTTATTTTCCAGTTTTTAAACTCCATGTATTTTTGGTAGATTCACTTTGTATTTAGTGATCTCATTAATTAGTTGTAATGATTTATATGTAGATTCTTTTTTTTTAAGATTTTATTTATTCATTCATGAGACAGAGAGAGAGAAACACAGACACAGGCAGAGGGAGAAGCAGGCTCCATGCAGGGAGCCTGATGTGGGACTCGATCCTGGCACTCCAGGATCATGCCCTGAGCTGAAGGCAGGCGCTAAACCGCTGAACCACCCACGGATCCCTACAAGTAGATTCTTTTGGAAGTTCTGTGCATATATAATAGGTCATGTTGTTTGTGGGTAATGGTAATTATAATTAATATATAATATAATATATATATAATTATCTAATAATATATAAGAGAAGATATAATAATTATCTAATAATCTAATCTATTATTAGAGTAATAATCTAATTATTAGATTAATACTTATTTTTATTAATCTTTCAATAAAAGTTCTACCTATTTCAACAACTTGTCAATGGGCTGTAGGTAATAAGGAAATTTAGTAATTTTTCTTCGACCTTTGTTTCCCACATCATAGAACCCACCTCACTGTTTTCCTTCTTTCTTGAATCTTGGCCTTGTAAGGCTTGGCTCTCTTGAAAACTCTTAAGCTTTAAAAAGATGCACTTTGTATATTTCTAGCATTTTTAGTTCTGTTCACAGGAGCATTGGACTGCTCCAGCTATTCTATATCACTGAGAGGCAGAAGTTTTCATACTTTTCAGTTTGATACATCTTTAATCAGTGACCTTTTTTTCTGGTTCCATGCTTTGTTTATTTTCATCCTTTCATCCTTTTTTTCCTTGATCATATACACTGTTGGTAATATATCTTGGTATGAACTAGAGTTGAAATCTGGGCTTTAATGCCTATTTATCCTTGTCAGTTTTAAGAAATCAACTTTAGGAAAGAAAATACAAGAATCACAAAACCATGTTGATAACTCTAGTTTTCATTACTTTTCCAGGCAATCTCTGGTCATTATTGTATTATTAAATTCTTAAGGAGGAGCAACATTGGATGGAAGCTGTTTTATGTTTTAATTCACAAGCCTTGGGGCTTGAGTGGAGAAGCAAGAGAAAGTAGATGTTTGTGCCAACACTCATTTTCAGCAGTACTTTTGTTCCAGCAAAGTTTGTTCTTTATCTCTTGTGTGTGTGTGTGTGTGTGTGCATGCGCGCGCAAAATGGTAGCTTTATTAAGTTGCAGGGAAAGTAGAAAGGATCTGTGGGCAGAAAGAGCTGATGCATTGGGGTCATAATGGGTGATTGATTATATATATACTTGGGAGTTGGGGGAGATAAGGAAAAGGGAAATTTCAAAAGGATTTTCTTATGTTAAAGAAGACTCACGGGATACCAGAGGCCTTACCATTGTCAAGTCAGGGTTATTTTTCCCTCTAGTAAGGCATTAACATTAAGACATTTGACAGCTTTCTGTAGGAATATCACATATATCCCATCCTGGAGTGTGGGTTGGGGTTGGTGCGGGGACGTTACATGGTGTCTGCTTGGGCTTTGTCTTCAACGAGCCTTCTGTTCCATCATCATTTCCCCCCTGAACAATTTTGACCCTTAAATCTTTAAGGTTGTTGAAGGAAGAATATCTTATCTTCTGTAACTTCTTCCTGCTGAATAGGAGTGTAGAGATGTCCCTAACTTCAAACTGATGATCCTATCTTCTACTCAGGGTGGTTCATATTTGTTGTCTTTATTGGATTCAACTGCCTCCCTCTTTTTGTAACTCCCCTGTATGTTCTTTTTTTTTCCCCCTGTATGTTCTTTATCTTGATTTTATCCTGCTGATGGAACAACCCTAATTGTTATTGCTGATTTTATAGTAAAAGAACCAACAATAACGTTCTCAATGTTTGGGAAAGAAAAAAAAATTATTGAAAGTGGTGTCCTGTGCTATGGTTACCCACCTTCTACACACATCAGTTTAAGATAGTCTTCTGTGTGGGATACCTGGGTGGCTCAGCAGTTGAGCGCTTGCCTTTGGCTCAGGGTGTGATCCCAGGATCGAGGATCGAGTCCCACATTGGGCTGCTTGTGGGGAGCCTGCTTCTAGTCTCTGCCTCTCTCTCTGTGTCTCTCATGAATAAATAAATAAAATATTTAACAACAACAACAACAAAAGAGATAGTCTTCTGCCTCTTTGTTTCCAAGTTGTCTCTTATTCTCATACTCCTACCTCTCCTTCTTCTCTTCCCCCCTCCCCTTGTGTGTGTTAGTCCCTGGAATCTTCACTTCTCATTTTGTTTTTCTGAAGTTTATTTTGGGAGAAGTAGCTGGCATCCCAAACTACTTTGTAATTTTAACAAAACAGGAAATTGCTTTTAGCCATAATGTGCTTTAGCCCCTCAGCGGCAGTTTCGTGTTAGTAATCCCAACCCCTAAATGACACTCTATTTCCATAAGTGCTTATTAATAATACTGTATAATTTAAAATTTTTTTGTTGAGGAATAATTTACATATAATATAGCATATCCACTTAAGGGGTAAAATTTTATTAATTTTGACAATGGTATTCTTGTCTTGAAGTTTATTTTATCTTATGTTAATATAGCCACTCCAGCCTTTTTATGCTTATTGTTTGCATAAAATATCTTTTCTTCCATTTACTTTCAACTTCTCTGTGTCCTTGTATTTAAAATACATTTCTTGTGGGTGGCATTTAGTTGAGTATTTCATTTTACCCTTTATGATATTATGTGCATTTTAATTAGAGTATTGATTCTCCATAGATTTAGTGTAATTATTAATACTGATTTACAACTGCTATTTTTTTTTTGTTTGTCTCATCTGGTTTTTTTTCTTCTTCTTTTCCCCTTTATCATATTTTTTGGAATTATTTGGATATTTTTTAAAAATCCATTATAATTTATGTATTGGCTGTTTTCTGTACTTCTTTGCATTTTTGGATTATTTCTCTAGGAATTATAATATATACATCCATAGCTTTTCATAGTCATGTAGTGCTAACATTGTTTTACTTCATATGAAATATAAATAACCTTACAACTGTATATGTATATTTACAAAACACACCCCACTGCCATTCTTTGTTGTATTTGTCATCTGTATTACATCTTTATATAGTATAAGTCACTTAAGACAGTATTATAATTTTTTAGTCAATCAGATTTTGAAGAAATTAAGAGCTACAACATCTTTTCATGATAAAAACCCTTAACAGACTGGATGTAGAAGGAACATACTTGAACATAATAAAGGTTGTATATGGCAAACCCATAGCTTACTTTATACTCATTGGAGAGAAATTGAAAGCATTCCCTCTAAGGTCAGGAACAAAGGAAAGATAGCCACTCTCACCACTCCTGTTCAATATAGTACTTGAAGTCCTAGCTAGAGCAGTTAGGCAAGGCAAAGAAATGCATCCAAATTGGAAAAGAAGTAAAATTATAATTATTTTTTTTGTAAAATTATAATTATTCACTGATAATCCTGTATATAGAAAATCCCAAAGAATCCATTTAAAAATTGTTGGAATTAATCAGTGATTTCAGTGAATGGCAGAATACAAAATCAGCATGTAGAAATCAATTGCATTCCTTTGCACTAATGATGAAGCATCTGAAAAAGAAAAAGAAAACATCCCATTCACAATAGCATAAAATACTTAGGAATAAGTCTAATCAAGAAAGTGAAAGTTCTGTACAATGAAAACTACAGAACTTTGCTGAAAGAAATAGAAGACATAAACAATTAAAAAAAATTAAAAAAAAAGAAGACATAAACAAGTGGACAGACATCCTGTTCATGGATCAGAAGAATTAATATTGTTAAAATGGCTGTCACCTACAGATTCAGTGTAACCGCTACCAAAAACAAAGGACTTCTTCACAGAAATAGAAGAAACTATCCTAAAATTCTTGTGAAACCACAAAAATAGCCAAAGTGACCTTGAGAAAAAAAGAACAAATGTGCCAGAGGTATGCTTCCAGATTTAAAACTATGCTGAAAAGCCATAGTAACAAAAATAGGATATGATACTGGAACAAAAATTGACACTTTGGTTGATGAAACAGATTAGAGAGCCCAGAATTAAATTCTGTCATATATGGTTAACTAATATGTGACAACAGAGCCAAGAACACTCAATGGGAAAGGATAGTTTCTTCAACAAATGGTTCTGGGAAAACTAGGAAAACAACTGGGAAATAATGAAATTGGACCCCTATCTCATGCCACTCATAAAAAATTAACTTGAAATGGATCAAAGATTTAAACATAAGAGCTGACACCATTAAACTTCTAGAAGAGCTCTTAGGGAAGAAGTTCATCAGTTTCGGTCTTGGCAGTAATTTTTTTGGACAGGACGCCAAAAGCAGGAGCCACAAAAGAGAAAATCCACAAACAGGACTACATCAAACCCAAAAGCTTCTTTGCAGCAAAAGAAACAATTGATTAAAATAAAAAGATACCCTACAGAATGGGAGCAAATGTTTTCAAACCATATATTAGATAAAAGGTTACTATCCAAAAGTATATGAAGAACTTCAACTCAAAACAAACACTCTATTTTAAAAATGGGCAGAAGAACTAAATACCATTTCTCCAAAGAGGATATCAAAATGGCCAATGGATATATGAAAAGATGCTAAATAATCACTAAATCATCAGGGAAATGCAAATCAAAACCACAGTGAGAGATCACCTCATATCTCTTAGAATGGCTGTTATCAAGAAGACTAAAAAAACAACAGGTGTTAATGAGGATGCAGTGAAAAGAGAACCTTTATTTCTTATTGGTGGGAATATAAATTGGCCCAATCACTATGGAAAACAATATGAAGTTCCCTCAAAAAATTAAGAATAGATTTATCATACTACACAGCAATTGCACTTCTGGATATATACCCAAAGAAAATAAAAGGATTTCATTGAGATCTATGCCTTCTTGTGTTTATTGCAGCATTATTCACACAAATAGCCAAGATTCAACCCAAAACCCCATGAGCAGATAAGTAGGCAAATATGTGGGACATATACATAATGCAGTATCATTCAGCTACAAGAAAGGAGGATATCCTCTTATTTATGACAACATGGATGGAATTTAAGCATATTATGCTAAGAAGGATAAGTCAGAAAGAGAAGTACTTTACAGTGTCACTTATATGTATAATCTAAGAGTTAACCTGTAAAAAACAAAGTAAAATGGTGGTTACCAGGGGATGAAGGGAGGGATAAGAATGATAGTGTTTAAGGGTACAAACTTGTAATGAGTAGTAAGTAGTCAGATCTAATGGATAGAATAATGAATATAGACAATAATATTGTACTATAATTATGTAATGTGATAAATATTGCTATATCAACATTTGTATTATAATATACAAATGTATTAATATAATATGCTTTGTACCTTAAATGTATATACAGTGTTACACATCAAATTCTTCTAACAAAAAAGATTAAGAGCAAAAATATTCTTTATATTTACCCATATATTTAGTGTTTCCAATGTTACTCTTTTATGAAGTCCAGGAGTTTTCCTTTGGTGTCTTTTCCCCTTCAATTATAAAGAACTTTTGTTAACATCTCTTGTCATGTGAGTTTGGTGACAATATTGTCTTTAATTTTCCTTTTTATTTTTTTAAAGATTTTATTTATTTGAGAGACAGCACACCCAAGCAGAGAGAGGATGAGGAGCAGAGGGAGAAGCCAACTCCCCACTGAGCAAAGAGTCCTATGCAGAGCTCGATCCCAGGTCCCTGGGATCATGACCTGAGCCAAAGGCAAACACTTTAAACAACTGAGCCACCCAGGCATCCCATTTACCTTTTCCTTAAAATGTTTTTTTTTTCATCTTCAATTCTTGAATGATATTTTTCTGGAGTTAGAATTTTGGATTGCCTTTTTTCTGGTACATTAAATATACTGTTCCATTGTGATCTGGCCTTGTAGTCTCTGATGAAAAATCAGTGTAAATGTGAATCATTATTTTGCTGTCTATAATTTACCGTTTTAAGGTTTTTTTCTTTATATTTGGTGTTTCATAATTTGGATATGGTATAACTATACATAGTATGTTTGCAAGTTTGCTAATAAGCTTATTGAACTTCTAAATTTATGTCCTTCACCAGTATTGGAAAGGTTTGTTTTTTGTTTTTTTGTTTTTTTTGTTTTTGTTTTTTTTTTTGCCATTACATCTACAAATATTTTTTTCTGCCTCATTCTTTCTCCTCTCCTCTCTCTGGGATTCTAATTATGGTAGAAATTTTAAAGTTGTTCCACAGATCTTTGAGGCTCTACTTTTTTTGTTGTTCAAGTTTATTTTCTCTTTACAAATCAGATTTATTCTGTTCATTTGTTTTCAAGTTCATTGACTCTTTCATCTGTTATTTTTATTCTGCCATTAAGCTCATTCAGTGAATTTTTAAATTTTCTCATATTTTGTGTTCTAAAATTTCCAAAATTGTTTATATTTTCTATTTTTCTGCTGAGATTTGTTGTCATTAATAATAGCATATTTTACTTTATTTCACTGAATGTAGTTATAATAGCTCCTTTAAAGTGTTTGATAATCCCAATATCTTGACATCTCAGATTTGGCATCTGATGATTGTCTTTTCCCTTGAAACTAAGTAACATTTTCCAAGCTCATGAGATTCAGATCAAATAACTTTGGATTTAAAAGATTAATAACCTTGGATTATGTCCTGATCATGGTGAATGTTATGTTGTGGAGAATCTGGATTCTCTTACATTGCTCCTAAGAGTGTTGAGGTTTTGGTTTTAGCAAACAGTTAATTTGGCTCGATGCTAACTGCATGCTCTTATGCCTATGTAAAGCAGTACAGTAGCTCAGATCTTGGTTCATTTCTCTAAGCCTTGGGTGCAAGCTGCTTTCAGTTTGCTCCAAGGAGGCATGGTTCAGGAGCCAGCCAGAGACTTGGTTATGTATGTATGTATGTATGTATGTATTAAAGATTTATTTATTTATTTATAATAGACAGAGACAGAGAGAGAGAGGCAGAGACACAGGAGGAGGGAGAAGCAAGCTCCATGCCAGGAGCCCGACGTGGGACTCGATCCCAGGACTCCAGGATCACGCCCCAGGCCAAAGGCAGGCGCTAAACTGCTGAGCCACCCAGCGATCCCCTTGATCTGTATTTAAACGCAGAATTCAGGGTTACCCTTATCAGACTGTCTCCTTATTAGTTATTTTTCTCCCCTTTATAGTACCCTGACTGCCCAGAATCTTTTCCTGTTTCCTTTAGCCGTAAAAAATACTGGCTTTTTATTAGAGTTTTGGGAGCAATGAAGACTGCAACTTCCATTAAGACAAAATAATTTTTCAAAAAGTGTGGGGAAGGTGTTGTTTACTTCATGTTAATAGCTTCACATTTGACTCCCTTCCAAAATCTGTTTGCCTTCATTCAGTCTCCAGAACTCTCAGATAGTTGGGTTTTGTTTGTTTGTTTGTTTGTTTTGTATTTTGCCCAGAGTTAAACTGGGGTTTGTGGAAGGATTGATTTGTTAGATAGTCACTCTGTTCTTTGGGGAGTGAAACTTCAATACTGTATTCCTTCTTGAGAGGCTAGAATGAAGTAGAACTGTGATCTACCAAGCTCTGATACCTGGTACCCTTTGTTTATAATACAACAAACCTTCACAGAATTTATCGTTCTTGTTAATCAGTTCTAAGTCTAGAGACAAAAATACTCTTTACCTGGCAGTTTGAGAGGTAATCAACATAAATGGATGAACATTTTACCTTCAGGTAGTTTCTCTTATGCTAAAGTCTTATACCTGTTACTCTGCCATTGTCATGCACACCTTTTACTCTACTTTTTATTTAAATACTTTCTAGAAAACCTACAAATGGAGAATAGACACATGAAAAGATGCTCAATATCATTAATCATCAGAGAAATACAAATCAAAACTGCAATGAGTTGTACCTCACACTTGTTAGAATGGCTAAAATCAAAATGACAAGAGATAACAAGTGTTGGGGGGTTGTGGAGAAAAAGAGCTCTTGTGCACTATTGGTTGGAATGTAAATTAGTACAGCCACCATGGAAAACTGTATGAACTTTTCTCAAAAAATTAATAGAAATGGCATATGATCCAGTAATTCCACTATTGGGTAGAAAACAAAACAAAACACTAATTTTATTTAGAAAACAAAAACACTACTTCAAAAAAATATATGCATCCCTGTGTTTATTGCAGCATTATTTACAATAGCCAAGTTGTGGAAACAACCCAAGTGTCCCTGGATAGACAGACGGTTAAGGAAGATGTGTGTATACACACATGCACACACATAGAATATTAGAAAGCCTATTGTGACCCTCTCCTACTGAAATCACCATTATCTTGACTTCTGTGATATCATTTCCTTCTTTTTTCTCTATGATTTTCTATGTGATGATTTTGTGAGCTTTTCATTTATTCTTTCATTCTGAAATAATTATCATTTATTGCATGTCATACATTGCTATGGATTCTAGAGATGTAGCTGTAAATGAAATAGGCATAATACCTATCTTCATGAACTTTACAGCCTATAGGACCTCCGTTTTATGGTGAATTTTATTAAAATACTTCTCAGAGAATCTATAAAAAGATTTATTGAATAGCATCATACCCATAAACCATTAATAAGGTTTCTTTTTCATTATCTCATTCTCTTAATCATTATCAAACTTTTTGTACTTAAAAGAACTATTTTATGCCCTAGAAAGTAGCAGTAAGCCAAAACTGGCAAAAATCCCAGTCCCTATAAACATGTTGGCTTTCTTTCCTGAAGACAACCTACTGATAAGGAATGAGTCCCCCAGCTCTTTCAGCTTATTTTAGTAATATCTGATGAATCTGTCACCTGAGTCTTAAGCTAAATCGTTATCTGCTATGGTCTGAATGTTTATGTCCCCCCCCAAATTCATATGTTGAAAATTTAATGTTTGATGTGATGGCACAGGTGGGGGCTGTGGGAAGTGCTTCGGTCATGAAGGTAGAGCCCAATGAATGGACTTAGTGCTCTTATAAAAGCACTTATAAAAGAGACACTAGTAAGCTTCCTAAGACCTCCTATCATGTGAAGACACAGTGAAAAGTCCACAGTCTGAAGTTCAGAAGAGGGCCTTCACCAAAACCTAACCAAGCTGGCACCCTGACCTTGCATTTCCAGCCTCTAGAACTGTGAGAAATAGATTTCTATTGTATATAAGCCATCCAATCTATAGTATTTTGTTATAGCAGCCCAAAAGGACTGAGACATTGTCTTATCATGTAAAAAAAAAAAAAAAAAGCACTGCGTTTTAAGTAGTCTTCCTTCTCCTTAACCATTGATGACCTTGTTAAAAGCAACAGTATTATACCAACTATATTAAGTCAGTCATTTCTAAGACTAAATATATAGAAAGGAAATTGGTCTAGGTAAGTGAATATTACCCCTAAGAATTCTAAAGAGAAGTAGTGTTTCTTGGGTTGTTCTTTTTTTAGATTTTATTTAAATTCAAGTTCGTTGACATAAAGTATATCATTAGTTTTAAGGGTAGAACCCAGTGATGCATCAGTTGCATATAACATTCAGTGTTAGTTATATCATGTGCCCTCCCCAATGCCCATCACCCAGTTACCCCTTACCTCCACCCACCTCCCTTCTAGCAACCCTTAGTTTGTTCCCTATAGTTAAGAGTCCCCTATGGTTTGCCTCCTGCTCTGTCTTCATCATACTTTACTTTTCCTTCCTTTCCCTGATGTTCATCTGTTTTGTTTCTTAAATTCCAGGTATGAGTGAAATCATATGCTATTTGTCTTGCTCTGACTTATTTTGCTTAACATAATACACTCTAGTTCCATCCATGTCATTGCAAATAACAAGATTTCATTATTTTTAATGGCTGAGGAATAGTCCATTGTGTATATATACACCACATCTTCTTTATCCATTCATCAGTCAATGGACATCTGAGCTCTTTCCATATTTTGGCTATTGTGAACATTGCTGGTATAAACATTGGGTGCATGTGCCCCCTTCAGATCACTATTTTTGTATCCTTTGGGTAAATACCTAGTAGTGCAATTGCTGGATTTTAGGGTGGTTCTATTTTTAACTTTCTGAGGAAACACCATACTGTTTTCCAGAGTGGTTGTACCAGTTTGCATTCCCACCAACAGTGTAATAGGATTTTTCTTTCTCAGTCTCCTTGCCAACATCTGTTATTTTCTAAGTTGTTAATTTTAGCCATTCTGACGAGTGTGAGGTGGTATCTTTCTGGTGTAGTGTTCTTTTAAATTTTTTTTCTAAAGATTTTATTTATTTATTCAGGAGAGACAGAGACATAGGCAGAGGGAGAAGCAGGCTCCCTACAGGAAGCCTGATGTGGGACTCAA
This sequence comes from Nyctereutes procyonoides, assembly GCF_905146905.1. Taxonomy (NCBI): domain Eukaryota; kingdom Metazoa; phylum Chordata; class Mammalia; order Carnivora; family Canidae; genus Nyctereutes; species Nyctereutes procyonoides. Next base: position 38,556,681 of record NW_026575131.1, on the reverse strand, counting down.
TCCCAGGAGCCTGGGATCATGACCTGAGCCAAAGGCAGATGCTCAACCACTGAGCCACCCAGGTGCCCCTATTATTTTTAACATGGGAAAGAAGAGTAACTTAGCTTAGATTTCTTGAACTTTTATTTCTCTTAGCAAATATCTGAGAGGAGCTAAGAAGTTGGGCACATGTTGATTCATTGTTAATTATAGAGTATGGTGATAACAGGTTTGGGTATTAGTCATGTTCTCCTAGTGTTTGACAATAGCTCCTAATGCCGAAAGAAAAGGACTTTTTAAAAGAGAATTAAGAGCATTCCAGTGCTCTTTCTTTGCATATGTCATTTCCTTGGATTTGAGCCTTGAAATCGCTTTACCCGAGTGTAATTCAAAAATAGACTTTTGTTTATTCTCCTTTGTATTTGAAAGTGATCCTGCTTATGAATTAAACTTACTTTTTATAAATAGTCATAACATGACATGAGTTCTTTTATTCTAAGATGCAAGTAGAGTGATTCTGCCATTAAAATAAGGAACAACACTGACAGTAATTAAAAGATTATTATTATTTGTTGTATTGTTCCTTACTTAATAGCAGTGTTGTTAAAGTGACTTCATGTCACTTAATATCACTTCATCTTACTGCATTCCAAAGTATTTTATTTTCAACTAAAGGAGAACTCTGATTTTCTGCTCATGATCCTTGAACTATGACATAAAGCTACCATAAGCTTAACAAATGCTAGTCAGAGTCAAAGTTCCTATAAACAACGTATACTGAAGATTAAGAGAAAAGGCTTACTGGGGAGGAATTCATTGCATCAAGTCAGTCAGTGAATATCAGTAAGAAACAATTTAGAGGTTAGGTCTTACTTCAGTGCTACATCTAGCCTGAAAGGCAGTAAAAGAAAGTAAAAATGAAGTTATCATTCCCAAGAACTTTTGAAATGAGAAAATAAGTTTTATCACTGAGAGTTAATGACAAAAGCAATATATAATTGTTCATAGTAGCATCTTGCAATTACCTTAGGAAAATAATAATGCCTCTTAGACTTTTTAGGAACTAATATGAATTTATCTTAAGAAAAATTGTTAGTCAGAAGGGTGATTTTTAAATAATAGACATGTAGAGGAAAAAGGAGTATTTCAGAGTTGAATGTCAATACTGCCCAACCAGATAGTTTGTAGTTAGACTGGCTCTACACCTTCCCTTCTTGGGGCATGTTTTATATGGTAAGCTGAGGTATATATGCAATGGATTGGCAAGGTTCCAGGATCCAGGCGGGAGAGAACTGATTTTTCAGAAGTCAGCTATAAAATAAAGTAGAAGTTAAGATTTGCCCCAGAGAGAGGTAAAAAAGCTAGGTACTGCAGTAGAAACCATTAAGAATAATCAGAACCAGTGGAAATTTCATAGAAGCAGAGAGGCATTTATACAGCAGAGAGAGTTCTGGTTTCATTACATTGTGGAAATGTATCCATGAGACCATCAAACTATCCTTTGAATATCCAAGTAACACACTCATTTCCCATTGTTAGAGTCTATTCCAGATATGCAACCTTCTGATGTTTTTACTGTTTATGTATACTGTTATGTATAGCCAAGGTCAGTGCTAATATCAGGCTCTATTAATGTTTCTCATTGTAGAGTAATAACTTGACATACTGCTGTGTTTATTATATTTTCTTTTGAGCCTCGGGTGAGGTTTGAGATATTCAAAGCTGCTAGTTTATGGCACACACTATCATCTGTCCACTTAAGGCTTCTCCCTTGTTTATTTACATATGTCTCCCATTATTCTCTTTCTCTACTCCTATTCTTCCCCTACCACTACTGTGGGCAATTATTCTAATATATTTAACATATGTTCTTAGATATGTTATTATTCCTCCCAGATTTTGTGTATGTGTTTTTAATTTTGCATAAATTATTGTAATTTGTATTTCCCCAAACAATATAATGTTGCTTTATGTACATTTATTTTTTTAAAGATTTATTTATTCATTTATTTATTCATTCATTCATTCATTCATTCATTCATTCATTCATTCATAATAGAGAGAGAGAGAGGCAGAGACACAAGCAGAGGGAGAAGCAGGCTCCATGCCAGGAGCGCGACGCGGGACTTGATCCCAGGACTCCAGGATGCGCCCTGGGCCAAAGGCAGGCGCCAAACTGCTGAGCCACCCAGGGTTCCCCTGCTTTGTGTACATTTAGATTATTATTTCTTGCTGTTGCTCCTAGTTTGCCTCCAACTTCCTGATGCTACAAATAGTTTTTTTTTTCTTAAAGATTTTATTTATGGGATCCCCATAAAATTGGCAAATAAAATAGTATATATTTCAAGTGTACAAGATGATTTGATATAGATATGCATTGTGAAATATTTGACCACAATCAATTTAATTAACACATCCATTCCCCCACATAGTTACTTTTTTTCTGTGTGTATGGTGAGAATCCTTAAGATCAACTGTCTTAGCAAATTTCAAGTATACAATACAATATTAGCAAGTATAGTCATCATGCTGTATCATTAGATCTCTAGAACTTACTCATCTTGTAAGTGAAGTTTGGGCCCTATGATCAATATCTCTCCTTGTCCCCCATCCATCCCATCAAGCAGCATTCAACTCTTTGTTTCTGAGATTGACTTTTTAAAATATATAAGAACTTGCTTTTTTTTTTAATGGCTGTAACTATCGGTCATGTTTTTTGTTTGTTTGTTTGTTTTATTTAGTATTTATTTACCAGAGTCGCAGAAGCAGAGACATAGGCAGAGGGAGAAGCAGACCCCATGCAGGGAGCCAGACGTGGGACTCGACCGGGGTTTCCAGGATCACACCCCAGGCCAAAGGCAGGAGCTTAACTGCTGAGCCACCCAGGCATCTCTTGCTTTTTTTTTTTTTTTTTCAATTTAAATTCAAATTAGTTAACATATAGTGTAGTATTAGTTTCAGGAATAGAATTTAGTGATTCGTCACTTACATATAACACCCGGTGCTCATCCCAACAAATACCTTCTTTAATACCCATCATCCATTTAGATCATCCTCCCTCCCACCTCCCCTCCAGCAACCCTCAGTTTGTTCTCTTAACTGTAGAGTCTCTTATGGTCTCTATCTCAAAAATAGAGAGTCTCCCTCTCTATTTTTGTCTTATTTTTCCTTTCCTTTCCCTATGTTCATCTGTTTTGTGTCTTAAATTGCATGACGAAATCCTATGATATTTGTCTTTCTCTGACAACTTACTTTGTTGAGCACAATACATTCTATTTCCATTTATGTTGTTGCAAATGGCAAGATTACATTCTTTTTTATGGCTGAAGAATATTCTCGTGTGTATATGTGTGTGAGTATGTGTGTATACACACACCACATCTTTATCCATTTATCAGTCAATGGACATTTGGGCTCTTTCCATTATTTGGCTATTGTTGATAGTGCTGCTATAAACATTGGGGTGCATGTGACCCTTTGAATCAGCACTTTTGTATCCTTTGGGTAAATAGTAGTGCAACTGCTGGGTCATAAAGTAGTTCTATTTTTAACTTTTTGAGGAACTTCTATATTTTCTAGATTGTTGGTGGGAATGCAAAATGCACCAGTTTGCATTTCCACCAACAGTGTAAAAGGGTTCCCTTTTCTCCACATCCTTGTCAACATTTGTTATCTGAGTTATTAATTTTAGCCATTATGACAGGTGTCAAGTGGTATCTCATTGTGATTTTTGATTTATATTTCCCTGATGATCAGAGATGTTTAGCAGTTTTTCATGTGTCTGTTAGCCATTTGTATGTCTTTGGAGAAATGTCTCTTCATATCTTCTGCCCATTTCTTAATGGGATTATTTATTTTGGGGGTGTCGATTTCAGTGAACATGGATGCAAAAGTTCTCAACAAGATACTAGCTAACTGAATCCAACAGTACATTCAAAGGATTATTCATCATTATCTAGTGGGCTTCCATGGTGGTTCAGTATCTGCAAAACAACTAAAATAATGCATGACATTGGTAAGAGAAAGGATCAGAATCATATGATCCTCTCAGTAGATGTAGAAAACGCATTTGACAAGATACACCATCCTTCCTTGATAAAACTCCTCAAGAGAGTATGGAAAAAAGGAACATAGTTCAACATCATAAAGGCCATTTATGAAAGACCCACAGCTAATATCATAATGGGGAAAAACTGGGAGCTTTTCCCCTAAGGTCAAGAACATCAGGGATGTCCACTATCACCACTGTTGTTCAACATAGTACTGGAAGTTCCTCAGCAAACAGACAACAAAAAGAAAGAGAAGGCATCCAGTTCAGCAAGGAAGAGGTCAAACTGTCACTCTTCACAAACAACATGATTCTCTGTGTAGAAAACCTGAAACACTCCTTCAAAAAATTGCTAGAACTGATACATAAATTCAGTATAGTCACAGGTTATAAAAGCAATGTACAGTCACAGGTTATAAAAGCATTTCTATATACCAATAAAATAGCAACAGAAAGAGAAATTGAGGAAGACACAAAGAATTGGTAAAACATTCCATGCTCATGGATTGGAAGAAAAAAATACTGTTAAAATGTCTATAGTACCCAAAACAATCTACACATTCAATGCAACCCCTATCAAAATAACACCAGTGTTTTTAAGAGAACAAGGAATCCTAAAAGTTGTATGGAACCAGAAAAGATCCTGAATAGCCAAAGTAATGTTGAAAAAGCAAAGGAAAGTGGAGGCATCACAATCCCAGAGTTCAAACTGTATTACAAAGCTGTAATCATTAAGATGTTATGATATTGGCACAAAAACGGATCCATAGATTGATGGAACAGAATAGAAAATCCAGAAATGGACTTGCAACTAAATAGTCAACTTTGACAAAGCAGGAAGGAATATCCAATGGAAAAAAGACAGTCTCTTCAACAAATGGTGTTGGGAAAACTGGACAGCCACATGCAGAATGAAACTGGACCACTTTCTTGCACTATAAACAAAAATAAATTCAAAATGGATCAAACACCTAAATGTAAGACAGAAATCCATCAAAATCCTAGAGAACACAGAGGGCAACCTCTTTGACCTTGACCAGAGCAACTTCTTATTAGATACATCTCCTGAGGCAAGGGAAACAAAAGCAAAAACAAACTGGGGATTTCACCAAATAAAAACCTTCTGCACAGCAAAAAAACAATCGATAAAACTAAAAGGCAACTTATGAAAAAATAAAACTAATAGGCAACCTACAGAATGGGAGAAGATATTTGCAAATGACATATCAGATAAAGGACTAGTATCTAGAATCTATAAGAACTTTATATGAAAACCTTACAGTAGAATATACTGCATATAATGATGTACAAATTATGTATGCCATATCAGAACCCTATGTAAGACCCTTATACCAGAATAGATTTAGTATTCCCCTTCTAATTTTTCGATTATTGTGTATATTTCACTTCTATTTGTGTTTTTTTTGTTCTCTTGTGTTTTACAGCTTTATTAAGGTAAAGCTATATGATTGATAAAATATAAGATACTTAAAGTGTACAAAGTATTTAATTGGTAATTAAAAAATTAAAATTATAATTGACATACAATGTTAGTTTCAGGTGTACAACATAGTGATTCAACTTCTCTATACATCATGCTATGTTTACCACAGGGGTAGCTACCATCTTTCACCATATAATGCATTACAGTATCATTGATTATATTCCTTATGCTGTGCTTTTTATTCCCACAACTTACTCATTTCATAACTGAAAGCCTGTACCTCTCACTCCTCTTCACCTATCCCTCTTGCAGCCATCAGTTCTCTGTATTTACAGCTCTGATTCTGCGTTTTTGTTTGTTTGTTTATTCATTTAGTTTTTAGATTCCACATAGAGTGAAACTATATGGTATTTGTCTTTCTCAGTCTGACCTATTTCACTAACTCTCTAGGTCCATTCATGTTATTGCAGTAGCAAGGTCTCATCCATATTTATGGCTTCATAATATTCCTGTGTGTGTGGTGTATGTGTGTGTGTGTGTATACACTCTATCTCCCTTATCCATTTGTCTATTCATGGACACTCAGGTTGCTTCCATATCTTGACTATTGTAAATGTTGTAACATAAACACAAGGGTGCACACATCTCTTTGAATTAGTGCTTTAATTTTTTTTAACTTTATTTAAATTCAGTTAGTTAACATATAGTGAGTGTATCATTAGTTTCAGATGCAGAGTTCAGTAATTCATCAGTTGTATATAATACCCAGTGTTAATTACATCACATGCCCTCCTTAATGCCCACACCCAGTTACTCCATCTCCCCACCCACTGCTCCCTCCAGCAACCCTCAGTTGGTTTCCCGTAGTTAAAACAGTCAAAAAACTAAAAGACAACCTACTGAGTGGGAGAAAATATTTGAAAATGAGATTTCTGATAAGGGGTTAATATCCAAAATATATAAAGAACCTCTATAACTCAACACCCAAAAACTAAATAATTCTGTTAAAAAATGTACAGAAGACATGAATGAATATTTTTCCAAAGAAGACATGCAGATGGCCAGCAGACACATGAAAAGATGCTTAGTATCACTGATCATTAGGGAAATGCAAATCAGAGTCACACTGAAATATCACCTCACACCTGTCAGAGTGACTAAAGTGAAAAAGACAATAACAAGTATTGGCAAGGATATAGAAAAAGGGGAAGCTTCTTGTACTATTGGTGAGAGTGTAAGTTGGTGCAGTGGAAAACAGTATGGAGGTTCTTCAAAAAATTAAATACCATATGATCCAATAACTCCACTACTGGTATTTATCAAAAGATATGAAAACACTCATTCAAAAAAGATATATGCACCCCTATGTTTATAGTAGCATTATTTACAATAGCCAAATTATGGAAGCAACCCAAATGTTCACTGATGAATGGATGAAGATAATGTGGGGTGTGTTTGTGTGTATATTTATATTTATTTATATTTAAATATATATTTATAAAGGTATAATGGAATATTACTCAGCCACAACAAAGAATGAAATATTGCCATTTGCAATAACATAGATGGATCTAGAGAGTATTACATTACGCATAATAAGTCAGAGAAAGACAAATACCATATGATTTCACTCATCTGTAGAACTTAAGAAACCAAACAAAGAAAAAAAGAGACAAACAGACTCTTAATATAGAGAACAAGCTGATGGTTACCAGAGGGGAGGTAGGTTGGGAGATAGTTGAAACACGTGTTGGGGATTAAAGGTATGCTTATTATGATGAGCACTGAGAAATGTATAGAATTGTTAAATCACTATATTGAACACCTGAAACTAATAAAATACTGCATGTTAATTACACTGTAATTAAAAAATTTAAAATTTTATCAGCAAAGTTTTCATAGTATATTCATTTTAGCGGTTTACTTTGAATTCTGCTTTTATAAGTAAGTCCCAGGCAGCCCGGGTGGCTCAGCGGTTTAGTGCTGCCTTCAGTCCAGGGCCTGATCCTGGAGACCCAGGATCAAGTCCCACGTTAGGCTCCCTGCATGGAGCTTGCTTCTCCCTCTGCCTGTGTCTCTGCCTCCCTCTCTCTCTCTCTCTCTCTCTCTCTCTCTCTCTCTCTGTGTGTGTGTGTGTGTGTGTGTGTGTGTGTGTGTCTCATGGATAAATAAATAAAATCTTTTTAAAAAAAAAAGAGCACTGACTAGTTTCCAGGCACAGTTAATACCTATAATAACCCCAGAGAAATGCTTTCTTTTTATTGTTTTTGTTAAAAGTCACAGAGTTTAATAAATTTCCCCAAAGCACCATAGTTGGCAAGGTTGAAATAGAAGACCACACATTCTGACCCTAGAACCAATACTCTTAACCCACTATGGTATGTTGTCTCTACGTTAAAGAATCATGAAACTCAAGAGCAAGATTCAGTAGTAGGAAGGCAGGAGATTGTTTAGATAAATTTCAGTGTTTTTAATGGTCTTAAACTTGAGGGAAAATGGTAAAGGGTGGAGTGAGAGGGTGAAGAAGTTTGTGTTTTTTGTTTAAAGTTTCCAGCTATTTTGTTTCAGTAAGTAAGACAGAGTCATTTAAAAGGGCTAGAGCAGACTGGTAGGATTTAGCACAACACAGTCCCTTAATGCCCTTGGCATTATAACCTGGTGTGAAAGTACTGTTTGTGATGCATCTCTAGATAACTGAATGCAGGGGGATCTCTGGGTGGCTCAGTGGTTTAGCACCTGCCTTTGGCCAAGGGCACAATCCTGGAGTCCCAGGATTGAGTCCCACGTCGGGCTCCCGGCATGGAGCCTCTGCTTCTCCCTCTGCCTGTGTCTCTGCCTCTCTCTCTATGTCTATCATAATGAATAAATAAAATCTTTAAAAAAATAGATAACTGAATGCAAATGTGCACTTTTTGCCTTCTCCCTTTCTTTGCTGCAGCAGGGTGAGTCATATCCTGAAGGGGCTTGGTTGGCAGGGCAGCTATCATCCCAGTTCTGTATGTATTGTCACTGGAGTGTGAAAGCTCTGAATGAACAGATACTATGCTGTAGTTAAGAGACAAAGCTTTCTCTAGGGCATTCTTCTGCTGTGTAACGTGTTTCCTTTCTCATCCACTCTGGGAATAAGATATATAAATGGTCTCTCTTTTTTGTTGATTCTGACAGGGAATCATTGCCCTATTTTAGGTTTGGTTGGTTTCATGTTAATATGTGAAGTAATAAACATCAGTGAAGCCTGGATTGGATAGCTTAAGTTTGTGACCCAGAGCAAGCCACTTGGGGTAGAGGGTATAGGAGGACCTTTTATGGTAGAGGTTATTTAATTTCATCTTTTAAAAAAATCAAAGATATGTTTATATGGGTTTTAAAATCATATATATTAAGGGCAACTGAGGTTTTTTTTTAAAGATTTTATTTATTTATTCATGAGAGACACAGAGAAAGAGAGAGAGAGAGAGAGAGAGAGGCAGAGATATAGGCAGAGGGAGAAGCAGGTTCCTTGCAGGGAGCCTGATGTGGGACTCGATCCAAGGACTCCAGAATTTGGCAGTCCTTTGGCAGGCGCTAAGCCACTGAGTCACCCAGGGATCCCCAAGGCAACTGGGTTTTTAATGAAAATAGTGGTTTTTGGCCCTGTCTCTCCCCATTTCTGATTCCCATTGCACATGCATATGATTCAGTTTTTTTAGCTATTTCTTCTGATAGTTCATACATCTAAATATATTCTTTTAATATGTATCTTGATTTCTTTTCTATTTTAGGTATCATTTCATGATTTCCTAGTATAGAAGATGAGAAATTAAGCTCTGAATGTTCTCCATACGTGTATACTCTTCCCTCCTCCAATACTTACTAAGTAGTTGTATTAGCATTGTGTTGTTGTTGAATCAATACACAATTGCTACTATGCCTATATGACTGCTTTCATATCTGAGCCATATAATGAACTAAGGTTACATTTCCTTCCTTATGTAATTTTGGGGGTTTTTTTGTAGTTAATAATTGTCTCTCTTTTTATTTGTTTTGTTTCCTCTGTTTTCTAAGTCTTAACCTTCTGGCAAAAATGAAAATCTTTGAGCGTATTCAAACATTGTATGTATTATACCAGTTTACTTTTTTTCTCAGTGATGTCTTGTCTGGAACCCTTTAACCTCCTGAGTTAATCTGGCCTTAGGATTTTCTTTGCCCCTCTCCTAGGTCCCTCTGTCTCCTGGGTTAAATCAGTGGGATCTTAATTCTTGGTTTACTTTCTAATTTGATGAATCACTGTCTGCATAGCTTGCTGAGAAAAGTATATGTGAGAATTTTTTTTTGAAATTTTGCATATTTGAAATGCCTTTACCCTTAGATTGGTTGATAGTTTGTCTCGATATAAAATTCTTGGTTATAAATAAACTACAGAAGTTTCAAAAGCATTCTTTCATTATTTTTTAGCTTTTAATATTGTTGACTCCAATGTCATTCTAGTTCCTCATTCTTTTATTGACAAGTTTTCCATGAAAGATTCTAGGGTCATCTCTTTGTTCCCAGTGTTCTTAAGTTTTACAATAATGTGTCTTAGTTTTATCTTTTTTCCTTGATTATGCTACTTAGTAAGTTCTATCATTCTAGAAACTCATTTCTTTCAGTCCTAGGACTTATATTAGTTCCTTGATGGTTTTTTCCCATCTGTTTCTATAATTCTCTCTTCCTACAATTCTTTTATTAGAATTGGACATCCTGGAAAGATTCACTAATTTTCTTGTATTTTATCCTCCATTTTTCCATTGTATTACTTTTTTTGTTCTATTTTCTGGCAGAATTCTTCAATTTTCTATTTTATCACTTTTACTGAATTTTGCTTTAAATTACATTGATCCTACTTATAACTTTCAAAAGTTATTTTGGGCTCTAGATGTTTTTTTTTTCCTTTTCTGTTATATCCTCTTCTTATTTCATGGATATACTATAATCTTTATGCTATCTGAAAATACTAACTATTACCTTTTTGAAATTTTCTTTTACTTCTGGCATTGTATGTTTCCCCAGTTTCCATTTTTCTGATTGTTTTGGTCTCTTTACTTCAAGTTGGAAGCTTACTTCATTATATGTTATACTTTTCTGTTGATCTTTAAGAGTGGTAAAGTTGCCAGAAAGCTCTGTGAATGGACTAGTATTTACTAGCCAGAGGAGATTAATATCGAATGATCAGAAGAGGAACTGACTTTTCATTGGAGAAGGAGAGCAACATCAGTATTTCTGGGTCTTTTCCCCTGGGCTTAATTTTCCTAGTGAGGAATCTTGCATACTCCTTTCTAGGAAAGTATAAGCCTGGCTGGCAGCATTTCGGGAGCTCAGTGTGGGAAGGGCACCAGGGATTCTATCATTTAATACATAATTTTTTACTTAATTGCACTATTTTGGACACCATCAGCTCTATCTGGGGCCCTCCAATGTATGGTTCCCTGTTATAACCACTGCAGAGAGTTAACTATCACATGGAAAAAGAGAAAGCCTGGCAGAATAGAGTTAGGGATAATGACCTGAAGGTCTTACAGACTTTTTTTTTTTTAATAGAAAAAAGATAGACTTTATTTTATTATTTTACTTTAGAAAACTCTCTTTGTTTTTTAAGTTTTTATTGAAATTTCAGATAAACATACCATGTAATATTAGTTTCAGTTATACAATTTAGTGATTCAGCACTTTCCTACGATACCCGGTGTTCATCACACAAAGTGCGCCCCTTAATCCCCATCACCTAGTTCACCCATTCCCCCATACATCCTCTCCTCTGGTAACCATCAGTTTGTTCTCCATAGTTAGAGTCTTACAAACTTTTAAAAGACTTATAACCACTTCTGTTTCCATTCCCCAGGTACTCACTTCAGACCTGCCACACACACACACACACACACACACACACACACACACACACCTTCAGGGGTTCCTGGTACCTCCAATCCCTGAATCTTTCTGTATAGATAACAGACCCAGTTCTTACTGATTTCACTCTGACCCTCTTACCCTCCCCAGCTGGATTCCCCCTCCTTGTCCCCAGGGCTTAGTTTTCAGTCTTTTAATTTCTGACAAGTTGCCTACTTTCCAGCTTTTATCTTTAGCATTTGGAGTAGGATTGGGGCTGATTTCTTACTGGTTTCTGTCTAAGAAGAGGTAGGTACCTCCTGGAGACAGATTAAATGCTCTCTTAGGGTTTGTTCCGTCTTGTGTAGAAGGGTGGCAACCGTGAGCCTGAGAATGCCTGAGCTGTCCACATCCCACTGTCAGGTAAATTCATCATGTTCAGAATTGTGAATGTGTGACTTTGACAGCAGCAACTGCTGTCTCCAGTTTTTGTATCGCTAATATTTTCTTTACCTTTCAGTTGACTTTGCTCCCTTCTTATGAAGATTCATATCTGCTCTAGGGAAAGAATATGATCAACTTATTTAAACTAAAGTAAAAAAAAATTAAAGTCTTAGCTCTCCTGCAAATACTTGTATTATAAAAAAAAGATTGACATTATGAAGGGTGCTATTTTGGTTCTCATTAATTCCGTGAGGGAGGGTCTGTTTGGGTTGAGAGTGAAATGAGGAAAATATCTTGGCCCCCCAGAGGTGGAGGAATAAATACATATGCAAGGCAAGTAGATTGTATTAGGCATACTCCCATATTTGTGAACAGTTTAAAAAGAATTCCCACATTTGTATTTTTATTCCCTGCAAATATGTGCTTGAAGATCATTGTAAAATTGCTTGGATTTAGATACTGTTTCGTTTCACAGAAATTTCTCTTTTGAACTCAGTTTCAAGCCTTGCCCAACTATGTGTGGAACAACCTAAAATGACAGTCTAAATTCCTGAGTTTAACGATATTTTTGGCAGAAAAGTCACTGGGCTTGCAAGTACTGCATTATAGATATTTTTACATTACACTGGGATGAGTCCTAGAGCTCTGATGTATAATGTAAACAGTTTGAATAGGATTAGAGGTTACTTCATGATAGTAGACTTTATTTAACAGCAATAAAAAATACTGGAGTTTAAAAAAATTTTTTTTAAGATTTTATTTATTTATTCATGAGAGACAGAGAGCCAGAGTCACAGGCAGAAAGAGAAGCAGGCTCCATGCAGGGAGCCCGATGTGGGACTTGATCCTGGGACTCCAAGATCACACCCTGGGCTGAAGACAGGCGCTTAACCATTGAGCCATGCAGGTATCTCTGGAGTTTAAAAAAATTATTTATTCAAGTATAATTAATATACAGTGTTATAATTTCAGAAGTTTGAGTAAACCCAAGTTCTTTATGATTAGTTTGTTTTCAAGAAATAAAGTGAGAAAATAAGCCATCTCCCTATATATAAATAAAAGAATGTTCAAAAATAAGAAGTAAAATGTAGAGAGATTGGGAATCTGCTCTTAACAACTTGAGCAACTTAAGTTAGATGCAGTGTCTAACGTCCATTAAATTGGTTTTCACCTTACGTTTTTAGTACTCATGGCAGGACATTGTTCTTTTTGAGGGTAGCTGTACTTTGATGTAATTTTTAAATTAGGTTTTTATAATCTTTCATTAGCATGTGTTAACCAGTCTTTGTGCATTGTAGTTTTAGAATAAAGCTAGCATACTTGGTGATGGACACTTAGTAGCCTTGCTCCTTTGCTAACTGTAAGAAGCAGCATTGCAGCACAGCCTTTCTTTCCACATTGGATTACAATCAGTTTAGTAAAAATAATTCTAAAATCAGGAGTATTAAGGGGTGCCTGGGTGGCTCAGTCAGTTAAACATCTGCCTTTGGCTTGTGTTATAATCTCAGGGTCCTGGGATTGAGCCCAGTGTCTGGCTCCCTGCCCAATGGAGAGTCTGCCTCTCCCCTCCACTAATACTCTCTCTCTCAAATGAATAAATAAAATCTTTTTAAAAAAATAAAGTAAAATCGGAAGTATTAAAACTCACATTTTTTCTTGCAGAGTTCCAGGGATTCTTTCACAATGAGGAGGCAAATTCTGCTTGGCATGTGGTTGCAGAGTAGTTTAATTGTTCTAAATGTATCATTTCTACTGACTGCTCAATATACTTCCCAAATATTTTACAACTTTTTTTGACAAATATTAGACTATAGAGCTTTTGGAGAGGCTGAGCGTGTTGTTAAGATGGGCCATAGATTTCTTTTGCCTTTTGTTCTTTTTTTTTTTTTTTTTAATTTTCCTGCTTTTATTTTAGCCTTGACAGGATCTAGGGATGATTACACTGGAAAGCTAAACCTCACCACCAACCTAATTGTACTGTTATTTTAACTTACTGAGGAGCAGGACTCTTAGTAGAATAGGATTGTTCAGCCTGAGTGGGATATTCAGCTGTCCTGTGCTGTCAAGTGATCCTAGGTAAATTGCTCTGGTGCCAGTCACTCAGGATTGCTCACCTTGAATGGTGTGTTTTCTGGTAGCAAACTCAAGAGTGCAGTGTGGCATCAGAGCAGTGCTAGTGGAACAGCCTCTAATGCTAGGTCCTCTGGTCAAAGAGGTCATTAGGTTGGACTGAAGAAAAATTAGCACCACATTGATTGTAATAATAGTTCTACTTTCTGATTATGTGTTCCATTTCATTCTTAGTGCAGGATTAGCATTCCTGGCTTCGTATAATTAGAAGCAATAACTGATTATTCTATTTGGAAAAAATACTGAACAATTTTCCCAACTATCTACATAACAAACTACCCCAAGCCTTAGTGGCTTAAAACACCCTTTATTATATTTGATTCTTCTCTGTATAGAGTGAGCACAGTTGGATGGTTTTCACATAGGGTTTCTCATTCTGTTGCAGTCAGATTTGGGTAGGAGCTATAGTCCCCTGAAGGTTATACTGGGCTAGGCATAGCATCTCAGATGGCTCACACATACATCTGGGACTGCTTTTACTGGAGTGTCTCCTTGTGGCTTCTCCATGCAACTTGGACTTTTCACAGCATGACAGCTGGATCCTGAGAGAGAATCTTTCAGGAGCATGTATTCCAAGAGGCAGGAAGCTGAAGCTGCCAGACAAGTTAAGGGCTGCTTCTAGGACTTGCTTTAATTCCCTGCTGTTGTGTTCAATTGATCAGGGTAGTCTCAGGGCCTGCCCAGATTCAGAAGTGTGAAGAAATAAATTCCATCTCATACTAGAGGAATGTGAGGGTCACGTTTTTGCAGAATAGTACTTGGGAGGTACTGTAGTCATCTTTGGACAGTACAGTCTGTTAGAAACTCTTGATTAGTGGGGAGCCTGAATGGCTCAGTCAGCTAAGTGTCTGCCTTTGGCTCAGGTCATGATTTCAGGGTCCTGGGATTGAGCCTTCATTAGGCTCTCCACTCAGCAGCAAGTCTGCTTCTCCCTTCTCCCTCTGTGATCTCTCTCACTCCCTCTCTCAAATGAATATAATATATGTGTGCATGTATATATTACATAAATATTTTGTGTATGTGCATTTGTGCATAGATATACATGCATACACATACATAAATGTACTACATATATACATACATACATACATGATATTTCAGTATCAATATACATCATTACACTTGGCTTAAAAGCACACACATAACCACACTCTTGGTGTTCACAAATCTCAAAACCATCTGACAGTTGAACTACCTATCACCTGCTGAGATTGTGTTACCACTCCCTATGAAATTGTTTTATATCTTCTCTATTCTCAAATCTCTAACACCCCCTCCCACCCTACTCACTCTCAGTTGATGACCTTGCTTCTTATTTCCTTGAGAATAAGGCACCCAGAGGAAAAATTTAGTTCTCCTGTCACCAAATCTCCCAAATCTTTCCTCTGTGACAATATATAGAATATTCAGCCTAAATGGAGCCTTCCTTTCTGACCTGGAATGCATCTCTTCTTGGAGGACTTAACACCTGCATCATCAAATTTTTTCTCTTCACTAGATCATTCTCTTCAGCATACAAATAGTCTCATTTAATAACACCCTCTCCTGATTGCACAATACTGTTCTACTACCTCATTTCTCTGCTTCCAATTACTGAAAATTCTACAAAAGAGTTATCTGTACTCTGTTCCCATTCCCTTTACTCCCAATACTCTTGAATTAAACACTGCCCTTATAGTAGTTACTGGTGGCCACCACAATGCCAGATACAGTGGCTAACTCTCAGTCTATATTTAAACTCTCAGTGCATTTGACAGGGTCCTCCTTTAAACCCTATATTCAGTACACTCCTTTTCCTGTCATCTCACTGATTTTTCCTTCTTAGTTTCCTTTGCTAGATATTCCTCACTTTCCTGATGTTGGATCTCATACTCCATACTCCAGATGTTGGATCTCAGTGTCAACCCAGCATGTTCCAAATTGAACCTTGTTTCCCTCCTCCAGACATGCTCCCCAGGCCAGGAAAAGGAGTAGTCCTTGACTCCATTCATATCCCACATTTAATCCATCAGCAGATCCTGACATCTCTATATACAAAACTTAGAAACCTCCAAGCCCTAAAAGTTTTACATTACCATTCTTACCCTTGTCTAGTCATCTGCCATCCTGTGGATTGTTGTAATAAATAGCCTCCTGACTGGAACCCCTACTTTCCTCTTTACCTTTTCATAGTTTATTCTCAATGCAGCACTCAGAGTGACATTTTCAAGCCATAAGTCCTATCATGTCACTCTTCTGCTCCCTATCTCCAGTGGCTCCCTGTCTTACTTGGAATAAAAGCCAAACCCTTTAACATGGCTTACACAAAAGCCCTGCCTAATATGGTCCCTGTTGCCTCTCTTACTCAATCATCACCACTCTCCCCCCTTGTTGACTTTGTTGCAGGTGCATGTTCTCCATGTACATGCCACATCTACTTCCACATCAGGGCAATTGTTCCTGCTGTTTCTTATGCTTCAAAAACTTCCCCAGGTTTTTTTTTTTTTTTTTAGTTTTTATTTAAATTCTAGTTAGTTAACAAACAGTGTAATAAACTTCCCTGGTTCTCCCAAATGCTGTCACCTTATTTTATTCAGGTTTCTATTTAAAGCTCAGCTTCCAAAGAAGCCTTTCCCTGACCACCCTACCTGAAGCAGTATCTTCCCCTACTCCCCCAGCCAACCCACCATTGGCCACCTACTCTCCCTATTCTGCTTTAATTTTCTTTTTAGAACATATCACCACCATTATTTATTTGTCTCTGATCTGTCTCTGCTCTCTAGAATGAAGCCATGAAAGTAAGGAATTTTTTAAAATTATTTATTTATTCATGAGAGACACAGAAAGAGAGGCAGAGAGATGGCAGAAGGGAGAAGCAGGCTGCCTGTGGGAGCCTGATGCAGGACTCAATCCCAGGACCCTGGGATCACGACCTGAGCTGAAGACCACTGAGCTACCCAGGTGTCCTGAAAGTAGGGACTTTGTTTGTTTTGAAAGTAGGGACTTCTGATCACAACAAAGTGATAGCATTCATCAGGTGCTCCATAAGCATTTGTATACCAAGTGAATGAATAAATGCTTATGTGTGTATGCAGTAGATTATTGCATATGGTTTGATGGGAATTTAACTTTCTGTTTTAAACTTAGACAGGTAACCCTGTTTTATAAAAAAAAAAAAAAAAAAAAACAAATGCATGTGCTGGAAGCAAAGACCACATTGCCTTTATTGCTTACCTTAAGATCTCAATTTTCCAGATGATATAATTTGCTTAGGCCTTGTTACTTGAACTGGCAAGAATTTGTGAGTTCTGCCCTTCTGCCAGCATTGTGTGCCATCAAGGTACTTAACTTTTCTTCATATGATCATCAAGTGAAGAAAGGACCGCATGCTATTTGAAATG
The DNA here is from genome assembly GCF_905146905.1 of Nyctereutes procyonoides. Taxonomy (NCBI): domain Eukaryota; kingdom Metazoa; phylum Chordata; class Mammalia; order Carnivora; family Canidae; genus Nyctereutes; species Nyctereutes procyonoides. Next base: position 38,539,412 of record NW_026575131.1, on the reverse strand, counting down.
ATATCATTAGAGTGCATGATTCCTAAGGTCTTCTATTTAAAAATAATTTCTCTCTGAGATAGACCTTTAAAGGTCTCATGCTCCATTAGATGATTTCTAAGTAGCATGATGTCCTGAACATTTTAATCATAAGGTCACTGCCACCTAAGAATATTAGCTGATTCTGCTAGTTTGTAATTTGCTTTGTTACTAATTTTATTTATAGTTACTTTAATCAAGCTTATTTTGGCAGAGATCTTTTTAGGGGAAATTCTAGATAGATGCTTTCCTAATCTTATGGTACAGGTTGATATGACCTTAAAGAGCATTCTTTATGGATAACTTACATTCCAAGGCTTTTAGTTATCATATAAAATCATGCTTCTCTATAACAGAAACATAAACCTAAAAATTTCCAAACCAAGATGATACTTGTGAACAAATAAGACTTTAGTTCTTAAATCTATAGTCTTGAGTAAGTTTTTTCCTCAATCATCTACTGTCATGGCATTTAAATTTTTTTGCCTATAAGATTGAAACCCCTATGATGACCATAATTAAGTTCATTAAGATGTTTCCACTTAACTCTTATAAAGGTGACACTTTATTAAACTGAAAAGAATAGAAACCTGTGACACTAGGGACACATATTGTTTACAAAAGCTAATTAAAACTAGATGAGGCCTGGAAACCTGGAGTATCAATGTTACTCTAGAGACTGTAGCTCTTTATTGAAACCTTAGTTCCTTCAAAGTAGGGCAAGTGATTCTCCCTGTGCCCTCCGCAATTTGAGTATCCCTCCTAAAGAAACAGAGATGTTACGTAGATAGGAACTTCTGACAGAGAAAGCAACTCTAGGCCCCTGCTTAACTTTATGTTCTGATAAAGTTTAGTAACTCTGATTTACTATAAAATGAATTCTCCAGAATGGAGTAGAGATAAATGGTATTCTGCATGATCCAGGTCAATTATATTACTTGATATGTCATTATATAGAGAATTTTAGGCAGTAGGAACTAAGGACTTTAAGATTCATAAATATGCTCCTCTTTACATTGCCTTTTTTAGGTTAGAGAAATGAACACTTTTCATAGTTTAACTATTTCTCTTTCTTTTTTCATTCTCTTTCCATATCCCTTTTTCATTTCACCCAACACCAAAAATGCCCTTTCAGAAACACAAAGTAGATCTTTTCTACAAGCTACGCCATGTGATGAATGAACTTATTGACCTTCGAAGGCAGCTACTGTCTGGTCACCTCACTCAGGATCAGGTGCGGGAGGTTAAACGGCATATCACCGTGCGCCTGGACTGGGGTAATGAGTAAGTATGAATATCATTTGGGCATTTCAGTTACATATATGTTAACTCAGTTCTTCCAGAGTTTGTACCTGATCAAAGCTTCTCTTTAGTGATGAAAAGATGTTGTTATATTCTCCAGTAAGCTTTGATTATTTTTACTATGAGTAGTTGTTTCTTTTAGGTTAGCAAAGTACTGGCTCTATACACTGAAACTCTCTCAGTCTTTATTTTTACTTCTTGAAAATTAAATAATTGGACTGCATTATCCTCTGAGGTTTCTTCTAGCTCAAATTACTTGATTCTGGATCCATGAATCAGAGTACACTTCTGTTTCATCTTTTAGTATCTATTTTTTCATGTGAATTCTGTCTTTTATATTTTATAGCCACACAATTAATCTGATTAAGCATATACTACAAATGAACCCTGTCTACATCTCTACTTGAGAGTATTCTTAACTAATTTGTCATTCAAAGGTAGTCCTGCATTTATGCAGTAGGTATGATTGTTTGCTGTTTTTATATAAGTAGTATTCTAAGACTTTGGCATGGGAAGCTAGAGTAGATAGTATTCAAATGTATTTCTTCCTACATATAATTAATATAATTTTCAAGCGATTTTGTCTCATTATCTTAAAGTCAAGTCCATTAAACTTTGAAATGAGCAGTTTGCTTTCTATTTAAGATATACATATACCTTAAATATATTTTAGTACAAGTCTTTATCCCCTCTCCCATGTCTCTCAAGACATCATTGAAGTGATATAAAAAGAATGGTAGAGGGCCCAGCAATAAATGGGGTATATGAAATCCTTTCTAAAAGGTGGAAAATGTATAGAATATTTAGTGATGATGGAGGAAGCCAAGTATATGTGGAAGAAACTAGCTAATGAAAGAGTTGTTCTGTCCTGCAGTTTGCAGAATCATGGAGGATAGGAGTGTGCCTTGGTGCTTAAAAGTACATAAAAAGGAATAACCCACTGCCACAAGTAGAAAGACTGGCAGCCAGATGTTTCCCCTTCAGATAAACATATACAAAGACAGACTGCCTGGGGGGAATTGGGCAACAAGAGTGTGCCCTGGGACCTTATTGCAGAGTTCTCCATATTTTACCATTTAAGAGTTCTAAAATATAATGACCAGATCCCTTCTACTTACTGGGAAGAGAAGCTTGCTAGTCACCCACCATGTGCAAAAACTCCCCACACTTCTAGTGCCTCTTAAATTGAGATGGAAAATTAAGTATCACCAGGTATTTAAAATCCTTCCCCGGAGAAAAGAGAGAGAGAGACCAGGATAAACAAAAAATACTTTGCCCACCCCCCAAGGAAATAACCTGGCCCCAGAGGCAACTAGAGATTAGTAGTAAAGAACTTCTAAAAAAAACACAAAAAACAAAAAACAAATCCTCTGTGCATCCTCAAAGAGAATCAAGATCCATTATGTAGAATAAAATACTCTGAAAAAGTAATGAAGATGTGATTTCCAAAATAAAACATTCAAGAAGAGAGCAGTAAGATCATTTTATATTATCTCTGAGAAAATAAAACAAGAGGATGGGAAATGGTTGAGGAAAAAGAGCAATAGAGCAGTTCAATCCAGGGAGTCTAACATCAGATATTATAATTTCCAGGAAAAGAGCAAAGGCAATAAAAAGAAAATTCTAAAGAAGTGATAGAATTTACCAGAGCCAAAGAGCCAGGAGTCTTAGATTGAAAGAACCCACCCAATACCTAGTATAATGAATGGAGTGGGGACCCAAAACCCACAGCAATGTACTTTAAGATATTTTAATATTCCAGGAATGAAGAGAAGATCCTAAAAGATTTTCAGGCAGGGACACAAGTCTTACAAAAGAATAAGAATCACACCAACCTCGAAAGTTTTATCAGTAACAATGGATCCTAGAATATAGTGAAATAATCTTTTCAAAATTCTGTTGGGAAATGATTGGCCAGCCACATTTTTATAAACAGCCAAACTATCTAATCAAGTGTAAAGGCCAACCAAAGCCATTTTAAAGCATTCCTGAATGTGAAAGTTACCTTTGATGACCTGTTTCTTAAGAAGGGACTTGGGAGGGGCGCCTGGGTGGCTCAGTTGGTTAAGCTTCTGCCTTTGGCTCCGGTTATGATTCCTAGGTCCTGGGATGGAGCCCCATGTCAGGCTCCTGGCTCAGTGGGGAGCCTGCTTCTCCCTCTCCCCCCTGCTCGTACTCTCTGTCTCTCTCTTTTTCTCTCTCTTAAATAAATAAATAAAATCTTTAAAAAAAAAAAAGGGTGGGGGGGGAGACTTGAGAATATGTTCTTACAGAAATGGAAGAGCAGGGGACACCTGGGTGGCTCAGCGGTTGAGCGTCTGCCTTCAGCTCAGGGTGTGATCCCAGAATCTGGGATCGAGTCCCACATGGGGTTCCCTGTGAGAAGCCCGCTTCTCTCTCTGCCTCTCTCTCTCTCTGTGTGTCTCTCATGAATAAATAAATAAAATCTTAAAAAAAAAAAAAGAAAAAGAAATGGAAAAGCAAATTGGGAAAGAGGAAATAGAATCTAATACAGCCAATCCAACCCAGAGTGGATGCTGTTCATCCTTAGAAAAGAAAACAAGTACAACCCTAAATTGGCTATTTTTGACCTTTTAAAGTGATAGCATACTATCCTTGTTTGTTTCATTAAATTTGTTTCATTAAATTACACCCTTTCATGATTGTCAGTAGAGTTGCTTGGCATGCATCATAGACTCCTGGTATGATATAATATGACTTCAGATGTACCACAGATCAGACAGCTTTCTCTAGATCAAATTTTGGGCAATAAAAATCTGGCAAAATGCTGTATGTTAGCTTACAGCATTGCTGATTCTGTCCCTCAGCCTCAAACAGTGTCATCTTATAAAATGGCATTATTACATTTATTTAATAAATTAATGACAGTAATAATTGCAAAAGTAACATCACCATGTGCCAAGCAAACTGTAAACTTGAACTGATGACACTAAATTGTATATAAGTCATTATGTTATAGTTTAGCTGCAGTTGTGCATACCAGTAAATGAAGAAAAATACTAACAAATATCAGTACATCTTTGTTGTTGTTGTTGTTGTTGTTGCCTGAGACACAGGCAGAAGGAGAAGCAGGCTTCATGCAGGAGCCCAACGTGGGACTTGATCCCGGGAATCCAGGATCACGCCCTGGGCCAAAGGCAGGCTCTAAACCGCTGAGCCACCCAGGATCCCCTCAGTACATCTTTGTAATAAAACTTGGAGAGCAGACCCATCAGATTTTGCAATCAAATCTGAAAACTTAAAGATGATAGCTTGGAAATGAGTTCAAATTATATTTTAAAAAGGCAAAGGCCATTGTAAATACCTGTCAGTAAATTGCAGTTATCCCACCTTCATTAATAACTTTTGCTTAAAAAATTTTCCTTCTTACTTTGAAAGAAGGGATAGTATACTGTAAAAATAAAGTCACTTTGTACCATTAAGTTATGTAAAGAAGACATGTTCCACACAGTACCTGAGCACTGATAACCATATCTGTTGTTCCTGTTTTATGCCTCAGAGTTCCACATTTTTTGAACCACCACACTTTTATAAGTGCCATAAAATACTGAAGCTTAGCATATCTTGGCATGTGGGAGATGCATTCCAGTGTTTGTGGAATATATTTTTATGCTTTAATTGATAAAAGTAAATATGAATCATTTATAATTTTTTAACTTTTATGCCTTTTCTATAAGCCCTTACACAGACATCATAGCTCTGCCTTTTCAGAACCTATTTTAGAAGCTATTAATAACAGGTATTAATTATTGAGTACATCTACTTATATCACAGTGGTAAGTGCTTGGACTAACATACATTGTTGGGTTTGCTTGTTTTTTCAAATATTTATTTGAGAGAGAGTGTGTCCAAGTGTTAGTTCAGGAAGGGCAAATGAAGTGAATCAAGCAGAATCCTCAGGGATCATGATGCAGAGCTCTCGCAACCCATGAGATCATGTCCTGAGCTGAAGCCAAAAGTTGAACACTTAATTAAGCCACCCAGGAACCCCTAACATATGCATTGTTACAATAAAATGCTATTATGCTCTTCCAAGACAAGAGCTCCATTTTACCTGATGAGGACACTGAGGCTCCAAAGTACTTTTTCTATTGTTGCACAGTGAGTGGTAGAACTGGTTTTTATACCCAGAGCTGATCCCAAAGCCCATAAACTTTATGCAGGACCTTACCATCTCTCTGATTATTTTTAAGTGCGAATCTTAAAACCAAGCAAATTATTGCCAGTATTTCTAGTCTATGAGTTATTTGATTTTTGTTCTAGTCTCCTAGTATGAACACTGTATGTCCCATAGTGTATATTTGATTTCACATTGAATTAGAACTTTCTAGGATAGAAACTAAATTGGTATTATACTCTTTTATTTAGAGTTTAAAATAAATGCAGAGCTTTCCACGTCTTTATAACCACAATTTTTATTTTGTTTATTTGGTTTATACTTGTTAGCATATGTGTACACTCATTCCATAAGTTAAAATTACTAAAATTATATCATGTAAAAATCAGTACTTGTAAGTTGTGTTCTTATATTTTTAGAAACTGAAATACAGGAAGGGCATAAAACAAAGTTTGCTTAAATAAACTAGCCATTATCTCTGCGTAAGTCTCCTATACAAAGACTAAGTCAGTTAATTATATCCTCTCCAGTGGAATTTTAAAAGTTTATCTAGCAATAGAATTTCATTGTGTTAATATTTTCAACACCTTCCATAGAAGTGTTGCTAAAAGTTTCTTTTTATTCTAATGTCATCACTACTATAGCATACCTAAGTTGAACTTGTGTTAACCCAGAACCAACACAGCTTAATTGATCTTTGCCTTAGAAAAATATCTAAGTAAATGCTTTATTCATAGAATAATTTGTAAGATTTTTGTATTTCTTCTTTAGGTAGAAAGTACAGATTTGAATACAGTGTAAAAACTTTATAAGCTTTTGTTGAGTTAGAATGCTGTTTCTGTAGATTATAAGTATCAAATGAAATAATTCATATATTTATATTCTGGTCTCAATGATTAAGACAAATCACCAATAAATATATAACTTCTAGTTCTTATATTATTTTTCTCTCCCTCTATCATAGTCTCTCTACTCCTTCTCTATTTTGTACTCTCTCCCTTAGACTTTGATATGTCCTAACCCACCCATATCCCCTTCTTTTTCCATAGTTTATATTCCTCACCAAGGGAATTTCTTTTAGAAGAAGCGACACAAGCAGAAGTTTGGATTGTAGTATGCAGAAAATACTGCCACCCCAGCCTTTGTGCCAACAAGTTTCCTCTGAATAGATTTGTAGCTAGGACTCAGAAGGACTTATGGCTCAGTACTTTGCCTTTACGAATGTGCTTATATTTTTTAGCTTCAGGACATCTGAAATTAGTAGAAGTTTCCAACAACTTCTTCTTAGAGTTATTCTGATATAGGGTGTTGTGCCCATCAGTTACTATCTTGCTGTATCCAAGAAGTCAGAGATAACTATGCTTAAAGTGTGCATGTGTCAGAATCCTTCCATGAAGTTATATTCAAATCAGTAAATTTCCTTTATCTCTCTCTCACTCTTTGTGCATCTGTTTTGCTCATCTGCACTTAGCACAATGTCTGCACTTGACAGGCACTACGTGAATGTGAATCTAAGTAATAAAATAGGTTTGTTCTTATGCCTGGTGGACACTCATTCGCCAACCTGTATCTGTTTCCTTCTGGATTGATATATTTGCACAAAATTATCCCTCAAATTGTTAATGACTGAATTGATTACAGTCACTTATTAGTGTTTAACTTTTATGATTGTTAGTAGGAAGATAGCAGGTACAGTGAAAATACCATAGGCTCAGAGTAAGATAGATATAGTTTGAGACAAGCCCACCTCTGCGCCCTTCATAGTTGACTTCATTAACCTCTCTGGACTTCAGTTTCATCAATTATAAAATGGATCTAATACTGTCTACTTCCCATGGTGCCTACCTATATAGGAGATAGATAGATAGATAGATAGATAGATAGATAGATAGATAGATGATAGATAGATAGATCCATCCATCCTATCCCGTGTAAATGTTCAGCAAAGGGTAGCTATTATTTTTTATTATTTTTTATTTTTTAAAGATTTTTATTTATTCATGAGAGATACAGCAAGAGAGAGAGGCAGAGACATAGGCCAAGGGAGAAGCAGGTTCCGTGCAGGGAGCCCTATATGGACTCGATCCCGGATCCCAGGATCACACCCTGGGCCAAAGGCAGATGCCCAACCGCTGAGCCACCCAGGCGTCCCATGTAGCTATTATTATTTATATCTTATTATATAAATATACTTTCATTAGTGTAGTTATTATCTGTATGCTCTCTTTATTATGAGTATTAGAAAAAGCTAGTACATACAGGAAATCTTAGTATCTTTAGCCTTTCTCAACCAATTTTGGGGGAGAACTAAGTGCTGATGCTTTAAAACATCCATTGTCTGTAATTAGTTAACTTCACATTATTTTCTATGTTCTGTGGTTCAGATGAGGAACCACAGAAGAAAAAGGTAACATGGAAAATAGAAGAGAATAGAGAACATTCTAAGGAAATGTAAAATTCAAAAAATTTGTTATAGAGATTCAGGGCCTTTAAGAGGTGTGCCTGACAGGAAACAACAAATGTTGGAGAGGATGTGGAGAAAAGGGAACCCTCTTACACTGTTGGTGGGAATGTGAACTGGTGCAGCCACTCTGGAAAACTGTGTGGAGGTTCCTCAAAGAGTTAAAAATAGACCTGCCCTACGACCCAGCAATTGCACTGTTGGGGATTTACCCCAAAGATTCAGATGCAATGAAACGCCGGGACACCTGCACCCCGATGTTTCTAGCAGCCATGTCCACAATAGCCAAACTGTGGAAGGAGGCTCGGTGCCCATCGAAAGATGAATGGATAAAGAAGATGTGGTTTATGTATACAATGGAATATTACTCAGCCATTAGAAACGACAAATACCCACCATTTGCTTCAACGTGGATGGAACTGGAGGGTATTATGCTGAGTGAAGTAAGTCAATCGGAGAAGGACAAACAGTGTATGTTCTCATTCATTTGAGGAATATAAATAATAGTGAAAGGGAATATAAGGGAAGGGAGAGGAAATGTGTGGGAAATATCAGAAAGGGAGACAGAACATAAAGACTCCTAACTCTGGGAAACGAACTAGGGGTGGTGGAAGGGGAGGAGGGCGGGGGGTGGGGGTGAGTGGGTGACGGGCACTGAGGGGGACACTTGACGGGATGAGCACTGGGTGTTATTCTGTATGTTGGTAAATTGAACACCAATAAAAAATTTATTAAAAAAAAAAAGAGGTGTGCCTGAAAGAATGTAGGACTGAAAGTATCTCTTATTCATCACTGTGTCCCTAAGTTCAACGTGAACCTAGCACAGAGTAGATACTAATAAATATTTATTGAATTATTGAAATAAATGAGTGAGTGATCAATGGCATGTGGTGAGATAACACTAAATGTTTCTGTGAAGACTGTTCACCTAAACAATTAGTAAGACCATTTTTGAAAACAGCTCTATACTACATCTGTATACCGACATGCATTGATGTATACCTCCTGCTTGTGTCCATCTGTTCAAGAGTCTCTTTTTCAGACATTGTATCTCTTTGATCACAGTCCTTATACTTTAGGCCATGTTTTGGCTAGTAAAGTAACACATACTTATGATAATTATAACAGGAGTGGCAGTTTACAATGCCAGACAGTCTGCTAAATGCTTTACAGTAGCTTATGATAGATATGACAGTGTGGCCTGGGGGAAGAGCCAAAATGCAAACCAGGCAATTGACATCAGAGCCCATGCTCCTCAGAACTCTGCTGCCCTACCTCCCTGTGCTAGGAAGACAAAGAAGAGACTAAATTAACCACGCTCTGTACTTGCTGCTCACTATTCTTAGGGTAAGCTACAGACAGAAATAGCCAGAAACCTCCTATCCGGAATGAAATATGTAGTGAGCCTCTGTGGCTTTTCACCATGCAGCATCTCTCCCTTTTTCCAATGAGGCCAGTCCTCCGATTTAGCTTTTGAAAATTACTCTTCCTCCATTGAAGTCTAGTGGACTAGTAGAAGGAACTCAGTCTTCAGTTTTAGCAGATTGCTCCTTAATAATTTTCTTATTTCCTAAATAATGAAATCAAGAATCTAAAAAGTATTGTGCTCTAGTGACTTCTAGGAGACATAAAGTACTATTCTTGGGAGAATTATGAACATTTGCTTGCCTCAAAACTGCTGTATTCCCTATATCCAAGATCATGGGGGGGAAATTATAGGTCCTCAGAGAATCCCTGTGGGTGAGTGGTTGGGTGTATGCATGGACAGTTGAGTGGACAAGCAAGCTAAGGGTGTCATAGTGCTGAGACAGAATTTGCATAAATGCCAGTCTACACAGCCCATCCCTGTGTATGGTGCACAACCACACAGCACATACACTGAATCCCAGCCGTATTGATTTAGGTCCATTGGATTTATTTCTAATCCTATCGTTTTGAAAATACCTGTTTTGTTTGCAATATTCACACAGGCCTTTTTGTTACTTAATTGTGACATTTAACTATCATATATGTTATGAGCACTAATGGTTAAAGAATATGTATGGAATTTTGATTCTCATTTTTGTATTTAAAAAAGTTTTGATAGCATGACTATAGAAAATTGGAAAATGTTTTTTAGTGCTCAAATGTATGATTCCATTTCCCTAATATAAATACTAATGTCATCTATTATCTTTCCACTGCTTTTCTACATGCTTATAAAAGTATTTTAAATACTTTTGAGATCGTATCTGCAAAATTATCTTTATGATGTAAATTGCTTTTCATGACAAGGGAGGTGGAAAGGTTGTGCTTCAGCTTTCTCTTACTTTCCATGACACTGCTGCCTTTACCTGCAGTAAGTGTTGGAGGCTAGAGACCTGAAATTATATCAAAGAAATTAAGGATAACTAATATAGTGACTAAATGCAATATTTCTTTGATATAAGAAGGCAGGATCCTAGTGTTAGAAAAATCAAATCTCTTCTCAACTTAAATACGTTAACTTCAGTAATCGTACCCGAAGTTATTTCTTCTTTAAAAATTCATGTTTTTCTTTTCTCCCTCTCTCTCTCTCTCTCTCTCTCTCGAGAGAGAGAGAGAGAGAGAGAGAGAACAAGAGCATGGGCGGCAGGGGCAGAAGGAGAGAGAGGATCCTAAGCAGGCTTGGCACCCAGCACAGAGCCCCCCAACACAGGACTAAATCTCACAACCCTGAGATCATGAACTAAGCCAAAATCAAGAGTCCGATGTTTAACCATCTGAGCCACCCAGGCACCCTATAAAAACTCATGTTTTTCTATTAAAGAATAATGTAAGTTATAATATATAATAGAAAGGCTTGAGATTTTATCTTTTTAGTAGGAAAATAGGTTTATCCTTTTTTTTCCCCACTAAAAAGTACCAATCTAAATTTTCATTCTTAATCATGGTTATCATATTAGCCTATACAATTAATATGTTTGTTTCTACCTTTTTCATATAGTTTTGAGTTTCTGTTTTTATTTTAGCAATCTTATTGAAACTTCTTTAATCTCTTCATACCTTTTCCTATAAATAGGTCACAAATTATAAAACAAATGTATTTTGGATGTATAGATGGTTTTAATTTTTAAATAAAATAATTTATTTTTTCACATGGATAAAACCATGATACAGGCCTCTTTTTTCTTTTTCCCCCCCGAGGATGGCCTTTTAATCACAAACTACTTGGCCACAGTCCGGCCTGAAGTTGGAGCCTGAGGTTGGAACATTGGGAGGCAGAGCCCGGGACCCTCCCTGGGAACAGAGCCAGCGATGCAACCCCCCTACCCCCACCCCCGTCACTTCTACCCCCCAGCCAGGGGCTCTCAGGTTAACACCGAACTCCTGATGGCCCTTCTGGGGAGAAGTACGGGGACGGGGCCCGGCTCTGCCGTGAGGGCGCAGCAGCTGTCCCCGGGCCAGGCCAGGGCTCCCCCTCAGCGGGCGGCCACCCCCTGGCCTACACGATGCCCTCGGGGCGCTTGCTTCTCCACACCACCAGCATCATCACCAGCAGGGTCACCAGGATGGGCACCACGATGAAGGGGCACAGGATGCTCCGGGGAGGGTCACACACGGCCCTGCCGGACGTGGGGCAGTTTCTGAAGTAGCGCTGGTGCACGGCGACAAAGAACTTGTCCACGGCGGCGTTCGGCCAGAAGCAGTCCAGCTGGTCCGCCACGTGCCGGGTGCAGTCCGTGAGCTCCCCGTAGCTCCTGATGGTCTTGGCCCAGTCGCACCACAGCGTCTTCCCGATGGCCTCCATGCTCACCTTGAAGCGGGTGAGGCACAGCTCCTGGAGGAGAGCGCCGTAGTCGGCGTCCTGGCAGGCCGTGGCCACGAGGAGGTGGTGCACCAGCAGCAGCCAGACGCTGCGTCGCGGGAGGCCGCGCAGGCTCCGAGCCATGGCGCGCGCCTTTTTTTTTTTTTTCCTGGAAAGTCATTTTAATTAGCTTACACAGGCGGCAAAGAGGGAGACATGGAAGCTGACCTGATGGGCTGTGCTTCAGACACTGCCAGGTCTCCCTCCTCCTGGATCCCAAAAGGATTAGCAGCAGCTCTCTAAGAGGCCCCAGGCCTCCGACAGCAAAGACAGAGGACAGTCAGCCCCAGAAAACTGATGGGAAAGTCGTGGGTTATGGGTGCTCAACGTTAAGCGGACGAGGGTGGTGGAAGGAGTGAGTGTGGACTCACACAGGGCTCTCTGAGGCTCCATCCAGCAGGGCTGTGTTTAAGTCTGGGTCAGGCAGAGGAAAGAGCCACAGAGAAAAGCTGAGAGCCCCAGAGGAGGGGCAAAGGCCCTGGGGCAGACAGAGCCATGGACAATACCCACCGCAAGCTTAGGCAAGGCCCCTGCAACACCCCTTGCAAACAAAGCCATCCACACAGTTCAGGGGCCTTGGTCTCTACAAGGCCTGTGTCAGGTTTTATCCTGATAAAACCTCTTTATTTTATTTTTTATGTTTTTATTTAAATTCCATGAATTAACACACAGTGTGGTATTAGTTTCAGGTGTACAACACAGTGATTCAACACCCATACAACACCCAGTGCTCATCACAAGTACTTTCCTTAATCCCCATCATCTATTTCTCCAATCCCCCACCCATATCCCCTCTGGTCACCACCAGATTCTTCTCTATATTTAAGTGTCTGTTTCCTGGTTTGTGTGTCTCTCTTTTTTTCTTCCCTTTGTTCGTCTGTTTTGTTTCTTAAATTCCACAAGTGACTGATATCATATATTTGTCTTTGTCTAACGTTTGACCTATTTTTGATACACATATCTCCATTTATTTTACTTTTATAGCTGCTAGCATTCTAACACCTTCTATATTTCTTTTTTATTTTAATGGAGTTTCAACTTGCCAACATATAGCATAACACCCAGTGCGCATCCCATCAAGTGCTCCCCACAGTGACCGTCACCCAGTCACCCCCAACCCGCGCCCACCTTCCTTTCCACCACCCGTTGTACGTTTCCCAGAGTTAGCTGTCTCTCATGTTCTGTCTCCTTTTCTGTCTCCTTTTCTGATATTTCCCACTCATTTCCCCTTTATTCCCTACCACTATTTTTTATATTCCCCAAATGAATGAGACCATATAATGTTTGTCCTTCTACGATTGACATATTTCACTCAGCATAGTATGCTCCAGTTCCATCCACGTTGAAGCAAATGGTGGGTATTTGTCGTTTCTAATGGCTGAGTAATATTCCATTGTATACAGAGACCACATCTTTATCCATTCATCTTTCGATGGACACCGAGGCTCCTTCCACAGTTTAGCTATTGTGGACATTGCTGTTAGAAATATCAAGGTGCAGGTATCCCAGCCTTTCACTGCATCTGTATCTTTGGGGTAAATCCCCAGCAGTGCAATTGCCGGGTCGTAGGGTAGCTCTATTTTTATCTCTTTGAGGAACCTCCACAGTTTTCCAGAGTGGCTGCATCAGTTCACATTCCCACCAACAGTGCAAGAGGGTTCCCCTTTCTCCACATCCTCTCCAACATTTGTTGTTTCCTGCCTTGTTAATTTTCCCCATTCTCACTGGTGTGAGGTGGTATCTCACTGTGGTTTTGATTTGTATTTTCCTGATGGCAAAAAAAATAAAAAAAGTAAACGTTTGATAGTGTTCCCCTGGGAGCCATCTGGCCCTGGACTTTTGTGTCTTGGGAGGTTTTTGATGACTGCTTCAATTTCCTCCCTGGTTATTGGCCTGTTCAGGTTTTCTATTTCTTCCTGTTCCAGTTTTGGTAGTTTGTGGTTTTCCAGAAATGAGTCCATTTCTTCTAGATTGCCTAATTTGTTGGTGTATAGCTGCTCATAATATGTTTTTAAAATCGTTTGTATTTCCTTGGTGTTGGTGGTGATCTCTCCTTTCTCATTCATGATTTTATTAATTTGAGTCTTTTCTTCTAAGACTTCTTCTTTTTAATAAGGCTGGCTAATGGCTTATCTATCTTATTAATTCTTTCAAAGAACTAACTCCTAGTTTTGTTAATCTGTTCCATAGTTCTTCTGGTCTCTATTTCATTGAGTTCAGCTCGAATCTTTATTAACTCTCTTCTTCTACTGGATGTAGGATCTATTTGCTATTTTTTCTCCAGCTCCTTTAGGTGCAAGGTTAGCTTTTTGTATTTGAGTTCTTTCCAGTTTTTGGATGGATGCTTGTATTGCGATGTATTTCCCCCTCAGGACTGATTTTGCTGTATCTCAAAGATTTTGAATGGTTGTATCTTCATTCTCATTAGTTTCCATGAATCTTTTAAATTCTTCTCTAATTTCCTGGTTGACCCTTTCATCTTTTAGCAGGATGGTCCTTAACCTCCATGTGTTTGAAATCCTTCCAAACTTCTTCATGTGATTTAGTTCTAGTTTCAAAGCATTATGGTCTGAAAATATGCAGGGTACAATCCCAATCTTTTGGTATCAGTTAAGACCTGATTTGTGACCCGGTATGTGGTCTATTCTGGAGAAAGTTCCATGGGCACTTGAGAAAAGTGTGTATTCAGTTGTGTTTGGATGTAAAGTTCTGTAAATATCTGTGAAATCCATCTGGTCCAGTGTATCATTTAAAGCTCTTGTTTCTTTGGAGATGTTGTGCTTAGGAGACCTGTTGATTGTAGAAAGTGTTACATTCAAGTCACCAAGTATAAGTGTATTATTATCTAAGTATATCTTAACTTTGGTTATTAATTGATTGATATACTTGGCAGCTCCCACATTCGGGGCATAAATATTCATGATTGTTAGGTCCTGTTGTTGGATAGATCCTTTAAGTATGATATAGTATCCCTCTTCATCTCTTACTACAGTCTCCGGGATAAACTTTAGTTTATCTGATATAAGGATGGCTACCCCTGCTTCTTTTGAGGACCATTTGAATGGTAAATGGTTCTCCAACCTTTTATTTTCAGGCTGTAGGTGTCCTTACCTCTAAAATGAGTCTCTTGTAGACTGCAAATAGATGGGTCTTGCTCTTTTATCCAGTCTGAAACCCTTCGCCTTTTGATGGGGTCATTAAGCCCATTCACGTTCAGAGTTACTATTGAAAGATGAATTTAGGGATCCCTGGGTGGCGCAGCGGTTTGGCGCCTGCCTTTGGCCCAGGGTGTGATCCTGGAGACCCGGGATCGAATCCCACGTCAGGCTCCCGGTGCATGGATCCTGCTTCTCCCTCTGCCTGTGTCTCTGCCTCTCTCTCTCTCTGTGTGACTATCATAAATAAATAAAAATTAAAAAAAAAAGATGAATTTAGTGTCATCATGATACCTATTCAGTCCCTGTTTTTGTGGATTGTTCCCTTGGGCTTCCTCTTTCTATTACAGAATCCCCCTTCATATTTCTTGCAGAGCTGGCTTGGTGGTCACATTCAGTTTCTGCCTATCTTGGAAGCTCTTTATCTCTACTTCTATTCTGAATGAGAGCCTTGCTGGATAAAGGATTCTTGGCTGCAGGTTCTTCTCATTTAGGACCCTGAATATATCCTGCCAGCTCTTTCTGGCCTGCCAGGTCTCTGTGGAGAGGTCTGCTGTTAATCTAATATTTCTCCCCATAAAAGTTAGAGATTTCTTGTCTCTTGCTGCTTTAAGGATCTTCTCTTTATCTTTGGAATTGCAAGTTTCACTATTAAATGTCGAGGTGTTGAGCGTTTTTTATTGATTTTAGGTGGGGATCTCTCTATCTCCTGGATCTGAATGCCTGTTTCCCTTCTCAAGTTAGGAAAGTTCTCAGCTATGATTTGTTCAAATACATATTCTTTGACCTCTGTCCCTTTTGGCACCCTTGGGAACCCCAATTAAATGTAGATTTTTCCTTCTGAGGCTGTCATTTATTTCCCTTAGCCTATCCTCATGATCTTTTAATTGTTTTTCTGTTTTTTTCCTCAATTTCCCTCCTTGCCATCAACTTGTCTTCTGTGTCATTCACTCATTCTTTTACCTCATTAACCCTCGTTAGGACCTCTAGTTTGGATTGCATCTCTTTTAATTGAGTTTTAATTTCTGCCTGATTAGATCTAAATTCTGCAGTCATGAAGTCTCTTGAATCCTTTATGCTTTTTTCTAGAGCCACTAGTAGCTTTATAATTGTGCTTCTCAATTGGCTTTCTGACATTGAATTATAATTCAAATTTTTTGACTCTGTGAGAGAGAGGACTGTTTCTGATTCTTTCTTTTGAGGTGAGTTTTTCCTTCTAGTCATTTTGCTCAGTGCAGAGTGGCCAAAAAAAATTTGTACTGGAAAAAGGAGAAAAAGAGAGAAGAGAAAAAAGAAAAGAAAAAAGAAGAAAATAAAAGGGGGGGGGAAGCAAACAAAACAAAAAAACAAGGGGGAGTATCCTCTGATTCTATATACTGTAAATCCCTCGACTTCCCCTGGAACTTTCCAGTGCTGCTTGGTCAATAACTTGCTTTCCCCCTGTCCATCTAGCTGGTCTTCTGGGGGAGGGGCCTGCTGTGCTGATTCTCAGGTGTGAGCACCTGGGGTAGCTTCTCAGCCTGGTGCACGGCTCAGTGGGAGTTGTTTTTCCTGTTTATCCTGTGAGGCCACTGTGAGGCTCAGTGGGGGTTGTTTATCCTGTGAGGCCCCAGAAGGAACAACAGTGGCTGCAGCCAGCTCTCCAGCCTTGGAGTCAGCTCCCGCAGTAACTACCTCAGCTCCCAGTCCGCAGGGGCCTGGATGCTCCGGGGGCGGAGGCTGCTGATCTGCACAGCTCCCTGCCGCCCGGTGGTGGCAGGAGCGTCCTGGCTGTCCTGGGCCCTCAGGCCTCTGCCTATCCCGGGGGGGAACACCGGATATGGGCTATGTCCCCCGGTGCCCTGGGCTCCAGGACCTGCGCTGATGGAATTGCGCTCGCCGGGGCGCACAGCCCCCTCTGCCTGAGCCACAGCCAGAGCTGCTCCCGGGCCCCCCCCGCAAGCGCTCCAGCCCTTTAGGGAGCTTGGCTGCGGTATGTGGTGTACTCTCCCCCCCGGGGTGCAGGTCCTCTGTTAGAGCCTGAGGGCATCCCCGCCCCTCCTGGAATCCTGCTTCAACTCCCTGTGAGCACCTTTCTTTCTGGGAAGATTGGTGAAGCTCCTGTTTCTCTGGGATGGGGCTTTCCTGTCCTGGGGGTACTCGCCCTGTGGCCTTAGCCCGGGCCCTCCTGGGGCCCCTACCCCTTGGTTGCTTTTTATTTCTTTATTCCCACCCCCACCCCCCCACCCCCGTCTTCCTACCTTGATAGAAGCGTGAACTCAAAAACAAACAAAAAAAAGAAGAAGAAGCGTGAACTCTTCTCACTGTAGCATTCCAGCTGTTCTCTCTTTAAATCTCAGGCCTAATTCGTAGGTTTTCAGGGTGATTTGAAAGTTATCTAGGTAATTTGGTGGGGACAGGCGACTTGGGGACCCTACTCTTCCGCCATCTTCTATTTTATTTTAAATAATGGTAGTTTTATCCACAGAAAGAGCCTACAGAATTAGTTTTGCTAGCATTTTCTAAAAGTAGTTCATAGTCTAGTTGAAGAGAAAAATATATATACTTCTTTCATTGTCTATGGGATACTTTTGCCAGATGCAGTAATTTATAATCCTAGTGTTCGAGTGTATAGTAAGGTCACCAAGAAGCTCTGAAAGCCTGATGAGAGTTATAGATCCTCTCCTCAAAAAAAAAAATCATACATGAACACACATACATACTGTTGTAAGCAATTTTGGAGTCCACAGCCCCATAACTCCATTTGACTCCAGGTTTAGAGAGTGAGAAAAGAGCTAAAACATTTACTGAACATAAATTATGTACCATATTTGAACCCAGGTCTCTGACTGTCTTGAGTTATTTACACTGCCTCATATTGCCTGCCCTAGTTAGTCACTAATCACCATCTCTTATTCTTGCCTCCCCAAATTATACCAGAAATTCCAAATATGGGGTATTTTTTTTAGGAGTAATACTCCTTGGCTACAGTTTCATATAAAGTTTCTTAAGGTATTGGCTAATATGTGCTAAGGTCTGTACTATAACCAGTGTCAGTATTAAATTGAAAATGAGATAAAAACTCAAACATACCTTTCTTTGGGTTCAGTATCTTTTGGAGGCAATTTTTTATGTGTTGAATTACAAATCTGCTTGGACCCTGAATAATTTTTTCATCCTAATGAAAGTAATGCTTGACTGAGTCTTGAGCATACTTGTAGGATTGGGAGGAAGAGAAAAAACACGACTTATTAATGATCTATAGAAAATATATCCTTAACGAACTCAAACACTCTCTTATAGACATGATACTGAATGGATTCTTTTTACCATCACAAGAGGAAACTTCTTGGTGATTAAAATTGTCAGTCTTAAAATCTCCAGCCCCATTTATTTACCTTAGGTGAGCACAGTTAGGTATTACTGGATAAAAGCATGTCCCTGTTGGGGTAGTGTCTTAATCTCTGTCCACAAGGTCATGGCAGTTATGAGCTTCCAGTTACATAAAGAAAGATGAGTAATCTGAGGACATGGCATGCTGAGTGTGTTCTTTCTTTTTACTAGACATTTGGGCCTGGATTTGGTGCCTCGAAAGGACTTTGAAGTAGTGGATTCAGACCAGATTAGTGTCTCGGATCTCTATAAAATGGTAAGAAATCTACACAGAGTATGCGTGTTCCTGTACACCTCGTTTTTTTATCATTTTTTCCTCCTTTTTCATCCCTAGTTATACTATGAAACAATATTGCTAAAGTTGTTCCTTTGTCAGTCCCACTGTAGGTAAGGGGTCTTCCTTATTTTGACACAACATACCACCTTAGTTTTCTAAATGGCATTACTGTGTAATGCTGTACCATAATATCCAGGGGTCATTTATTTGTTTGTTTTTCTGGTGAATGGAGCTCCTTCAGCCTCTAGAAGTTACCAAAATTCTTTCTCTCCCCACTTCTTAAAAATAGAAGGCAGTTGAAGCTGTAAAGAGCCAATTTATTGGTTAATGTAATGATTAAACCTAGAAATAAGGTACCAATATTTCTAAGTGAGACAGACCTGATACATCCTTAGCTGTCTGTTGGCTGTTATTAAAATGTATTGAGTTAATTGACGATCAAGATTATATTTTACAGGCTGAATGAGAAGTAACTAAAAGAAAGGTAAAAACTTTTAAGGTAAAACAAACATCAGAAACTTCTGGCGACTATTATGCTTAGACTAAGGGACTGAGTAAAACCTTTGAGGAGTTATGTATTTGAGAAGTATCTACTGGTGTGACAAAAATCTGTGAAGGCATTTGAGCCGAGGAATTACATGATCTGGCTTATATTTTAAATGGCTCCCTCCAGCAGATGTATGCAGAAGGACTGGAGTGGGGCAAGAATGGAAGCAGGGAGCAGTAATTCAAACAAAAATATTTTAATTTTCAGTATTTAGGCTAGAGTTGGAACAAAGAAGATAATAAATTGTTGGATTCTGAATGTGTGTTGGAGATAAATCCATTTGGAGTTGTTAATAGATTGATTTGGTATGTGTCTACAAAAAGAGAAAGGTCAGAGAAGAATGACTCTCATGTTTTGATCTTCCCGACTTTGATCTTAAAAAGTGGAATAGGAAATATTGTGGGAGAAGCAGGTTTGGGAATATAGCAGTGGGAATCAGTGTATTGGTTTGGTTTTTCCTTTCAAGTTTGAGATGACTTTTAAACTGCCAAACTGAGATGGTGAAAGTCTGGACCTCAGAAGTGAAGTTCAGATATAACAATTTCAGTCATCAGAGTATATGTGGTATTTAAAGCTGTTGAAGGAGTTGACCACTCCCTTCGCTAGATCTCCATACAGTGAAACCCAGCGTTAGCAGATCCTACATAGCACTTCCAGACAGCCAAGAATCAATAAACATTGAAGCAAACCTCCCACATAAAAGTTAGAGACCAGAACAAATACATGTGAAAAGAACTTGGAAGAAACAGACAAGTCAGTAGAAGAATATGGTGGTTGCTGTCTGCAAAGAGAAATGAGGAAACAACCAGGAAACTGGAGCAATCTAAGAAGCAATCGAAGAAGCTCTAGAAAATTACAAATGAGATAACTGGGATAAACTCGACATAAAGATTAGAAAATAGGATGACAGCAACAAAAAGTTAGCAATAGGAGAGAAATGTTAGAGGTTTGGTCCAAGAGGTCCAATATCCAGATAATGGAGTTTCAGAAGAGAAAATAGAGAAAAAGAAAGAAAATTACCAAAGAAATCTTATTAAAAACTTTTCCAGGGTGGTGATATCACCAAGATGGTGGAATAGGAGTTTTCCATCCTCTGCTCCCCATGAAGATCAGTAATTCGGCACAAATGAAAAATAGCTCTGGGAGAGCTCAGAAGAAAGCTTTCACTTAAGAAGCTTCAGTAACACAGTAGAGCAAAACCTAAGAATAACCATAAAAAAGGGTAAGAAGAACAATTTCATTTTCCTGCATCATTCCATACCCCAAACTGGTACTGCTCAGCACCAAGAAAGAACTCCCTGGCTTAGGGATGCCTGGGTGGCTCAGTGGTTGAGCGTCTGACTTTGGCCTGGAGTGTGATCCTGGAGTCACGGGATCAAGTCCCACATCGGGCTCCTCGTAGGGAGCCTGCTTCTCCCTCTGCCTGTGTCTCTGCCTCTCTGTTTCTCTGTGTCTTTTATGAATAAATAAATAAAATAAAAATCTTAAAAAAAAAAGAAAAAGAAAAGAAAGAGCTCCCTGGCCTAAAGCAGTTCTCCTTGAGTCCTTGAGCTACCAGCTTCCCAGCCCTTTAGGCCACTGTACAAAGACCCACTTTAGTTTTACCCCACCTAGAGCCTGGCAAAGCTGATACATCTAGAGATAGGTAGGAACAAGGAAAAGGGTAGGGGCTACCCATGTCAGCCATACAGTGAGAGTGACCATCGTTCCAACTGGGCTGCTCCACATAGGATCCCAGCATCCTTCAATGCTGGACTTCAACAATCCTTATAGATGCTGCAAACTCCCTCAGCTTTCATCCCTGAGGACCTCGTCATGGATCCCAGCAGACTGCTCACAGAGGACCCCAGCATCTCTCACCTTTGAAGAAACCAATGGCCAGCAAAGCTGCCACAGAACCCCTGCAGATTTTTTTTTACCAAGTTTTTCACTCCATAGGACTTTGCATTCACAGATGCCAGCCCCCTGACCATCTCATGCTCTCTCCCTACCCCTTGCTGGGGCATGAAATATGCAGCAGCCAGCTGTAGCCTCTGTGGCTATGAATATGTAATATGCCAGCCTAGACTCCCAAGGCTGACCCTCACAGTTATGTATATGTTCATGCCTAGCCCATGCAACTGTATACCTGCACACTGCTGGCCTGACTTCCATCACTGGCCTCCATTGTCATGCATGCTCCCATGGTGAGCTCCTGTAGACAGAGAAGTGTATACAGCAGCCAAGGCCCCCACAGCCGCTTATGGACCCATATCTGCCCTTGACATTTGTCAATGGCCTGCATCACTGGGCTCACCTAAAGCTAGCCCCTGCAAGTATGTATCTGCATACTGCCAACCCAACTCCTTTCCCAGTCCTGCTAGCCAAGAATACTTTACCCAGGAAAGTTGTCCTTCAGAAATAAAGGAGATATAAGGATTTTCTCCGACAAAAGCTGAGAGAGTTCAAAACTACCAGATCTGCCTTACAAGAAATGCTGCAAGTTCTTCAAGCTGAAATGAAAAAAAAAAATAGTAGCATGAAAACTGATGGAAAGATAAAACACAATGGTAAAGGTAAGTATATAGTCAAAATCACAATACTCCAATACTGTAGTGTGGTGGTTTATAACTCTAGTATAAAGATTAAGGGACATGGGACACCTGGGTGGCTCAGTGGTTGAGCATCTTCCTTTGGCTCAGGTCATGATCCCAGGGTCCTGAGATCGAGTTCTGCTTCGGGCTCCCCATGGGGAGCCTGCCTCTCCCTCTGCTTATGTCTCTGCCTTTCGCTCTGTGTCTCTCACAAATAAATAAAATCTTTTTTAAAAAAGGTTAAGGGACAGAAAAATTTTAAATAACTATAGCTAACAGAAAAATAGGCACATAGATCAATGGAACAGAATAGTAAAACCCACAAATGGACCCACAGCTATATGGTCAACTAATCTTTGACAAAGCAGGAAGAATATCCAATGGAAAAAAGGTAGTCTCTTTAATAAATGATGTTGGGGAAACTGGACAACAACATGCAGAAGAATGAAGCTAGACTGCTTTCTTACACTATACACAAAAATAAATTCAAAATGGATCAAAGACCTAAATGTGAGACCTAAAACCTTAGAGGAGAACACAGGCAGAAACCTCTTTGACACTAGCCATAGCAGCTCCTTACTAGACATATCTCCGGAGGCAAGGGAAACAGAAGAAAAAATGAACTGCTGAGGCCTTATCAAGATAAAAACTTCTGCATGGTGAAGGAAACAACAAAACTAAAAGGCAGCCTTCAGAATGAGAGAAGATATTTGCAAATGACATATCTGATAAAGGGTTAGTATCCAAAATCTATAAAAAAAAAAGTATCAAATTCAACACTCAAAAAAGAAATAATTCAGTTAGGAAATGGGCAGAAAACATGAATAAACACTTTTCCAAAGAAGACATCTAGATGCTTAATATCACTCATCATCAGGGCAATAGAAATCAAAACTACAGTGAGATATCACCTCACACCAATCAGAATGTCTAAAATCAACACAGGAAACAGGTGTTGGCTAGGATGTGGAGGAAAGGGAATACTGCTGGTAGGAATGCAAACTGATGCAGCCACTCTGCAAAATAGCATGGAGGTTCCTCAAAAGTTAAAAATAGAAATACTCTATGACCCAGCAGTTGCACTACTAGGTATTTACCCAGGAGATACAAAAATACTGATTTGAAGGGGCATATGCACCCTGATGTTTATAGCAGTGTTATCAACAATAGCCAAATTATAGACAGAATCTGAATATCCTTTGATGAATGGATAAAAAGATGTTATATATATATATATTATATATACCAAATGGTTTCACTGATATATGGAATTTAAGAAAACAAAACAGATGAACATAAGGGAAGAAAAATAGAGAGAGGGAGGCAAACCATAAGAGGTGCTTAACTATAGAAAACAAACTGAGGGTTGCTGGAGGAGAGATAGGTGGAGGATGGGCTAAATGAATGATGGATATTAAGGAGGGCACTTGTTGTGATGAGTACTGGGTGTTGTATGTAAGTTACAGTTCACTAAATTCTACTCCTGAAACCAGTATTACACTATATGGTAACTAACTAGAATTTAAATAAAAATTTGAAACATGAAAAAGTAACTGTAGCTAATATAATTTGCTAATGGTTACATAATATAAAAATATAAATTGGAACATCAAAAATGTAAAGAGGGAGGGGTTGTGTAAAAGGGTCGAGATTTTGTATGGGATTGAAGTTGAGTTGTAATCCTCTTAAAAAAGACTGTTACAGTTATAAGATGTTTTATGTAAGCTTCATGTAACCAGAAAGCAAAAACCTACAGTAGATACATGCAAAATAAAGAGAAGGGAATCAAAGCATACCACTATGGGAAAACATCAATTCACAAAGAAAGACAGCAAGAGAGCTGAGGACAGTAATAAAGGAACTACAGAAAGAGCTAAGAAATAATTTTTTTTTTGGAAAACAGGTTTTTTTTAATGGCAATAATTAATTCTTCCCTATCATTAATTACTTTAAATGTAAATGGTTTAAATTTTTCAATCAAAGATATAAAGTGGCTAAATAGGTTAAAAAATGATCGAAGAATATGTTACTTACAACAGACTTCCTTTAGCTTTGAGGACACATATAGGCAGAAAGTAAAGGGATAGAAAAAAGATATTCCACTTAAATGGAAACCAAAAGATGGCAGTGGTAGCTATTCTTATATCAGACAAAATAGACTTTCAGTCAAAAGCTGTAATGAGACAAGGTGATTATATAATGATGAAAGGATCAGTTAACTAAGAACATATGACAGATGTAAATATATGTGTCCCCAACTTCAGAACACCTAAATATAGAAAGCAAACATTAATGAAACTAAAGAGATAAATAGCAATATAATAATAACAGGGATGTCAATACCCCACTTTCAACATTGGATAGATCATCCAAACAGAAAAACATAGACACATTAGACTTGACTTAGGTCCTTATACTTAGGACCAAATGGACCTAACAGACATTTACCACCAACAGATATTCAATCCTAAAACAAAATAGGATCCACATTCTTCTCAAGTGCACATGGAACAGTCTACAGGACAGATCATATGTTAAGCTACAAGATAAGTATTAACAAATTTAAGAAGATTAAAATTATATGAAATATCTTTTCTTATGACAATGATTATTTGAAACTAGAAATCAATAACAGAAAGAAAGCTGGAAAATTCACAAATGTATGAAAATTAAGCACCACACTCCTGAATAACCAGTGGGTCGCAGAAGAAATCAGAGAAATTTTTTTTAAAAAAGCATCTTGAGACAAAAAAATGGAAACACAGCATGCTAAAAATTTATTAAACATTAAATAAAGCAATTCTAAGAGGAAAGTTTACAGTAATAAATGCCTGCATTAAAAAAAAAGAAAAATTTCAACTGAACTTAATAGCTCAAAGAACTAGAAAAAGAACAAAGTCCAAAATTAGCAGAAGGAAGGAGATAAAGTCCTGCTAAGAATATAGAAAATGGATAGAAAAACAATAGAAAAGATCAAGAAAGTAAACTAAGATTTGAAGGGTTTGTTTTTTTGTTTTGTTTTGTTTTTAGAAAAGATAAAATTGAAAAACCTTTAGCTAGACTTACCAAGGAAAGAAGAGAACTCAAATAAAATTGTAGATGAAAGAGAACATTGCAATTGATACAACAGAAATACAAATGATTATAAGAGAGTAGTATGAATAATTATATGCCAACAAATTGGACAGTCTAGATAGAAACATACAACTTACCAAGACTAAATCAAGAAGAAATAGAAAACGGACTAGTAACAAGTAAGGAGAGCAAATCAGTAATCAAAAACTTCCCAACAGGGCAGCCCCGGTGGCGCAGCAGTTTGGCGCTGCCTGCAGCCTGGGGTGTGATCCTGGAGACCCGGGATCGAGTCCCACATCGGGCTGCCTGCATGGAGCCTGCTTCTCCCTCTGCCTGTGTCTCTGCCTCTCTCTCTGTGTGTCTATGAATAAATAAATAAAATCTTTAAAAAAAAAAAAACTTCCCAACAAAAGCTGAGGACCAAATGGCTTCATGGGTGAATTCTGTTGAACATTTAAGAAGACTGAATACCAGTCCTTCTCAAACTCTTCCAAAAAAAATTGAAGAGGAGGGAACCTTCCCAAATTTATTTTATATAAGGCCAACATTACCCTGATACCAAAAGTTAGATAAGGACACTACAAGAAATCTACAGACCAAAATCTGTATGAATAGAGGTGCAAAAAAATCTCAACAAGGGATCCCTGGGTGGCGCAGCGGTTTGGCGCCTGCCTTTGGCCCGGGGCGCGATCCTGGAGACCCGGGATCGAATCCCATGTCGGGCTCCCGGTGCATGGGGCCTGCTTCTCCCTCTGCCTATGTCTCTGCCTCTCTCTCTCTCTCTGTGACTATCATAACTAAATAAAAATTAAAAAAAAATCTCAACAAAATACTAGCAAATCAGATTCAACAGCTTATTAAAAGGATCATACACCATGAACAAGTGGGATTTATTCCTAGAATTCAAGGATTGTTCAGCATAAAGGTGATACACCACATTAATGAAATGATACATTGAAATCATAGGATCATCTCAATAGATGCAGAAAAAGCACTTGACAGAATTCAACATCCTAACATGATAAAAAAAAAATTGAACACCTGAGTGGCACAGTTGGTTGAGTGCCCAACTCTTGGTTTCAGCTCAGGTCATGATCTCAGGGTCAGCACAGAGTCTTTTTGGGACTCTCTTTCCCTCTCCCTTTGCCTCTCACTTCTCATCTCGCTCTCTAAAATAATTAAAAAAAAAAACTCTCAACAAAATGGACATAGAAGCAACTTGCCTCAACATAGTAAAGACCATATGTGACAAGCCCACAGCTGACATCATGCCCAATAGTGAAAAGTTGAAAACTTTTCCTCTAACATCAGAAACAGACAAGGGTACCTAATCTCACCATTCCTTTTCAACATAGTATTGGAAGTTTTAGCCAGAGCAATTAGACAAGAAAAAAATAAAAGGCATCCAAGTTGGAAAGGGAGAAGTAAAATTGTTTGTATTTGCATGTGACATGACCTTATATATAGAAAATCCTGAAGTTTGTCCCCCAGAACTGTTAACTATAAATTCAGTTAAGTTTCAGGGATACAAAATCAACACACAAAAGTTAATTGCAAAAGTCAGAATACACTCACAATGAACTATCTGAAAAAGAAATAAAGAAAACAATCCCAATAACAATAGTATCAAAAACAATAAAATTCTTAGGAATAACTTAATCAAGGAACTGAAAGAGCTATACACTAAAAATTATAAGACATTGATGAAAGAAACTGAAGATGATGCAAGTAATTGGAAAGATACCCATGTTTATGAATTGGAAGAAGAAATATTCTTAAAATGTCCATGCTGCATAAATCCATGTATAGATTCAATATAATCCTTATCAAAATGCCAGTGGAATTTTTCAGAAATAGAAAAAAAATCCTAAAATTCAAATGGAACCACAATAGACCCTGTATAGATAAAGCAATCTTGAGAAAGAACAAGGATGGAGGTATCACACTTTCTGATTTCAAATTATATTATAAATTTATAGTAATCAAAATGGTGTGGTACTGGCATAAAAATAGACACACAGACCAATGGAACAGATTTAAGACCCCAGAAGTAAACCCACACATATATGATCAGCTAATATTTGACAAAGGATCCAATAATATTCAATGGGGAAAGGATTGTCTCTTTAGTAAATATTGAGAAAACTGGATATTCACATTCAGAAGAATGAAATTGTGTCTCTGTCTTAAAATCACTCACAAAAATTAACTCTAAATGGATTAAAGCCTTAAATATTAGACCTGAAACTGATCTCCCAGAAGAAAACACAAAGCAAAGCTTCTTGACATTGGTGTTGGCAGTGTTTTTTTGAATATGCCAAAAGCACAACAGTGAAAGTGAAAATCAACAAGTGGGACAACATTAAAACAAAATAGCTCCTATTCAGCAAAAGAAACAATCAACAAAAAAAAAAAAAAAGAAAGAAAGAAACAATCAACAAAATGAAAAGTCAGCCTACAGAATAGGAAAAAATAGGAGTGCCTGGGTAACTCAGTTGGTTAAACATCTGCCTTCAGCTTGGGTTGTGATCCAGGAGTCCCAGGAATTGAGCCTCAGGTCAGGCTCCCAGCTGAACAGGGAGTCTGCCTCTCCCTCTCTCTTTACCCCTACCCCTGCTCCTTTCTCTCACTCTCCTTCAAATAAATAAATAAAATCTTAAAAAAAAAGAATTGGAAAAAATATTCACAAACCATATAGGTGATAAAATTTAATAATCAAAATACACAAGGAACTCCTCAAGTTCAAGAGCAAATAGCAAATAATCTGATTTTTTAAATGGGCAAAGGATCTGACTTTTTTCCAAAGAAGACACAAAAATACATGAAAAGGTACTCAGTATCACCAATCATTAGGGAAATGCAAATCAAAAACACAATGAAATATTACCTCATACCTGTTAGAATGCCTGTCATCAGAAAGACAAGGTACGTACAAACTTTCAGTTATAAAATAAATGATTTAAGATTTGTGTGGAATCAGAAAAGACCCCGAATAGCCAGAGGAATTTTAAAAAAAGAAAACCATATCTGGGGGCATCACAATGCCAGATTTCAGGTTGTACTACAAAGCTGTGTTCATCAAGACAGTGTGGTACTGGCACAAAAACAGACATATAGATCAATGGAACAGAACAGAGAACCCAGAAGTGGACCCTGAACTTTATGCTCAACTAATATACGATAAAGGAGGAAAGACGATCCACTAGAAGAAAGACAGTCTCTTCAATAAATGGTGCTGGGAAAATTGGACATCCACATGCAGAAGAATGAAACTGGACCACTCTCTTGCACCATACACAAAGATAAACTCAAAATAGATGAAAGATCTAAATGTGAGACAAGATTCCATCAAAATCCCAGAGAAGAACTCAGGCAACACCCTTTTTGAACTTGGCCACAGTAACCGGAGAAGGACAAACAGTGTATGTTCTCATTCATTTGGGGAATATGAATAATAGCGAAAGGGAATATAAGGGAAGGGAGAAGAAATGTGTGAGAAATATCAGAAAGGGAGACAGAACATAGAGACTCCTAACTCTGGGAAATGAACTGGGGGTGGTGGAGGGGGAGGAGGGTGGGGGGTGGGGGTGAATGGGTGACGGGCACTGAGGGGTACACTTGACGGGATGAGCACTGGGTGTTATTCTGTATGTTGGTAAATTGAACACCAATAAAAATTAATTTATAAAAAAAAAATAAATAAAATAAAATAAATGATTCATGGAGTGTAAAGTGCATCATAGGAAGTATAGTCAGTAATATTGTAATAACATCAAATGATGACAGAAAGTGACTGCACAACTTTGGTGAACATTTAATAATAGGATTTTTGAATCTGTGTTATAGACATGAAACTAACATGTCATTTATATTACAATAATCAAAAATAAAAGAAACAATTTTTAAAAGATGAGATAAATAACAGCAAGGATGTATAGAAAAGAGAACTCTTAGGGCACCTCAGTGACTTAGTTGGTTGAGTGGCCCACTTACGATTTTGGCTCAGGTCATGATCTCAGGGTCATGAGATTGAACCCTGCATCCTTGGGCTCCACACTTGAATCTACTTGAGATTTTCTCCCTCTGCCCTTCTCCCCACTTGTTGCTTGCTCATTCTCTCTCTTAAATAAATAAACGAATCTTTTTAAAAAAAGAAAGAAAAAAGAACTCTTGTCCTCTGTTGTTGGAAATACAAATTTGTACAGTCACTATAAAAAACAGAATGGAGAATCTTCAAAAAAGAGAAAATAGAACCACCATATGATCTAGCAATTCCGCTTCTGGTTATATATCCAAAGGAATTGAAATCAGGATCTCAAAGAGATAACTGACTTTCTTGTTCATTGCAGCCTTTTTTACAATAACCAAGACACAGAAACAATCTAAGTGTCCATTGATGAGTGAATGGATAAATAAAATATAGTATACATACAATGGAATATTAATCATACATAATAAAGAAGAAAATCCTGCCATTTGTGACAACATGGATAAACCTTTAGAGCATTATACTAAATGAAATAAGCCAGAGAATGACAAACACTGTGATCTCATTTATATATGAAATCTAAAAAAGCTGAACCCAAAAACACAGTAGATTGATGGTTTCCAGGGGCTGGGGAGAAGGGAAAATGAGATATAAGAGGATTAAGTTCTGGGGATCTAATGTGAAGCATGGTGACTGTAGTTAACAGTAGTGTATTTTGTACTTGAAAGTTGTTAAAAGAGTAGACCTTAAATGTTCTCACCATACCAATAACAAAAAGGTAATTATGTCAGATGAAGTATGTAATTAACCTTATCACTTTGCAGTATTATATGTGTATCAAATCATCATGTTCTGTTCCTTAGATTTATATAATGTTTTATGTCAATTATACCTCAATAAAGCTGGAAAAAACTTCTCCAGAACATAGATATGAGTGTCCAGATTGAAAGGGCCTAACAAATATTTAGCACTTAATTATGAAATCTCAGCTCACTAAAGCTGAACGCTTCCAGCAAGAAAAATAAGTCACCTACTAAGGATTTGTCATAAAAATAACATTTGTCTTCCTAGTAGTAACGTTGAAGACTAGAAAATAATGAAATATTGCCTTTAAAATTCTGAGGAAAATAAAATTTGACCTAGAATGTTATTTTTATTCAGCTACATTATCAATCAAATGGGAAAGTAGCCTAAAGAAAATTTTGGTCACCCAAATTATCAAAACAAAAAGTCTCTTTAACCATTTTTCAGGAAACTACTGAAGAATAAATTATTTCTTTAAAATGAAGGAATAAACCAAAAGATGCTGTTATGTGCCATCCAGCAAAAGGATTCTGACTACCAGGAGAGGTGCAAAGAATTCTCAGATTACCATCAGAGGGAGGTTCCAGGATGACATTCATGCAATAGACCTGGAGAGTAACTGATTCAGATGAAGGCAGAGGGCAACCAGGAAACCTCTCCAGGAGGAAAACGAATTCAGACAATATTTGATAGTTTTACCATATGGAGAATGTTTTTCAAAGGTATTTTATTTTAAAAAGAAAAGTATTTTATAGAGTTGTAGGAGGGCATAAGAGAAGATTCTATAGTTTAAATACAACTGAGATTCCAAAGAAAAGCAGAATGTAGTAGAAGAAAGGAAATGTAATTGAAGTACACTATTTGGCTCACCAGTAAACAATATTTAAAAGTTACAATCTTATAAACAAGTTTTAACCAAAACTTGTGAAATATTAGGAAGATAAATGAAGGGAAATTGATTTAAACAGATGTGGAAATCCTTAGCTGCCATTATAAGAAGCCAGTAGGTAAATCTAAAACTAAATGTGACCTTTAGAAATATTCGACAAATTTTAGAAAAAAAGTTGTAAAAAGTTTGAAGTACTTACTTCTAGGAAATAGTACAGGTGAGTAGAGGACTGATAATTTTATTGCAAGGCTTTTAGGGTTATTTAACTTTTAATACTGTATGCTTATATTATGTTTAGCATACTTAAATGTTAATTTTAAAATGTTAACTTACCAAAAAGGCCAAAGAAAAGTTCAAGCCCCTTTTAATTGTTTTCATTTCATTTTGTTTTTTTCTGTATTTTATCCCATGTATTTGCTTTTAGAAAGAACTAGATATAGTGAAGAAAAACCATTTGAAACCAACCTTTTGAAAGTCCATACATTTATTGAAAACCACTTATTTTTATGTTAAATTGCGTACAGTAAATAAATGCTCAGTAAGTGTTTGGGTTATATTTTAAATTTATCAACAAGTTTCAAAGGAATAACCATTTAGAACATTTTTGTATTAACATTTAAATCTATTACTGGAGGGCAGCCTGGGTGGCTCAGTGGTTTAGCGCCACCTTCATCCCAGGGTGTAATCCTGGAGACCAGGGATCGAGTCCCACGTTGGGCCCCCTCCATGGAGCCTGCTTCTCCCTCTGCCTGTGTCTTTGCCTCTCTCTCTGTCCCTCATGAATGAATAAATAAAATCTTTAATAAACAAATAAATAAATAAAATGTATTTATTACTAGAGATTACAGATTCTATGTGAAACTTTCTGATTTTAATACTCTGTCACTCATTTTACAAGGAAACCTTTATGAATAGGATTATACCTTAAGCTGACATTTAGAACATTTTGTTTTTCTTAAAAAAAAAAAAAAGGCAACAATCCCCTGTGCAAATGATGAGTGGTAATAATTGATAAAAATCTCTTTAAATGCACGAATGGATTTTCTCTTCTATATGACAGGAGCCAGAGGAAGCCACTAATGCTCCTCATTTCTTGCTTCTGCATAGTAACATGTCCAAATCCACTTTTAGCAACAGAGAATTGGTGCTGCCCAAACTAGAGAGCATTTCAAAGGGCAACAACAAAGTATTTATGTTAATTTTAATTAGCTGTGCCACTTTGGGGAATGTAGACACTTGAAGGTTGTATAAGAGCTTCTAAATTGTGCGAGGATCTAACAGAGCACTCATATTATAACCTCCTGTTATGTTATTATCTTTCCACATTAGCATGTGTTGGGAACTGTGTTAGTCTGTTATCTTCCAGTGGTAATTAATATTTTTATTAGATCAGTGTTTGTACTTTCATTTCTGGACTAAATTAAATGATTGGATTATTTACCAACAATGAAGCATCATTTTATTAGCGATCCTGACTAGATATGTCTTATATTTCCTTGTAAGACCCACAATAGTTAACATAATTCTAAACCTTTATAGCAGGCAATTAATTGTGTTATTCAGCTGAATAGAATGTCTAAAGCAGCAGTGTTTTTTTTTTCATATTGGTAGATTTTTGTAGGCTACAGAGACTTCAAAGGGATGAAAACGCCTTCTATATGGAGGAAATTTAGCAGAACAGTAATGTAGTGCATACATTTTTTTTAATGAGAAAGGAAAATTTATTCCAAACATAAAGGAACACAGAAGCAATTATAAGAGAATATTTTAATTATCTAGTAATAAATGAGAAAACTTGGCTAAAATAAAAAGGTTTCCCTAGGAAAAGATGTTACCCATATTATCAGAAATACAGATTTATTTTATTTTATTTTTAAAGATTTTATTTATTTATTCATGAGAGGCACAGAGAGAGAGGCAGAGACATAGGCAGAGGCAGAAGCAGGCTCCCTGCGGAGAGGCCAATGGGGGACTGGATCCTACGACCCTGGGATCACAACCTGAGCCAAAGGCAGACAGTCAACCACTGAGCCACCCAGGTGCTCCAGAAATACAGATTTAAAGGAAAGAAGTATTAGTATTTGGCTGACCAGATAGATAGACCTCTGGCCAGCCAAATATTTTATATATACTCACAAAAGCCTTTGAATATTTTATATTATTAATTAGAAAATATAATTATAACATTAACAGTAAGCAATTTTTTGAAGGTTTATAATCAGGAGACAAATTACTGAATGATTAGGTAATCACATCTTCAGCTCTAATATATTAGGCCATATTTTTTTCACAATGACAATATATACTCCCACTAGCAATGTCCATGAAATTCTTAATTAATTTATACTTTTGATGTACTTAGGATATAAAGACGATTAAGATAGGGTTTTTTGCTCCCTGGGAGGGCAGTCTAGAATTGGGTAGCAAACATGGAGACATATACATAATATGTTATAGCTCTAATACAGGTGGTGGTGGTTCTGAAGAGGGATGTATCAGCTGGCCAGCTGAATGCTGCCTGGTAACAGGGAAGTGGTTTTTCCTTATAGTGCCATGAAAAATGTTCCAGAATGCCAGTTTTGATGCCCTTCTCTGGCCACTCGTGGTGTGCTTTTAGACTGGTTTGAAAGTTCTCCTCAAATTTATGCTTCTGAAATCTAGAATGACATTTGTTATTGTCGACAGGGATGTTTTACACTGAAATTAGCTGTAAAATTCTATATATAGTATAACTGAACATTTATGATTAAGATTGGTAGTGATTTTTAAGAGTTAATCAGTAAATCCACTTGAGAAGAATGACTTAGTGCAGCCCCTGAAAGTAAAATAAAACCAAGGAAAGCATTTTAGGCCAGTAAACTCCCCAGTAGTATATGGGCCAGTGAACCATAGGAGACTTGATTTTTTTAAAGCTTTTTTGCATATGATGCTTTCTTTTTACATCACATTTTATGCGATGATTTCCCAAGCTGATGGTGGCCTATTTTGTGATATTTAATATGTATCATGGAATAATCTAGTCCCAAGAATGAACATTAATAGCCAATAATAAACTAATATAGTTAATAATACACATGAATATTTAATAATTGGCAAATACAGCTAGTAAAATACATCTAAATTAATATTTAATTGTATTCAGTTTTCCAAATACATTTAACCCTAAATAAAAGAAATGAAACTATTCTACTTAGCGACCATCCTTCCTACTCATGTGATGTAGAGTAGTTCACCAAATGAGTGCTGTCTCACACTTCTGAGACCCAAAGGAAACAGATAGAAACTCTCATTGTTGAGTTTACCAAGACCAGAGACTGAATTGTTTGAACCCACAATTCTTCCTGGCCAGGGTCTCCTTCTAAATGTGACTGACTTTTCTGTAATAACTACTTATAAAGAAGAATACCGGTAATAATAAAATGAGACTGATCAGCCACTTACAATATAATAGGAACTGTGCCAGGTCAATCTGCACAAAACCCTATGAGGTTGAGTTCAGTACAAAATATTATCCTTACTTTGTAGATCAGCAAACACAAATGTGAGTCAAGATGTAAAACTAAATGTCCTGACTTCTGCAGTTAGGTCCCTAACTAATGTGCTACATCCTATTATATAACTTGAGCCTCACAATAACTCTATGAGGAAAATAATAAAAGCTTTTATGTCAGTTTTACAGTCAAGGAAAATATCTCTTGGGGAGACTGATTTCATAATTCATTTACATGTAGCTGAGATTGAAATATGCTTTTAACATCAGCCAGCAGCAAAGGAACAGCATGTTTGAGAGGGATTTAAAGACCCTCCAGTGTAGAGAGCCTGAAGAAGCTGGATCTTACAGCTTGGGATGTGGTAGAGGGTGGAGAGAACAGTGCCAAAGCATAAATCCAGTAGCAAGCACCTGTGATTTGACTGGTACTTTGAGCTGGAGAGGCTTGAGTTTGAATCCAGACTTTGCCACCTTCTTGCTGAATGATCTTCAGCACATCACTTCTTTACATCAACCTTTAGTTGCCTCAATCAAATACAAATAACATTGTTCTAAAAAGGTTTTCAGAATTAAATGAGAACATATATGTAAAAGACTCCAGAATGCCTAGCATGTAGAGGATGCTTAATAAAAGTTTCCTTCCCAGTTGAGTGAATTTTTCTTTCTTTCTACAGCACTTATCTAGCCGACAGAGTGTCCAGCAAAGCACATCCCAGGTAAGCAGCTTAACTAGGCCTCCCAGTCTTTTGCCTCAGCACTTCATTTTAAGAGATCACAGCGTGGGAATGCATCAAGCAAGGATAGCCATCACTGACATCTTGATCATGTGATTCCTTTCGTCTAAATAGCCCTGACCTCCAAGCAGATTTGGCCATTCCACTCATTCCTCTGTGCAAATTTACATAAGCACAAATTGAAATAATGTGGACTGGGAGACTGAAATGAATCCATCTAGAAGAAAGTAGAATGTCATTTAGAATGGTATCTATTACCATCTATCAATGTAAATCAAGTACATCATCAGGGTGACAGCATCTCCAAGGAATAAGTTGGAGGATTTAGAAGTGTGTGACCTGGTGAAGAT
Source organism: Nyctereutes procyonoides (assembly GCF_905146905.1). Lineage (NCBI taxonomy): Eukaryota > Metazoa > Chordata > Mammalia > Carnivora > Canidae > Nyctereutes > Nyctereutes procyonoides. Next base: position 38,504,413 of record NW_026575131.1, on the reverse strand, counting down.
ATATAATTCACTCATAAGTTGGAATTGCTGTTCCCATAACTCCTTCACTCAGTTTACTTCTCCCAGCTGCATATTTGCTCACCTCAAACCAAGCATATTGATGCAGCACTCCCCTACTAGCAGAAGACACCTCTGTCTCTTTTCAGTGATCCCCTTTGGTAGTATGAAGAGAGTTAGTCATTTAGGTTTCATTTTATTTATGGTCAATATAGTGAATAACTAAAGTAGGAATCACTGTTTTTTGCCTTCCTCATTAGGTAGATACAATGCGCCCACGTCATGGGGAAGCCTGTCGGATGCCAGTCCCACACCACTTCTTCCTCAGCCTGAAGAGTTTCACCTACAATACCATTGGGGAAGACACCGATGTCTTCTTTTCCTTATATGATATGAGAGAAGGCAAGCAGATCAGGTAAAAGTTAGTAGAAGTTGTGGTGAGATTGAGACTGTAGAAGGATGGTATTGCCTGGGTCATAAGCATTTCTGGCCTTCAGAGAAGATAGATGCACAGAGAAGGAAAAACAAGCTAAAGTAACCTCTTACTTAGCTGGGAGTTTTGCCTCAAATCCCAGTGTACCTTGAAGTCGTGTGTGGCCTCTTTTTTATCCTATGCCTGTTTCCACATGGAAATTCAAATCTCAGTCTTGGCTGTCACCACCTCAGGGAGAGAAAAGGATGCATTTATTCAGTGCCAGAGGAAATGCATAGGAGAAACACAGAATGAAGCAAATTCAGCAGAGGCCCAGCTCTAGAATGCAGGAAGCCTTGGCCCCTGCCTTACTACATGTGGAAGAGAGGGTTCACAGGGGAATAGGCTAATGGTGTCTTCCTGTCTGAGAGCAGCCTCAGCCCTCAATGCCATTCCAGCCCTGCAAAGGGGAGAGCATCTTCTGGACAGACAGGAAGGTCGGTCTGATTCCATCATTCCTCTTCTCCTTGGATTGGAAATGAGGCCACAGAATGGGGCTGATACTCAGTAGACCATGTATCTTGGCAAAGCAGTGAAGCATTTAAACATGAGCTACTGCAGCAGCGCTTTCTTCTTGAAAGGTGGAGAGGAGTCAAGGAGACACTCTAGGCTCTGCTTTCATTACAGGCCAGCAAGGCTTTGATGGGGTGATATGATCATTGTAGCCAATTTTAGGGAGTCCAAACACTTCTCTGGTTGTCTTCCATGTGGGGCAGAGAGAAAATAAACTTGGGGATACTTCTATATTGCTTGGAAACTTCCTGTATTCAGAGTGCTTTATGGGTCTTTTATTTTGCTTTTTTACATAAAACTTGAAAACAGGTGTTCCATTTTTCCAAATGTATGTTATATATAGAAAAATTAAGAATGGAAGTTATAACAGTACCCATAAAAAGCAATTAATTAGCATGTTCCACAGTACCTTGACACACCTTGCCCTGAAAATTAAAGCACCTTGCTTCATTTTGGTATAGAGATAAAATGATGCGTTCATTGATGGGAGCATGTGGGTTTTCTTGTCAACGGTGTCTCCCATTATGTGTGTCTAGGAAAGCTGTGTTAGAAGGTAATTGTGGCAGGAATAGTAGCTACAGCTGCTGTGCACAGGCAAGAAGACTTTAGGCCAGGACTATGTGGATACAGATTCTTGCTGCCTCTGTATTTCTAGTAGGCCAGATTTGTAAACTTTATTACTTATTTTTGTATGTGGAAGAATTCTTTTCAAGCTAAGTTATATGAGAAAGCTCAATAAATGAAATAGAACTACTTTACTATTGGAGGGAAAAGGTAAATAATAGGAATCTCACTATGCCCTTTCCCCCACTCAGTGCTGTGTGTAACCACTGAAAGCCCTTGGATTGCAGTTTGAAAACCAGAGTACCCTACTTTATCATCCTTGAGTGCTAGTGTCTTCTCTTTCCATGATCCCAGTACATGCCCAATACATGCTTTATCGGGCTTACTGCACAGAGAAGATCCACACCCAGCAGAGACAACCCTGCTCTGGTTTATAATCCATGCAGGATCGTAAGTGCATCACTTATTATTTTATAATTGAGCCTCAGGAAACAATAAGACATTTTAAAAGAAGAAAGTAAAAAAAATCTTTTGTAGAGTTGCTAGAAATGTTTTGCTCATTTAAAAATCCCTATTATTAGAGAACTATACTACCTTTCCATTCATATAATAAACCTGTAAGGTCCTTAGTTGAAAATAACCATTTACTTTTAGTTTTAAGAGTGAACTAATAAGCAGAATTTTTTTTTTTGCAGAATTTTAGATCTAGGTTTTATTGGTAAGTGTTCCTTCTTCTTTCCATTAGCATTTGTATAGTTGTATAAGCCCTCAAAAATTTTAGTTCATTGAGCTGATGATACCAGCTAAGTTTGCTATCATAATGATTAGGCATATATTACTTCCTAGAAGCAGTTATTAGAAATCATGCAAGGTTAGGGATATATTACATTAGGTGCACAGAGTGTTGATACAAAGCAATCAGATTATCAATCAAACAGTGCTAGTCTAGTATTCGGTATTGCCAGGACACTCTCACCTCTGTGCCTAAAAGTATACGTGAGCAGGGGGAGCTGGCTAAAGAGAGGACCAGATGTTCCTGCACTCTGAGTCTCATTGCTGATCTTACAGGCAAACCTAGAGAGGCTCCCATGAATGACAAACTGCAAACCTGCATAGCACATCCTGATAGATATTGACTGATGAGTATTAAAAAGATCTGCAGGAAGGAGGAAGCAGCAGCTGGTAGGGCCTTAGTAGCTGTAACTGTTTTTGTGACATTTTATCATTGTGTACAAAATCATAAATATTTAGCCTTGAAATCTAAATCTCCTATTAAGACCTCTCCCCTGAGCTTCAGAGTTTCATTTCCTTTTTCCTACCAGACATCTGTCCTTGGATGTCCCTCAGATATTTCTACCTCAGGATACCTAAACTTAATTCATTTTCTTTCCTCACACATATATTTCCTTTTGTGCTCCTTAAATCAAGTGAAAGGCATTATCATTTGCTCAGAGATCCATGTCAGAAACTTTGGCATCCTCTTAGGCTCCTGTCTCCTTCCCTTCTCAATTAATCACTGTATCTTAGCAACTTCTGTCTCCCGAATATCAATCAGATCATTCCCCCTACTCCATCCCTTTTGTCATCCCAGATCCTTCACGTTTCTACCAAATACAGATTCCCTGAATCTACTGACTACCCTCAGTTATTGTCCACAGCCACCACCACACTTACCTTTTAAAAATGCAAACTTCATGTCAGCTCTCAGTTAACCTACAGCCCTTGTTACTTAACGTGATATAAAAGGACCAGCATGATATATTTCTTTAACCTTATTTCCTACATCTTGGTGACTTAGTTGTCTTTCCTTAAACATACCTTGCTCTTTGATGCCTCTCTATCCTTGTTGGCTTGGTAATTTCCTGTCCATTGAAATTCAGCTATATGAAACCTTCCTCAATATTTATGAGTATAGTCAGGCCCTGGGACTTCATTGTGCACATGTTAACATCCTGTACATAGTTTTATTCCATAATTAGATGTGAAATTGTAATTACACACATGCATGTAGATTTCCCCGACTGGAATAGGAGCATTCTTGTGGTATTTGTACCATCCCTCCCACCCCCTGCCCCAGTACTAAGCACAGGACTTTGGATATTAGAGCATTAAATAAATATTTATTGAGTGAATGAATGAATAATCATTCATCTGTCAAATAAGTACTGATCGAGAAATTTTTATTTAGTTGAATATTTTAGCAAGAATTTCTTGTTTGTGGGCCCCTGTAATAATTGTTTGGGATTTAGAGGTTAAAAAGGAATGTCCTTGACCCTGAGGAGGTCTGATCAGGGCACTACAGGATTTCTAGAAGGTGTGACAATATATTTTCCCAATTTTAAGTATCAAAGCTAAGTGGAAAAGTAAGATTAAGGCATATATATGTCTTACTGAGATGCAGCAAGACTTTAAGCACAATAAACAGTCAGGAAAAAACAAAAAATACAATCTTTTTAGATAGAAGCTTTTACTGAGTTTTTTAGGCTAAAAAAAAGTGAGCAGTCTTATGTAAATCATTGGTTGTTGGTTTTTTTCTAATCAATTACATATTAGACCTTGCTTTGTATTTAGAATTAAACTATAGTGTGGGAAAGAGATAAAGTCAACTTTACCATGTAATACACTGAGAGAGACGGCTTTTACTGTCATAGTGAGCTAGATCAGTTGTCACCAAGGTTTTGAATTCCATATTCAAAGAACAATTTTTTGAAAAAGAAGTTAGAGAAGAAGAGGATCATTGAAAGGCTGTGAAGCCAGGCTCTTGGAGAAAATGAAAGTAGTATAATTAAGAGTGGTCAGGATCTAGATAATGTGCTAATTCATTTGTTCAGCAGATATTTATTAATCATCTACTAGCTATTAGGATAGAACCTAAGGATACTGAGGTGAACAAGAGAAATACCTGCTTGTCTTCCTAGAGCTCATGATTTATAAGAGAGAACACCTCTCTCTACTAGAGAGATCACTAAACATATGATGACATGAATAAGTATATTAGTTTAAAAAATGTGATAGGTGCTATGAAGGAAAATCATGCAAAGTGCTCTGAAACCTCATGTGAATTGTAGTGGGAGGAGGCACTTAGGGCATCCATGTTGAAGGCTTAAAGTATGAGTAAACAGAAAGAGTAGATAATGAGATCTAAACAGAAGGCCTGATGCATGGAAAAACTGTATTCAGAGAACTGAATGGCATTCAGTGTTGCTAGAATGTTGCAAACGAGAAAAGGAAAGAATATATAAAGAGGGGATTGAAGAGATAGTCAAGGATCAGATTATACAGGACCTTATTCCCATGAATGCATTTTGGATTTTATTGTAAATTCAAGAAGAGAAGATACTCAAGCACAAAAAGTAGCAAAGACAAAAGCATGAGTCAGACACAACAAAGACACCAAAGTATATATGCAGGAAATTAGAAGAGGTTATTAGACACAGGAAGAGGTTTGTATTGACAGTAAGCTTATGAATAACCCTTATGAATCCTTGAGCAAGGGGATGACATGAATGACATGCTGAAAATGGTGAGTTGATATTATCACAGTGGTAATATATAGGTTAAATTAGAAAACAGGTAAGTTAGAAGCTGTTGCAGCCATGAAGTGATAAAGCCCCAGGATAAGGAAACTAGTAGTAAGATAAGAGAAGATAGGGCATCATGCCCAGCCTTGTTACCTCTATAGCCTGACTTCCTATTGTTCCCCTTGATCACTCTAATTTATACTGGCCTCTGCTATTCCCTGAAATATAACATGTTTCTACTTTAGGGCCTTTCTTTGCATCTGCTATTTCCCAGATATCATCACGGTGCTTGCATCCTCACTTCTTAGGTTTTTACTCAAATATCATCCTTTCAGGCTTTTCCTGGCCACCCTATCTAGAATTGAAACTATCAGGGATACCTGGGTGGCTCAGTCAGTTAAGCGTTTGCCTTCAGCTCAGGTCATGATCTCAGGGTCCTGGGATCACCACCTCCACATCAAGCTCCCTGCTCAGCAGGGAGTCTGCTTCTCCCTCTCCCTCTGCACCATCCCCCACTTGTACTTTCTCTCTCTCTCAAATAAAATTTTAGAATTAAAATCATCATTACCCGGCAGCCCCAGTGGCCCAGCGATTTAGTGCCGCCTTCTGCCCAGGACGCAATCCTGGAGACCCGGGATCGAGTCCTGTGTTGGGCTCCCTGCATGGAGCCTGCTTCTCCCTCTGCTTGTGTCTCTGCTTCTCTTTGTGTGTGTGTGTGTGTGTGTCTCTCATGAATAAATAAATAAAATCTTTAAAAAAATCATCATTACCACCATCTCCCACATACACATGCATATTCTCAGTGTCTTTTCCTTGTTTTATGGGTTTTTTCTTTTTTAGCACTTAGCACCATCTAGAATACTAAATAGCTTACATATTTACCTTTTTTATTATCTGTTTTCCATCACTGGACTGTAAGCACTATGAGAACAGATTTTTTAATCTTATTCACCAGCAAATCCCCTGAACCTAACAGAGTATTGGCATTTGGTAGGTACTCAATAATTATTTGCTGAAATTATGAGTTCTACTAAATGTAACAATAAACTTAGTTATTCCTCTTAATCACTTTTTCTATTTCTAAAACCTATAATTCAGTGGGTTGGTTTTTTTGTTTTGGTTTGTTTGTTTGTTTTACTTTGGAGACAGAGAGTGGTGCTATAATTTTTGAAGCCAGCTGAGTGAAGGGCTTTGTTGAGTTTGAAGTGATAACTAAATAACCCACAGGTCATGTGGTGGGGGCATCTGGGATACAGGTAAGATGTCACAGAAATGAGAATTTTCATGGGAATAGTTTCTGCATACAGAAACAAAACTATCTGAAAAAGTGAGAACATGTGAGAAGAGCAAAGGGCAAAACACAGAGAATATTTCAGTCATTAAGAAAACATTTTATGTATACCTAACATGCACAATAATCTACTGCCAAATAATTTAGGAATTCATTTAAGGTTGGAAAATAAATGCCAGTGAAAAAGAAACTGAACACAACTGGAAGCATCATAGTACTTGAATTCAAAATATATTACAAAGCTACAATAATCCAAACAGTATGGTACTGGCATAAACACAGACATAATGACTAATGGAACAGATCAGAGAGCCCAGAAATAAACTTACACATATATAGTCAACTGATCTTTGAGAAGGGTACCAAGAATACACAGTGGGAAAAGGATAGTTTCTTCAATAAATGGTGTTGGGAAAACTGGATATCCATATGCAAAGGAATGAAATTTTTCACACCATTCCCCAAAATTAACTCAAAGTGGATTAAAGACTTAATGCATAAGACATTAAATCTTAAAACTCCTATAAGAAAACACAGAGAGACAGCTTATTGACCTTGACCTTGGCAATGATATTTTGCATATGACACCAAAAACACAAGCTTTTTTGCAAAAAATAGACAAATGAGATTATATCTGACTAAAAATTTTATTCTGCACAGCAAAGGAAGAAACAGACAAAAAAATTAAAAAGCAGCTTTATGATATTGGCAAAAATATTTTCAAACCGTGTATCTGGTAAAGCATTAATACTCAAAATATATAAGGAAATCCTACAGCTCAGTAGTGAAAAGAAAACCCATTTTAAAAATGGGCAAAGGAAAAAATAAATAAAATAAAAATAAATAAAAATGGGCAAAGGAACTGAGTAGACATCTCTCCAAAGAAGACATACGTATGCATAGGCAACAGGTTATGAAAAGTGTTCAACATGACTAATCAACAGGGAAATGTAAATCAAAATCACAGTGAGATATCACCTCACACCTATTAGAATACCTATCATCAAAAACCAAAAGATAACAAGTATTGGGAAGAGTGTGGAGAAAAGGGAACCCTTGTACACGTTAGTGATGTAAATTGGTACAGCCAGTGTGGAAAACAATGTGGAGATTCCTCACAAAATAGAAAATAGAATTACCCTATGATCTAGCAATCCCACCTTTACATACACACACACACACACACACACACACACAAATTTAAATTAGAATCTCAAAGAGATAGCTGTACTCCCATGTTCATTGAGTATTGTTTACAACAGCAAAGACATGGAAATAACCTAAATATTCATCAGTGGATGGATGTATAAAGAAAATGTGGTATATACATACAGTGGAATATTGTTCAGCCTTAAAAAAAGAAAGACATACTCCCATTTGCAACAATGTGGATGAACTTGGAGGGCATTATGTTTTGTGAAATGACCCAGACATAGAAGCGCAAATATTACGTGATACCACTTATATGAGGAATCTAAAATAGTCAAACCCATAGGGGCAGAGAGTAAAATCATGATTGTCAGATCCTTGAGGGGGAGAAGGAAAATGCAGAGGTATTCGGTATACAAAGTTCCAGTTACATGAAGTAAGTCCTAGAGCTCTATGTACAGCATAGTGTTTATGGTTGACAGTACTGTGTTGTGTTTCTTAAAATTTGCTAAGAGGGTAGATCATATCTTGTATTTTTATCTCACACTATAAAAAACAGTAATAATAATTAGAGTGGGAGGAAACTTTTAAAGGTGATGCATATGTTCATGGCATAGATTGTGGTGCTGGTTTCATGGGTATATACTTACCTACAAACTCATTCAGTGTATACATGAAATATATACAACTTTTCATGTCAATCATACTTCAATAAAGTCATTAAAAAAAAAGGAATATGGGGCGATGTGAATTTTCCTAGCAAGTGTTGCACCTGATAACAGTTTAAGAGTTACTAGCTCAAATGTTATATGTATCACATAACCAGTATGACAAACATTATTCATGCTCTGAAACAGAATTTTCTAAGATAACCAGTGATCTTATTATAGAAAAATAAAATTATCTTTCCTTCTGAAGAAAAAAATAGGAGGAACTAACCTTACTCCCTTCTTTTTTAAATGGCATTTATCACTTCCTATATTCTACATAGGTTAGTCATTTATCATGTTTATCACTTAACTGTTTTCTCATTTTACCTTTTTAAATAAAAGCTCCTCCTGGGCAGTGATGTTTTTATTTTGTTTACTGAGGTACCCAAGTGCCTAAACCAGTGCTTGCCACCTATTAAGTGCTCAATAAATATGTGTTGAATAAATGAGTGTAACTATCTAGAATGTAGCAAAGACACATAAGGAGATGAAAAATGAAAGAAGTATTATGGGACATGGAGAATAGAATGGGAGAGTATAATAAACACTAACTAGAATCACAGAACAATAGAAAAGAGTGAAAATTTTCATTACTGATGAAAGACATAAAGGCACAAATAAAAGATTGCTTATTTGCTTTGCTCTCATAAGATTTTTCCTCAGGAACCATGCACTCTTTGACAGTTGTCAGAGGATGGAAAAGCCAAAGTTGTTAAATAGAAATTGTTCTCTTCCCCACCATTTCACTCTATGGTGATGGTGAATTTAGAACATCTAAGTTGGGCCCAAATGCTTTGTTCTTAATGGATAGAATATAAATTGGGGAAAGACATGAAGCTCACTGATGATTTATGGTGTTTTGATTAAAGGTGTCACCACCACAACAATCAAAAAAAACTTTTGAACTAATTGACTTCTTTTTTTTAATATTTTTATTTATTTATTTATTCAGAGAGAAAGAGAGAGAGGCAGAGACACAGGCAGAGGGAAAAGCAGGGTCCATGCAGGGAGCCCAACGTGGGACTCGATTCCGAGTCTCCAGGATCACATCCCGGGCTGCAGGCGGCGCCAAACCGCTGCGCCACCGCGGCTGCCCCTAATTGACTTCTAAAGAAAGCACTGTTGCACACAGATACAATTAAAATTTAAGAAATAAAGTTGTTCACAAACCCCTAGATTCTCTAATCCAACATAGAATCAGATGTGACCTTAAATACGGTCAAAGACTGCCATTGACAGTGCACATTACTCTCATGGAAGAGCCATGATACAGCTGTTTCTTTAGCTACCTCCACATTGCTGGCCTTTGTGGGCAGCTGCCTAAAAATTGCATAAATGTTTGTCAGTGCGTGGATGCCTTCCTGTGCCCCTGTTTTGTTGAGTATCTCCTCCATGTTTACACATCAATTGTTAACAAACCAGATCATTGGCAAGTAGCCCCTCACCCCTCAAAAAGTGAAAAATAAATTATTTACATTTTGAGATTGGGATGCTAGAAGAAGTAAGTCAATCGGAGAAGGACAAACAGTGTATGTTCTCACTCATTTGGGGAATATGAATAATAGTGAAGGGGAATATAAGGGAAGGGAGAAGAAATGTGTGGGAGATATCAGAAAGGGACACAGAACATAAAGACTTCTAACTCTGGGAAATGAACTAGGGGTGGTGGAAGGGGAGGAGGGCGGGGGTGGGGGTGAATGGGTGACGGGCACGGAGGGGGACACTTGACGGGATGAGCACTGGGTGTTATTCTGTATGTTGGTAAATTGAACACCAATAAAAATTAATTTATAAAAAAAAAAGAAAAATAAAGTAAACCTAATGAAAGCAGAAGAAAAAAAATAATAATGGAACTTAAAGGGTCAATATAATAAAAGCTGATTATCTGATATACCTTTTTTTTGGAAAAATGCCTATTCAGATCCTCTGCCCATTTTTTTAATTGGATCACTTTTTTTGGTGTTGAATCCTGTTAGTTCTTCATATATTTTGGATACTAAGCCCTTATCAGGTATATCATTTGCAGATATCTTCTCCCATTCTTTCTGTAGGTTGTCTTTTTGTTTTGTTGATGGTTCCTTTGCTGTACAAAAGCTTTTTGTTTTGATGTAGTCTCAGTAGCTTAATTTGGTTTGATTTCTGAGGAGACATATCAAGATTTGGTTTGACTGAGGAGACATATCAAGAAAAATGTTTCTGTGGCTGATGTCAAAGAAAGTACTGCCTGTGTTTTTTTCTAAGAGTTGTATGATTTGTTGGTATGGAACTGTTGGTGAGGTTGCAAATTGGTGTAGCCACTGTAGAAAACAGTATGGAGGTTCTTTAAAAAACTTAAAATACAATTACCATGTAATCCAGTAATTCCACTACTAGATCTTTACCCAAAGAAAATGAAAACACTAGTGAAAAGATATATGCATCCCTATGTTTATTGTAGCATTATTTACAACAGCCCAGATATGAAAACAACCCAAGTGTTCATCATTAGATGAATGGATAAAGAATATGTGGTATGTGTACACACACACACACACACACACACACAATGGAATATTACTCAGACATTAAAAAGAATGAAATCTTGCCATTTGCAAAAATATGGATGGACCTAGAGGATATAATGCTAAGTGAAGTAGGTCAGACAGAAAGGACAGGTTACATAATTTAGCTCATATATGGAATTTAAGAAACCAAACAAAGAGACAAAAAAAACCAGACTCTTAAATATAGAGAACAGACTGGTGGTCACCAGAAGGGAGGTGGGGAAGGGGAGGAGTGAAAAAGAAGATGAAGAGTACACTTATCTTGATGAGCACTGAGAAATGTATAGAATTATTGAATCATCTTATGGTATACCTGCAACTTATATAACACTGTATGTTAATTATCTTCAATTTAAAATAATTTAATAGGCATACCAATAGCAAGAGTAATCAAGAAAAGAGACACAGATAAGCTATAAATATTAAAAATTAAATGGAACACATTTATTTAAATTGAGGTAAGGTTGACATAGCATAAAATTAATCATTTTAAAATGAATAGTTGAGTACCATTTATTACATTCACGGTGTTGTACAACCATCACCTCAGTCTACTTCCAAAACATTTTCATACCCCAAAAGGAAACCCTGAATCTAAAAAGCAGTTATTCTTTATTTCCCTCCTCAGGCCACCCTTGCTTATAGCTCTTGGCAGCCACCGGTCTACATTCCATTGTTATAAATTTATGTATTCTAGATATTTCACATAAATCGTATCATATATAAAATATGTGATCACTAATTTCACGTATAATATTTTTTAAGGTTCATTCATGTTGTAGCACATAACATCAGTACTTCATTTCTTTATATGGCTAATTAATATTCCATTGTATGGATATGCCATGAATTATTTATTTGTTCATTCATTGTTGAATAGTTGCACTGTTTCTACCTTTTGGCTATTGTGAATAGTACTACTGCAAACATATATGTATATGTATTTGTTTGATCGCCTGCCTTCTATTCTTATAGTTATATATCTAGAAGTGGAACTGCTGGGTCATATAGTATTTCTATGTTTAACTTTTGAGGAACTGCCACACTGTTTTTCACAGAGATGTAACCATTTTACATTCCCACCAGTGATGAGTGAGGGCTCCAATTTCTGCATATCCACAGCAACACTTGTTCTTTTCTCTTTTTTTTTTTTTTATTCTAGCTATCCTGCCTGGTGTGAATGTGAATTAGTACCTCACTGTGGTTTAATTTGCATTTTAGTGGTAACTAATGATGTGCACATCTTTTCATGTATTTATTCCCCATTTGTATATATTCTTTGGCGAAATGTGTATTCAAGTTCTTTGCCTATTTTTAATTAGATTACTTGTCCTTTTTTCTTAGAAATTTAAAATATATTTTTAACTGAATATTTTTTTTCAGTTTTTATTTAAATTCCAGTGAGTTAACATATAGTGTAATATTAGTTTCAAGTATAGAATGGTGATATGTCACTTACATAAAACATCCAGAGCTCGGGATCCCTGGGTGGCGTAGTGGTTTGGCGCCTGCTTTTGGCCCAGGGCGTGATCCTGGAGACCCGGGATCGAATCCCACATCGGGCTCCCGGTGCATGGAGCCTGCTTCTCCCTCTGCCTATGTCTCTGCCTCTCTCTCTCTCTGTGTGACTATCATAAATAAATAAAAATTTAAAAAAAAAAATCCAGTGCTCATCACAAGTGCCCTCCTTAACACCCATCACCCATTTAGCTCATTCCCCCACTCCTACCCCCCCAACAACTCTCAGTTCTCTATGAAAAAGAGTCTGTTTTATACTTTGCCTGTCTCTTTCTCTTCCCCTCTATGTTCATGTGTTTATTTCTTAAATTCCACATGTGAATGAAATCCTATGGTATTTATCTTTCTCTGACTGACTTACTTTGCTTAGCATAAAACACTCTTAGCTCTACCCACATCTTTGAAAATGGCAAGATATCGTTCTTTTTGATGGCTGAGTAATATTCCATTGTATAGATATACCACAAGCTCCTTTTTTCCAATTTCTTTATACATTCTTCAGTTGATGGACATTGGGCTCTTTCCATAATTTGGCTCTTGTTGATAATGCTGCTATAAACAACCAATTTTTAAAATTTTTCATTCCATTGTAGTTAACATACAGTGTTATATTCGTTTCAGGTGTACAATATAGTGATTCAACAATTCCATATACCACCTAGTGCTCACCATGACACATGTACTCCTTAATCCCCATCATCCATACCCCAATCCACCTCCCCTCTGGTAACCATCAATTTTTCTGTATAGTTAAGAGTGTGTTTCTTGTTTTGCCTCTTTCTCTTTTTTTTCCTTTGCTCATTTATTCTGTTTCTTAAATTCCACATGTGAGTGAAATCATATAGTATTTGTCTTTCTCTAACTTATTTCACTTAGCATTATACTCTCTAGCTCTATTCATGTTGATGCAAATGGCAAGATTTCATTCTTTTTGATAGCTGAGTAATATTCCATTGTGTGTGTGTGTGTATGTGTGTGTACACACACACCACATCTTCTTCATTCATCCATTGATGGACACTGGGCTACTTCCATAATTTGCTGTTGTAAATTATGCTGCAATAAACATAGGGGCCTTTATCCCTTCAAATTAGTATTTTCTTAATCTTAGGGTAAATACCCAGTAGTATAATTACTGGGTCATGGGGTAGTTCTGTTTTAAATTTTTTGAGAAACATTTATATTGTCTTCCACAGTGGCTGTACCAGTTTGCATTCCCACCAACAATGCACGAGCGTTCCTTTTTCTCCACATCCTCACCAGCACTTGTCATTTCTTGAGTTTTTAATTTTAACCATTCTGACAGGGGTGTGGTGATACCTCATTGTCATTTTGATTTGCATTTCCCTTGATGAGTGATGTTGAGCATCTTGTCATGTGTCTGTTGGCCATCTGTATGTCTTTGGAGAAAAATCTGTTCATATCTTCTGTTCATTGTTCAATTGGATCATTTGTTTTTTGGTAGTTGTATAAGTTCTTTATATATTTCGAATACTAATCCTTCATCAGATATGTCATTTGCAGATATCTTCTCCCATTCCATAGGTTGCCTTTTAGTTTTGTTGGTCATTTTCTTTGCTGTGCAGAAGCTTTTTATTTTTATGAAGTCCCAATAGCTATTTTTGCTTTTGTTTCCCTTGCCTTGAGGACTTACCTAGAAAGATGTTGTTATGGCTGATGTCCGAGAAGTCACTGCTTTGGCTCTATTGTAGAATTTTTATTGTTTCAGGTATCACATTTAGGTCCTTAATTAATTTAGAGTTTATGTGTATGGTGTAAGAAAGTGGTCCAGTTTCATTCTTTTTCATATAGCTGTCCTATTTTTCTCAACACCATTTGTTTGAAGAGACTTTTTCCCATTTCATTCTTGCCTCCTTTGCTGAAGATTAATTGACCATATAATTGTGCGTTTATTTCTGAATTTTCCCTTCTGTTCCATTGATCTATGTGTCTGTTTTTATGCTAGTACCATACTGTCTTGACCACTATAGCTTTGTAATATAACTCGAAGTCTGGAATTGTGATACCTCCAGTTTTGTTTTTCTTTTTCAAGATTGTTGTTTGTCTTTTTGTTGAGTTGTAAGAGCTCTTTGTATTTCCTGAATACTAGATACAGATATATAATTTGCAAATATGTTCCCCATTCTGCTGGTTGTCTTTGCACTTTCTTGATAATGTCCGTTGATGCACAACAGTTTTTAATTTTGATGAAGTCCACTTTATCTGTTTTTTTTTTCTTGTGTTGCTTGTGCTTTCGGAGTCATAGAACACATTTTTTTAATTGTATACCTATGCTATGAACAACTTGACATCAATAAACTTGGGTTCATATATGAGTGTTATTTTTGTAATAGCAGATATCTTGAAGCAGTCTAAATGTCTATAAGTAGAGAGATAACTAAATAATAGTATAACCTTTGAAAAGATTGAGGTGAAAGAAGTGAGAGAGGAACTGAATTAATTTTCAATTGTTGCACAGCAAAGTATAGCAAATTTTATGGATAAAAGAATACCAATATTTTTAGTTTACTATTATGTCAGTTAGAAGTCTGCCAAGACATGACTGGGTTCTCTGCTCAGGGTACCACAAAGCTGAAGTCAGAGTGTCAGCTGGGCTGCATTCTAGTCTGAAAACTCTGAGGGGAATATGTTTCCAAGATCTTTGGTTGTTGTTGGCAGGATTCAGTTTCTTGTAGTTGTAGGACTGAAGTTCCATTTCCTTGCTGGCTTTCAGCTAGGAGCTGCTCTCAGCAGCTAAAGGTCACCTGCTTTCCTTGCTATGCAGCCCTTTCATCTTTAGGTTATCAGCAGTGCATTGAATCTTTTCCATGCTTGGAACCTCTGACTGTCTTTTCTGCAATTAGCAGAAGAAAATTCTGCACTTTTAAAAGACTCATGGCACAAGTCGTACTCACCCAGTCAGCCTCCCTATCTTGCATTCAATTGTGTCATATAACATAACCTAATCATAAGAGTAAATGCCACCATATTTACACTCACAGGGATTATGAAACTCCAAGATTGAGGAGGAAATTTTGGGGGACCATATTAGAATCTGCCTACAGCAGGGATTATCTCTACATCAACCTGTTCTATATATTTTTAAAAGTTAGTGAAATATTCTTCAGTGAAAACAGTAAGTTTACAGTTGTATGTTTAGTATGGGTTATATTTGTGGGGGTCAAAAATATATGTCTGTTTGCATATAATGTACATTATAATCTTCAATAATTTTTTAAGGGACTAAAATTTCTAAGAATTCTTGGACTGACAGGCATTTAAAGTTTTGGTAGTGATACTTTCTTAAAGTGACTGGCAACTTTCTTAGGAGAGAGACAATTATAGGAAGTTATAACAAACACTGACTTTGCTATATGAGTAGATAAATAGACCAGAATGTTTCATTTATATTTCTCCCCTTCATCAAATGGCCAGCTCCAGATGTCAGTGTGGAATATACATCTGCTTTGTGTTAAGTGACAATTAGGTAATAGAAGAAGAAAGCCTATAAAAGGCCAGAGTTTAAAATGTCCTTTGTATTTTTCTCCAATATCATAGATTCCCCATCTATAAAAGGAATGCATTGCCTTAATTTTTTTCTGAATACATATCTGTTAAGATCATTAACTGTTATCTTAATCTAGTTAATAATTACCACATAATTACCTCCTCAAAATAGTACAAATAATTTTTTTTTAGAATTGAATTTGTGTTATGGCTTGTATTTGGTTCTGTATGGATTCACTTATTCTATTATGTGAATTTCCTTTTTCATGCAAGGAGTGTTATTGGGTAACTAGCTTATTTTCTGTGTACCTCTGGTTAATGTGCCTAGTTTTCTTGTTGGCCCTTTACCAATTTAGCAAAGTGCTCTAAATTCTCAGGGTACCAGTGATTGATTTCATCACTCAACTGGCTTTCCCTAAAGAGCCTTCTGTATGCCAGGTTTTTCTGCTAGGCTTTGGGAACACAAAGTTGCCTTCAAAAACTTCATCTTTTCTTGATTATCACATGAAAACACTTATGTTAGCTATCTTCTCATAGCTGCTGTGCAAAGCAAGCTAAAATGCTTATTTATTATTCTCCTGGAGTTTATTCAGCTTTTGAATACCCTTGTGTGGAATTAACTTTTTCTTGAAAATCAGCTGTTTCTATAGTTGAAGTACAGAACTCTCCTTGAGAGTCCAGTGTGCTACTCAAATGAGATAATTTGCCTCTGTGAAAATCTCAGGTGTTATGGAGAGGAATTTTCTTTTAAAATGATGTGAGAGAATTTTGTTTATTAAGTCAAACAGTTTTGCTTCCCTCTGCGAAAAAGGTCATGTCTTACAATACAACTGGATCTTACTGGCAGGAGCTCAGGCAGCCAGTGAGGGACCTGAAGTTCAGTCCTGGTCCTTCCACTCAGGGCCCCATGGTATGGTCTAGCCTACTTTAACTTGGTCTGGGACATAGCCTCCAGCTCACTACCCAACATTCCACTCCCCACCTCTCCCTCCACCCCCCTCCACCACCCCACTCCCAGTCCAAGGATTTTCTTGTGAGTCCCAGGAGAAATAAGAGGAGCTAGTACCCTGGCTTAGGTGACTGGCACCGTCACTTTCCTTTTCTATTCTGATCTCTAGAGTCATTGTCAATATGCATATCTTCCTTAGATATTAGAGATCTATGGATATGAAAATTAGCTCACTCTCTCTCATATAAAGAAAGCCAGGGACATGGATGGAGAAACCCACACACAAATATTTGAGTGAATCTCTATATAATCCTATTATTTTGCAAGTTTTTTCATTAATATATTTTCTTATGTAACACAAAATTGAAAATATGGAATGAATGTAAATCTGGTTTAAACCTAATATATTTCATTCCAGTGGCCAAGCCAACCCAGCATGCTTTCATATATATGCCCAGGGCATCAGGTCTTGTTCAGAAACGTTAAAGTGAAAATCTGCTAAGGAATACACAAAGTGAAACTTCCTTTAGACATGTACTTTGGTCTATGGTTAAACCCATGTCTTTTTTCATCTGAGAATAACATTAGAAGTTGCCAGTGGTTATCATGCTCTGAGTTTAGATGTCAGGCGACAAAAAAATTTTAATACAGTGTCTTACAGAGTTTAAATGAAAACAGTTAAAGAAATGGTCACGTTCTTTAAGAAGATCTTTGTTTGAAGAAATTTGCTTTCTGCTCTATTTAGACGATAATGCACAGTGCAACTAATGCTTCTGACCTAAGTTCAAAAAAAAAAAAAAATCCCTGCCTAGAGAGGCTTATGGAGAATTAAGGGGTACCAGAAGTAGAAGTTATAGTAGATTGGTGTGATCATTTATTTGTAAATCAGATATTTAATTTGCACTTACTATGTGCTTCCACTGCTACAGTCTCTAGAGATATGGCAGTGAATAGAACACACAAAAATTCCTGCTCTCGTAAGGCTTACGTTCTGGTAGTGGGAGTCAGTCAATAAATATAATAAATAAAGTGTATAGTATACTTGGAGGGATAAATGTTATTTTAATATAAAGAAGTAAACTGTAAGGGAGTATTTGCTATCTTGAATAAAGTAATCAGCGTAGGTCTTACTGAGAAGGTGAATATACTATGGGGCTGTCTTCCAGGGGAAAGACCTCTTGTCTACCATCCTCTCATCAGTGGATCTCAAAATGACTTCCAAATTAATAAGGTGGAGCCAAGGGATGAAATTATATCAGTTTCCTCACCCTTGGCCAATTTAAGGATAAATAAATAAACTAGATAGATAGATAGATAGATAGATAGATAGATAATAGATAGATGAGAAATGAGGGTGCCTTAAAGGTAGAACTATGCTGGTTTCATTTCTGGTGTGGTGGAGTGAGCTTCTAACAGGCAAGACCTCTCACAATTACCTATTAACACTGGTTAAAAAACAAAAAAACAGGGGATCCCTGGGTGGCGCAGCGGTTTGGCGCCTGCCTTTGGCCCAGGGTGCGATCCTGGAGACCCGGGATCGAATCCCACGTCGGGCTCCCGGTGCATGGAGCCTGCTTCTCCCTCTGCCTGTGTCTCTGCCTCTCGCTCTCTCTGTGACTATCATAAATTAAAAAAATAAAAAATAAAAAAAACAATCACCTTAAGGTTCTGCAGAATGAACAAAAGCAGGCCAATATTGGAGGGGAGTAAAAATGTGGAGAAAGGAATCAACACATGTTGAATTTCCTGCTTTTGTGGTTTTTGTCTGAGTATGGTCTCAGAACACCATGGGGTAGCTAAAACTCCAGCAGAAAGCCTGTCATATTTTTAGTCTGAGGAACCAAGGGATGGAGTCTAGAGCAAGCATGACCACTGCAGAGAGTATTGGAGAGGAGAGAGTGTAGGAGATGGACAGTCCCAAATTCTCTATATGAATTCTGCCCATGTCAGCAGGTTGATTCCTGAACCACAAATAGGCAAGAGAAACTCAAGACAGCAACTTAAAGCTGAAAGAAAACTGAAAACTGATATTTGAGACTTGTCATCAATCATAGGAGAAACATTACAGATTAAGTCTAACCAAGCTAATTCTTATTAAAACAAAAATACTAACCCTCTTGAAACTATAAAAGAATCCAGCATCTCCATAGCACAACAATTACAATGTTCAAGATACAGTCTAAAATTTTAGGACATGACAAAGATCCAGGAAAATGCAACCCATTATTGGGTGAAAAGGCAATCAACAGAAGCCACTCCTGAGATAACTCAGATGTTGAAATTATCAGATAGGGCTTTTAAAGCTGCTGTTATAACATATTCAATGAATTAATAAATAGTAAAAATCTGAACAAAAATATAAAATACTTTTTTAAATAACCATATGGAAATTTTAGAACTGAAAAATACAATATATTAAGAATATCTGGAATAAAAATATCTCTGGATGTGAGGTTAATTGAACCAAGAGATCGTAGCAGAGAGAATCGGTGAATATAAATACCAATATGAATTATCCAGTCTAAAGAAAAAAGAAAAATATTGAAATGTAGCAAAATAAACAACAAAACCATTGGATGACAATTTCAAAAGGCTCACACTGGAATTTCAGGAGGAGAAAAGAAAAAGAATGGGTCAGAGAAAACATTTGAAGAAATAATGACAAATAACTTCAACAAATTTGGTGAAAGACATGAATTTACAGATTTAAGAAGCCTGTTAAACACCAAACTGGATAAATGACACATAATTGTCTAACTACTTAAAACCAAAAAATAAAAAAATAATAAAGTCTTAAAAGTAGCTAGTAAAAAATGTCACATTGTATACACGGATACAGGGAAACAACAATTCAAGTGATTGTGGGCTTCTTATCAGGAACTATAGAGACCAGAAGAAAGTAGAAAAACATCTTTAAAGTTTTGAAGAACAAACACAAAATTATATATCTAGTGGAAAAAGTCAAGAATGAAGACAAAATAAAGACATTTTCAGATAAAGAAAAAGTGAGAGAATATATCACCAGCAGAATTGCACTTCAAGATATGCTAACCA
This sequence comes from Nyctereutes procyonoides, assembly GCF_905146905.1. Classification (NCBI taxonomy): domain Eukaryota; kingdom Metazoa; phylum Chordata; class Mammalia; order Carnivora; family Canidae; genus Nyctereutes; species Nyctereutes procyonoides. The sequence goes on along the minus strand of NW_026575131.1, from coordinate 38,484,625 downwards.
AAATTCTCCAGGCTAAAGGAAAGAATTGGAGCAAAACCCATATTTTCAGAAATGATTGAAGAACACTGGAAATGGTAAATATATGGGTAAATATAAAAGTTTATTTATCTTCTAAACTTTAAAAAATACATGACTATTAAAGCAAAAATAACATTTTTTGAAGATTTATAATGTATGTACATGTAGTACATATGGCAACTATAGCAGAAAGGATGATGGAGAATGGTAATATAACCTCTAAAGTAGAAATTATTTCTACCTTTTATGTAAAATGGGAAAATATTAACACTAAATTTATCATGAATAATTAAGGATATATAAAATAATACAAAGAAGTATAGCTAAACCCACAAATAGAGGTGCCCGTGTGACTCAGTTGGTTAAGCAGCTGCCTTGGGCTCAGGTCATGATCTCGGTCCTGGAATCCTGCCCCATGTCAGGGTCCCTGCTCAGTGGGGAGCCTGCTTCTCCCTCTGCCTTTCCTTCTTTCTTGTGTGTGCACGCTCTCTCTTGCAATTTAATAAATAAAATCCTTTAAAAAATAAAAATACCATAGGTAAATTAAATGGAATCCTAAAATATTGCCTAGAAATATTTTGGTCCTTTGTTTTTTCACATTCTAAACTACATGTTCATGGTGTCTTAAAAGCCAACTCCACATTAAGAGGGTATGATTTTAGGTATAAAAATTTCAGGTATAGGGCAGCCGGGGTGGCTTAGCGGTTTAGCGCCGCCTTCAGCCCAGGGAGTAATCCTGGAGACCCAGGATTGAGTACCATGTCAGGCTCCCTGTATGGAGCCTGCTTCTCCCTCTGCCTGTGTCTCTGCCTCTCTCTCTCTCTCTCTCTCTCTCTCTCTCTCTCTCTCCTCTCTGTGTATTCTCATGAATAAATAAAATCTTTTTTAAAAAAATTTCAGGTATATTCAAAATGATAAGAATTGCTTCTGTGGCTAAATTTAATTAGTCTTTATTAGAAAATTGCTAGGTTGTAGATGTCAAAATCATCAAGACACTAGAGAATAAAACAGAGAACTTATGGTAGAAGGAAAATCCTTTGTGAATAAAGTGGCAATAACTTTTGAGCAAGTTTTTTAACTTAAATTGAAAACTAGATAATTGCCATGATACACACACATTAATTCCTCCCTCACTTCTCTTTTGAGTATTATATGTGCAACCCAAAAATGTTACAGAGCCTGAAGTGAGGTGGTAACATTTATCAAAAGAACTAATGACTTGTTATAAACTATCAAGATGGACTTCCAGCATTAAGTCTACAGTTGGAAAAATGAATTTGTGTAGAATCTAGATGAATTCAGATAAAAAGCATTCTCTCCTTTCCCTCATTTCTACTCCTGCCTCAAGTCCAAAGCCACATATAGAGTGATTCAGGCAGGTTAGTCAGTCCCACTCCTGTCCCAGCATCTACTTGACTGCACACCTTGGCCTGCTCATTCTCACCAGTTGCTAGTCAACAGAAGAGAGCTCTCAAAGGATCCACTGCTCCATCCTGGCCCCAAAAATCATTTAAGTAACTGCTATAGTTTTCTCAAATACAGCTGCTGCAGACCACAGTCTATTAGAGCCAGTGGAAAGCTTCTGCCAGAGATGTCAGGGCCCTGCTTGGGATATCTACTGATCGCCAAAGGGCTTTTGTTAAAGAAAGATATTATTCAGACACCTGTTAAAGACAGTAAGACAGAATTTCAGAACCATTATGACGGGTATAAGGACCACTGCAATAGGATTTTGTCTTAGAGGAGAGAGACTGGGCTCAACTATGATTACAAGGAAAAATGGGAATTTTATAGCCAAAGTGCAGGTTTGGAAGTTAGTGGATGGAAAATTACTTTGAGACACAATGACAATGACTAAATTTGGAGATTATCGGGAGGTTTTAAATGATGTGTTTTAACCATTGGATAAGAAGAAGCTAACAGGTGATTGAGTGAATGGGTAGTACAGAAATGTAGAGGCAGGGATGAGGATACTCAGAGGAAGTTTGGTAAAAAAAAAAAAAAACAGCAGGGCTGAAGGAGCTTTTAGAAGGGAACATGAAGGTAGTGAGAAGAGATAGTGCAATGGGGCATGGTCACACAAGGGCTGGAGAGGAGGAATGGAAGTGCCTAGAATCACAAATAAGTTGGATTAGGCTATGATAAATTTGGAATACATCCTTCTCCAAAGACTTACTTTCCATTGAGGATTAAGGAAGAATTAAAGGTTTAGATCAATCTTTGTGGAAAAGGAGAAATAGAAAAGGACACAAGTGAGTACTCCTTGGGTACATATGATGTGTCAAGCCCCATGCCAGGAGCTTTACAATGTCACCTAATTCAGTCCCTACATCCACTTGGAGTGTGAACAGTTTGCTGCTGTCCAGTCCAGGATTCAAGTCCTGGTCTGCCCCCCCCCACCCCCTGTATTTCTGTTACATCATAATGTCACAGGGATTTGTGAAAGAATAGGCAAGCAGATTGCAGGAACACCAGAAGATAGAAATCAGAAAATTTTAAGGAGACTTAATGGTCATAGTCATGGATTCCAGCAGCCAAGGGATCTGTACTTGGTGACTGCCTACCATACCTTCCAAAAATAAGTAGATTTCTCCATCAGCAATCCCCTAAGATACAGATTCTCGATGCTTGAATGTTATATCACTGGAAGCACATCAGCAGCCCAGATTTAAGAGAAAAGCTGAAGGAAAAACTGAGGTCAAAAATTAAACATTTATTTGCTTCAGAAACCCTGAAATATAAGTTGTTTTACTTCTTGGTTTGCTTTGAATTTCTGCACTGAAACGTCTTTTTACTTCCATTAAGAAATTTGTGGGATAGAAGCACCTGCCTGGGTGGTACAATTGGTTAAGTGTCCAACTCTTGGTTGGTTTCAGCTCAGGTTATGATCTCAGGGTCATGGGATTGGGCCCCGAATCAGGCTCCCCAGTCAGCGTGGAGTCTGCTTAAGACTCCCTCCCTCTGCCCTTCCCCCACACTCTACAATTTGTCTCTGTCTCAAATAAATCTTAAAACAAAACAAAACAAAAAAGAAATTTGTGGAGTATATTATAACTTAAACTGATAATGCTGAGTACCCTATGGATGGCTTCAGAATTACAAGTGACCTAGTTTATCTTAATTGGTTAGTGACGTTTGTGTAGGGCCAAAAGTAAAAATATATATATATGGCTATAGAGAAAATGGAGGAATCACCTTGCAGTGAGCTTCCCATGCCCAGAAAAGCATCCTGGTATCGCACATGGGCTTGCAAGATTTATGGATGAATGAAGACACAGATGTAAACCAGTGAGGAGAACAGGATCCTTTGGTACTATATTCTTGGAAGATTGCTTGTGCACACAGGCAATTAACATAACCCCTTTACATCCGTCTTCTGAGGGTACACAGAGCTTCTGAAACCTATCTGATCACAAGTTGAGAACTCCCCTTTAAGGCATAAATAGCCCACCCTAGGAACAGGTCCTGTGCTATCTTAGTAGCTATGCCTTGGCATCCACATTATTCCATCTGTCTGTTCTGGCTCCACACTCTGATTCTGACCAGGGTGTGATCATCCATCACCAGTCTGTGGCTTTATCCCACTGCCCCTGAAGATAATTCAACCCACCCATGGTTCATCGCCAATCCCAGTTCTGCCTGAGATTCTCCTGCCTCACTCCTGTAAGTCAGGACCTATCAAGATTCCTGGACTTGATCTCCAAAGTTTGTCCTTGCCCTTGTGTTAAACTCTGAACTCACATTCCTGCCAGAGCAAGCCTACCTATCTTACTATGGTTAATGCTGCCTCCTAAGCTACACTGCTTAACTCCTCTGTGCCTTCATTTGCTCAACTATAAAATAGTATCTCGCCTTTTCTCCCCCATTGTAGTATGTGTAGTTGACTGTTCTTTGCCATATCTTCTCACAGAAATATCAGTATCAGGTGATTCCTGGCCAAGAAACAAAAGCAGAATCATCACATTCCCCAATGGATTTGGATGAAAATTGGTAATGAAATCAAGTATAACTCCAAGAGGAGACATTGGAGAACCACCAAGCTGGGTCTATAAGGAATCACACATAAGATGGCACACATATTTATGCTGCGTGAAGGTCACTTGCTCGCATCATATCACTCTGTAAACATCACTACTACCTGAACAACAACATGTTTTATTGAGAAGATGGTTTTTCTGTTACTTTGCTGCTGCACCAGTAGGTTGGTTCAGTAATAAATATGTGAGACCTTTTGTTTGAAAAAACAAAATAGTAGTGTCTCCGTAATTAAAGTGACAATACAGTCCCTAGAACAAGGCCCTAGAAGATAGTAAATTTCAGTAAATATTCACAGTTATCATCTTTATTATACATGTTTAAGCTTTGCTCTTGAATATAAACATCAGTGTTCTTTATATGCTTTAGCTGGGCTTGTGAAAGACAGGAAGGGCATATAAAGATTGGTTGTCACTGCAAAGATTCTTCCCACCACAGAGACCCTGCTTTTGCTAGGCACCTGGCAGGCAGTCTTCCCTAGGACTTAAGTAGCATGATCTTTGCCAGCTTTGCCTGGGTGACAGGATAGCAGAGAGATTCCATGATGCTAAGATATCATCAGAGCCCTATGGTGGCAGCAGGCACATTCAGAATATTCATTTATTGCTGTGAAGCTCTTGAGAGCCTTTAAAGCAGGAAAAAAAGCTGTGTATGTACAGATAGGAGCCTTCTGTGGGGAAAACTACCCTTTTATTATTTCTTATTTTGTTCTCAGCTACCTTGATATTTTAATTGTGTCATCCTTAAAAACATAAAGTCATTAGAAGTCAAGATTTTATTAGGTAAAATTTATTTTTATTTAGTAAGTCTCTGTAAGCTGTAAGCCTCTATGCTTGATTCTTTGAGGGCTGCAGGAGATACTGTCCCTGCTACTTTACAGATAAGGACGCTGGACTTAAAGGATATGTTAGAGAACCTCAGGACAACCCCTAGTGGTCATTCATTAGAAGGACTTCTGGGATTCAGCATATAGCTGTATCCATAGCTTAGGTTTATTACAGTGACATAGTAAGGATACAGAGCTGGATCATAGGGGAGAAAAACACAGGCAAAGCTTAGAAGAATCCATGTGCAGGCTTACTTATGGTTTCTCCCTCACGTAAAGGGATCACACAGAGCACACTCTTCCAGCATTTGAAAGTGCAGCAATATCTGTGCGGTGTTTTCCCCTAGGAAGCCCATTAAAGACTCATTATCCCATGTTTATAGGGAGCTGTCACATAGGCACTCTTTGATTACCATGTACAGAATTCCCAGAAAGGAAGCCGATGTTCAGCATAAACCATATTGCCCACAAAAACAGTCTAGGCACAGTGAGCCACCCCTAACTGTTCTGTTTACTTCTTTAAGAAGTAAATTCCCAGATGTCAGCCAAAGGCTAACCTTGAAAGCATACCTTTCTAAGATAACAGCCTCAGGCCTGCTATGTTAACTCTTTTCTGCATAGAGAAGGTGTCACATATGTACACAACTCTAATGCTAGCCTGTCACAGGCACAGCCATAAATGGTTAGATGTTAGTGGAGGACAGATGCTTTCTGACAGGGCCATAGAAGCCTTCATTACACTGCATGTTTGAGCTAGGCCTCAAAGCATAGGCAGAGTTTGAGCAGAAGAGGAAAGTGGAAAGATAGGATGTAGTGAAAAAAGAATGCTTTTTAGAGAAAGGCAAGCAGGCCCATCTGGCCTGAAACAAGGTATGTTGATAGAAGTAAAAGAATCTAGGGAGACAGAGGACAAATGCTAGAGGGTCTGGTCTGCCAGGTGGAAGCTTATGAGCTTCATCTGCAGAGCTGGAGCAGTACTGAAGATTTCTTTTTTAAGAAAAGAAGTCCTGGGCAGCCCAGGTGGCTTATTGGTTTAGTGCCGCCTTCAGCCCAGGGTGTGATCCTGGAGACCCAGAATCGAGTCCCATGTCGGGCTCCCTGCATGGAACCTGCTTCTCTCTCTGACTGTGTCTCTGCCTCTCTCTCTCTCTGTGTCTCTCATGAATAAATAAATACAATCTTAAAAAAAAATTCAGGGAGAGGAGCCCTGGCTGGTGCGCGCACGCTCTCTCTCTCTCTCATAAATAAGTGAAATCTTTTTTTTTTTTAAAGGAAGTCCTGTATAGTTCAAGCTATGTTTGCAGAAGATGCATATAGGGGTGATAATACAGGTTGACCTGCCTAGAGATGGAAGGTTACTGAAGATACCTGGACTTGTTCCTAAAGGACCAGGGCTTCAGAATCTGCCCATTTATTTTTGGTCCACCTCACTCTATAGGAGTTACATACAAGACATGGGAAAGGTAAAGTCTGACTCTATATGTGCTTTAAAAGTACCCAGAGTAGCCTGGCTGATAGGCAAGAGTTAGCTAAGTCTGTCTTAACATGTGTAGTGAATTTGTGCTGTGGCATTCTAAATGCAGAAAAGAGATTATGTTTACTGAAAAATATTGTACACCCTACACTGATCAAAGTACTCAGAAACTACCAAATCCCCAAGTATCTGGCTGTCTTGGCCCAGCCACAAGCACAGGTAGAACAAATCTCTGACCTTAGTACACCTTCTTTCATGAAGCTACAAGGCTGCCTCTCTCTCAAGAAAAAGTTTGGAAAGGGCCAGAGGGCAGACCACATGGGACATGCTCACTGGCATTTCTTTATATTTTATCGGACTTCCTGGATTCTTGTCCCATATCCTTGGCTATTGACGTCTCAGACTGTCTCACTTTGGCCATATGCTCCTGGCTCACAGAATTTTGGCCTAGCCCATCCGTGCAGACCACTCCTTATCTATGCTTTGGTTGCTAGGTTTTTAGAGGTCAACTTACCTCTCACATGCCCATTTCTAAGCTTTAGGAACTAAGAATGTCTGCACCTAGGGAGTGTCATTCCTAAATCTGGCCCTCTGAACACCTTTCCTCCAACCCTCAAACCCTGCCTATGCAGACTGGCTCTAGTGTTGCTAGCATTATAATTTTGTACCTTGGAATAGTGCTGCTATGCAGTACAGAGTCTTTTGTCCCACTGACCCCCCACAGACCCTATAGAACTTAACAGAATGATAGAAATGTTCTATGTATGACAGAACATTATGGTGTGCATGGTAGCCACTAGTTTCACGTGGCTATTTAACACTGACCAAGAACTGAGTTTCTAATTATATTTAATTTTAATTAAGTTTAAATACCAGTAACTGCATGTAGCTAGTGGCTACCATATTGTGTACAGCACAGCATAGAACCTGGTAGGCTGAGTGATCTCCTGAACTGGTTGTGAAGGATCATGGCAGAAAGGGTGGGTAGATTGAGTCTGTGGGCATGGAATATCAAGAGGAGGGGAAAACATGAAGCAAAATAGTAAAATTAAGAACAAGAAAATCCTTTTTTAGTCTCAGATGTATACATTTGTGTACATTTATAGGTATGTAATATTTAGAGATGTGTAGTTACTTTCAAATTGATTTATTGCTTTTTGATCAATGTTCTTATTTTCATCATTTAAATATATATCAAGAAAGACAATGGGAATGAGTACAGGCTTTGGAGAATCCAGACGCGAGTAGAAATCTTGTCTCTATACCTTATTAGCTATGTTACTATAATATTATTTTTAAAATAATATCACTAGGGGCGCCTGCATGGCTCAGTTAATTAAGCATCAGACTCCATTTCAGCTCAGGTTGTTGTGAGATCAAGCCCTGCTTTCACCTCCACACTCAGCAGAGAGTCTGCTGGAGATTCTCTTTCTCCCTCTGCCCCTCCCCTGGCCTTCTCCTTTAATAAATAAATCTTTTTTAGAAATGACATCACTTTGGGTTCCACAAGGAACCCAGCACGCCTGCCTCAGTGGTGGCCATCCCCAATGAACATTTACTGAATCTGGTGGGGATCGGAACATTTACTGAATCAGGTGAGGTGAAAAGCTTGGGAAGGAAGAAAGTACACACTCATGTGGTAGCTGGTGGGTCTTATTTTGTTACAAGCACAGATGAGCCTATCTGAGTGAGGGTCATGAAATAAGTGAAAGAAAAAATCAAAGACATAGTAATTTATGCACACCTTCACCACATTAAAATCATATAAAATCTACAGTACATGTAATGATGGACAATTGTGACTGCAACTGCACATTTTGAAATGAACTGAGATAATAAAGCAGATATATGTATCAAAAAATGACATCACTAATTGTCCCATATTAAGGAAGAATAAAAAAGAATTTGACATAGTTACAGTGAACATTGTTCCTATATTTTAAACTTCCTGGAAAAAAATTAGAGTTTTTAAATACTTTCAGTTTTAGTACTTAGGAAATCTTTATTTGCTGTTGTTCCTTGAGATTATTTCTGGGCTTCTCAGTGTTATTCTTTAAAAGCTTAGAAAATGTCTAGTAAAATGTCTGATGGATTTAAATATTCATTGGGCTTTCAAGTTGGCTCAGTTTTCTAGCTTCCACTCAGAAAACAATCAAGATTTTTCTGTTTCTTCTGTGTATATTTATTTTGGTTTCTGTAAGCTCTGCTATTCCCATCAGGATTCCCTCTTGACATATAATATATTAAACAGCAAAACAGCCTCATTGAAGCATAGAAACAACAGCAGAAATAATGACAAGAACAAGCTAATAAATATAAATGATGTATATTCTGGTATCCTTAGAGGACTTATGTAGTTACAATATCCCAAATCTGTAGCGGAGACAGAGAGAGAGAGAGAGAGAGAGACAGAAAGAGAAAGAGAGAGAGAGAGAGAGAGAGAGAGTTAGTTATAGCAGACCATGAAAAACCTCAGGCAAATGCTATGATTTTGCTTCCATCTGTGAATATATATTCTTCTTACTCTATATCATGCCAAACAGAAAAACGTGTAGTGAGTAAAGGAATGAAATTTAAGAGACAAAAATGTTTATATTCTGAACAAAGAACTGGAAAGCACAGAACAAAATATTATCAATATAGATATAGGTGACAAGGGAGAAAGGGAGCAGGGTCAGGAAGATACTCTTTCCAATGAAAACTTGGAGTACTCCTGCCAGGTTCCTGCATATCATACGAGGTAATGTATGAAAAAATGCTGATAAATTTTATAAAGTGTAGTACACGCGTTGATAATTGCTGTCATCCTGTTCAAAACCTTGGTGTGTGTTTCATTTACGTTATGCTGTATAGAAATTTCCAGAGCATAACTGTGAAGACTGAAAAGTTTCATGCACTGAATTCCTGGAGAGAGTGACGTTTGCTCAAAGTTTGTTTTACTTACAATCAGAACCTACTAGTGAAAGAGTGAATTTTTGTGGTCATCTTTTTCTAATTAGTAGAATATCCATTAGGAAACAGCATGATTGGACTATGTTGGGTATGATCTTTCATAAAAGACAGTCATTTTTCTGTATTACTGCCAAGACAGTTTTTACATGAAGCCTTAGTATGTAAGCACACTTTAGCATTTGAGTCTTTCCAGTTTGCATAGTAAATACATTGGGAAACATTGTAATAAATAAATAGAAAGACATTAATTAGATCATGTTATCAGTGATTTGCTCTTAAGTGCTTTATTTTTCTATGATAGTGCTTGGCCATATATTTAAGTACAGTCAGATAAATTATGAAGTAGTATTCTTTCTATACACTTGATGAATGTGTTCTTAGAGAAATTGTCTTTTTCAGCCTTCATTAAATTATTTGTTTAGCATTCTTTCTGAACTACTAAGTCTGAGTTACTCTTAAGAAGTTCCAAAGGACCTATCTATGAAGGGTGCATTTGTCTACGCCAGACAAAAGAGCTGTCCTTGAATACAGAGAAGCAAACCACTGTTCTAACATTGCTTATTTGGCATCAAGGGCTAATATTATTTTCCTATAACACTTCAGACTGCTTTACCTACAGCTAAGAACTATAAAGGTGTGATACTTCTTTAGACCCCATAGATGTAATTAGCAAAACACAAAAGGCAGGGTCATTCCCTCTGCCCAACTTCGGCACATGGATATACACTTTTCTTAGAAGCATTTTGACTTGAATGTTGAAGATGACAAAGATGAACTGACTCAGCATTGTGCTGTCCTGTCAGCAAAACTTCACCCTCATTGCACCCCCATTTACTCATATATGTGCTTTTGTTGTTAGAATTGGGAGCTTGATCCTGGAGTGAGAGCGTAAATCATTAGAGTAAAAAACTGTAGCTTCCCACATAACTGATCCTTAAGCTACCGTTTAGTTTGATTTCATGAGAAGTACATGATTTCTAAAGACCCTGTAGGGGCTGTATAATTAGAAAAATACTATTCAAGAATAGTGATAATAGGTTTACTATTATCACATACTGGATAATATGTGATAACAGGTTTACTCATGTGTCTCTTTTGCTTCAGAGAAAATGAAAAGAATCTGTTTCCTGGGATTGTTTGTCATTCAAGTCTCTGCTTGTTCCAAATCAGGCAAACCATTGTTCCCATCACCTCTCAGTCTCCTGGATGGGAGTGCCATAAACTTCAAACAGACTAAGTGTCACCAGCAGAACTGGGATGAGAGTTTAGCATAAATTTTCTTTTTTTTTTACATTAAATATATATATTTATTTATATATATATATATTAAAATCCTCTTCATAAACCAATATATAGATTCAGTGAAATCTCAATCAAAATTCTTTTTTAATAATAAATTTATTTTTTATTGGTGTTCAATTTGCCAACATACAGAATAACACCCAGTGCTCATCCCGTCAAGTGCCCCCCTCAGTGCCCGTCACCCATTCACCCACTCCCCGCCCTCCTCCCCTTCCACCACCCCTAGTTTGTATAATTTTCTAATCAAATGGGTTAAGTGTCCCCTATAGGTAATAGGGATTATGGGGTTAGCTGGATTTCCTTCAGGCAGCACCTTTGGGAGCCCATGTGACACAGACATTCACTGTGTATTTCATGGGCAAGCATTACCCATGGAATCCCTCTCCCGCTTCCGCACCACTTTTTTTTTTCCAATGCTCATTTCACAGGATGAAATACAGATAAAGTATGGGCTTTGAAGTCAAACAGATTCAGATTATAATTCCAACTTCACTGTTCTCTCTCTACTTTCTGATCTCACACCAGGAACTTTGCACCTCTGTCTCTGTCTCTTCAGAGATTAAATATCTGTTATGAGGATTAAATACAATTAGGCTAGAAAAGAAACAGTTTAAACAATGCCTGGTACAGGGGCGCTGGGTGGCTCAGTTGGTTAAGTGTCTGCCCTTGGGCTCAGGTCATGATCCCAGGATCGTGGGATGGAGCCCTGCATTGGGCTCCCTGCTCAGCGAGGAGTCTGCTTCTACTTCTCTCTCTGCCCCTCCCTTGTTCATGTTGCACACTCTCTTTCTCAAATAAATAAAATCTTTAAAAAACAACAATGCCCAGTACATAAAAGATAGTAAGTGGCTGCTGCTGCATGTTGCTATAGCAAGTTGATGGGTATCCAGAGCTTCATCTCCCACCCATGTCTTTTCCCCTGAACTTCAGACTTGGGCTTTGATCCTCCTGTTTTTTTTTTCACCTGCATATTCTACGGAGACTTCAAATTCAACATATATGTCTGAACTTTTTATCTTCCCTGGTTACTACCACATCCAGTCAACTACTGCATGTGGTCAGTTTGTATCTTACATCCATTCTCCTCTCTTCTGTTCCCAAACTGCATCATAACTTTCTGGGGCTACTCTAGTTGTCTTCAGAGTATTTTCTATGTTCAACTTGCTTTCAACTTTGTGGCCCAAGTGATCATTCTAAGAACTTAGGATGGTCAACACTGCTTCTCATAGGTGAACTTCCTGGGCCTCTCTAGGGCGTAATGGGGATTTTCCAAACTTGCTAATCCTAAAAACTGAGACTTTTTTTAAAATGCAGATTTTTGCACTCTCTCCAGAAATCTGAGTCCTTTCCTATAAAATTCTTATTTTAATAAAGATTTTATTTATTTATTCCTGAGAGAGAGAGAGAGGCAGAGACACAGGCAGAGGGAGAAGCAGGCTCCTCTCAAGGAGCCCGATGTGGGACTCGATCCCAGAACTCAGGGATCACACCCTGAGCCAAAGGCAGACACTCAACTGCTGAGCCACCCAGGCATCCTCCTATAAAGATTCTGATCCAGAAAACATGGGACGGAGTCCAGGAATCTGTATTTTAATAAGTTGCCAGTTACTTCTGATAATAGCCAAGTTTGGAGAACACTCACAAGTCCACTTTGAATTTGTCCACTCTGTGTTGCATAGCATCCTTGACCACTCCTCAGATCTCCACTGCCCTCCTAACTCATGATTGAATCCTTCTCACCATCAAGCTGCCTCAGACCTTTGAGAATCTGCGCTTGGAGCACTCTCCTAGAATCCCCTTCTTTTCATCTCTAACTACATCTTACCAAATACTGAAAGCCTAGCAATATTGCAAGGATACTTTACAGTATCTCATTTGGGCAACCTATCCCTATCCCAATAGAATTTGTCAGTAGCCCCTTTCTGTGTAATTCTAGCATTTTCACATTGTGTTGTAATTTTGGGTTTATGTGTGTCTGTCTCCCAGTAGACTCAAAATCTTGAGGATAGGGAGGCACCATTCATTTCTCTATTCCCAGTATCCATCTCAGTTTCTGGGATATGGTAGAGGCTCATGAATGCCTGTTCAAATGAATGAAAAGGAGGAAGAAGGCTGGAACGAATCCTTGAATTTTACTAAGTTACAAAAGTATTCTTTGGAGCCCTGAAGTGTCTCAGGGCAGGTGGTGGTTAGGAGAGAGGCCTAAATTGGGAGGATTCTTTCCCCCACCCCCAGCCTTTCCTCTCTTTGAGCTAAAGTAGCCATCTTTATCAATTTTGCATATATTGAACAGTGTAAGGTGTTATTGAAAAGAAAAAGCTGCTACTAAAAATAAATTTGAAAGCCACAGTACTGGTTCGCCTTTATGAAACCCCTTTATGCATTTCTGCTCTTGTGCTTCAGAATGAAGTGGGAAAACTTGAAGAACTTGAAAAATAAAGCCAAATGATCTAAATTGGAAAATGAATCTGTGAGGAAATACTAGAGATTTTTTAATCTGTTTGATTGTGCTATGTATTATGGCCTTGGGGCTACTTGTCTGTTTTTAAGCACCTGGGAGGTTATCAGGAAAGAGATGTTAAGTAGTTGCCATCCATCTCCACAGAGAACCAAATGAGAAACATGAAGATTAAATTGAAAGAGTTGAGAGAATTCCTCTGAACTTATTTAAGGAGCATGCTTGTATTTCCAAAACAGAGTCTTCAAAAAATATCCTTCCTAAGTATCAGAGACTCTCTGCCTCAACATAGGCTGGCATCTTATTGGTGGCCACTGAACATTTGCTGTAGGGATGCATGAATTCCTATTGACAGAGATGTGTATGAGTGTGTGAATTAGAACTTTCATAAAATCAAGTCATCTTAAAATTGAAACACTGTTAGACTTGCCACAGATTCAAATTATGGAATTCATTTGTAGCAACATGCTCAATAATATGAAATTATAAAATTAATATAACTTCATATACTCTTCATGCATAGCTCATCATAAAGACAACTAAATGTGGAGCAGTTCTCTTATTATGTTGCTTATTGAAAAGTAAGAATTTAATACCATCTCTTTTTTCTTTTGAAAGAATTGGAGTTTTCTTACCCATATTTCTTACCAAAGAGGAAAATTGACCTGTTGCTCTCATATAGGTGATGTTCCTAATATCTCATTAGTAAATTTTACTCTCTTGGCTACAGTTCCTTTCAGACCTTTGGGAAATGTGAGTGGTTGCTGTAGCTTTCATTGGCACGTAGATTTGATAAGCATTTATCAAACTTTGTACAGACTCTATTGCCTTACATAAAAGCAGCTTGTGGAGACAAATGTCATCTGTCCCATTGATATTAAAACATATAGTATTTTAAGCCTCTGAAAAGTCCTAGAGGATAGAAAACTGTTTAACCATGTTTAATGCAGTATTTCCCACTTTTTTTGGTCAGGGGAGGGCCACTTCAGGAAACACTGGATAGATATTTGCCTTCAAATAGTGTGAATGTTAACAGAAAGCATTATTTGTTTATCATTCCCATTGGAAAAGCTAGCAAAATAGGAAATAACTAGATGTATATCCTCAGCCCTATGAAATGAAAAAAAAAGTTATTTTCAGTTTCACAAATTGTGAAGAAGGCCAGGCAAAACCAGAAGCATGAAAGGCTCTAGGACATGTGAAGGTCCTGTGGGCACTGTGAGAACTGAGGGGCCTCCTCTCACTGTTGAGAAAGAGAAGTTCTTGGGTTCTGATAGGGCCAGCAACCTTGTCCACTCAGGAATTTGCTTTATGTACCCTTTTTCTTTGGACCAGAGCTTGATGTAGCCCCTCCAAATCATATACCCTTCTGTGGATGTCCAGCAGCTCCAACAACAGCCTGCTTTGTAGATGTCTGTCCTTGAGCGGTTGGTAATGTGATAGAGCAGTTGCAGGTGTTCCTTCAACAAAGAGTGCAGAAGTAATGATAAATTCTCTTGAGAAGACATAAACTTCCAATGTTTTTCTATTCGTGTATCAAGTTAAGAGCTAACTGGGTGATTGTTAAATGCAAATATACATGTTAGGATAGATCCAGTACAGTAAAAGAAAGATGTTACTTTGATGTTCTTATCTCCTGTTCCTCTGATAAACCTCAACTTTCCATTACTAAAACTACTAACTTATGTGTATCTACACGTGTTGTTTCCTCCTCCATTCTTTCCTTGATTCTCTCAGTTTTCCCAAGGAGGTGGGAACTTCCTTTTCCTTTGTCAGTTATTTTCTCTTTCCTCTGTCTTTAGGACTTCACCATCTACAAACATTGTCCTATTAAAAGCAAATGTTCTTCAGTGTACCCCATCTTTTTTGGAAGTCAGGTTGTTGAACTGTAATTTACGTATAGCAAAATTTGCTCTTTTTAATACATAGTTTGGTGAGTTTTAACACATTTATAGTTGTGAAACCACCCAGAAAGTTCCTTCATGCACCTTTGCAGTCATTCCCTGCCCTCCTTCCTCAGGCCTGAACTCCTGATCTAGTTTCCTTCCTTATAGTTTGCCTATTCCAGATTATAATATAAGTGGAGACATACAGTATATGGTCTTTTGTGACTGATTGGATTCTTTCACTTCGCATATGTTTTTGAGATTCATCCATATTATTATACATCCCAGTAGTTCTTTTATTGTGAAGGAATATTCCATTGTATGGAGATTCCATTATTTGGATTGTCCATTCATCTCCTTATGGCTATTCTGGCGATCTGGCTGTTGTGATAAAGCTGGTATAAATATTCACGTATATGTCCTCTGTGTGGACGTAGTTTTCATTTCTCCTGAGTAAATACCTAGGAGTAGAATGATTTGATCATATAATAAGTCTAAGTTTAACTTTATAAGAAACTGTCAGACTGTTTTCTAAACTGGCTATACCATTTTGCCTTCCCCTCAACAGTTTATGAGAGGTCTAGTTGCTCTACATTCTCACCAACCCTTGGCATACTTCATCTTTAGTTTAGCCATTGTCATAGGTGTGTAGAGGTATCTCACTATGCTTTTAATTTGCATTTCTCTAATGATTAATGTTTTCTTGAGCTTATTTGCCATCCCTGTATGTTCTTTGGTGAAAGATCTACTCAGATCTTTTGTCCACTTTTAAATTGAGTTGTTACTTATAAAGAACTCTCAGAACTCCATAATATGTTCTTAATACGGTCCTTTCTTAGATGAGTTTTTATAAATATTTTCTCAGTCGATAGCTTGTCTTTGCACTTTAACAGTGTCTTTTCAAGAGAAGATGGTTTTAATTCTGGAAAAGTTCGGTTTATCATTTTGTTGTGATTCATGATACTCAAAAATCTGAGATCACAAAGATTTTTCTCTTTTATGCTAAATATGGAAATACAAATAAGAATAATATATACAAAGGTACTTGTCTTCATTTTCTTCTGTGTTTTCTTATAATTTTAGAGTTTTAACTGTTATATTTATGTCTGTGATCCATTCAAGTTAATCTTTTGTAGGCAAGGATTAAGGCAAACTAAATCAAGGATTTAGTTTTTTTCATATGGATTGTTGAGTACTATTTGTTGAAATTTTTCTGCTCTGTTGAAATTATTGACAACTAATTAAATATAAACATATGTGTTATCCCACATGTTAATAAAGACCTCCCTCAACCCAATGTACCTATTCAAATAGAAGTTCATCACTTTTACCTTTCCATAGCCATTTATTAAAGAGTAGTCTAGACTCATTGTTTCTACCTCCTCACTTCTTATTCCTCACACTGGGCTGTTTCTACCATCCCACTAAAACAGTTATTGCAAGAATCACAGTAGTCTCTGTTCTGAACAGCTAGAGGGACGCTCTTGTGCTTATCTCATGTGATTCTCACTGGCCTTGGACCTCACTGACCCCTCCCTCCTCTTTCAGACATTTTCTTCCCTTGACTAGCATAGCATCCCACCTCCTCCTTTTTCTTGTTTTCCTATTTGTCCCTGTGTCTACTTTGCTAGTTCTACTTCTTTCTTCCTAAATATCAACATCTCTCAGGATTCAGCCCAAAGCCCTTTTTCCTGCTCCTTCTATGCGCATTCTCTCTTTGTTACCATCCAACCTTCTGGCTGAAAAAAATCTCATTTGTATCTGGCCCAGATATTTTCTGAGCTTCATTTCTGTATATGTCTACCAGAATGACAAGCTCTATGAAGAAAAGTACCTTGTATGTATCCTGTCAACATTTGTATTCCCATGTTTAGCACCAGAACATAGTAACTATTTGACTAAAAGAACAAATTAATACATGAACAAAGTATGCAACCTGTGAAATTGATATTATATCTTATAATTCTAAGACAATATTTTAATATTGACCTTTTCACTGATACCACATATATGTGGTGAGTCCATGATTGTAGGCACAGGAGAAGTAAATTACTTTTAGAATCACATACCTGGTCTTTGCCATGGCTCAGTTTTCTTGTTGCAGTTGATGGGGAAGCCTTGGGATGAAGAGATGGGAAATTGGGAAATCCTAAGAAGGAGCAGGCAGGAGTAAGAGAATGAGGAGACACCTCTGCAGATGTCATAAACACTGTATCTCAGGTTTTTAATCCAATAATTTACTTCAGGAATTAACCTGTGTTGTTTATGCAGTAAAATATTTTAATGGCCCTACTAAATTCTGATTGCAATTTTAGTTATTTTTATTATTTTTTTATTTATTTGAGAGAGAGAGCATGAGCAGAGGGAAGGAGCAGAGGGAGAGGGAGAAGCAGACTTCCCACTGAGCAGGAAGCTCAATGTGGGGCTCTACCCCAGGATCCTGAGATCATGACCTGAGCCAAAGGCAGATGCTTAACCTACTAAGCGACCCAGGCACCTTGCAGCTAGTTATAATACATTATTTCTCTTTGACTTTTTGCCCAAATTTTGTAAGCCCCTGTAACATTTTTTTCTTAGTCCTGAAATTATTCTTAAGAGATGTAAATTGGATAATATAGATTCTTTTGGCTCAAGTATGATGGATATTTTTATGATTTGAGTGTTCACATCAGAGAATGTATATGCTTGTTATGGGCTTAGTATTATGACTAGAGCTTTGGAGGTATTTGGAGAAAAAAATAGAAGATACAATCTTCATTGCTCCCCTCAGGGAACACACACCCTTAGGGAGATAAGAGCCACCTCCCAGCAAATAAATAGCAACAGCTGTTAGGCAGTTTGTAGTGTCCATTGCATGCTGCTTGGCAAGAAAAATAGTGTCCTGCCATTAGATATGTACTTTTGGCCTTGCCTGTCATGATGAGCTGTTCTGAAAGTGTTTAGGGCTTCTCTATAAATGCCCTTTTTGTTTGTTCTGGAGCATGTGGTCCCTTACATTTTTCTGTCTCTCTCTCCTACATTTCAGTGAGCGGTTTCTGGTGAGACTGAACAAGAATGGTGGGCCAAGGAACCCAGAGAAGATAGAACGAATGTGTGCCCTTTTTACAGTATGTGCAAATTCTCTTTCCCTTCTCTGCTGTTGACTCTAACCAGGGGTCTGCTATGTGGATATTGTCACCCTGGAAATGAGCATTTATTCTTACCTCCCCACACACTGGGGAGATTAGGACTTGATTTATGCTTCTATCAAGTTTTAATGAAATATTTAAAGAAAACTGAAATCAGCTATAGTTTTAATTGAATTCTTCATTAAAGAAATATAATCAAGTACCTTTTATTAATGTAGATTTTAGAAGCTATTTAATATAATAGATGAAATCTGAAAGAAGTCTTTCTTACTATTCTTATTCAAGGCCACTGGGAATTTCTCTGATGTAGAAGTATAATTTTCTAAAGGCATCAACCAAATTTACAGTTCTGCAGTTTTTTAGTGAATGCATATAGAGAGAGACAAACTAAGTAGTTCTTCTCTCTCACATATCAAATGAAGGATCTTTTCCTCTGATCTGTAGTTTCATTTTTTCTGAATAACCATGCTGTCATTCATGGTCTCCAGGATCACACACTCATCAGTTCAAAGAAGACATAGTAATCTGCTTCTGGAAGGTGCTCAGCCTCACAATACCATAGTGCCTTATGTATTCTTCAAGTTGATTCTGACTTACTAAATGTTTTTTATTTAGTTTAAAAAAAACTAGTGTGCAGCTTTGTTTATTTCAGTTAATTTATTTGCTGAAGGAGAAAACAAGACTGTGCTACAATTTTAAACAAGTTTTGATTGTCGTGGAGTCTTTGATTTGCTTCAGTGATACTGAGATACACTAAGACCCATTAACACTGGGAGGTGTGATAATCTCACAGTGCCACTGCCCTGGTATGGGGTGCATGATTGATGGCTGACAGTCAGGTGTCTCAGAGCTTACAGTGTACCTCTTTTTTTTTTTACAGTGTACCTCTTAAACATAAATGGGGTTACCTAGGCACCTGATATGTGACTTTCTCTGGAAGATAAAATTGGATTTTTTTTGTTCATTTACTACAACTTTATTTTTCAAAACCTCAAAACAATGTTACTATAGAATCAGAAGCCACATTCACAGGGATAGCTTCTATTGAAAATGCTCCACATGTGCAGAAGCATTTATAAGTCTAGTTAAGCTAAAGTGATTTTTTTTACTCATCTTTGAGCTCAGCATTCAGACCTCAGGAGATAATTCAGGAAGAAAGAAAAGATAAAGCAGACCTATGAAGATAGTTAAGGGAGTTGAGATGGTATAGTCTGGGAGAAGCAACACTGTTTCTTCAGTAGGAAAAAGTACAAGTTGCAGTTAATGGGGATTTAGATTAAAATATTGGGAGAGAGCTTCTGAAGTGAAAGTGTCTAAACACTGAGGAGGTCCTTTGGGGCTACCTTTCTGAAACAGAAATAGAAAGAAATGAGACAACCATCTGTCTAGAATGCCTCAGTGACTTTAGGAGGTTTTTCTAGATCCTTTCTCTGATACTATTTTGGTAAAGCAGCAAAAGAAATCACTGATTCCTTGTCCTTTGGCATTATGAGAACAGAACTGTGTGCTTGTGCTATCCTGACTAGGAGTGCAGTCCTTTTCTCTTGAAAAATGAACTTAATTATGATGATATTTGAATGTAATTACAGTAAATCAAAATTCTCATTTTGCAGCATTTTAATTATCTGTATGGGCCCAGAGGCATAAGTTGTAGCTCTGACTTTATAAATCAAAGATGCATATAACATTCATGTTGTGCTCCTATTCTGCCACAATGGGAAGACACAAGGCTGCTAAAAATACCACTTCTATAGTTCCCTTTGCAGTGTACAGCCTTTTTTTAAGATCCCAAAGAATGATTTGAGAGATTTTTACAAAGCACATGAAATTTTTTTTAGCACATGAGATTTTTGAACAAGATTGTCTTAGCCAGGATTTTCATGTTTTGCTTTAAGCTATATGAAATAATAATTTTGATGGAACCTATTTTTCATCTAAGACTTGAGTTCCTCCCGTGCGCTAAAGGAGTTTTCCAGATTGACATATTTGCTACAAAATGTGAGAGTAATACAGGAAAATGCAGCTACAGCTGTGGTCAGTGCCAACCTGTTAGTTTACCTTAGCATCAAGAAGAGGGAACCCTGACAAACTGAGCAGTTTTGCAGGATTACTCAAGCAGACTTCAGAGCCACATTGCAGACCATCACATTATTTATGGCTCAGCCTTGTTCTCTGTAAAATCTGGTGGTTGTTTTTTGTTTTTTGTTTTTTACCTTGTTAGAGTTCAGAGCTCCCTATCAAGGAAGAATTGTATCTAGAAGGAGGTGTTTCATATTTATGTGGATGTCTAATACTGTGATTTCCTAACTTTCTTGATAAACAATGGCTATGTGTATGAGCATGTGAGAGCATGTCTGTGAACTTACTTCTTATTAGATATCCAGTGCATCACATACAATGCCTGGCAAATACTAAGACTTCAGTAATGATTTGTTACATAAGTAAATGAATATGTTTATTTTTTATTATATTTGAATGACCAACTCAAAAAATAAACTTGTGCTGTTTTCCCTGCATTCATTGACATTGTATTTTCTATATTTATTCGTATCTTCTGCTTCTTCTATAGCATAAGTATGAATAAATTGGTTTTGTTTTATATTTGTAAATCCTATTATCTCTACAGAAAAAGGGCAGTTCAGGAACAGGAAAATGAGTTGATCTTTCCATGTTTCAAATGGAACATCAGTAACTGAGTCCGAGATGCTGAACCCTGAGTTACTGCCCTATGACTACCATATAGTTGGGAACCAGCTTTTAATTATGTAGGATTGGAGGGTATGCTTCAGTGAGTAAATCTAAATTGAAACTGTCCTCACCAAGTGAATGGTGGGAATCCCTTTTCCCATCTTGGTTTTACAGGTTTTGTGAGTATTTTAACATGGATAGTCACACTCAGTGCTTAATCTTGAAGAGTGAATGTTTACTTACTCTATGGTAACTGTGTTTAACCATACACTTAGGTTTAATAAGATACCTTTCACATTGAAATTCGACATTGAAATTGTGTAGAACTCACAAACAATAATTTTACTTAAAATACTTTTTTGCACTGATTATTCCCATTTTATATTTACTGACTTCAAATATATACCATGGAGAGTTCTGAGTACCTTTTACAAAATAGAAAGGGCCCCTACTCCATCTACTTGGAAAATACCATAAATTATATTTCCATTTTCTTCTTTTCATCACTTAGAGCCAAGAGAGAGGTCCTATGCTGATATGTACAACTGATCTGATTAGTGTTTGATCATCTTTGGTAACTGGCATGAATTCTTAGATGTAGATATTATCGTACGTTATTTGGTAGTTCAGATTAATACAGCCCAAGCTATGTAGAAGGAACCATTTCACTTCAAAATGTGTCATCATTTCTCTATCTTTCAGTAAATAGACATGTTTCGATCCCCAAAAAAGCACATGAAAGTGGTAATCTGTTTTTTTTTATTTTTATTTGTTACTTAGTAGCCATTTTAAGTGTTAAAATACAGAGATATTTTGAGGATATAATTTTAAACTCCATTTCTAAATTAAAGGAATTGGTGAAATGGAGCCTGAACCATCCTTTTTCAGTTTCAAAAGACAATTTTCATGTAAAAATATTTCTTCGTGATTCCAAAGATACAAATTTATGTTGAATTATTTTGTAACCCATTTCATTTTAAGCATATTTCATTATTCCATCAAAAATTTGGTGCAACGTCATAATGATCTAGAATCTAAAAGTTTAAATTTCACCATTGCACATTACTTTATAATGTCTCCTTTCCTTTCATATGTTTAAGACCACTCTACAGAGCAGAGCTGGGACTACAAGAAGGCAAGCAAAGCACAAGATCCTGATAGTGAGACCTCCTTAAACTTTGCACCTTGGGTGCCTTGCCTGCCTTACCATAGTCCTAACCCTGTAAGAAAGTTTTATATTTTTTTTATAAAAATAAAGCAAACATGGAGACTCTGGATCTCAAAGCTCATTTGCAATTATAACTGTTACTTGGTTGTCCTTTTCCCTGCTTTCTTAAGAAGAGACAAGCATCTGGGACCAATCAAAAGATGAAAGATGGGAAGGAAAGGGATCTAAGGGACCTTTTCCTAGAAGCCAAAGAGAAATCTTGGGAAACTGTCCCATTAAGGACAGAGGTTATTCCACCAATCATCACTGATTCACAACAGTGTGTCTGAGTGAGCAGCAAGTTGACCTGGTGAGAAGTCTGAAACAGTATATTTAAAGAAAGTTTTATTATTTTAAGTACAACATGTTAAAGTAAAATACATACCCATAAATGAACATTTTATTTCAAAATGTGTTCTAAACATAATTTAATGTATAAAATTATTTTCATAACTCTAGTTTTAAAAATTACTTATTGGATCGGATTTGTTTACTTAAAGGAAGCCTTTAGAATTTTTTAGATAAGATTATTTTCAGCTTTATACTTCAGTACAGATGATGCATATATAAATTTAGAAATGAAGATCAAATTATTGAGGTTTCACTAAGGCCAAAGTAATTTTTTCTCAAGGGAATATATCTAGTGTATAATAATCATTGTAGACCACAGAATAAAGATAAAATTAGTAAAGGGTAAACTTTTAGAATTTCAGTCATTAATAAACTTATTTGTTTTCCCATTTTTTTCTGCATTAAGCATTTCTTTTGTCTTAAAATATTTTATGTGATGTTAGAATAAACATAGATAAGGCAATATTATGAAGATTTCTAATGTGAGAATTCTTAGAGATACTTGTTAGGTGTCCTAAATAAAAGCTGGGAAAATATTACAAATAAAATAGAGTTCCACAGGCATATAAGTTATTCAAACTTTCACTGTAGGAATCTTATAAACACTAAACCACAATGTGCTTTTGGTCCCCCACCCCACCTATAGCATATGCTAAAGTAACAAAAGCTGATGATTATGAGGTTCAAAATGAAATTTACTATTTTCTGTATAACCAATGCCTTAATTTACTTTTTTTTTCTTTTCTTAGGATCTGAGCAGCAAAGATATGAAGAGAGATTTATATATAGTTGCCCATGTGATACGAATAGGTACTGTCAATCTTATCTGTTCACATGACTAAGACCAGCCCCCCTTGGGATAAGGATCTATACTGTGTTTGAGCTTTGTCATCTGCCTTACTCTTACCTGTAATGTTAGGTCTCAGGATGAGAGTCCAGCTTGTATTGGAACTCTACCTTAAGCTCAGTTGCTATGGTAGCTGAATTTGACATAAATGAAAGCTTTTTTTTTTCCACTTGAAATCTTCTGCTCCCAACTTGTTTTTGGACCCAGACTCTTTAAGTGGTCTGCTTTTTTGGCATTCTTTCCATCCCAGTGTCTTGCCTTTGTACCACCTTTTCCACTGCAGAGATCTTACGACAGGTTGCGGGTTGCCATCTTAACAGGTGGAAAACGGCCTTTGCTGTGTTTTGTATCCAGAAGTATGTATCTGTACTATTTTCCACAAAATGACAGTTAACTATCCTTACTGCAGTCAATGTATGGTATTTCACTTTTATCCCACCCAAGATGAAAACAGTGATTTTTGCTACTGTTCTGTGGTTGATTTACTCAGCCTT
The DNA here is from genome assembly GCF_905146905.1 of Nyctereutes procyonoides. Classification (NCBI taxonomy): domain Eukaryota; kingdom Metazoa; phylum Chordata; class Mammalia; order Carnivora; family Canidae; genus Nyctereutes; species Nyctereutes procyonoides. The sequence continues at coordinate 38,460,959 of NW_026575131.1, read as the reverse complement.
ATTTGAAGCATTTGGCATAATTTGGGGTGCTAGGACTAACCAAGTCTTCCTCCATAGGTTTGGATTCTGGCATATCTTGTACATTTTTTGTCAAAGGATATTTTTTAATCCTTTGCCAACAAAACACCAATTTTGCTGTAACTTTTGTTTTGCTATACTTCATAAGCATTTGTTGAAGTTCTGGTTCTGCTTTTGCAAGTCCTCTTGCCAGCACCATAGGCACAGCCTCAGTAGGAGGAAGAGCAAGCTCCCATTCCTTCTGAGACAACTTTCACTCTGGCAGTGGTTTAGGAGCAGCTTTGACAGCAAAATTTGGCTGGAAGAATAACACATTGTTCTTATCTTTGCATATATAATTTTTACCTGGCAACTAAAATATTAAATTTTGTATCCTTACTATGCTTAAGAAATTTAAATCTATTAACATACTGATTTTCCTAAGAATTTCATAAAATCATTGTTTCATTCTCATATGATTAATAAACTAACTATTGGTATTAACATAGATAATAAGGATAATTGATTGAATGTGGTGCAGGGGGAGAGCCCTGGCCAAAGGTCTGTTTAGCATTCCTCCACATAAATATTCTGCATCCTTGGATGGCTCCTTTCAATTCTAAATGAGTCTTCCAATTTAGAGATAACCTCTAAGGTGCCTATCACTCTGGCATCCTTGGATGACAGTCAGGTGATACTGGAGAAGAGCATGGAGTTCCCAATCTGACCAGTGTTTTTCTACTGTGCTTCAGGGCGGATGCTCCTGAATGACTCAAAGAAAGGCCCCGCTCACCTGCACTACCGGCGACCATATGGCTGTGCAGTCCTAAGCATCCTGGATGTTCTACAGTCTCTCACAGAATTAAAGGAAGAAAAGGATTTTGTTCTTAAGGTTTACACGTGAGTAATAGATATCAGAAATATTCATAATTTACAACATAAGACATTCCAGCATGACCCTTGAAAGCAGCAGTATAAGATAGGGAGTTTTTTGAAAATGCAGAGATTTTTATATATTTCTAATACGTTCTTAATATATTTCTAATCAGATCTATATTTCTAATAAGCCTTCCAGGTGATTCTGAAGCAGCTGAATTTGGAAACCTCTAGCCTAAACTAGAAATCTTGTATATAGCCTTCTCTACTACCTCTTCTGTCTAGGATTAACCAACATTATTACATATTTACAGAAAAACTAATAATGTAATTTCTCATGTGTTTTGGATATAAAAGAGTCTTCTTTGTCTAATACTTGCCCCCTAGCTATTGTAACTGAGCTAGATCTTGATACAAATTGCTTCAGAGAATGATCACAAGTCAAGTTGAAGAAAAGCAAGTTTTTCTGAGGATCTGTGGTTTCATTCTTAATTTCTGTGACCACAGATCCATAAGTCACACCCAACTAGTCATGGCATTATTTTTAGTGTTCATTAACCAGTGGATCTGCCTTATAGGAGGGATGCATCTCCTCCTGATTCTTGTTAAGCAGTAGAAAAAAATAAATGAAGAAAATGACAGAATCCAGGCATACCATCCGTCTTTGCAGACTTAGGAGTGAATAGTAGTGCTGAAAATATGATCTGTGGTGAGTTTAGTGAGTTTTTAAATTAAGTGTTTGTAACTATGAGAATTTTTTTAAAAAAATCATCTGTCTTATTTTGGTTTTAACCCAATACTGTTTTTCCAATTGAAATCTAATACTATCCATCACCATGATAATATATCTTTATCATAATATTGTATTTTATGTATGTTAATATTTTTCTGTACTATCTGTTCTGATTCAGGCAGGAAATGAACTTAATTCACCATTACACTTAATTTGAACCTTTATATATCAACTACATTTTATTAATTTTAAAATAAAAGTCTAGACCTCCTTATTTACCTATTTTGCTTTAAGCACTGTTCTGTTAAGAGTGGTGTTCTTTATGGGATAAGGATCTTCCTTTGGAATAGTAACTTACAAAGGAAATTTTGGTGGGTTTTCTCTTCCTTTTATTCATTAGTCACAGACTTTCTCCATATACCAAATCTCTTCATTGATGGCTATTGGGAACTGCTTTTGATATACTTTCCTCCTTTGAAGAGGACTAAATGAAATCCAAAATCATCATCATTATCTTCTTACTCCACTCTATTTTTCCCAGGGGCACTCCCAAAATTTATAGGTAGCACTCCCAAATTGCATCTCTTTGCATGTATCAGCTGTTCCTTGCTTTACTACTGATTCTCATTGTGAATAGGGGCTTACACAGCATCCCTCTTGAAATCATGCTGTCAGGCTTAATTGGCCTAATTGCTTCTAAAACAACAGAAGACCATTATCAAAAAAAATTTTAAGGACTAATACAGTCAAAATGTAGTATAATTTTTCCATTTGAAAATATTAAGACTGTCAAATAAACTTTCAACTTCATGTTTGTGAAATTGATTTTGTGCAGAGTATGGAATTCCTCTAGGATTAGTGTTTTAAATCCACATCAGCACAGTGAATCTAGCCCTCAGGAGAAGCAATATTTTCCAATACGTTTCATGGCACATGTTTGTTAGATTGAATTGGAAGCTTTAAGGATTTAATAATTGGTATTGATAGTGCTTTAGCCTTTGTTAGGACAGGATTTTGCAAGGATAAAAAAAAAAACCCTTGTATAGTTTTAATCAGTGAATTGGCATAATACCTCATTAGCTGTTGACATTTTCATCATTTCTTTCATTATTCAGTTGGCCTCAACCAATGAAGTTTCAAGGACCTGTGTGTCTCTTGCTATAGCCGTTACTCTGGTTTTATAGATGTTGTTTAATATCATGTGTGTATGTGGTGAAGATCCCACATAATTTTAAGAAAATATCAATAAGAAGCTGAGACATGAAAACTAGGTTGCTTCCTAATGAGACAGAATCCTGAAAAATCATAGATAACCACTATTTGCAATTCAGTCAAATACGGGTATCATGTTTCCTCGTGGCCAGAGGGACTAGAGTCACAGGCAGGCCCAGGACATGTTGAACCTGGAGCCTAGGACACAAAAGGAGAGGAATGCTAAGAAGCTAAAGCCAACACTAGGGTGAAGTCAAGGTGCCATAAATAATGCATGTGACCAATACAAGATGCTTTTGCATATGCAATGACCATTCTCAAAATTCACAGTGCAACACAGTCTAAATATATATTTTTAGGCCAACCTTAATGAAATAGGTAAATAACAACCTAGAATATTAAATCTATTATGTCAGTTATATTTTAAGTCATATTATAAAAAATGTATATTACCCATTACATATTCAATCACATGTTATATAAAATTGAGAAGTATTATTATATTTTCTCCACTCTCATGTGTTACGAGAAGATTTTATTCAAATTCCTCATATGCAACCATGCCATCAGGTCTTTGTCAGCATTAGAGCCACTTTCTGAGTCATCTGATACAGTTTTCCAAGGTGTGTTCTTTTACTTCCATCAGGTTGGTTTTGATACTTCACTCTTTAAATCCTTGATAATGCTTTCACTGGAATTTCATCTTGAGGCTCAATTACATTTTTGCTGAATATTTGGACACTTGCTGTTTCTGTGTCTTTATTTGTCCTATAGACCCAGGTATGTGACCTTAATGATAGAGTTGCTTACTATGCTGCTTTTAAGGTGAGCTTTACAGTAACATCCAGCTATTCAGTTTGGAGGTCATACCAAGGGTAATTACTAAATCTATGTGGTTTTGCTCTTTTAAAAAAGTGTCTAACCAATTCTGTCAGATAAGTTATATAAGCATCTAAAACTTGCATTGATTCAGATAATTTCAAGCTATGTAACTTACCCAAAATAGCTGTGACATCCAAAATAAAAGGATACAGGGGAGAATGCCCCATAACGTGAGAGGATTTGTGAGAATGGAAATAAATATAAGATGGCAATCTGTTCTCTTTTGTGATGACTGGAAGGGACTCTCTCCTTTTGTGAGATAGACATGCATTTCCTCTGAACACTTTGGGGTCTTTGTTTCATAGCCACCTTATCCATGAAACTGCCTCGAGTTGAGGGTACTTGTATAAGAGGCATTCTTAAATGGAGGCCCATTCTTAAAAGGAGTGAAGGACCATTGGGCCATCCTCATTTTCGTACAGAGAAAAGAAGGCTCAAGTCTTTATATATATAAAACAATGTTGGATGAAAATGCTGCTCCTCACTTACAAATCATTTAAGGAAGTAAATGATTCATATTTCTCCCTCTCCTAGCCTAGGCCTTCCCAATTTTCCATGGATCATTCCTTTACAATTTTCCATGGATCATCATCCACCCAGGACTATTATATGCTGTATTATTAGTGTGTGAGGACCTGTGCCAAATGTCTGCTTGGGCCATTTCAAAGAAGATCTAAATCCAGTAGGTCCGTGCCCATGGAATTATTCTGTTTTGATTTGCAGTGCCCACCATCTCTAGCCTCACAGCCTAGTTAGATTTGTTTGTGTGTTAGTGCTAGTGCAAAACAGAACTCACTAAATAATGAGCCAGAGTAAAGAAAGTCAGCTCAGGATGAGTCCTGTTCATGTAGAGGCGAGGAGGCTCACGACTCTAACATAGAAGTGTTGGCACACTGAGGTCTCAAATATTCTCTGCCACAGGCTTGAAAAACACATCTGTCTTCCCCCTTCCTTTTCTGTTGTGCTCTTCCTGCAGGAAAGTCACATTGAAAGAATGATGGTTCTAAGAGTAGACAAACACAGATCTGCCTTGATAAACAACTTTGTTAGCTGATTTTTTAAAAAGATTTTATTTATTTATTCATGAGAGGCAGAGAGAGAGAGAGGCAGAGACATAGGCAGAGGGAGAAGCAGGCTGAGCCGAAGGCAGATTCTCAACCACTGAGCCACCCAGGCGTCCCTGTCCCTGTTAGCTGATTTAAAAGTAGTCAGTGGTATGTGTGATTCCATCTTGGTTTTTTTTGTGTGTGTGTTTTTAAAAAAGATAATGCTTTCATCTATTAGATAGATGAATAGATTAGATAGATGAGGTGATTGGTAGACAGAAGCTGTGAGTTTTGGGAAAATCACCCTAATTCTCTGAACTTCAGTTTCTTCATCTACAAAATTGAAGGAAAAAAAAGGAATAAGGTAATATAAGAGACCAAAAAAAGAAATCCATATGAACTAGTGAGTCAAACAGAAAAAGATGGTAAATAAACAGGTGGACCAGTGGCTCAGGAAATGAGATATACCCAAATCATGGGTATAATACATGCCATCTAAAAAGGAGTTTCCTAGGATTTGTTTTGTTTTGTTTTACTAATGACTCTTGGTTATAGGTAAGCTCCACTTTTACATCTGAACTACAATATATAATTCAATGTATAATATCTTCATTACCTATGGTAGTCACATAAAATTTGCCCAACTGTCCATGTACTTTAGTTTAAAGAAGAAGTTAACCAAATTCATCTTTCTTAACTGGTGAGAGAAAGCAGCCCAAGAGCCCAGATGTTCCTTCTTTTTTTTTTTTAAGATTTTATTTATTTATTCATGAGAGACACACACACAGAGAGAGTGAGAGAGGCAGAGACACAGGCAGAGGGAGAAGCAGGCTCCATGCAGGGAGCGCAACGTGGACTCGATCCTGGGATTCCAGGACCACGCCCTGGGTCAAAGGTGGTGCTAAACCACTGAGCCACCCGGGCTGCCCAAGCCCAGATGTTCTTGCCAACATCTCTGTCTCCAGCTTGCCAGAGTTCCAGAAAGCCCTTTTATTCCTTCACAGGGATATAAAGAGCATTTTATATGATCTTATATCATTTTATATGATATATGGTGTAATTTATAGTGAAGATCTAATTGTCATGACCCTTATGCATAAAATAAAATTAACTCAAATTTGTATTTGTTATAGTCAATTTATTAGAAATACAAAGAGAGGATAAAAGCACAATAAAAGTAAGAGACTTTTAACATGCCTCTTGACACACAGAAAGACAAAAATGAAGGATGGAAATAAATACTTAAATCAAGTAATTAACTCTGACTTAAGAGAGAATCTGAATAAGGTTGATGTGACAGATAATAACAGCATCTTTGAATGCTCACCATGGGCTGTTGTTACCCTACTTTTACAGATAGGTAACAGGGCACAGAGTGGTGAGGCATGTGCCTGAGCAGCCTGGTTAAGAGGCTCTTAACCTCTTGTCCTACCTCCAAATAGGGTGAGCATAATTTATCATCTAAATCAGGACGTTCTGATAGTCAAAAGGAATGCTGCTGTTGCCAGGACAGCAGGCATAAATGGAGTATCCCAACTCGCCAGGCCATGTGGTCCTCCCACCTCTAGACAAATCTTTTATCCAATAAATAGAATATATCTTTTCCAGTGTCCATGGAACATTTATAAAAAATTATTCATAGTTGAGGATCCCTGGGTGGCTCAGCAGTTTAGTGCCTGTCTTCAGCCCAGGACATGATCCTGGAGTCCCAGGATCGAGTCCCACATCTGGCTCCCTGCATGGAGCCTGCTTCTCCCTCTGCCTACATCTCTGCCTCTCTCTGTATCTCTCATGAATAAATAAATAAAATATTTTAAGAAATTATTCATAGAAAAAATTTCCATAAATTACATAAGGCACAAGCCACACTCTCTGATCACAGTGCAATTATCATATAATGCATCATATTAGTCATCCAAAAGGGAAAAGACCTATACTCATCCTGATATCAAAAAAGATACTTGACAAAGGTCAGTCTTCATTCCCAATTACTTAACAATTTCAGCTTAGTAAACTCAGAATAAAATGCTGTTTGTTGCAGTTTGAGGGGGTTAAAAGATATCAGTAGATAGGTTCTAAGAGCACAATGTTAATAAGCAGATATAGATAAAAATGGGTATATAATATAGAATAGCATAGATGGAATTTTATAATGTGTGTATGTACATATGTATTGTGTAAATATGTATAAATAGTATATATAAACATGTCACTTTGATTAGCAAGAAAACTTATTTGAAATCATGGTTTAGATCTATGAGCCACATGGACTTTTGTATTTGTTTCCTATGGCTACTATAACAAATTACTACACATGGTGATTTATAACATAGAAATTTATTCTCACAATCTGGAGGCCAGAAGTCTGAAATCAAGATGCCAGCAGGACCGCACTCCTTCTGGAGACTCTAGGGGCAAATCTGTTCTTTGCATCTTCTGGGGGCTGTCGCATGCCTTGACTTGGGGCTTCATCACTCTAATTTCTGCTTCTGTGGTCACATTGCCTCCTCCTCTCCTATCTGCATTTTCTTCTCTCCCATGTCCTAAATCTTCCTCTGCTACTCTCAGGACATTTGTCATTGAAATTGGACTCACCCAGATTATCCAGGATTATTTTGTGATCTCAAGATCCTTAAGTTAATTACATCTGCAAGGACCCTTTTTTCCAAATAAGGTAACATTTGCAGGTTCCAGAGATTAGGATATGGATATATCTTTTTAGGGACCACCATTCAACCCACCACAACTTGTGATTAACATGAACCCTGAGTCAGAAAGACTATTAAAGTCGTCATCAACATGGAACCTGGTGGTGCAGAGGGGATTGTGTGTTCTCTGCAAACAGGTTGGTCCCAAAAGAGGGAAGAGGCAGAACTGAGATGTTTGTGCCCAGGTCCTTCTTCTAGAAGCTCTGGCCAAAGAGGTCACTCTTTCTCCCAGGAAAGTGACTAAATGGGGCAGAAATATTACTTATGGAAGCCCTTCTACCACCTGGAAAAAGAAGGAGTAAAAGTATTCCTGTTAAAGTGTGTATGTGTATGCATGCACTATTTGTCTTTTTTTAATACTCTGTACCAAAATAAACATATATAGGTTGTAAAACAGTTTAAATTTTTCATAAATAAACTGCAATTTCATGGCCTATGAGAGCATATCAAGAATGTATAAAATTGTTTTATTTGTGTCAGCTTGGTCCTGGAGATTCTGTTCAATTAGCCCATTTTTATAGAAATATGTGCTGTTTTTCTTCATCCTCTGGATACTTCTGTCTCTTTTTTGCATTCTAATAAGGAATAAGGACTACATGAAACAATGGTCAGCATCGGTAGTGTTTTAAATTTGTAGGTTGTTGCTTATTTTCTAGCTTACTAGGACTTTCAACCAAATAAAGGCCAAAATAACACCCAAAGAAAAAGAATTTTATTTGGAATATTTGCACTAAATTCAATTGTCAACCATAGTCACGACCAAATAGTTGTAGTTAGGTAGAGACAAAATGAGAATGCTGACTGATGTCAGAGACACGGTGCCCTGAAGCCTGGTGCAGAAGTAAGGTTTCAGAGTTATAGTCCTCAGCCTTTTTCTCTTTGCCCCCAACCCCAACCCTGCCTACCAGTCTTGCTTTGGGGACCAGGTAGATCTGTGTTTAGACTCCAGCTCCACTTCACTCTTTTCAGTAAAATGAACATGATAATACCTATCTTACCGGATTATGAGATTAATTCACTTAAGGTGAAATAAAATATGGGAATATACCCCAACCATTGCCTATCTATATAGTAGGCCTCCTTCTAAAATGCAAACTTAAGAAAAATAAAAAATAAAAAATAAAATGCAAACTTAAAGGTCTTACAATCCTTTAAAATTTCTTAAACATTTTTTGTGTTGCTTACCCTGGAGAAAGAGGAGAAGAAAGGTTGGGTGAATAACCATCAGAAACACAGAAATTAAGAAATTATAGACATTGTAGGGAAGAGGCAAATGCTAGCATGTGCTTTGGTACATGAGTGAATGAGAAGAGTACTCTGAATTCTGTTGAGAAGAACCTACACTCCTGCTCCGGTGCCTCTGAGCACTTGTGAATTCCATGTAGAAAAACCAAAAACCTCTCACCTCTCTGTTCTATTCCTTGAGTAAAATCCCTGGACATGTAGTAGTTGAAGTGCTGTGCTGCTTATCTCCTCTGTGAGGAAACAGACTGCTACAGAGGCATACAGACCTCTTTTAGATCATAGTCTCTCATGTGTCTTATGATTGAGGACAAACTGGCAACATCAGTAATCATGCTCTAAGTATTAATTTGATTGGATATAACATAATCATGCTTCATTATAATCACAACTCATTTGATTATTTAATAAATGCTTACATTTATAATTTTCCCTTACAAAATATCCTAGTGATTGGTTAAAATATGCTGATGACACTACTTCCACTTATTTTCAGATGATTTGAGCAGCTCCTTGCCATTCAGGAAAAGGAGATATTTGAAAGATCAGTTAGAGGTGACTACACAGGTCCAGAAAAGAGATGATAATGGCTGAACCAAGGCCATGAAGAGGAGAGATGAATGAATTAATAGACACTGTCACTGTGAACGTGGTTGACAAAGCACTGTCTCCACTATATTGCAAAAAAAATAATTAGTATTTTACAGGAGAAATGCTGAAATTACACCATCTATTGGAGGGAGGGAATTAATTTTCAAGACTCTTCTTTTGAAGTGAGAGAGGGAGTATGTTATTTATGACAAACTGTAGTCAGATTTCTGTTAAAGTAACTACTGATCTTGTAAACCTAGAAAGTGACAAAAAAAAAAAACTGACAGAAAGACACGTCTTTGAATCCTCACCAGCTGGGCACTTCTCTGATGTACCGACTGTTTGGAAGAGATGAGACAGTGTGCATGTCAGACAGGAAGGGCTAGATGTGCTGTTGCCAGCACCTCTCACTTTTGATTTCCAACTGAGTTGCTAAATCACAAGTGCTCATCTTAAAGAACACTCTCCCCCTTCCTTTGTTTGGAAGGAATTCTGTAAGTAGAAATTATCCTTTCAGCTCTGGACTATGAGAACTTCATCTTTGATAATTTTTGCAGCATCTCTGAGTAAATGAGACTTATTTTTACTGACTAAAAACTCTAAAAAGCCACTGATTGAGTAACAAAATTAACAAAAGTCAACAAAATGAATAATTTCCTTTATCTCTGAATGGCTTCTATATTATAAACCCTTTTATGTAGTTAATCTTCATACTCTTGGATGGCACATGATATGACTTTTTTTCTGTTAAGTCTATACTATTTTTTCAGTTCCTTACTCTTTGATTTCTTTTTTATTATTATCTGAATATGGTTGATACACAACATTACATTAGTTTCAGGTGTGCAACATAGCAGTTCATCTTCTCTATACCTTATGCTATGCTCACCACAAAAACAGAAATACTTATGATCCAGTAATTCCACTACTGGGTATTTACCTAAGGAAAACAAAAACACTAATCAAAAAAAATATATACACCCCTATGTTTATTGCAGCATTATTTATAATAGCCAAGATATGGAAGCAACCCAAGTGTCTATTGATATACAAATAGATAAAGAAGATGTGGTATACACACACACACACACACAGGAATATTGTGGAATCTTTAAAAAAAAAGATTCAAAGGGGCACATACACCCCAACATTTATGGCAGTAATGTCCACAATAGTCCAAATATGGAAAGAGCCCAGATGTCCATCAACAGATGAATGGATAGAGAAGATGTATTTAACACACCACACCCACACACATACGCACACACACACATACACACACACTGGAATATTACTCAGCCATCAAAAAGAATGAAATAATGTCATTAGCTGGGATGCAGATGGAACTAGAAGGTATTATGCAAAGTGAAATAAGGTAGAGAAAGACAAATAGCATATGATATCACTCATGTGGAATTTAAGAAACCAAATGAATGTAGGGGTAGGGAAGGAAAACTAAAATAAGATAAAAACAAAGAGAGACAAACCATAAGAGACTCTTAGCTATAAGAAACAAACTGAGGGTTGCTGGAGGGGGATGTGCGTGGGGAGATGGGGTAACTGGGTGATGGTCATTAAGGAGAGCACTTGATATAATGAGCATTGGGTGTTCTATGTAACTGATAAATCACTAAATTCTATTCCTGAAAGTAATAATACATGTATGTTGACTAAACTGAATTTAAATTAAAAAAAATTAAAGATGAGATCTTGCCATTTTTGACAACACGGATGGACCTAGAGGGCATTTTACTAAATGAAATAAGTCAGACTGAGAAAATCAAAAATCATAATCATTTCTCATGATAAGACTCTTACTGAGTTTCCTGTTTGAAGTGGCTGTACTGGACTGCACCCTTCTGAGTAACCATGAAAAGATCCTGTGAGCTTTTCTTTGTCCTGGTCTTCCATTTTAGGATCAGAAGGTATGGATCCATACCTTCCTATGCAACAGGGAGAGGGGTGGAGCCAAGGCTATGGGGACTCTTGGTGTCACATGGAATTTTCAACAGATGACCCTAGTCTCATTTCAGTTGTTTCATTGTGGTGTCTGCATTAGAATAAGGAATTCCTAGTCTCTGTTTCTAAACTATAACAAGTACTTGTGTGGTTGCAGGAAGACTCTGAAATGTCAGAAATTAACAGAGGTGCAGTGCTGTTCCTCTGTTCTCTCTTTTGTCCCAATCCTGAAACCCCTAGGAAAGGACTTTATATGTTCAGACATTCAGCCTTCTCTGCTAAGCCCTCTTTCTCCTTTTTTTTTTGATAAATTTTTTTATTGGTGTTCAATTTACCAACATACAGAATAACACCCAGTGCTCATCCCGTCAAGTGTCCCCCTGAGTGCCCGTAACCCACTCATCCCCACCCCCCGCCCTCCTCCCCTTCCACCACCCCTAGTTCGTTTCCCAGAGTTAGGAGTCTTTATGTTCTGTCTCCCTTTCTGATATTTCCTACCCATTTCTTCTCCCTTCCCTTATATTCACTTTCACTATTATTTATATTCCCCAAATGAATGAGAACATACACTGTTTGTCCTTCTCCGATTGACTTACTTCACTCAGCATAATACCCTCCAGTTCCATCCACGTTGAAGCAAATGGTGGGTATTTGTCATTTCTAATGGCTGAGTAATATTCCATTGTATACAGAGACCACATCTTCTTTATCCATTCATCTTTCGATGGACACCGAGGCTCTTTCCACAGTTTGGCTATTGTGGACATTGCTGCTAGAAACATCAGGGTGCAGGTGTCCCGGCGTTTCATTGCATCTGAATCTTTGGGGTAAATCCCTAACAGTGCAATTGCTGGGTCGTAGGGCAGATCTATTTTTAACTCTTTGAGGAACCTCCACACAGTTTTCCAGAGTGGCTGCACCAGTTCACATTCCCACCAACAGTGTAAGAGGGTTCCCTTTTCTCCGCATCCTCTCCAACATTTGTTGTTTCCTGCCTTGTTAATTTTCCCCATTCTCACTGGTGTGAGGTGGCATCTCATTGTGATTTTGATTTGTATTTCCCTGATGGCAAGTGATGCAGAGCATTTTCTCATGTGCGTGTTGGCCATGTCTATGTCTTCCTCTGTGAGATTTCTCTTCATGTCTTTTGCCCATTTCATGATTGGATTGTTTGTTTCTTTGGTGTTGAGTTTAATAAGTTCTTTATAGATTTTGGAAACTAGCCCTTTATCTGATACGTCATTTGCAAATATCTTCTCCCATTCTGTAGGTTGTCTTTTAGTTTTGTTAACTGTATCCTTTGCTGTGCAAAAGCTTCTTATCTTGATGAAGTCCCAATAGTTCATTTTTGCTTTTGTTTCTTTTGCCTTCGTGGATGTATCTTGCAAGAAGTTGCTGTGGCCGAGTTCAAAAAGGGTGTTGCCTGTGTTCTCCTCTAGGATTTTGATGGAATCTTGTCTCACATTTAGATCTTTCATCCATTTTGAGTTTATCTTTGTGTATGGTGCAAGAGAGTGGTCTAGTTTCATTCTTCTGCATGTGGATGTCCAATTTTCCCAGCACCATTTATTGAAGAGACTGTCTTTCTTCCAGTGGATCGTCTTTCCTCCTTTATCGAATATTAGTTGACCATAAAGTTGAGGGTCCACTTCTGGGTTCTCTATTCTGTTCCATTGTTTTTCTCTATTCTGTTTTTCTCTATTCTTCTCTCATTCTCTATTCTGTTCCACTGTTTTTGTGCCAGTACCACACTGTCTTGATGATCACAGCTTTGTAGTACAACCTGAAATCTGGCATTGTGATGCCCCCAGATATGGTTTTCTTTTTTAAAATTCCCCTGGCTATTCGGGGTCTTTTCTGATTCCACACAAATCTTAAAATAATTTGTTCTAACTCTCTGAAGAAAGTCCATGGTATTTTGATAGGGATTGCATTAAACGTGTAAATTGCCCTGGGTAACACTGACATTTTCACAATATTAATTCTGCCAATCCATGAGCAGGGAATATTTTTCCATCTCTTTGTGTCTTCCTCAATTTCTTTCAGAAGTGCTCTATAGTTTTTAGGGTATAGATCCTTTACCTCTTTGGTTAGGTTTATTCCTAGGTATCTTATGCTTTTGGGTGCAATTGTAAATGGGATTGACTCCTTAATTTCTCTTTCTTCAGTCTCATTGTTAGTGTATAGGAATGCCATTGATTTCTGGGCATTGATTTTGTATCCTGCCACGCTACCAAATTGCTGTATGAGTTCTAGCAATCTTGGGGTGGAGGCTTTTGGGTTTTCTATGTAGAGTATCATGTCATCGGCGAAGAGGGAGAGTTTGACTTCTTCTTTGCCAATTTGAATGCCTTTAATGTCTTTTTGTTGTCTGATTGTTGAGCCTAGGACTTCCAGTACTGTGCTTAATAGCAGTGGTGAGAGTGGACATCCCTCTCTTGTTCCTGATCTTAGGGGAAAGGCTCCCAGTGCTTCCCCATTGAGAATGATATTTGCTGTGGGCTTTTCATAGATGGCTTTTAAGATGTTGAGGAATGTTCCCTCTATCCCTACACTCTGAAGAGTTTTGATCAGGAATGGATGCTGTATTTTGTCAAATGCTTTCTCTGCATCTAATGAGAGGATCATATGGTTCTTGGTTTTTCTCTTGTTGATATGATGAATCACATTGATTGTTTTACGAGTGTTGAACCAGCCTTGTGTCCCGGGGATAAATTCTACTTGGTCATGGTGAATAATGTTCTTAATGTGTTGTTGGATCCTATCGGCTAGTATCTTGTTGGGAATTTTTGCATCCATGTTCATCAGGGATATTGGTCTGTAATTCTCCTTTTTGGTGGGGTCTTTTCTGGTTTTGGAATTAAGGTGATGCTGGCCTCATAGAACGAATTTGGAAGTACTCCATCTCTTTCTATCTTTCCAAACAGAGCCCTCCTTCTCCTTGACTACAGAGGATTTCACAGTGGATCAAACTCACTGCTCTCCTAAACTTTTCTTCCTCTCTTGGTTTGGCTAAAACAGCCCCAAGCAAATATCTACACTGCCCGGAGCTTATTAGCAGGATTTTCCTCTGGGGCCAGTATAATGACTACTGAATGATCGTACAAAACCAATGCTCAAGTCACGGCAGTGTCTGAACAGTAGTATTTTTTTTTAAAGGAACTAGTATTTTCCCTCTCAGGAACTTGCCTCTGGAACCGTGTGTGTGTGTGTGTGTGTGTGTGTGTGTGTGTATAAGGGACTGGAAGAGAAAAACTTGTCATGTGGGAGACTGCTGCTACAGAGAATAGGATATTTTGCCACTTAAAATATTTGTTGAGATTCATTTTAGAATTTCAGCACTTCCCCCAAGTGTGAATCTTCTATGGGCCTAAATGGAAAACAGGCCTTTAGTAAAACATAGGAGAGTGAGTTTGAAATTTCCCTTCAAAGTTAGCATTTCAGTTGGAACATCAGACCAGATGTTGAAAAAGCCGTAAGAGCCATAATGCCTGTCCTTCTGTTGCAGGTGCAACAATGAGAGTGAGTGGTCCCAGATCCATGAGAATATCATCCGCAAGTCCAGCGCCAAGTATTCTGCCCCCAGCGCCAGCCATGGTAACATACTTCTCTGGCTAGAAAACTTTGCTTTGCATTTGCTGTTGCTAATCATACAGACCTCAGTGAATTTGTGCTTGATCAGTTGCCATATGTAAAGTTCAATTCCCTACAGACATTTATTCTCCTCCGCAATCACTTTCCACTATTTCTTTTGTGATAATTTGAGACCTCTCCTAATTACTTCCAACCAAAATACATTTTTCTGTTCTTTCTATAATCGATTCCATGTGCTTTGATAGGTAACTTGAGTTCCAATTTAAATCCAGAGGGAACAAAAGTGTTGCAGGGTTTGTCACATTGTGAAGTCTGTGTTTTCCTGAGCAAATAATAGACACCCCAGCCAAAAATAAAAGACAGATATTAATAATCACCTTTTCTATTCCTGTTCAGTGTTAGCATCACCAAGAAAGCCTGACACTAATGAGAATCAGTGATTAGTGTGCCAATATCATTCAGAACAGGAATAAACAATCTTTATTTTATAACAGCTTTTATCTTAGCTCAACTTATTTTCCTTTTCCCTCCATTTCTTTTAAAACTGCTTGATTCCTATCTAAATCTTGGTGCAATTCCACACATTAGAAAGATTATACTACCTAAATTAAACATTAATTGCTTGATTAAATTAGAAGCATTATTTAAAAGCCTTGAGCTTTTATGCACACTTGAAGATAGCTATCAAATGTATGCAGAACCATGTTTCTTCTAATAGTTTTAATCTCTCAGTTATCTCATAATCTTTTACATAATTTTCTTTGTTTTTTAACTTCCATAGCCTTGTTGTAAACAGGAAGTGGGCCTTTTTGTTTGCACAGAAAGTGCAAAGCCACTGCAAGGCATGGCACTCTCCAAAGTTATTAAGAACTAAGTTTTCACTACCAAGTATTAACCTAAAGGGTAAAAATGGTGCTTCAAAGGGACACATGCACCCTTGTTTATAGCAGCATTATCAACAATAGCCAAATTATGCAAAGAGCCCAAATTGTCCATTGATGAATGGATGAAGAAAATGTGGTCCATATATACAATGGAATATTACACGGTGATCAAAAAAATGAAATCTTGCCATTTGCAACCACATGGATGGATCTAGAGTGTATTATTCTAAGCAAAATAAATCAGAGAAAGACAAGTACCATATGATTTCACTCATATATGGAATTTAAGAAACAAAATAGATGAAATTGAGGGCGGGAAGGAAAATAAAATAAAATAAAAACAGAGAGGGAGGCAAACCATAAGAGACCCTTAAATATAGAGAACAAACTGAGGTTTTGCTGTGGAGGGGTCGTGGGTGGGGTGGTAGGCTAACTGGGTGATGGGCATTAAGGAAGGCACTTGTTAGGATGAGCACTGGGTGTGATATGTGGGTGATGAATCACTGGATTCTGCTCCTGAAATCAGTGCTGTATGTTAACTAATTTGAAGTTAAAAAAAAAAAAAGAACTTAATTTTTTCTTTATCAGGGTCAGCAGATATTTAACTATGAGGGTCCTCAGAGCAGCTCCACACCAGAGGCTGCGAAGTTTGAGACCTTTGCTGGGAGTACTTGGTTTCTCTAAAACTCTAGCACGGAAAGCCTCAGGGTCTCTCTCACTATTTTTAAGGGACTGTTTTTTTCCTATGTATATGTCTGCATGCCAAGGAGCTCCATGCAGTGTGCTTACAGGAGAGGGGAGCCCATATTTCTAAAACAAAGCTAAAGCAAGAAGCAAATAAAATCTTGTTTTTAAAATATAAAAAAGTTACTGGTACTTTGGAAGACTACCATTCACTTATATTTATGGTGTTCTTTGCTTTATTTACTTACTTGATTTGTAAAGATCTGCCCTTGGCTACAAGTTCTTGTATGATTAAAATATGGAGAATATTTTAAAAGAAAGATGGTAGTAATATTACGTTTTTTTAAACAACTGAAAAATTAGTTTCCACCATCACCTCCCCAGGTCAAGATGTTGAATTGTGTCTCACTCCCCAGAGTGAGCAGGGATGGTACGATCTTCAGTGTCTGTGGTTTTTGTCCAGAACTTACAAACACTGGCCATTTTTCACAGTGTTACAAAGGCTTCCCAGACATCAGAGAGCCTCAGTGAGGATAGCCCAGTTAGAGAAGGTCTCCATACACTTATAGAATAGCCAGGAAGAGAAATAGGCTGCTCCTCTTTGAAGTATATATCTGACATCTTCTAGGCAAGGCTTGACTTAGAAGCTGGTTGAGATCTTTGAAATTACTTGTTTCAACTCCCTCATTAAATAAAAGAGGGAACTGAAGTTCCATGAAATGACTTCGTGGCTGACTCAGGGAACCCAGGTTTCCAAACTCCAGGTCACTGGCTTTCCACTGTGTTGCCAAGTTTCTGAGCATGGGGTTTCCAGTGCAGGAAGACTCTGGAGTCTTCATCTCAGAAAATTTTATAGATTACTCAAGTAATAGTTCAGGTCTTTATTAGTCTCCTAATTAAAGATATATCATCATTGAAATTTTACTTTGCTATAAACTGTCACTCATCTTTGTTAAACATCAAGGACAGGTCATTGCCTTGGCAATTCTGTTTCAGAAATCAGTAGTGCTTTCTGTTCCAGTCAAATCATACAAAAATGCAGAAGGAATTGCTATATTAGTTTTAAATGCTGAGACTAAAAGTATATCATTCAGCACTAACTCCCTTAGGTTGGCCTCTTAGACACGTAGCCACAGACCTAATTTTTAGTAATTCTAATAGCGCGAAGGTCATTAAAAACAAGTGAAGACAAATAAAACAGTTGACACATTATATTTTCTGTGTATTTTAAATGACTGTTATACAGCTTTATTTACATGTCTTGGGGTGGGGTTAATTTATATTATTAATCCTCATCCAGCTCTTCCACAGGGATGGGGTTGGGGAGAGTACAGGGACCAGGTTGCTGACTCTCCAATATTCCACACAAATGTCAGTTTGTGCAATTACTTTCTTATGGGACAATCTTTAACGTAAGATGAAATGGTCCTATTTCTACTAAAGTGGAAGCTTTGCAGTACTCTATGATCCATAGACCTGGTGTGTGCAGGGGATTTGTGCTGGTCTTATGGGAGAGGGACCCACTGCTGCTCTGGTTCTCAGTCATACTTGCTCTAGTGAAAAAGGCACCTGCAGAGTGCAGGGAGGCACACAAAAACAATTCAAAATGGATGAAAGGCCTAAATATAAGACAGGAAACCACCAAAATCCTAGAGGAGAATACAGACAGCAATATCTTTTACCTCGGCCTCAGCAACTTCTTACTAGACATGTCTCTGGAGGCAAGGGAAACAAAAACAAAAGTAAACTATAAGGACTTGATCAACATGAAAAGCTTCTGCACAGTGAAGGAAACAGTCAACAAAATAAAAGGCAACCTACAGAATGGGAGAAGATATCTGCAAACAACATATCTGATAAAGGGTTAGTATCCAGAATCTATATGGAATTCATCATAATCAACACCCCAAAAATAAGTAATCCAGTTAAGAAATGAGCAGAATATGGGCAGCCTGGGTGGCTCAGTGGTTTAGCGCCACCTTCAGTCCAGGGTGTGATCCTGGAGACCCTGGATCAAGTCCCACATCAGGCTCCCTGCATGGAGCCTGCTTCTCCCTCTGCCTGCCTCTCTCTCTCTCTCTCTCTCTCTCTCTCTCTCTCTCTCTCTCATGAGTAAATAAATAAATAAAATCTTTAAAAAGAAAAAAGAAATGAGCAGAATACATGAATAGACATTTTTCCAAAGAAGACATCCAGATGGCCAACAGATATGTGAAAAGATACTCAACAACACTCATCATCAGGGAAATACAAATCAAAACTACAATGAGATACCACCTCACACCTGTCAGGATGGCTAAAATTAACAGCACAGGAAACAACAGATGTTGGCAAGGATGTGGAGAAAGGGGAACCCTCTTGCACTCTTGGTGGGAATGCAAACCACTATAGCCACTCTGGAAAACAATATGGAGGTTCCTCAAAAAGCTAAAAATTGAACTACCTATCCCATGACCCAGCAATTTGCACTACTAGATATTTACCCAAAGAATACAAAAATACTGATTTGAAGGGATACATGCACCCTGATGTATAATGTTTATAGTTTTATAGTAGCAATACTATATCAACAATAGTCAAATTATGGAAAGAGCCTATATCTCCATCAACTGATGAATGGATAAGATGTTGTACAGACACACACACACACACACACACACACACTGGAAATCTTGTTATTTGCAACGATGTGGTTGGAGCTAGAGCGTATTATACTAAGCAAAATAAGTCAGAGAAAGACATGATTTCATTCATATATAGAATTTAAGAAACAAAATATATGAACATGGGGGGAAAAGAGGGAAGTAAACCACAAGAGACTCTATTTTTTCTTTAAGTAGGTTCCATGCATAGCACGGAGCTCAACAGGGGCTTAAACCCTGAGATCAAGACCTGAGCTGAGATCAAGAGTTGGATGCTTAACCAACTAAGCCATGCAGGCACCCCATAGAGACTCTTAACTATAGGGAACAAACTGAGGGTTGCTGGAGGGGAGGTGGGCGGGAGTGGGCTATATGGGTGTTGGATATTAAGGAGGACATGTATGTTGTGTTGAGCAGTGGATGTTACATGTAAGTGATGAATCACTAAATTCTACCCCTGAAACCAGTATTATATTCTGTATGTTAACTAGAATTCAAATAAAAATTGAAACAATAAAAAACATCCTTTAGCTTTCTAGAATGTTTCTTTAGAATAACATATACTTTCTGCATCAACATTTTTCTCAAGTGCTGAACTTTGCATATTTTCCTCCAGAAAAAAAAAATGTGACTCTTCGCTGTGTTTTCTAGTACCAGAATACAGGGTAGAAATGTATTCTGAATAAGAAAATGCTTTTGTTTTTGCAGGTCTTATTATTTCTCTACAGCTTCTTCGTGGAGACATGGAACAGATTAGGCGAGAAAACCCCATGATATTTAATAGGGGATTGGCAATAACAAGAAAATTGGGATTTCCTGATGTCATCATGCCAGGTAGGCCGTACTTCTTGGGGCTAGGTTGGAAGAGGGGTTAGAAGGATGAGGTCTGGTGTTCTCATGAGCAGATGGTGAACTGTGGAGAAGCCCTGCAGCCATTAAAAGCTGCAGAATTCCAAGTCAAGTTGCTGACTACAATCTGTAGTCAAGGGTTTCTCTGTTGGCATCTGTTCTTTTCCAAAAGCCCCCACATCATATTCACCTATGCAACATGACAATCCAGCAGATGGGCTTTGTTGTCTCCTGTAGAGACTGGATGCTAGGAACCAACATAGAACTCTTCATGGGGATGTCTTATACGCTCTTCTCTTCCATTACATTTCTTAGAAAAGAATTGGCTCACAAGACCTTCCTCCTTAATGGGAAGAATACTCCAAAATATGTGCCTGTAGTATTGATGAATCCAATTCATGTAGAAAAAGCAGATACATTTTAATGTATCAGAAAAGAAATCAGGCAAATGGTATGTTAGGCATTAGGAATAGTACTACCTAGCCAGTTTCTCAGGAATTGGCTCACTCTTCTCATTTAATGCCCAGTGGAGAGCCAGAGCAGAAAGTGGGAATGCATCAACTGTCAAGTGTGGTTCTTGAAAGTCAGTCCCAGGTTCATGTTTCCTAGTCAGGTCGATGCAGGCAAAGCTAGAGAAGGGGATTGAAACCATCAGAGCCAAGGGGGCTCTAGAGAGTGAGGGAAAGATAGAGGCGTGGCTCAGATGGAGGGCAGGTAGTCTGATAAGTAGCAAAGAGAAGGAAATCAGAACAGGCTAATAACTGCTTTTCTGAAGGATTACAGGAGTTATGGACCTACCTTTTCCATTGAATTTTAATGATCTGATAAAAGCTTGTTTGCTTCTGTTTGAAAGAGCCAGGGCAGGCCAGACTGAACTGATTGTCACCACTCTACTATATATCACCTATTTGGAGCTCTTCGTGGTATTCTAAATCCCCTTGTTGGAAATATTTGTCAGCACATACCCAAAGAGGAGTAGGACCTGAGCACAGGGAAGGGCCCTGTAATGGATTCCAACTGCCTTCCAACTTCCCACAGTGTGCCTGGACTTGTTTTCTATTGCCTGCATCCCCTCCCCATAGATACTATGAATGCAGAGGAAGCTGCTATGAACAGCCCTCATCTCCTGCTCGTGCACACAGAAAAATCTTTTGAATGGGAAACCTAGGCCACTCAATCAATTCCATGTTTATCTTTAAATGCTAGGGAGACTTCATACTTATGAAAGGCTCCCATCAATATCCTTCATAGGGCACTTCTTCCATCCTGTCCTGACACCATTTCTCACCCCTGGTTATCAGGACAAGAGCCCAGGCATAGTCCTGGCTTCTTAGCAAAATGTCATGGAAGAAAAAATAGATGGTTACCAAAATTGATCTGGTGATTTTTTTTTTAAACTTAGCTATCCAGGCTCATGAGGTGGTAAAATATATTCTAAGAGATATACTTAAAGTTCTTCCTATCTTTTAAGAGCTTTTTTGCCTAAGATTATACATTTATTTCCTTTTAGTCTTCACAGAGAATTAAAACCAAGTGAATAGAGACTAAAAAGGAACAAAATTCAGTCAAAAAATTTTTTTAACAAAGTTTAATTTCAAGAGTTATGTTGTCTAACTCTCATCTGTGGAAAGAAATCTTTTTGTGGAGCAAAACACATCTCTCTGCATCAATGATAAATAGGTGTATAAAGGACCTCTGGGTATGCTAGGCCTGTCCGGGAATCAGCTGTATTAGGTAGGCACTGGTGAGGCAAGCTAAAGCTAAGGTAGTTACGTTCTCTTCCCTTGTCACCTAAGGGACCATCATATGATTTCCCCTCCCAGGACTGAGACACTGGGCGACCCTGAAAGGTCCAGGCCAGGCCTGTGAGTATGCTGCTTCCTGGGTTGCCTGCCTTTTGAGTACTAAGTGCTAGAGCTGAAAGTTAAGGATTGCCTCACAGGCAGAAAGCAGTCCTTTGTGCATAATCTGTCTCTTCCTCTACCCTTCCACCCCGTGAGGAAAGAGCTTTTTTGCAGATGGCCACTCCCAGAGTTGTGAGCTAACAACTGACTGACCTCTTAATGCACTCCAAGATATCATCAGAGTGAGTTTGCCATTCTCAGACATAGTAATAGGGCTGGCCTGCAGGTTCTGCTGGAACAGCAGGAAGTGTACAGGAATGTTTTACATCACAGTCCACTCTCTTAGGAAACCATATGCTCTGAAGTCCCTTGGTGAGACTTCCTGCAGCTGATCCACCCTTCCCCTGTGGGAATGTTGTACTGGCTACAGCAGTCCCCCCAGCCCATATAGTGCTGGTAAGACCAAGTTACAAGAAGTTGCAATTTCTTGATACATGGACATATATATGGGAAATGAATAAGGCAATGAATTATGTCAGTAACTGAGCATTTCAACACTTAAGTCTGAGAAATTAGAGTAAATGGAAAAATTAGAATGACTCATAAACTGTGATTCTTGTTTTAAAACCATCCAAAATTTGATAGAAATTTCCAGGCACTTATTTGGGGAGGTCTTTTTTTTTTTTTTTTTTTTTTTGCCAGGATGGCCTAGATGGGACTTTGTCAAAGCATACTGACAGAGCTTAGATCTCTGAGTTACAGAGTTCAACCAGGCTCTAGCCACCCCAGTATCCAACATATCATTTTGAAAAAGGTCTCTTTGATGGTCTCCCTTTGCTTTCCATGGGTGTGTAACACACCACGTGACCACTGTGAACCACAGATGTGCTACTCTGTGCCACAGCTGAGGTCCAACTCTGCTCATGACTCATGGTGGTGAACAAGAGGCAGAATTGCTGTTGCTAGTGCTCTAGGAGGTCTCAGAGAAGACATACCAACCAGATGATATACTAGATTATAGAACAAATAGATATGAGAATTTAAGCCTAATTTTGAAACCAAGCCCTCACAGCCTTTTATAGGTTGGTTACCATATTCATGTGGGTACTTCTTCCTTCTCTCCAAACTCATTTAATAACTCCCTTCCTAGATTTATTTTCAAGAAGATGGGCAGGAATGACTAAAGCAGGACAAATGTTCTAGGTGAACCAGTTGGAGTTAACATTGTTCTCAGTGAAGTAGCCAAAATAAAACTTTAAAGAAAACTGCCGGCCAGGAGACTGTAAACTGAAAGGAATGATTTAAAAGTTTTTGCTCAGGAAGAGGTTATCCCCTCTTCCTTGCAGACCATGCCTGGCCAGCAGAGCCTGGCTACCACCTTCTATATATCCCTCTGTAATGTTTAGCTTTCCTGTTAAGTCTGTTTTCTGGAGACAGTAGGAATACAGAGTTCTGTCAGGGGCCTGTGGGAATTACATTTTAACTTACTTTCTAAGTCTTGAATTTTTAAAGGTTTTCACTTACTGTGGGCAATACGGGCCATGTTTCATATGAGTTAAATGGTCTTCCATCTTGTCAGAAGAAACCTGCCCTTTGATGTAATGTGCTCTGGCTGAGGACTAGGTGTTCCCCCAAAGAAGTAGTTCTCCATCCTTAGTACATATCTGAGTCACCTGCAGGGCTTGGAGAAACAACCTGCTGGCCACCCCCCAGGAGTTTCTGATACAGTAAGATTGGAGTGGGACCCAACAATTTGCATTCCTTACAAGCTCTGAGGTGATGGTAGTGCTGCTAGTTTGGGACCCCTTTTGAGAACCATGTCCTTGGGAGACTCTGCCTTAGGGAGGCTTTGTCCCTCCCTGAGTCAGACCTGGCACAGGTAGTGCTCCTCTCTGCATTGCTCCGAACTTGCCCTTAGAAGGCAGCTCTGCAGGCATGGCTTCCTTCTAGGGGACCCTCTGACTCTTGCCCTCGTGCTCGGAAATACACTCTATCCTTTGCTTTGACCCTTGATAAAAAGCGCATGCTTCATCACCGACCTGCAAGTGATGATTTTTTTTTTCTCTTTTCCTGTCTGTCTTAATTGTTCTTGTCTCTCTTTGTGCTGTCCCTTCATTCTCGCCCCTTTCTTTCTGGTGCAGAGATGAAGATAGTTGGGTGTAAGTTCCTGCTTTTGTGTGCCCTGTCTGCTTCTGCCTGCTTTGTTTCCATCTTCATTTGTCTCATGGAATGTTGTAATATTGGGTGGGGTATCATGTACATTATTAATCCTTCATCAGCCTCACTTTTTGGGGTAACTGACAAAACATAAAACAAAAGAAGGTACCAGCCCAGCCTAGAATACTATGTATTACTTTAGGTGCTCATTGAGATTTGAGGAAACTAAGAACATATTGGAATGTTTAAAAAACCTTAATAAGGGCAGCCCAGGTGGCTCAGTGGTTTAGCGCCGCCCACAGCCCAGGGTATGAGCCTGGAGACCTGGGATCGAATCCCACGTTGGGCTCCCTGCATGGAGCCTGCTTCTTCCTCTGCCTATGTCTCTGCCTCTCTTTCTCTGTGTGTGTCTTTCATGAATAAATAAATAAAATATTAAGAAAAAAAACCTTAACAAGCCCTAGGTGTATAACTACACGGAAAGATTTTTAGGAGATGCATCAGCCACTTCCACTGAAAAAAAAATGAGAGATACTTATACCAAGCTACACAGAATCACAAAGGTAGAAAGCTTTTTTTCTGCTCTGTTGGACACATCTCACACAAAAAGCAGACACACAGACACCTGACTTTTGAAAGAAAGCTCTCCTCAAAGGGAGTGATGAAAGTATTTACCACAAGTAGATTTATAGGACTGTGGTAAGTCTGGGTGTCAAATGAGGTTTTGGCAATATGTAAGGGATAGTTTAGGAATGATCACATCTGGTCCCAGAGCAGGTTGAAAGATCATCACATCCTTGACCCAAGAAAGGAATAACAACATAATGATGTCGTACTATGCCCATTCCTATCTTCCTGGTAGAGCAGAGAACATCCGTGACCTCATAACAGTACAAACCACTAGAAGTGTGACACTGAAGACATAGTTTAAAAGTAATGAACCCATCCCTCCTGGATATTCTGAAGAAGAGGTTTTTTTTGGAGAGAGAAGGTCTCTTCCTTAAAATAAGAACTACAACAAAATAAAACATCAGTCGTTTGTCTAAGTTGAATGGTTGTTAATGTCTCCATATTTCCATGATGCTGTCAGGAGACTTCACTCCTATTCTGCCAAGAGATAAAATTGGTGCCATCCTGAGCAGACTGCTGTGTCTTCTAAGAGTAGGTTAGCTCTAGTTTCACATGGTCTTAAGGGAAAGAAAGCACTATCCCTGATAACCCTATCTAGAAGTAGACAAGGTATAAATACAGTAATAAATACTAGTATCCTTGAACCCAAAGCCTCCTAAAATGTGGTGTGACTAATTTATACAGAAGGACCATGAATATGATAATCCAAACAAGTCTGAATGCCCAAACCTGTGTGGGCTGTCCTGGATCATTTCTCCTGGGATAGAATTCCAGATAGGCTGTAACCGTGTGGCCCCAAAATTCCTAGTAAAGCTGGAGTGTCTGGCAGGAGATTCTCTTGCTAACAGATGCTCTGGTGCCTGAGCCAGACTTCAGAGGTTCTGAAATTGCTAGAGTCTGCTCTCAGAAGAGAAGTGCAAACACATTGTGAGTTCAGTTTCTTCAGTGTCATACTAGGATGCTGGTCTTCAGAGGATCACACCTGGCCACTGAGGCATGCGGTTCTCTATCACTGTTGGATGCAGCTCTGTCACAGTGCTCCCAGCCCCCTAAGGTTTTTGGTAGCTGAAAAGCAGTTTCCTTTTAAGACCTCTCACTCCATAAAGACCCCAGAATGTTTCAGACCAATCCTTGGTGTAATAAAGTGGTCTTAGTTTCATTACCTTGCACCTGCCTAGCACCTGCTTGTGTAGACTTAGAAGAATCTGGATTTCTGATGTATAGTTGTAGTGTAGTGAAACTGTTCTTGACATGTAAATTCTCCCAAGCCAGGTATCAGGAAATTATAGTCCCTGGGCCAAATCCAGCCAGCAGCCTATTTTTGTACCACCTGCCAGCTAAGAATGTTTTTTCACATTTTAAAAGGGTTGTGAAAGCGACATGTAACAGAGACCTATGTGAACCAAAGAACCTAAAATATGTACTACCTGTCTCCTTACAGAAAAAGTCTGCCAATCTCTGCCTACCCTTCTTAAGTCTCTAGTCTCCTGGCATGCAGCTGTACCATCAGCTGGCATTGGCTACTCTGGGAGACTGTGAAAAGGAAGAGACAATATATTCTGAGGCCCTCTGACTAGAACAACTTCATTCATTCATTTTTCCATTCAAGAAACTGTTGCATGTCAGCTGAGAACTAAGCACTCAGAGATACAAGGCGTTGCTGATGCCATTACAAAAACTCGGCTAACCTCAGGAAGCAGAGGTCATATAATACAGGGAGGCAGAGCCACCCTCAATGATGCCGACTCCCACACTGTACAGAGAAACCTCCCCTTCCCAGAACACTTTCAGCATTTCTCTGTGCTGCCTAAGACCTGCCTAGCCCCGCACACCCAGTCAGATCTCATAAGCATCTTCCCAGCAAACCCCATGGCATTAAACTATGGTCCCCTGGCTTTAAACCCTGGAGAGCATCAGAATCACCTGGTGATGTTGTTAGTTCGTTTAATGTACGTACACAAACTCCACCCAAGACCAACTGGAATCTCAAGGGGTAGATGCTAGAAATATAGTTTTAATAAGCTCCCTAGGTGGTTAGAATACAGCCAGCCACCCAGTGGTCTGCAAACTAATATCACAAATCACTGCTCAGGCCTTCTCTTTCCCATCCTCATTGTAATTTGCCTGTCCTCAAACCTCTCATAATATTTCCTTGCAATTGATGCTAAAATTTACAGGAGCCTCCTGGAGACAGTGCCTTAATCCAAATGCATGATTCCACTGGTAGGCTTTGTGAACATATAACATGTAACAGGGACAGCTGAAGATCAGGGAACCTAGGAGGCTATTGATAAGGCAGGGCTAGGTCATTAAATCTTGAGGGCTTTCACATTGACGTTTCTTAGGTTTTCTCCTAGTTCCAGGAGAATTAGTGGAGAGCTCTATTTAAATGATCCCCCAGAGAGCTTTTGACAAGAAAGCCCCAGCAACATTAACTATCACAGTTCTTGAAATTGAGGCCATAATTTGCAAAATTGCAACCCATAAAGCAGGCTAATATCCATTCTGCTGAGAATAGCCCCAGTCTTAGGCAAGTCTGTTCTCCAAATAAAGAGCAGCAAAAAATCTGATGAAATCAAGCTGCTTCAGTCTGTAACTCAGAGGGTATGTTTACTTCTATTGATAAATTTTCTCAGCAAGATACCACTAAAGGCATTCTAGAAAATTTAAAAAGAATGAAAACTGTAGGAATATCTAGCTCAGCTCTTTCCTATGAAATTGACATTTTGATTTAAAATGCCTTGGAGGAGCTGCCCAGCAACCATGGGCTCACCCTATAAAATCAACACAGACCAAATTCTGTCATCAGTCTCCAAGATAATACTTTCTTTTGCATGAGTATTCTATATCACATATTGTTAGGAAACATTTAAATGTTTCATTTGAAGGACACATTTATTTATAGCTAACTTTTGTATAGAGTCACAGAAATTTAAAATGTTTGTACAAGCTAGAATACTATTACCAAGAGCTAGTATCTACTTTTACAAGTCATGTGTATTATCTTGAATAATTTCTAGAGAGTGCTGGTTGCCTGGGTGGCTCAGAGGTTTAGCACCTGCCTTTGGCCCAGGGTGTAATCCTGGAGTACCGGGATCGAGTCCCACATCAGGCTCCCTGCATGGGGCTTGCTGTGTCTCTGCCTTTCTCTCTCTCTCTCTCTCTCTCTCTCTCTCTGTGTGTCTCTCATGAATAAATAAATAAAATCTTCAGGAAAAAAAAGGGTAGTAGTTAAACAAAGCACCTATTCTTTAGATTAGATATTAAAATTCTCCGAACTATTTACTTTGTGCCAAAACAGCCTAGAATTTTAATAATTACTTAAATTCCATAGAAAGGCTAATGTGTAACTAAAAGACATCAAAAGAAAGTTCTAAAATGTATGTTTTGGTTATTAAAAATTCAAGGTATAACCAACTCTTATTTATCCCATTATAATAGCAATAACCTACAGTAAAGTTCCCATTTAATTTTGATTTTTACTTTCAGTACTGGTTTTACTCAGCTTCTGCCCATATAGTAGCAAACTGATGGATTTGAATTTCCCTTCTGTTTTCCTTTCCTACCCTTCCTGCACACCTGAGTGCTGTTTTCATGATATACTAGGAAGGCCCAAGCAGAGATGCCCAAAGGAGGCAGATTAAAGTGCAGACTCAGGAGAATTCAAAGTAGAGGCTCTCCTCACCCCAGGGGAGAAGTCTGTGTAAACTGCAAAGGAGAGACACCCTCTAGGGTGTCCTACCTATCCAGCAGTTAGTTGTATTTGTATGTGATTTCCAGAATGTATTTTCCTTTCCCTTCATGGTAGCCTCAGGGCTATTTGGGAAACATGATGTTTTTCACATATTAGAGAAAGTTCTCTGGGCTGTCAGAGAATAATTAATTGCTTCTTATGGGCTGCTCTTCTCCACTAGAGCGGAAATATTTTAAGAGCTTCATTATGCAACCAAATAACTATGGCTGCGTTCCTGGTATAGTAAGATGACCTGAAGAATAGAATGTCTGGTCATGAAGAACTCAAAACCCAGGTATATGCCAGTCCTAGTCTGTCATGTTTCATTCATAAGAGACATTGAGACACTTCCACAATCAGAGAGGTGGTCTGTACGGAAAAGGAGCCATCATCATGTACCAGAAAGACACTTGCTAACCAAAAACAATACCTGTATGCCATTGTGATTCCAAGTAATAAACATTTTTAGATATGCCAGGTTTGCTAAGAACTGAGGTAGAAAAAAATACTCTGAATTGACTTGCTTTGCAAGTTAATCATTCCATCACCTCTCAATTGAATTCTTCAGACTAACACATCTTCACTTTGGCCTTGTGTGTTTTCCTTTGCCATTTTTTCTTCAAAGATTTTTTCCCAGAGACTTTACTACATTTTTTTTCTGAAATTCAAAAGCCCTTTAGAATATGTGAATAAAACTGGTCATGTTACAAATTTAGAAGCTTAGAGCAGGCAAATGAGCTCTTCTTATATCTGAACAGACAATCCCATTCCCCTAAAAAAGGCAGATATGGTCACTTCTTAGGTCATTTCAGTTTGCAGTTTGAGCTTCTCCTGAACAGTCTTTAGCAACAGATATTGCCAAAGTGGGCAGGAGTCAGAGCACAGGGTAGCAGGGAGAGCAACAACAGATTGTCACCCCAGTGCTTTAGCACCTGTGACTCTGGAGTCACCTGTTCCCAGAGCACTTGCAACACAAAGAAGAAAAAAAATGACAGCCCAGGGACCTGGGTCTGGCACTCTTCAAGGGACAGGATTTGGATCTAAGCCTCCAGAAGGAAAAACTAGTGTATCCTCTGTACATAACTAATGAATTATTAAACACTACATCTGAAACTAATGATGTACTCTGTGTTGGCTAATTGAATTTAAGTAAATTTTTAAAAAAGGAAGACTCAGAAGGGTTACGAGTCGAAAAAAGAAAACCCATAAAAAGGGAGCTACTTTTTAATTTATTTTGGAGGGAAAGGAGGAGGGATTAGTAGTTAAAGCATATAGACATGATAAAAATAGGTGTTATTCCTTTATATTCTAAAGTCTTTCCCCTTTGGAAGGCTTAGATTTCAGCTATTCTCCTAGAGGGTTGAGAGACTGAGCAGTCATCTATGATAAAGGAAAAGATTCTCCACCCCACCTTTTCCCACCCTGGACAAGGTGTGGTGAACACCTTTAGAATCCAGACTTAGAGCACACATGTCCAACTAACCAACCTGAGTACTGCTGCACTGATATGGGTAGACTGTCCACTCTTATTAACCAAGCCTGCAATGCCCTGAGCACCCACCTGAACCCTGGAGGACCCAAATGCTAGCCTGGTCCATACACAAGGGGCAGTATGGCTTCTGTGGTTGTGAAGAAATGGCATTTCTTTCCCTGTAGGCGATATCCGCAATGACCTGTACCTAACCTTGGAGAAGGGAGATTTCGAGAGAGGGGGAAAGAGTGTACAAAAGAATATTGAAGTGACCATGTATGTGCTTTACGCAGATGGCGAAATACTGAAGGTAAGATTTGCCAGTCAGTTTGGAATGGAGGCTTATCCTGTAATAATTCTAGCAAGTCTATGGACTTTGTCCAAAGACCCATTCTCTTCATGCAGACTGCACTCACATCACTGCATATGCATTCTTCTCTGCCTTTTCTTTTCTTCAAGGAAACTCTACAGTATGCTTTGATAATGACTTCCAGTATCAGACAACCTGTTTAGAAACTCTTCCTTGTGTCTTACCTCAATCCTTCCTGCTCCAATTTAGACCTGTTCCCTCTAGTTCTGTCCTACATGTTCCTCTTTATGCCATTCTGTCTAGCATCAAGCTGCCTACTTTTGGTAACTGTTGTTAGGTCCCACTCTTTTTGTTCCTTAAGCTAATAAAGCTACATTTGCTCTTTGGTCAATTGTGGGACTTAGGCACTCATTTGCTGGTACCAAGTAATATGACAAGGAATAGCAGAGTCAGGCTCTAAAAGATTATTTCCAACCAATGCCAATATAAAGTGCAAGTATATTTTCTGTCATTCTTCATTCAAAGTGAAGTCCTGGAATGTTGTTTTTCCATGGTTGGTATGTCATGGGGAAGTCCCTGACAAACAACAAGGCATCATTTGCATAGTACTTGATAGAAGGCACATTACTCTTTTACAGATCTTACTCCTGTATGTTGACAATAGCCTTGTGAAGTAGGCAGAACAGGAATGATCATCCACATTTTGTGGAAGAAAAAAGGTAAAAGTAGTCAAAATCATCTGGAAAGTTTCTTTCCAAACTGGAAAGAAATAGAGGAGAATGTTTAATTGGTGATAGAAACAATGATTTCTGTTTCATTTTAAAAACTCACCTCAAGGAAATAAATTTAAAAGAAGAGTGCCTGGCTGGCTCAGTTGGAAGAGCATTTGACTCATGATCTCAGGATCTTGGGTCAAGCCCCATGTTGGGTGTAGAGATTACTAAAAAAAAAAAAAAAAAAATTAAAAAAACCTACCTCAAGGCCTAAGGCACATCCTTTGTTTCATTGTTTGCATGGATAATGCCAAGGTCAGCAGAGCTGTCAGCTACTCATACCACCCATGTGCAGATAGGGAGCTGCTCCTGATAGTGTTGCCTGCAACTGCCTGTCTTCCAGGAATATGGGACTACATCTTCATGGCAATATTCGGAAACGGGGCCAAGTTAAATCTGGTCTGCCTTATCTATATCCAAGGACAGTCAGCCAAGGGCAACCTAAAATGCCAGTGCAACATTGGGGTAAGGAAGATTAGAAAACAAGGTCTTTTCACTTTATATATTAATTAATTTTCTGATCAGGTGAAGTGCATGTATGGCTGATTTCTCCTGTGGACTCCTTGCTTCCTTTCTTAATGAGGATGAAGAGCCTTTCTTAGTGGTTTAGGTACCTTCTTCAGCTTATTGATTTGTGTGTGTGGTTACTTCCACCCCAAGGAAAAGAAGGAGCATTGTTGACTGCTGATTCTTTATGCCATCTACACAGTTGTTTCCAAAAGTATTTAATTTAAGTCAAATGAATTTTCTCATCTTGTAGATTTGGCCTGGTGGGAAAATAAGACCTGGACAAAGAAGAAAGTGTTCTAGTGCCACAGAGAAATCCAGGGTCTTCCTCTGGGAGGATGACACTTTATTTTGCTTCTCTCTTTCAGGATTGCATAAGCTTGGGTTCAGGAGAGCCAAATAGGAGTTCCTACCACTCCTTTGTCCTCTACCACAGTAATAGTCCTCGCTGGGGAGAAATTATCAAATTGCCCATCCCCATTGACCGGTTCCGGGGCTCCCACCTGCGCTTCGAGTTCAGACATTGTTCCAGTGAGTGAGACTTCTCTCCACATTCCTTGGAGGATATGAATGTTCTATTGTCTCAGAGCTCTTTCCTCAGAAAGAGAATTCAGAGGGTTCTTATTATTGGGACAAGAAAATGAGGAGTTCCAAATAAATGGGTCCTCAGGGATGGGCTGTCATCAGAGGCTGTTGTTGAGATGGTTATTCAAACCGTGGCACCTGGTACTGGCCCTTCCTAGTGTCTGACCGAGACACTGAATAATTACCAGTGTCATTCTCCTTTGGGTATTTCCTTTCTACATATTAAACTGCTTCTTAAAGAGCCTCTGGTTTATCAAGCCCAGCAATCTAGTTTCTATTTGGGTCTAGGTAGCCTGTGTACCTTGGGATATAAATGGAAATTCAGTCCAGTACATCAGTCCTGCAGTCAGGTAGCTACCTAATTAATGAAAGCAAGGGAAGAAAAAGTAAAGAATGTAGGTGATAAGCACCAGGGTAATTTCTGTTAAAAAGCAGTGTGAGGGGTAAAAATAACTAACACTTAGCTCTGGTTGCAGCAAAGGACAAAGGGGAAAAGAAACTCTTTGGCTTTGCATTCTCACCCCTGATGCGGGATGATGGCACCACTCTCTCAGATGACATCCATGAGCTCTATGTGTACAAGGTATGGAGCCTGGCTGTCTTTTACCTCAACCCTCACACCCCTGAGACAACTCTCACACCTAGTTCTCAGCTAGGTGGTTTTCAGTGGGCAGGACAAAGGATCCAAGGTAATGCCCTGGTGGATGACAGCAGGACAACTGTGGACAGGCTTTTGTTTTCCAGCCACAGTGACCTTCCTTCCACAAGTAATGTCAGCAGTCCCTTTGTTTCCCACCTCCCACTTCACAAGTAATAGAAGTCTGTTACCAACTCCTCTGTGCCATTGTGGCCTTGGCTCAAACATTCAGAGACCTGCCATTTGAGATCATGGTTCTGTCAGCTGTTGCAACACAGCTGCCACCCAAAGTTGCCTGCACACCAGGTGGAAGCCACCTGCCCCAACATGTTCTCTTTAAAAGGCATGTGAGCCATTCTGGGGAGTTTCCAAACAGAAATCACTCTTCTAAGGGGACCTGAGGCCCAAGATCTAGTCTCAGGAAGATGAGAGCAAACATCAACATCAAAAAATCTCCTGCAACCTGATTTTTAAACATGGCATGGTTCAGAAAACATTCTTTGTTCTCTACCTTTGCCTGTAGTGTGATGAGAATAGTACCTTTAACAACCATGCTCTGTACCTGGGCTTGCCCTGCTGCAAAGAGGACTACAATGGCTGCCCTAACATCCCCTCCAGCCTCATCTTCCAGCGCAGCACCAAAGAGTCTTTCTTCATTTCCACGCAGCTCTCCTCCACCAAACTCACCCAGAATGGTAGGTGATGGGATCTGCAGGGTACTGCCCTCCCTGTCCTCAGTGGCTGGTTTCATACTGCTGATGCATACTAAGGGAGACAGAAATTCATTGCTTTTTCATGCCACAGTGAGGGCATTCTTTTCACCTGAAGTTGGAGGAACCACTTGGCAATAACAGCCTTTAAGATTTCCCGTGGTTTTAGCAGCTCTGGAGTATACCTCTAGACTTCACGGATGTGCCTTTGGCCTTAACATCAGCACTAAAGAGATTTGTTTTAATGCTTGTGGCTATTTCTCTTCCTCTAGATTCCGCCTGTCCTTGGCAGGGAGAGACTGGGTTTTGCTTGCCCTTGGTATAGCCAGTGTTCACCATCTTTTGCACTTGCTTTTTAGTGGACCTCCTCGCTCTGCTGAAATGGAAGGCTTTTCCAGACCGGATCATGGACATCCTAGGGCGACTGCGGCATGTCAGTGGGGAAGAAATTGTTAAGGTATGGCTTTCTGAAATTCATACATGCTGCCTGAGCAAGAAGCTGGGCAGAAGGTCTTTACTTCCCCTTGATTTCTACCAGTACCCCTCTAAGACCACTTCTTGAAATATAATCAGATGAGTAGAAATAAAGTTGTTTTTCCTTTTTGTTACTGTTGTTAGCTTCCCTTTTTAGAGGTATCACATTGGGCTCATACCTCTTAGAAACTATATTTAGGTTATAAATTCTATTTTCTGACTCATTTTTCTCCCTAGAAAGCAAAACAATAATTAGAGGGTAGTGGTCAAACCATCCTCTCAGAAACACACCCAGTGCTTTGTGTTGTCTCCTCTCCCTTCTTTAGGTCTCTCTCATTTTCCTTATTTGTAACCCTTTTACCACAAACCTAGCCTGAAGTCTTTTCTGACTCTGCTCATTTGATTATATAGGAGAACTCAAAATACTCTCCATTAACCTAGAGCTGCTGATTTTGCCCAGTCTCTCAGTCTATACCAGGGATCCTTCCCTACTCCCTGCCTCAACTGCTTTCTCTCTCCTCAACTCTTTCTCTTGTGACATTTCCCATCTAATGACCTGAGCAGGCTGACAACAATACTACCAGTCCTCAGTTGTCTTCCATAGGGCTTCTCTGCATTGTACAAAGTGTTTGCCCACCTGGTTTTAGCACAAGAAAACCCCGAAGTACCTCCTGATGCTGTAAGGCCTGCAGGTGGATTCTACACGATGGACTGAACTCTGCTGAGGAAAATGGAGGTGCTTTTGATGATCAGCAAGAGCAGTGGAATGTAGGATAGAGACTAAATCTCAGAAGGCACCTTGTCCATCAATGAGCATTCTTAGTTCTGTCATTGTAATTACCAAATCAACACAGATATCCTGCCAAAACTTTAATTTTACAGCTCCATTGACTCAGTAACATACATGATGTCTCCCAATGAGAAACAGTTTTAAAGTCTGTGTATTTTTATAAAGTCTTGTCTGAATTTTGTTTTTGTCAATTAATCATAGTATCATCGATTTTTAAAAACTTTTTTTTTATTTATGATAGTCACAGAGAGAGAGAGAGAGAGAGAGAGAGAGGCAGAGACAAAGAACTCTTAAACAAGCTAATACTAGTTTTGTTTTGTTTAGAGAGGAAGGGAGAGAGGGAAGGAGGGAGGAAAGGAGAGAATCTTAAGCAGGCTCCACGCCCAGCACAGAGCCTGACTTGGGCTCAGTCTTACAACCCTGAGATCATGACGCTGAGATCATGACCTGAGTTGAAATCAAGAGTTGGGTGTTTAGGGGCACCTGGGTGGCTCAGATGGTTGAGCGTCTGCCTTCAACTTAGGTCATGATCCTAGGGTCCTGGAATCAAGCCCCAAGGCTCCCTACTCAGTGGGGAGCCTGCTTCTATCTCTCCTTCTGCCCTTCCTTGCTCATGCTCTCTCTCTCTCTCTCTCTCTCTCTACTCTCTCTCTCAAATAAATAAAATCTTTAAAAAAAAAAAGTTGAGCACTTAATCAACTAAGCCACCCAGGTGCTCCTGCTAATACTAGTTTTTGAAACTAAAAATCAGTTTATCTTCAGGGCATTTTTTCTTCTAAATATTAAAAATATTAATTAGTAAACAAAAATGTATTTAAAAACTCTGTAATCTTTTTAAGGCTGAGTTGTTTTATTCCTGATAAGAGAATATCCTATCAGCATATCTGGTTTTAGCATCAATAATTGATTTCAAGCCACCAGAAGAGGATGAAAAGAATCTGCTAGAATTAAAAAAAATTTTTTTGACTTTTTTTTAGAATATTTCAAGCATACACAAAAGTAAAATAGTATAAAGAACCCTATGTGTACCTATCACCTAGATGATCAACAATCATTATCCTGTGGCCAGTCCTGCCCATCAGCACCCCCATCCACACCTACCACATTAGACATTGCTATAAAATAAACTGTAAACATAGTATCATTCAATTGCCTTTTGACTGACAGAATGTTAGATTTGACTTTTAAAGACTGCCAATATCCGTGAGTATTCATCCTTTCCATGGATTTTGCATCTCAGAAAGAAAAAGGCATATGTTAGAAATAAAACAAAACCAAAATGGTGCTTCCAGATCTTTTACCCTTGTTGATAGCCCTCATCAGCAGCTTCTTCTCTTCTCCCAGAATACTGATTTCTAGACCAAAACATGGTTTCTGTACTTAAGGCCTACTTGCCACACCCTTGTACAAGTGTCCTCTATCGAGTTAGGCTACAGTAGAGAGTAAGGAACTCCTGCACTCTCTGGGGTCCTGGGAAAGTGAGCTCTTTTTCTCAAAATTAATTTGGCATCAGAATCACTTACAATTGTCTTTGTTTCAAAATTATAATCTAACAATGGAATATTACTCAGCCATTAGAAACGACAAATACCCACCATTTGCTTCAACGTGGATGGAACTGGAGGGTATTATGCTGAGTGAAGTAAGTCAATCGAAGAAGGACAGTGTATGTTCTCATTCATTTGGGGAATATAAATAATAGTGAAAGGAAATATAAGGGAAGGGAGAGGAAATGTGTGGGAAATATCAGAAAGGGAGACAGAACATAAAGACTCCTAACTCTGGAAAACAAACTAGGGTGGTGGAAGGGGAGGAGGGCGGGGGGTGGGGGTGAGTGGGTGACGGGCACTGAGGGGGACACTTGACGGGATAAGCACTGGGTGTTATTCTGTATGTTGGTAAATTGAACACCAATAAAAAATTAATTTATAAAAAAAATTATAATCTACATGGATGTCCTGTGTTTTTTAGGTAACTGCTCTTAGAAGTTTAGCACTTACCCAGGAGAAAGAGCCTCTGAAAATCTCTCTCAGGACCTTTGGGCTGTATGCAAACACCCTGAGTCCACCTAGTTATCCTTTAGCTAGGTAGACGTTAGGATACTCATTTATTTTTAAACAGTGATTTGAGATTTTGGGAGATTTTTGAGTTTGTTTATTGGAAGATAAATTCATTGGTGTATGGAAGTTTGACTATGTGTACTAGGTCCTAACACTTGAGCCCCCTGATTTTTATGTTACAGTTTCTGCAAGACATCTTAGATACACTCTTTGTGATTTTGGATGATAATACAGAGAAATATGGCCTGTTGGTGTTTCAGTCTTTGGTAAGTTCTCATCCTTCCTGACTTTCTTTCTTTTTTTTTTAATTTTTTTTTATTTATTTATGATAGTCATACAGAGAGAGAGAGAGGCAGAGACACAGGCGGAGGGAGAAGCAGGCTCCATGCACCGGGAGCCTGACGTGGGATTCGATCCTGGGTCTCCAGGATTGCGCCCTGGGCCAAAGCCAGGCGCCAAACCGCTGCGCCACCCAGGGATCCCTCCTTCCTGACTTTCATTCTTATTAATTATTTCTGTCAAATGTTTTTAAAAATCCAAGGGAAACAATTTATAGAATGAGTCAACACAAGATACAGAAGTTTCTAGTTGAAAAGTGTCACCTAAGGAAGACCACCCAAACAACTTACCAGGCAGATCCCTACAGTATCGGATCTGAAGAATTGAGCCTGGTCTGGTCCATGCCTCAACTTTGCAGTTCGGATACTCAGTCTCATCATTTTTGCAGAGCTGCCTAACCTCTGAAATAGAGACCTATAAAAACAGAATGCTCAGAGACTAAGATAGGAAACCAGATGGCTTGTTCTTTCACCTACACAGGAGGATATAACCACCAAGAAAAGCAGAGACTCACCTGCTCTGGTCTGAGCATCACACTGTCTCCCTGTGTGCAGTTGTTTGGAAACTGGAGTCTCCAAAGGTTGCTTAGTGAGAATGGGCAGTGATTTGAATGTTCTGTGCATTTAGCTTAATATATCCAGTTCCATAGAAGTGCTGTCCATTCAAAGGGAACCACATACTCTAAGTCTACTTGATAGATGAGAAGAAGTGTGAGTTAAAATGACTCTTGCATAGCTTGCCCCTTTGACTTTTCTTCTTCCTTGCTCTCCTGGCCTGCCAGCCCCATTTCTGAAGATCACAGCCTCTCATAGGCTGAGCTAGATCAGAGGAAAAAAAATTTTTTTCCCTCTCTTTTCTAAGTTTTTTGAGACACCTTAGTATTTATGCCACCTTACATAGGTACTGTTTTGCTTTTTCCTAATCTGTATTGCACCACCCAACATTATTGAGAAGAGAGAGACTTATAGTAACACTAGAACAGACAGATAAGCCCCAAGTCTGAATTCAGAGATTGGGGGCCATAGGAATAGAAGAGACAAGACAGAAATACAGACCCAGAATAGAAATCTTACATTCCCATGGGGAACACTAGAGAAAATACCGACAGTTTGTCATTCTTTAGAGAAACATGAGTTCTGTTTTCTGCTGGAGAGAAGTCCAAGGCCTTCAGTGAACCCTGGTACCCTTCATGTCCTCCAGGTATTCATCATCAACCTGCTCAGAGACATTAAGTATTTCCACTTCCGGCCTGTAATGGACACATACATCCAGAAGCACTTTGCTGGAGCCCTGGCATACAAGTAAGTTCATTTAGCATTAGGACTTGTGTTTGGATAGAAGGACAAGCTTAAAAAAAGCTCAGTGACAACCACCATTCATTCAGCTGACCTTTTTTTAAATTAATTTTTTTCTAATTGTGGTAAAATATATATACTATAAAATATTCTATTTTTAAGTGTACATAGTGCACATAGAATATAAAATAACTATTTTAAAGTATATAGCTTAGTGACATTGAGTATGTTCACATTGTTGTACAACAGCCATCTCCAGAACTTTTTTCATCTTCCAAAACTGAAACTCTGTACCAATTAAATATTAACTCTCCATCACCTCTCCCCCTGCCCCTGGGCAGCCACCATTATATTTTCTATCTCTGAATGTGCCTATTCTGGATACATCATGTCAATTGAATAATACAATACTTACCTATTCGTATCTGGCTTATTTCACTTACTACACTGTCTTCAAGGTTCATTCATGTTGTAGCATGTGTCAGAATTTCCTTCCTTTTAAAGTCTGAATAATGTTCTATTGTGCATATATACCACATTTTGTTTATCCACTTATCCATTGATAAATAACTTGGGTTGCTCTTGCCTTTTAGTTGTGAATAATGCTGCTGTGAACATGGGTATACAAATATATCTTCAAGACCCTGCTTTCATTTCTTTTGGACATATACCAGGAGTGGGATCATGAGTTTGTTAGTTAGATAGTTCTACTTTTTTAATTTTTAGGAACGACCATACTAGTTTCCACAGTGGCCACACATTTTTACATACCCACTAACAGTGTTCACGGGTTCCAGTTTCTCCACATCCTCAAGCCCAGACTTGTTATTTTCTATTGGGTTTTTTGGGAAGAGTGGGGGTTTTATAGTAAACACCCTTAATTGGTGTGAAGTAGTATATCATTGTGATTTTAATTTGCATTTCTCTAATGATTAATGTTGCTTAGCATCTCTTCATGTATTTATTGTGTATCTTCTTTGGAGAAAAAATTTATTCAAGTCCTTTGCCCAGTTCTTAAGCAGGTTGGTTTTTTATAGTTGAGTTGTAGGAATTCTTTATGTAATCTAAGTATTAACCCCTTGTCAGGTACACAGTTTGTAAATATTTTCTCCCATTGCATTTCTTTCTCTTGGTTTTGTTGTATCTTTTGATGTACAAAAGTTTTCAATTTTGATGTAGTCCAGTTTATCTATTTTTTCTTCTGTTTCCTGTGCTTTTGATGATACGCCCAAGAAATCATTGCTAAATCTAATGTCATAAAGCTTTTCCCCTATGTTTTTGTCTACAAATTTAATTTA
The DNA here is from genome assembly GCF_905146905.1 of Nyctereutes procyonoides. Lineage (NCBI taxonomy): Eukaryota > Metazoa > Chordata > Mammalia > Carnivora > Canidae > Nyctereutes > Nyctereutes procyonoides. Next base: position 38,421,447 of record NW_026575131.1, on the reverse strand, counting down.
TAGTTTTAGATCTTACATTTAGGTCTTTGACCCACTTTGAGTTAATTTTTGTTTATTGTGTTACATAAGAATCCAGCTTCATTCTTTTGTACATAGATATCTAGTTTTCCTAATATAATTGTTGAAAAGACGATCCTTTCCCCATTGGATGGTCTTAGCACCCTTGTTGAAAATCATTTGACTGTCTCTGTGAGGAGTTATTTCTGGGCTATTTATTCTATTGATGTGTATGCCTGTCTTTATGCCAGTATCATGCTGTTTTGGTTACTGTAGCTCTATAGTAAGTTCTGAAATCAGGAAATATGAGTCCTCTAACTTTGTTCTTTTTCAAGATTGTTTTGGCTATTTGGGGACCCTTGAGATTCCATATGAACTTCAGAATGAATTTTTTTATTTCTGCAAAAATTGCTATTGGGATTTTGATACAGATTGTGTTGCATCTGTAGATCATTTTGGGTCGTGTTGACATATTAATAGTATTTAGTCTTTCAATCAATGAACATGAATGTCTTTCCATTTATTAATATCTTCTTTAATTTCTCTCAACATTTTATAGTTTTCAAAGTACAATTCTACAAGTCTTTCACCTCTTTGGTTAAGTTGGTCCTAAGTAGTTTATTCTTTTTGATGCTACTATAAATGGATTTTTTTCCCATAATTTCCTTTTTCCTTTTTTGAAGTGCTCATTGTAAGTGTATAGAAATGCAAAGGACTTTTGTATATTAATTTTATATCCTGTAATTTTGCTGAATTCATTTATTAGTTCTAAAAGGTTTTTTGTGGAATCTTCAGTTTTTTTCTATATATAACACCAAGTCAGCTGCAAAGATAACTTTGTTTCTCCCTTTCCAGTTTGGATGCCTTTTATTACTTTTTCTTGCTTAACTGTTGTTCTTCCAGTACTATGTTGAATAGAAATGGCAAAAGCAGGCATCCTTGCCTAATTCCTAATCTTAGAGAAACAACTTTCTTTCACTGTTGAGTAGGGTATTAGCTATATATGGTCTTTGAGCTGACATTTTAAACCATAGTTTACTACATACTTGTCATACTTTTCCTTCTAGGAAATGATGGCAAAGCTACTAAAAGTAAGTCTTGCTTTTTTCATGAGAAACGTAAATAGGTAAATATAGCACCCACAAATAAATGTCAAAGAAATAAAAAGTTGATAAAAGATATAAATAGTTAACATGGGAAACAGGTTATTTAAAACCATTGAAGCAATTTTTTAAAAAGCCATCACTTTCTTCTGTGGAATTACCACAAGTTTTGTAAATATAAGTAAAACCCAAGGTAACAAGACTGTGGAGTTACTGGTACTCTGGTGCTTTGATGTCACTCTGTAGGGCAGACACTATGCTGTGCTTTAAGCATCATCATCTCATTAGTATTCACAATAACTTTGAAGTGTACTATTGATTTCTCTGTGTTTTAAATAAAGAAAATGGCACAAAGAGATCAAATAACTTGCCCAAGAATACAGAGCTAGAAATTGATAGGCCACAGATGTGAACCCTGCTGTCTGACCAAGGCCTGTATTTGACTTCTGTGCTCTATTGCCACATAAAGGAGCAGGCCTTCTGATCTTGTCATCTCCTTTCACTCAGGTTATTTGGGCCTAAGGAAATAAAATATATAGGATAAAGGTGAAGCAAGGAGGAGCATACAGGACTGTATACCTTTATCTGTGTCTACTATTTACTAGTAATTGTTGTATGTTCTGGAGACATAGCAATTTTAGACAAAATAAAAATACATGTAAAATCCGGGATTTGGGGTAACTTTCTTATAATCAAAGAATAAATGTGTGTCAAGGAGAGTGAGAAAGAATGATTATAATTGCTAATTAAAATGTAGCACCTCTGTGGAGGAAGTATGCTGTCTGAGTGAGATATGTTGTCTGGTCTCAGATGATCTGGAGATTCCACAGCCTAATGGATCCATCATTACATTCTGGCTCATCAGCAGGATATTATTCCTGTGTGGCTAATTCTGGGCTGCAAAAATTTCAAGCTGCATTGCTTTTGAATTAAAGTGGGGTTTCTGGAACTGTTCTCTTTCCCAGGGAGCTCATCCGCTGTTTGAAGTGGTACATGGACTGCTCAGCAGAACTGATTCGACAGGACCATATTCAGGAAGCCATGCGGGTAATGTACTAAGCTCACTGTACATAAAGGGACCACCCCTGCAGTTGTTTGTCAGTAATCTCAATGGTTTATAGTGTGCAGGACAATCAGACATCCTAGTACACTAGTGTGCTTTCAGGAATGCTGTTGACCACATAACTCCCCTTTCCTCACCTTGGTTTTGCCCCAGAAGATCTTTATTCTAGATAATGTTATCTTAAGGCAGGCAGGATGGATGATGTCCATGTAGCTTCTGGCCATCCTGCCTACCTAGTTTTTGCCAACAGCATCCATCTCTGCTTCTGCTGGCCAAAGCATCATATCTCCTTCTAAATATTGATGGCAACATTGATTAGAACTGATCTTCCAACAATTTCCCTTGTTCAGTGGTAACTAAACATTGTAGAATTGTTTTAAATAAAAAGACCTAAGTGTGGATGCACTATCTATGGATATGTTGAGAAGAAGATAATCTTAAAACCTTGACCTTTGGAGGAACCCAGGGTAACCCCTGGCAGTGCCCCTCTATGGACAGGTTCCATGATAAGGCAGCCCTTTGCATTTCTGGGCAGCTCCAGTTTTCAGGGTACTGAAATCCTCATTGCAAGTTAACTTTCTGGTAACTTCTTTTTATGGTACTGCTTCTACTGTAATGAACCACCTATGAGACTATTGATCCCTCTTTTGCTCAACAGTTCTCCAGATAGCTATTTAAAGAAAGCCACCATATCCTCTGGGAACTCACAGCGAGTCCGTGCTTTCTCCCTTTTGGCCCCTATGTTTTCTTGTTCTTGAGTTACTTTTTTTTTCATTTGCTTTTTAACTATGTATTTCCCACCCTTTCCAGTTAGCAATAAAAGAAGGGCAACAAAGTTCTGTTTTTTCTCTGTCCTGTTTTAATTTCACATCATCTCCTCTAAGTACTACTGGGCCTGTGATTTTGCTGTTCTTATCCACATGGTAACAGGTGAGACAGGTGTTTCCCCAAGCATCATCAGACTGAAGAGACAGAGTCATAGGTCTGTGTTCCCTTGCCTCTTCTCTTTACATTCTGTAAAACTCTAAGGCCACAAGTATTATTTCTGTGCTCCTTCAAATAATACATATCTACAAAGCAGTCAGCATCTATCGTGGGTGTTAGGATGCAAAGAGGAGTAAGACAAGCCTTTCCCCTTGAAGAAAACATTCCCAGTGAAGCATGCATGAAGCACAGATGTAGAGCAGTGTTCTGAGTTTGATGTGGGGGCAGGACCTGAGTTCTGTTCTTCTCTTAACCCAGTACCTGTCAGATGCCTCATAGATATTTGAGGGGATAAAAATTGAGTTAAATGCAAGATATTCTATGTGAGTCTCAAAATTAATTGCTCAGGATACTGAAGCAAACACAGAAGTTGTTCTCCTAAGAATCATTCATTCAGTCATCCAGTCACTCAGTGTTGCTTGATACCTGCCATGTGTCAAACACTGTAGTCGTCGCTGGGGATTCAGCAGGGGCCCAAGCAGAAAAGACTAGGCCTTCATAGCACTTCCATTCAAGTGGAGGAGAGACAGACATGTAACACAGATAAATACACAAAGTCCGTGAAAAAAAACTTGATGAATACTATGAAGGGAATAAACAGGATCATAGGATAGACTAGCTGGAGAGGAAGGTTTACTTCAGACAGATTTTAGGGAAAGCTTCTCTGAGGAGGTAACCTCTGGGCTTAAATCAATGTTCAGAGTAGGAGGATGAGCATTCCAAACAGGAAACAGCATGTTTAAAACCCTCTTTAGGGGGTGCCTGGGTGGCTTAGTTGGTTAAGCTTCCTGCATGGAGACTGCTTAAGTTTCTCTCTCTGCTCTCAAAACAAAACAAAAAACAAACAAAAACAAAAACAAAACCCTGGGAAGCTTGAGTTTTCAAGCAACCAAAAAGTGGCTGATAATGACCAAAGCAAGGGATTTCAAATGATAAATTTGATGTGAGAGGTAACAGAAGGGAAAAACTGAGGCTGGTTCCAAGGAGTCTAGCTAGATCAGCTAGTTTGATCTCAGGGTTACCTCAGGAGATGTACTTCAGGATATCAGGTTTGGGTGAAGAGAAAGAGGAGTTCCCTTTGGGGGAGCACTTTTTTGAGGTACTTTCATATTTATTCTCATCATTTCAAGCTTGTTTGACTGGCATCTCATACTAATCTATACCATATTAAGGTTTTATCAGGTCATTTCCGCTTCATCAAATTTTTTTTAAAAAAGTCCATTTATTCATGAGAGATGCAGAGAGAGAGGCAGAGACATAAGCAGAGGGAGAAGCAGGCTCTACACAGGGAGCCCCATGTGGGACTCGATCCCAGGCCTCCAGGATCATTCCTTGGGCCAAAGGCAGGCGCTAAACTTCTGAGCCACCCAAGGATCCCCCCCTTCATCAAATTTTAGTTGATAAATCCTCTTGACTAAATCAGTAAGTCCATATCCAATCCTCTTTTCATCCTTCATGGTATACACATAGTTCTGGTCTGGCAACTCTCCTTTCGGTGTGATAAAGTGTGGACCAGGAAACCTGTTCTTCATTACTCTTGATTCAATACATGTTGCCACCCATACCCCATGTCTTCCTTTCACTTTCAAAGTCATGACCTTTCTAAGAAAGTTTGACCACTAAGGAAAGTGAAAATAAAGAGTCCTTTATTTTCTTACTCGGTTGTTTGTTCCCTTGTGAATGGCCTGTAGGAGATATCTTTGGTGGGTTTGAGGATGGTATATGGCAACATTCTAAAAAGATAGCACACTTTTCACTGCTGAGCTGCATCAGGTCCTCCAGGCATCAGGAAAGAGCAGGCACAGTGGATCTTCTTGTGATAGAGGGTTATAATAATTCTTAGGATCGCTTTTCCCTTCAGGTTTATTAACTTAAGTAGAATTTGACAGAGCAACCTCTTCACCCACAGTTTAAGTGTCCATTGTCTCCACACAGGGTTAGGAGCACCCTAGAACTTTACATAAATCTCATAGGCTCCACCACTCATGCTCAGGAAGTGCAAGAAATTCTGCTGTTTAGTTCTGTCTTTTACTGTGAAACTAGTGGATGTTTCAAGCCATTCAATACTTTTCTTCTGTTAGCTGTTTCAAACTGAAAGAAGAAAAAATGGTCATTTTTTCTTTTTAAAATTAGAGTATGTAGCACAGATTTTCCTGGTTCTTTCCAGACCACCATTAAAAGGCTACAGAAACAGAGGCTGTAGCATTTATGCTGATAAGGCCACACACTGTAACTTTTTTCTACTGGTACAAGGTTTGGAAGATGCATTTTTCTGACCTAGCCATTCTGCAATGCCAATTGAATTCTATCTGGGCCACAAAACAAAGTGGTTTTTTTTGTTTTGTTTTTTTGTTTGTTTGTTTGTTTTGCCAAACCTTATATATGCGTAGGTCATGAAAGGTAGCTTAAGAATTATTTCCTACTATATATTTTAAGTAGCTGAACTCCATTTGTTTCATTCTTGGATAAGTTTCTCTAGTGTCTCTGCCTTTCCAGTAACTGGAAAATCTGTGGCATTTCTTTGATGAGAATGCATAGTCTTAGATTTTCAATCTGTTCTTTTAAAAGATAATTACTGTGCTCATAAGCATGGCCCAAGCTGCAGGGACTCCTCAGAGTGAGAGTCTGCTCCTAAAACATGTTATGAGAGCTTCATCTTCTGCAGTGGTCAAAAATTGGGTATGGAATGTGTCCTGGTTTGGAAGAGGATAGAGAGTGAATGTGTCAGTTCTGCCTGGGGCTGTGCAACCTGGGGTAAGCTTTCTCTAGACTTGATCCCCAGTGAGAAGGCTGGCACTGTATCAGGCCCTAGCTATATCTCAAAGGTGCAGAAGTCTCCTTAATTCCTTCTTGGAACAAATTCAAGAGAAGTTAAATCATTGCTTTTGAAGCCTCCTATTTCCAAACCTGAAAAAAAAATGCAAAGAAACTTAATTTTCTTTTGATCCTGTATGTTCTTGAATTCAACTGCTCCCATAACAGTCTCATTTCCAGAACCACAAAAAGAGTTGTGAAACAATATGGTGATTCTCTCTGTAAGAAGTCAGCTTCTGTTCAGTGCCCATTTGGACTTTTGAGGAAAACTTAAAAAAAAAAAAGTGCTTGTCTCCACAGTTGAAATTGTCCATCACCTGATTTTGGTGTAGAATTTACTGTTACTTTGCCCTTGATGCCCTACTGTGTTAGTTCTGGCCATCTGTAATACCTCTCTATCCTCTCCAGGCCCTGGAGTACCTTTTCAAGTTTATTGTTCAGTCAAGGATCCTGTATTCCCGAGCCACCTGTGGGATGGAGGAGGAGCAGTTCCGGTCCAGCATCCAAGAACTTTTCCAGTCCATCCGCTTTGTGCTCAGTCTGGACAGCAGAAACTCGGAAACACTTCTTTTCACTCAGGTCTTTGAGCTGCAGGGATGTTTTGCTGCTGAGTTCTTGTCTGCCTTCCCTGTTTGTTTCTTTGTCCTCTGGCTTCTAGAGTTGCAGAAGCCCTGCCAGACTCCTGGGGTTTGGGTGAGAGGTGATTTGCAAGGAAATACCTAATAGAACAAAACGCTACTTTTACTTCAAAGCCAGTTCTGCCCCAGCTGCCAAATAAAAAACAGCCCAGTGGCTTTATGGTAGAGAAGAAGCACAACTTATTCTCAGAAGCCCTCTTTGCACCACATTTATTTAGTTACCATAATATTTGTCATTTATGAACATCTTATTTAGAGGGAATGGTCAGAATGTATAGAGAATTTTGTTTCCTAGTCACTCTATTAATTTAAAGAAACTTAAAAAAATAAACTTTAGATTAGTACTTATCCATTCCAGAAGTTAAGAGTAAAATAGGCAGACATAACTAGAAAACTTCAGTTAAGAATTAAGATTAAATTTTATTAGAAATATCAGTGTGGGAAGAAAATTTGCTTCCTTATATTACAAGTCTCCAGTCAGCTAAATTGTTACCTTTTCCAGGGAGCCTCACCCTAGAAAGGATCAAGGATATTGTTTATTACATACCCTATCACAAGGGGGTTATTTTCTCTTATAAATAAATGTCAGAATTTTATCTAATAGATGCATTTCTTTGATTTTTTTTGAAGCCAATTATTACTCAAAACCTATCAGCAATGATCACTCTCCCGTCCATTCATTCAGTTGCTACCAGGACTGTCATGAGTGCAAATGTATGTTTAAATGCCTCCTTTAAGATTAGAATAGTCTGCTTTTTGTTTTCCACTTGACCATAGGTTGCCCCTGATGCCAATTGCCTTTAAGCCCCTTGGACCAAAGAACATGTGAGCAACTGCAAGCTAGACTTTATAAAAGAGTGGGAATTCCCTAAGGTTTCTAGTGTCTCTATAAGAAAAGGTCATTCCATGGCCTCCCTTGTGAAACACCCCACACAACGCATCCTCCTCCTCCTATCTGTCCTCTTGCCCATCTGTTCAAACCAAGAAGGGCCCAGGACACCTACTTTTCCCCTCAGCACACAGAGATATGAGGTGCTCAGAGATAGCTAGCAGAGCAAGGCAGATATGCTTTCTCAGAACTTAGCAATGCCTTGTACTCAGTGGCATGTTCCTATCACATCAGGAGAGTTCAGATCTAGTCTCAGCTTAGACCTGCTTCTTTGGTGTCAGGCTCATGTTTCATGAGTTTCAGAATTCTCAGCAAGTCTGTGTTTTCAGTCAGATTATATGTCTTTTCTTTGACTACTAGATGTTAGGATGCCAATGTCCTTCTGTCCCAGTGCATAAGTATAGAAAAGCTCACCATTTAAGAAAACATTTACGGTTTGTTGTGGATTATGAAAGGCCTGTTTTTCCCACTTTGTCTTTTGTATCTAACTGCTTATGATAATAGGTTTTTGTGCTTGTTCTAATTGCTGCAAAAAAACAATCTCTTTGATATCCCAAGGAGTTATAAATCTGTAGATAGAATTCATCTAAGTTCTGTCCTTAGGTCTGGCCTGAATACAGACTACAGTATGATAACCAGCCTGTTTCCCCATGGCATAAATTTTCACTTACTGTAAGCAAGTATCTACTGCCTGCTGAAGCAGTTAAGGAAAGCAGCCCCACCCCACTCCCCATAACTACCTGCCACGTGAGAGGAATGCACCCTCACCTTCTGATCTCACAGTGACACTCCATTCCCCTTTGTGGATTCTGAGTTAATTGTGTAAGAGGACTGAGAGGTAGGAAAGCCTCTTTTGTGTTGCTTCCACATAGAAGAAGGAGAACCAGTATTTATCAAAGACCAATGAGGTGCTGGGCACTCTGCTGGAAACTAACTTAATGCACTTAATCTTTTTTCATGCCAATACCAGGAGATAAGTGATAGCATCATTCTCATTTTATAGATGAGAAAAACAGAGAAATAGGCAGTAACTCCCCAAGATTATGTGACAGATATGTAGTAAAGCTGAGATTTGAACTCATGTCTGTCTAATTCTAATACCCGTTTTCTTTTTCCTATACTACACTGCCTCTGAAAGGCTCTGGAACTATTATCAGATTGTCCTGAAGAGGCCACTTCATGGGTCTACCAGAGCTGAGATACGTGAAGAGAAATCTCCAAATACAAACACTCCTGTCTGGGCCACCTAGGTTGCCAGACTGTATGCCAGCATCACCCCCAGTCTTCAAGAGTTCACAGCTGACTAAATCCACACATTCTCCAACCTTGTGGATTTATACTTGCCACTGCCAAACATCACATGAAGGACATGATTTACAAAGTCGTCAGATTTTATGTATTCAAGTCAATGTCCCTATCCTGGGAAAATGGTTCAGTTTTCAGAGCTAGATTGCTGGCTACAGGGCTGTGAGCAGAGCTCAGCTCATGCTGCTTGGTGGTGCTCAGCTCTCTCCACCGTATTTTCTTTGAGCAATTCCCGGCTTGAATTTGAGACCAAAATTAGAAAGTTGAGAGTTTGACCATAGAGACAGACAAAAAGTTTAAATCCATTTTGTGAGCAAAACAGCTATGGCTATTAAACCATATTGAGCTGATTTCTTTTTATATTCCCTTCTCCTGCCAGCAAATGTATTGGCAAGTTATGAAAGCTTCAAATGGCCTGGGCCCCGGCAAATTTTCTTGTTTTAGTTTCCTTTCTGCTCCTGTGTTCCATGCCCCAAGAGTGCTGTAGGGGATGTGTGGAGTTAAAGGCCCTGGAGGAGCCTCCATGAGGCAGGGGTGCTGCAATGCATTTTCAGCCTCTCACCCCTGGGTATGATTGTCTGATCACATGAGTTAGACACCTTACTCTGTGCTAACCACAGCCTCACTTGCCTCTGCAGGCTGCACTCCTTAATTCCTTCCCAACCATCTTTGATGAGCTGCTGCAGATGTTCACCGTGCAGGAGGTGGCAGAGTTTGTCAGAGGGACTCTAGGGAGCATGCCCAGCACTGTGCACATTGGACAGTCAATGGATGTGGTGAAGCTACAGTCCATCGCCAGAACTGTGGATAGCCGCCTGTTTTCTTTCTCAGGTAAATCACTTTGGGATGAGAGTCAGAATCACCTTTCCTCCTTTCCAGGGTGTTATCAAGTTGTAACCAAAGGATTGGTTTTATCAGCCATCATGCAAGAAGCCTGTGGCCCTAAAAATGCAGAGTATTTGAGGAACTATGTTAGATAACGCAGCCAAGATGTAGGCCTACTGCCTCACTCATGATTTATCCCTAGGAACCCACAGCCTGGGCCATGCCCATGGGATGGCCTGCAGAGCAATTTCCAGGCTCACAAGTCTACAGCTGCCAAGGGTAGGGCCTGCCACACTTCTAGCAGGTTGGGAAAGCAGAAGGAAAGGAGGGGGAACAAGAGTGAAGGGTATAGCCCAAAGGGATAAGAGTAAGTTAAGGATAGAGGACGTATCAGATATTAAACTGATAAGAACAGATACTACACATGGCCAAAATGCACATGAGAAAATGCTCCGCATCACTGGCCATCAGAGAAATACAAATCAAAACCACAATGAGATACCACCTCACACCAGTGAGAATGGGGAAAATTAACAAGGCAGGAACCCACAAATGTTGGAGAGGATGCGGAGAAAAGGGAACCCTCTTACACTGTTGATGGGAATGTGAACTGGTGCAGCCACTCTGGAAAACTGTGTGGAGGTTCCTCAAAGAGTTAAAAATAGACCTGCCCTATGACCCAGCAATTGCACTGTTGGGGATTTACCCCAAAGATACAGATGCAATGAAACGCCGGGACACCTGCACCCCGATGTTTCTAGCAGCAATGTCCACAACAGCCAAACTGTGGAAGGAGCCTCGGTGTCCATCGAAAGATGAATGGATAAAGAATATGTGGTTCATGTTTACAATGGAATATTACTCAGCCATTAGAAATGACAAATACCCACCATTTGCTTCAATGTGGATGGAACTGGAGGGTATTGTGCTGAGTGAAGTAAGTCAATCGGAGAAGGACAAACAGTATATGTCCTCATTCATTTGGGGAATATAAATAATAGTGAAAGGGAATATAAGGGAAGGGAGAAGAAATGTGTGGGAAATATCAGAAAGGGAGACAGAACATAAAGACTCCTAACTCTGGGAAACGAACTAGGGGTGGTGGAAGGGGAGGAGGGCGGGGGGTGGGGGTGAATGGGTGACGGGCACTCAGGGGGACACTTGACGGGATGAGCACTGGGTGTTATTCTGTATGTTGGCAAATTGAACACCAATAAAAATAAATTTATTATTAAAAAAAAAGAGTAAGTTAAGGAAATTAGAGAGACCCTGAAAGGGAGCCCTGATGACCCACTGTGTTTACTTTGTTCCTTGTCTCAGATAGATTCCTTTCCAGTCTTTGAAAGAACTTCTAAGGATTAGATAAAGAAATAAACAGTAAGCCCTCCACACCCCAAGAGCTCACGGCAGCCTAACAAATAATAAACATCCCAGACTTCCCTTCAGAAAGAACCTCTGGATTCATACCTGAAACTACATTTAGCATTATCAGCCTGGCAGTAGTACCAAGTGCTCAATGGCCAAATGTTAATTAAGATCAATATGAGCCTTAGCCTTTAAATGGAATATCACAGTCATAGGATAAACTTCTGTGTTACAAAAATAAATCTCAAACAGTAATGAAATAGTTGTTATTAGAATTTTTTTTTAAAATATTTCATGAGAGACACACACAGAGAGAGGCAAGCTCCACTCAGGGAGCCCAATGCGGGACTCCATCCTGGGACTCCAGGATCATGCCCTGGGCCGAAGGCAGGCGCTCAACCGCTGAGCCACCCAGGTGTCTCTAGAATTTTTACCTTTAGAATTTTTGGTAGTAAAAATCTTTGACTTTTAAAATATAAGAACAATAATTTCTCAACCAAATGCTACACAATTGCAATACTAAATAAATGTTCCCTTTAACTTAATTCTGCTAGTGTATTATTCATGGCAAAGCTGACACTAAGAAGGTTAGCTTTTCTCTACCAGTAACTATTTATAGTAAACACTTCTCCCTTCACCACTTCATGGGCTGAAGATTTTTAGCACTGGTTTGGATGCATTGACACGGAGGCCACTGCATACCTTCAAGCTTTGTGCACTGCTTAAAGAAGATGCTTTCTTTAAAAGCATGGGAAGGGGGACAGCAAAGCGCCCTCACTGACATCCTTTATTTCTAACATTTTTGCACATACTTACTCCTTCCCATAATCACTTAACAACAACCGTTCTAAACTTTATGTGACAGTGGAACTTTGTAGTTGGATTTTGAGATGACAGGCCACCACCAGATTTTCATTTGCATCTCTGTTTCATTGAATGTTTGAGTTGCAGCATCTCCCTTGAAGCGAGATTTTTACCAGTGGTGTCTTTTAGGCAACACTTAAAAGTCTTCTCAGAGCACATCAGTTTGGTCTCTTCTTCAGCAGGTTCTGGCAAGAAACTACTGTTTCCTCTGCAGGTAGTTATTGGTTGTTATAAATTCTTCTCTGTTGGTATTTTGGTCTGCAGAATGTATTATGAATTCCTCTTTTGTCCAACCATCATTTTAAACATAAAATAGCTGTCATTCATTTTATTTGAATATATTCTAAGTATTTGACAAGACAGCCCCAAATCTCTTGTAAGTCATGTAATTGGTCTCTGGCTGAAAAAAAAAAATTCTTTCTGAATTTTGTCTGGAACACTTAATTATGGTCAGACGTGAACAATAAATCCAAAATGCCCTGGCTTGTTTATTGTTATTATTGGTAATCTGACTACATCATGTTGGCCAGGTAGGAGAGTACCTGCAGAGTCACACAGTCACTGACCACATAAAAGTGCAGAGCACCAGGAGTGTTCACACTTGTATTTCACTTTGTCTTCTCATCACACCTGTGAAGTAAATGCAGAAAAGGCCATTAGTACCTCATCATACAGATGGGAAAAAGCAAGCCTATAGGAGGAATGAACCTGCCTAAGGTTCCTTAGGGTGAGTTAATAAAGGAATTTGAACGAGGATTCAGCCTTCCTGACAGTTCTAAATATAGTCATCTCCTGATGAAAATGTTGTTCAGGTAACATTAAGGAGAAAAGCATTAGCATTAGCTCATTATCAAAGGTTTAGGACAAAACAAAGTCCTGCTACTATTCTACTTATTGCTCTGAACATGCCAAACCTGTCCCCTGAGCCATTAGGAGATAGACCTAATGGCTGCCACCAAGTTAATGCTCATGCCAGGCCACCTAGCCAGAGTGTCATAAAAAGCGACCATTTATAATCCATATCAAGTCTGCAGGTCCAATCAGTAGAGTTCACAGAACTAGGTGTGTCATGTAAATGGAATTTTCACTGTAAGCTATGCTTTTAATTTGAAATCTAGTCATTAAAGAAATTTTGTTTGGAAGTAACCTAATGTTCATCCTGCACAAAATGCCATAGACATTGAGGCTTAAAATGAGAAAGAAGGAAAGAGAGATGGAAAGACAATGCTGTGGAATGTCTTCGTAATGTCCAGAAGTGGTCTTTTACGCCCTCAGAAGGGAAGGAGTGACCTCCAGCTTGGCACCAGTTTTAGCCCCACCTGTTTTAAGACCATTTAAGACTCCTAGTGTCACTGGCTTCCAGAGGTAGCTAGTTCTCTGAAGGGCTGCTTCACCCTTGTGTTTTCTCTCTCAGAATCCCGCCGCATCCTGCTTCCCGTGGTTCTCCATCACATTCACCTTCACCTGAGGCAGCAGAAAGAGCTGCTCATCTGCTCAGGGATTCTCGGCAGCATCTTCTCCATCGTCAAGACCAGCTCTCTGGTAGTGGCCCCACATCTGCTCCACCCCTCTCTCCCCGTCAGCTCTGCCCCAGTCTTATATTACTTTAGCCAGACACAAAGCAACAAACACCACTTTGTACATTCCTCAGAGAAGCTTTCATCAGTGAGAGGAAGGTGCCCAAGTGAATGGAGGCCTGTGTATGCCCAGCAGGCTTCTTCACACAGCAGCTTTGCTATTTGAAAAAGTTGTGTTTCCATAAATCCACCCAGAAATGTAGTTATCTTTAACACCAGAAAGCCGAATCCTGTGCCATGTTCTATTTCTATCAAAAGGTATTAATCCTGTGTTCCTGGGAGTGTTCTGAGGATACTCAGGCACAAGCACAGGGAGGCAGGCCCAGGCTGAGAGGCAGCTTGCTCATTCAGACTTTTCTGTCAGCTTCCTAGCAGCTTGATTCCACCCATATGGCATTCCTATACCATGCCAGATGAGGTCGGGATGTACGAGAGATAATTGTTGCCCACAGGAGCTCTGAGCCTCATGGATGGGAGAATTGCACTTTAAAGATGAGGTTGCAACTAGTAATGCTTTTGTCTATTTTCTTTCCTCTTTACTTTTTATTTTAAAAAGAGTTCTGTGGTGGGAGGGGAGGGAAGGAAGGAAAGACATGTATTAGGCATGAATAAGGGTAGGAATCTATTTTAATGATATTTATTTTATACATATTATAGTAGAAGAAATGCATATTAGAGAAAATTTGTAAACTGTAGAAAAGTATAAAGAGAGAAATCAAGAACAAGAATGAGTTTTTTATTACAACATTGTACTAAGCTGAAATAAAGTTTCTGGAGAATAAAATTTCAACCACATTTAAAATGAAGGCCAGAAGCCAGGTGATAAGAATGTATAAGGTTAGGCTATCCATGTAGAGCAGGAGAAGTCCTGAAAGAAAAGAGCGTGGTTGCTTTGAGCAGGATTAGGGACCCAATAGGGTGCTCTGGTTCCAGACTTAAAGTGCCATCTGGTGTCAGGGGCCTGACTTGGCAGAGTGCCTACGGTGGTTGTAGTGGCCCTATTGTTTGCTCTTGGCTCCAGGCAAGGCTTGGCAGCTCTCCTTCCCACTGGGCCTCAGAGAGGCAACACTAGACACTTAAGGTCTTTTAGCAGCCCAAGGTAAGACTTGAGGAGGTTGGAGGCTTATTGCTAAAGGAAGGAGAGAAATTGAAGGGAGAAAATAAAGGGCGGGAGAGGAATGGAAGAGGAATGGAAACAGGTAAAAGCCTGAAGGGAATGGTCTGGTTGTATTTGTGGGGCTAGAGAGTTGGGTGCAATTAGTAGCTTACAACTAGTCAGACATCACACTGTTACTCCAAATAAAGAGTGTTACAGTCACTTCAGCAGATGAGAAAGAGGACTTTGGCCCCAGGAGCTCCTCACATTTTTCATGTGGAATAGGGTACAATATAATTACATTGAATGAATGGGTTGGGGTGGAATTTAAGCTCCATGAGAGTAGCAATACTATCTTTGTTGTTTACCTCTGTATACTCAGGTTCACAAATGGTGACTGGCACATGGTAAAGGCTTAATAAATAATGGATTGGTAGATGGATCGACAGATGGACATTTATACCAGTAATAATATTAAGAGGCTAGAGAAGGGACAATGGGAATCTTTCAGATAAATAAAATCTGATTTGAGATTCAGTGTTGAGAGGCCTGTAAAAGGATAGCACAGACTCTTTCTAAATTTAGAGTGTGGTGGCTGAGAAGCAGAGCTTAGTGAGGAGGTATGCTCTGTTGTTTCTGTGAGTCTGCCCAAGAAAGACACATTGAGACCAGAGTCCTTCAGGTGAACTAGGGAACACAAGCAAAAATGCTGAGGAGCTAGAAGTGAGATGCAGCCATATCTGAGCAGCAGTTGGGGCCAGCAAAGCTTGAGATCACCTAAGGAGAAAATCCTGAGGAGAAAACAGTCATCTTAAAGACTGAGATACTTCTGTGTGCATTAGCAGTTGTGTTAGCAATAGTGAAGGTGCTACTACCACACCCTATGGCGTGAACACTTTACCATTTTCTCACAGTGTTAGCAGTGTTGTGCTTTTTCCTGATTTTTCTATGGAAACCAAAGAAAACATGTAACTCAAGACGGTCACTTCTGTCCTGTATATTGTTATTAATGTATCTACTTGAGGTTCAGAACTGTGGGTGTCAGGTGGTGCTGGGTTAGGCGAAGGCCCTGGCCACCATACCAAGGCAACAGAGGCAGGTTCGCCTCACCTTCTCTCAGAGCTGTTGTCCAGGTTCCTTGACACTGCATGCTAGTGAGGCCGGAGCTCAGTGTTAAGAATCCAGTCAGAAGACCACTCCTGACGTCGCTGACTTAGTAAGTGCTGCCAGCTGTGTGTCAGCCTGGCCTGGGTGCTAACGGTGTGCTCTCTCGCTGCTCGCTCCAGGAGGCAGATGTCATGGAGGAGGTAGAAATGATGGTGGAGAGCCTCCTGGATGTGCTCTTGCAGACTCTGCTCACCATCATGAGCAAATCGCACGCTCAGGAGGCGGTAAGAGGGCAGCGGTGCCCGCAGTGCACAGCCGAGATCACTGTTAGTAACTAACATTCAGGTTTTCTTGCTTTCTTTTCTAACCTGGGGCTCCTCCACACCAACCCCCACCTCCTCATTGCACCACCTCCATCTCCACCTCCCTTCCTGCATGGTTGTCAGCATGCTGCCTTCTTCCCTTTTTGCACCTGGTTCCCATCTCCACTCTGAAAGCTCTAGGTTCATAGTCCCAGAAATTTACTATAGAGTTGATGCAGGGAATGCTTCTTGTCCTGTTTTTCTGCACACTGTCTCTGTTGGCCTTTCCTTTTATGCCAACTCATTTTCTATTGTGTAGAATGGAGCAGAGATGTAGTAAGAGATTGAAGGTGAAAAATAGACTTTTCCTTACAGGAGCAGGTTCTCCTAAATGTTGTGCACCAGCAGAATAATCGTCTTAGAATTAGGTTGTATCTACAGATTAGTTGTTTTGTCTACAATGTTTGTATCCAAATATCTAGTGTCCGGAAAACTGTGATGAGGTAGAGTTGCACTGGCTTTATTGGACAGAAGAGAAGTGGCCTGCAGAGGCTTCCCAGAAGAGGCAGAGAGACAGCCCCCACTCCTGTACCCAGAGTGGACTTCTTAACCCTGATGTTAGAACTCCATTAACAGATTGCATGGATTCTTCCAGTTGGCAGGTGGGAGATTACAGTGATTTCTTTGAAGTGAGTCCTCTGTGGGAGTAAGCCAAGCTCCAGCATGCTAGGGAGAGCAGAGAGCAGACATGTGTTCTGAAGCACTGGGTTTAGAAAGAATGTCTGTTCCCTTGGGAGCTCCTATTGAGGGCACTCTGGCTGCAGGTAAAAACAATTGTGCCCTGCTATGTCCTGGTAACCCGTCCTATCCAACAACCACACAGTGCTTGCTGTGAGCCAAACTCTACTCTGTACCCTTTCATTTAGCAATATTAAATCACATAGATGTAATGAAGATGATAATAACTGCATAATTTACCAAGTACACCTTTATGTACTGGACTTGTCCACTGAGAAGCTTTGTATATATTCATTCCTCTGACCCTCATAACAAATCTATGAATTATGGCTTATTATGCCCATTTCTCAGATAAAACCGTGGTTCACACACATGTATATATATTCTGTGTATACATATGCTATAATAATTTTGTGTGTCTAGAAATTCTTTGAGAGACAATAAAATCTATTGTAAAATTACCATAAGTTTAAAAACACTTGGTCAGCTGCCCCATGACAGAAATTGCTATAGGATGGTGAAAATCTTGAAATCCTTAAAACAAGATTTTCTTCCATGTTACTGCAGTTGGAACTTAAAGAAATTTTAAAGATTCATTTTTTTATCCTTGGGTTTTTTTCTTATCTTAAAGCCCCTAACATCTTCTCATAAAGGTCAGTTTTGACTCCTCTGGTTTCCAGAAAGCTATGTTGACCTACTGTGTTCCATCTTCCTGGTCCAGTAACCACATATAAGCTCTGGGAGGTCCCCAAGAGATCCTTGTAGAAGGGCTACTCCAACCCAGTATGATGGGAAGAGCCCAAATTCTGCCCAGAAAAGGCCAAGTACCCTGTTCTGAAGAACCCCTTTAGACCTCAGTGTGGTGGCCTGGAAATATATAGTGACAATGGACTGTTTAGCCAGAAATTCCCTAGGAGAAAAATCTAGACTCTCTGTCTCACTTTGCAGTACTTCTTTGTTACAGGTTAAAGTTTTTCCATTAGCCCCATGCTGCAGAGGTCTTATTAAAACTCCCAAGCCCTTCAGACCTCTCTTTAGCAGAAAAGAAAACTCATTCTCAGGGCCAGAGTCCTCCCCTTCCCTTTCATGATCATTGGGGCCATTTCAGACCCTTCCTTCTCTCCTTGCCCTCTGTGGATTGGGGAAACACAGCCCTTGTGACTAGCTGTGCTGAGTGGTTTTTTTGGTTGATCCCCAGGGTGAGTATGTGTCCTGCCTTCTTTCACTGCTCCGCCAGATGTGTGACACCCATTACCAGCACCTCCTGGACAACTTCCAGAGCAAAGATGAACTCAAGGTGGGCAACAAACCTATCTCAAAACTGACTTTTGAGGAAAGGATGCATGCAGCTAAGACTCTCCAGGGGCTTTCCTCCTACCAGGGTGCAAGTGCAAGTGATCAGGACTGCCTGGGGTGAAGGGTTCACCAGCCCCCTTTACAGCTGGGTATGTATGACTCCCAGAAGCTAAAAGCCAGCAATGTTCTTAGACAGACAGATTCTATTTTTTTAATTTTTTATATTTTTAGACAGATTCTAGTAACACTAGCAAGACTTCCCTGAGTCCTAGCAGTCCTATGACTGTGCCTCAGTGAGAGGCTGCTCTAGGTCATAGTAGTCATCCACAAACCAGAACTCTTCCCTTTCTTATTGACTCAACAGTCACCTTATATTTTGCCCCTGCAAACCAGACTTTGCTGTTTAATAGCTATAATTATAATAATGATGATGACTTTTCTTCATTAGCATGTATTTCTGGAAGTGACCTGTAGAAAGCAAAAGTGAGCAGTGCCCATTGGCTACCAGATTCAGGATCTAGACCACTGGGGCAGATAGTGCAGAAAAATGGGCCCATGATCCACAAAACAGAAGAACATTTCCAAGCTTCATGCGGTATTAGCTGTTGACAAACTTCTGGGGCTTGTGTCTTTGCTTTAGAATGCCCTACTCAATTCATCCCTGGATAAACAAACTATTGCAAATTTTAGTGGTATGCTCTGCCTCTATTCAGAACCAAGTCATTTGCATTTCATAGTAATGCATTACACTGTTTTCATTTTTATGACCTTTATTAATCATATTGTATCAGTTAATAAGTATTAAGTGTCACTTTCTAGTATCTGGTCTTGCCTGCCTTTCCACAGACATGGAGCTCTGCAGATTGTTGTCATTAACTCGTTTCAGTAAGGTCAGGCTGTCTTCTTGGAGGGATGAGTTGACAGCCCTTGAAGTGAACCAAAAGTTAGCCAGAGACCAAAGCAGTGCTTGAGCTGGGTTGTAGAGCCCAAAATCCAGTGTTAGCTATTCTAGATTATTTTCATCCTTTGTGTTTTCTACTAACTGATTCGCAATCAGAAGCTTAGGCTGTCATCATTCTCGTACTTTTTATTTACAAGTTTATTTTTATAACAGCAATATGTATACATATTTTTAATTGTAAATTTATTCTTCATTTATTGAAAGCCTGCTATAAGTAAGCATTATACCCAGACCTTATGGGTTTTTAAAATTTTAATTCTAGTATAGTTTAATATACAGTGAATATGTATACATAATCTTAAAAGCCAAAAGAATGTTACAAAGCTTATAACATGAAATGGTTGTTCCCTGGTCCAGCCTCATATCCAGTTTCTATTTCCCCAAAAAGCAGTCACTTTGAACAGCAAAAGCTGTTCTTTAAACTTCTACTGCCATTTTAAATTTTAACTGGTAGTTATTATCTATTTTCGTATTCCCATGGAAAATGAGAGTGACTCTCCTGTATCATTCCTCTCTCACACACAAGTCTTTCCTCTCATTCTTCCAATATAGTTTGCATACATTTTTGTTTAAATCGGCAATCGACTCTTCTTTATTACAGCTAGGTAAATACTGTGGCAGGCCAGCTGCTACACTATTACACTTCCTTTCTTATAAAACTTATTGGTTTTTTCCTGGAATTATTTGCCTCTTTTGTTATTTGCACATTTTTTGTTTTCTTTTGATTTTCAAATCTGGCTAGGATTTCTTCTTTTCCCTTTCTGTAATAAACCTCTTCTTCCAGCTTTCCCCAAGATCAGATCTGTCAGATACTGTCCAGTCACTTTTTCTTTTCCTAGAAACTTGCCCTGTTTTTATTTATTTCAGTCTCTAACTTTCATGTTAGAGACTTTCCTCCTACTAGAGACCTTTTTTCTCGTTGTTCCTTTTTTTTAATAATAAATTTATTTTTTATTGGTGTTCAATTTGCCAACATACAGAATAACACCTAGTGCTCATCCCGTCAAGTGGTCCCCTCAGTGCCTGTCACCCGTTCACCCCCACCCCCTGCCCTCCTCCCCCCTCCACCACCCCTAGTTCATTTCCCAGAGTTAGGAGTCTTTATGTTCTGTCTCCCTTTCTGATATTTCCCACACATTTCTTTTCCCTTCCTTTATATTCCCTTTCACTATTATTTATATTCCCCAAAAGAATGAGAACATATAATGTTTGTCCTTCTCCGATTGACTTATTTCACTCAGCATAATACCCTCCAGTTCCATCCACATTGAAGCAAATGGTGGGTATTTGTCATTTCTAATGGCTAATATTCCATTGTATACATAAACCACATCTTCTTTATCCATTCATCTTTTGAATATTAGTCTATGTCTAAAGTGAGGCACTCTGGTGCTAATGAGAAGCTCTTTGTGTATGTGTATCTGTGTGCAGGCCTTCCCTGTAGCTGACTGAAGAAAGTCTGATCAGAGCCTCCTCTAATCTGTGTATCAACTAGTCTGTGCTCTTGGACTTGTCTGTTTCCTGAGAAAAGAATCCTTTTCCCTTCCTAGGAATGGAATAGCCCACCAATATTTTGGGATCAAATAGCAAAAAGAGGCTGGGAACCTTCCAGCTCAGCAGGTGAACTTTCTCTCATGCCTATTTTCATTTTGGTATCTCAGCCCTTACCTGTTGCTGTATCCTTGAGAACAGATCCTCAGTGATCAACTACTCCAGAAAGCAGCCCTCAGTCTTCTGACAGGATGGGGAAAGCCTCGTCACCCAAGGACATGAGATGAGAAGAGATGACAGAAGAGGTCTTAGGGAGACTGTAAATCAGTCTTCCTGTTTTCAGCTTTCATATCCCAGTCCCACAGAGGTACTTAGTGATGCCTGCAGTTTCTGAGATTCTTGCTTCCTGTTGCTGTCACTTCCCAAGGCTGTTGGCTATCATCTTTCTCAAGTATATTAAGTCAGTTACATACAAGCTTTCAAAATGTATTCACCTCTTCTCATTACTGTGTTCTTATTTCCTGTTTCCTTTGTCTCTGTGGGTATATATTTATTACTTGACTGTCATTTTAGAGGATTTGAGCTGAAGCAGATGAGGGAACATATGCAGTCCACCACACCAAATATAGAGAGTTCAGCACATTTATTCTTTTTTTTATGACAGCATTATTGATATATAATTTGCATACCATAAAATTTACACTTTTAAATGGTACAATTCAGTGTCTCTGATTATATCCATCTTAAAAGACTTCTCACAAAATAACAAGATCAAGTTTTTTTTTTTTAAGATCAAGTTAATAATTTATAACTTCCCACAAAGAAAAGCCCAAGAGCATATGGCTTAATTGGTGCATACTACCAGATTTTTAAAGAAGAATTAATACCAATCCTTTACAAGCTCTCATAAAAAATAGAAGAGGAGAGAACACTTCCCAACTCATTTTATGAGGTCCGTATTACCCTGACATGAAAACGAAAGGCAGACATCACAAGAAAAGCAAACTATAAATCAATATCCCTTATAAACATATAAGTGCAGCATACTAGCAAACTGAATCCAGGAACGTAGTAAAAGAAGTATACACCATGATTATGTGGGATTGATCCCAGAAGTGCAAGATTGGCTTAACATGCGGTAATTAATCAACATAATACACCATTAAATAGAATAAAAGACAAAAACAAGACCATCATAATGAATATCTTTAAAAAAACATTTTTTAAATCCATCCACCAAACTTTCATGATAAAAATCATTCAAAAACTAGAAATAGAAAGGAATTTCTTTAGATTGATAAAGGGCATCTATGAAAAATTATTAACATCATACTTAATAACAAAAGACTGAATGCTTTCCTCTTAAGATCGGAAACAAGAGAAAGACAGATAGCTGGTCTAGCCACTTACACTCATTAAATTGGTGGATCTAGCTGGAGCAATTTGGCACGAAGTTGGACAGGAAGAAGTAAAACTATTTCTATCCTCAGATGACATGATTTTGAATACAGAAAATCCTAAGACATTCATAAAAACACTATTGGAAGTAATAAACAAGTTCAGCAAATTTTCACAATATATAATTAATATACAAAAATCAATTATATTTCTTGGCACTAGCAATTAACAATTCAAAAAGGAAATTAAGAGGAAAATTCCATTTATAATAGTATAAAAACACAAAATAGATAGGAAATTTAAAAAGACCTAAATAAGTGGAAAGACACCCCATGTTAATAGATAGGAAAACTTAATATTATTAAGAGGACAGTACTTCACAGAGTGATCTACAGGTTTGATACAAGACCTCTCAAAGTTTCAGCTACCTTTTTGTAGATATTGACAATCTGATTTTTAATTCATAGAGGAATGAAAGGGACTCAGAATAGCCAAACAATCTTGAAAAAGAAAAAATTGGAGGATCACACTGCTAGTTTCAAAACTTACAAAATAATGGTAATCAGAATTGGTGCTTGCATAAAAATAGACATAAAGATCAATGGAATTGGATTGAGAGTCTAGAAATAAACCTTTATATTTACACTCAGTTGATTTTCAATAATATTATCAAGACAATACAAAGAGTAAAGAAGTCTTTTCAGCAAATGATGAACAACTTAATATCTAACCTCTACCTTATACCATATGAAAAAAACAGCTGGAAAGGGATTGTAAACCTAAATGTAAAAGCTAAACTATAAACCTCTTAGAAGGAAACAAAAGTGTATCTTTAAAAAAAAAAGTGTATCTTTATGTCCCTTGATTTAGCAATGATTTCTTAGTTATGACACCGAAAGCACAAGCAAGAAAAGAAAAAATTGATGTTAGATTTCATCAAAATTACTATATTTCAAAGGATGCCAACAAGAAAGTGAAGACAACTCACAGAATGGAAGAAAATATTGGCAAATCATATATCTAATAAAGAACTTGCATGCATGAAAAATATATAAATAACTCTTACAACTCAAGAATGAATAGGCAACTTGGTTTAAGAATGGGCAAAGTAAAAAAAAAAAAGGAATGGGCAAAGTATTTTAATAGACATTTCCCCAAAGAAGATACATAAACAGTCAAAACACACATGAAAAGATGCTCAACATCATTAGTCATTAGGGAAATGAAAATCAAAACTGCAATAAGATACCACTTCACACTGAAAGTGGATATCATCAAAAAGACAAATACTAGTACTAATTCTAGTTTAAATATTTGGTGGAATTCACCAGTGAAGCCATCTGGTCATGCGCTTTTCTTTGTGTGAAGATTTTAAATTATTAATTTGATCTCTTCACTTATGATAGGTCTCTTCAGATTTTGTTTAGTTTTAAATGAATTTTGATTGTATCTTTCTAAGAATCTGTCCATTTTATCTAAGTTATATAATTTGTTGGCATACATTTGTTTATCGTAGTCCCTTATAATCCTTTCTGGTTCTCTAACATTGGTAATGATTCCCTTCTTTCATCCCTAATTTTAGTAATTGAGTCATCTTTCTCGCTTTTGTTTTTCTTTTTTTTTTTTTTCTTGGTTTCTCAATTTTGTTGATCTTTTCAAAGAACCTACTTTTGGTTTTATTTTTTCCTCTATTTTTCTATCTCTGTATCACTTATTATTCCCTTCCTTCTGCTTGCTTTATGTTTAGTTTGCTCTTCTTTCTCTAGTTTCTTAAGGCATAAAGTAAGTTATTGATTTGTGACCTCATTCTTTTTAATGTAGGCACTACAGCTGTAAGTTTTAACTTCATCCCATACATTTTGATTTGGTGTATTTTCATTTTTATTATTCTCAAAGTATTCCTGTTTACTTATGCTTTGTTTTTTGACCATTGGTTACCTGGAATATATTGTTTAATTCACATATTTTTTTACTTTCCCAAATTTCCTTGTGTTATTGATTTCTAACTCACTTCCATAATGGTTGGAAAACATGCTTTATATGAGTTTTAGTTCTTTTAAATATAATGAGGCTTTCTTTTGGACTAACATCACGTCTGTCCTAGAGAAGAAAATGTATATATCCTTCTATGTATATCCTGCTACTGTTAAGGAGTGTCGTATAGATGCTAAGTCTAGTTAGTTTATAGTATTTTTTAAGATTTCTTCTTCCTTGCTGATCTTCTATTTAGTTTTTTCTATACACAATTGAAAGTAGTATATTGGAGCCTCCAGCTATCATTGTTGAATTGTCTATTTTTCCTTCCTTTTAATTCTGTCAGGTTTTGCTTTATGTGTTTGAGGTTCTATTTTAAATGCATATGTGTTTATAATTAAGTCTTTCAGACATATTGGCTCTTTTGTCATAAAATGTCCCTTTTTGGTCTCTAATGACACTTTTTGTTAAAGTCTCTATTGTTTAAAATAGCCACACCAGTTCTATTTTGGGTGCATTTTTCATCATATATATATTTCCTATCCTTTTACTTTTGATGTATTTATGACTTTGAATCTAAAGTTATGTATCTTGTAGGCCACATACAATTGGATCATGTATTTTTTCCATCTTCCCATCTCTGCCTTTTGATTCGAATGTTTAATCCATTTACAATTAGTATAATTACCAATAAGTTAGCATTTACACCTACCATTTTGCTGTTTTAAATCTGTCTTATATCTTCTTTCTTCCTCTATTCCTCTATTTCTTCCTTCTTTTATGTTTAATATTTTTAATTCCTTCATTGTTTCTGTTAGTGTATTTTTATAGTTATTTTCTTAGTAATTGCCCTGGGAATTATAATTAACATCTCAAAACAATCTACCAATTTCATTTAATAGTACACAAAAACTTAACTCCACTAAAGTTCCAATCCTTTCTCCTTTTTTTTGCTGTCTCTATCATATAAATTACATATTTATACCTTATACTCTCATCAACATAATTTATAGTTATTGCTCTATACAGTTGCCTTGTAAATCAAATAGGAAAAGAGTTACAAACTTACCTATATATTATCTTCTATATTTACCTGTAGAGCCATTTTTCCTAGTACTTTTTCTTTCTTCATATGGATTCAAGTTACTGTCTAGTGTCCTTTTATTTAAGTCTGAGACTCCCTTTAGTATTTCTTTTAGAGCAGTTCTATTAATAACAAATTTTCACAGTATTTTTTAAATCTGAGAATGTTTTAATTTCTTCTTCATTTTTTAATGATAGTTTTGCTAGATTTAAGATTATTTATTGACATTATGTCAGTACTTTGAATATGGTATTCCACTACCTTTTGACCTCCATCATATCTGCTTGTATGTCACCTATTATTATTGAGAATAATTTGTACATGATAAATTATTTTTCTCCTCTTGCTTTCAAGATTCTCTTTTTTTTTGACAATTGATAGTTTGACTATGTCTGTTTGTAAATTTCTTTTATTTTTTTCCTATTTGGAGTTCATCGAAGTATTTAGATGTGTAGATTAAAGGTTTTTTTCAAGTTTGAGAAGTTTTTAACCAATGTTTCTTCAAATATTTCTTCAAAATCTCTTCCTCTTTTTCTCTCATCTCTTTTTGACACTCCTATTATAATGTTTTTATACTTGGTGGTATCCCGCAGGTCTCATGTTGTTTGTTTTTCTTCATTTTCTTTCTATTCCTCTGGATAATCTGACATATCTTTTAAATTTGCTAGTTCTTTCTTCTGTCAGTTCAAAACTGTTGTTGAGCCCCTCTAGCAAGATTTACATTTCACTTATGGTGCTTTTAAAGTCTAAAATTTCTATATGATGCTTTTAAAATGATTTCTATCTATTCTATTGATATTCTCTATATGTTGAGATATTGTTCTTGTACTTCCCTTTAATTCTTTAGGCATGATTTCCTTTAATTCTGTGAGCATATTTAAAACATCTACTTTAAAGTTTTTTCCCCAATAAGTCCAACATTTGAGCTACCTCAAGTAAAGTTTCTGTTGACTTCTTTTTTCCTGTGTATGGGTCATACTTCCATGTTTAACTTCATATCTTATAATTTTTTGTTAAAAATTGGACAATTTAAATAATTCAGCAACTCTGGAAATTATATCCGCCCCCACCACATCCCAGGGGTTTTTACTTTTTATTGTTTTGTTGTTGTTATTAATATATATTTGGTTGCTTGTTTAGTGACTGTCTTGGACTAATTCTACAATGTCTATATTCTTTGTTGTGTCCAGCCACTGAGATCTTCTTTCTGTTAGCTCAGTGGTCAGCTAATACCTGAACAGAAATTTTCTAAAATGTCTTAAGTCAATAAGTCTTTGATACTTTGCTGAATGTCTGTATGTGTGTGTTGGGGCTCACCTTCAGTGCTCCAACAGCTTATATTACTGCCTTAGCTTTCACGTCCTGCTTCACAAAGAGCCTCAAAATCAGCCAGGATAAGAGTTTAGGCTTCTCAGGTCTTTCCTGGGAATATGCACAGCCCTAAACATGTGTGTGGACTTCCAGGTACCAAGGAGTATGTCAGAGCTTTTCAAAGTTCCCTAGAGATATCCCATTCCCCAGATTTTTCTTTTAATTCTTTTGGCAGTTTTCTTGATGCCCTAACAATATGGCTGCTTCATACGGCTGGAATCTTAAGTTATTATGGCTGATTTTTTTTTCCATAAATACTCTAGGTAAAAAGCCTTCACTGAGTGAGCTCTGGGTCAGATCAAATAAGCCCTCTGAATGGAGACTTCCCAGGTTTCTGCCAGACAGATAGAAAAGTAGCAGTTTGGGGTGGGTGCTTTTTCAGGAGCTCACTACCACTGTGGTTGTGCAGTTGCTTATTTTCAAGGATACCATAGAGGTAGGAAGAGGATACCATAGAGGTAGGAAGAGGAAGAGTAATGAGACAAGCTAAAGTGCAACAAAGTTCACTATTTCTATTGAAATTCAACTATTTTTCTTGAATAACACTCCTTGGATTGTTTACAAATCTTTGCTTAACCTGACTTTGCCAGTATTCTCATTACTTCAATGAAGGAGCACATTATGGAGGTCTTTACTCTGCCATTCCTAAAATGCTTCTCCTGTCAATGTGTTCTTAACATCCAAGAAAGCAGGTTCTTTTTTTTTTTTTAAGATTTTATTTATTTATTTTAGAGAGAGAGAGTGCATGCAAGTGGGGGGAGGGGCAGAGAGAGAAGCAGAAACCAGGCTGAGCATGGAGCTCAATCTCAGGATCCTGAGATCATGACCTGAGCCAAAAATCAAGAGTTAGACACCTAACCGAGCCACCCCGGCACCCGCGCCAAAAGACAGGTTCTTATAGTCAGGTGCTCAAGGGTCATGGCCCAAATAAAGAGACTCACAAACCCAGTTGGATACCAGTTTTGCTGGCCTGTAGCCTTCTCTACACTTTGGGTTTTAGCTACTGGGCTTGGGTATAGAACTGGCTCTGTTCTACCCAGTTTGGGTCTGCTCCCACCTGGCCTGATAGAGTGCGTAGATCTCACTTTCATGTAGGCCTCTAAAAAAAATAACTCACAATGGAAACCAGAATCTAACCCACTAGTCCCATCCATTCTCCTGGTCTAGAGGTCAGGAGAGCCCTGTAAATTAAATGCATGCTGTAGTGGTAGTGGTGGTGTCTCACATCAGATTTTCCTGCTGGATCAGGAATTCCTGCTGAAGATTTTCTGTGTCTTCCGGAACCTGATGAAAATGAGTGTCTTCCCTCGGGACTGGATGGTGATGAGACTTCTTACAAGCAAGTGAGTGTGGAAGGGGCCTGCACCCAGCATCAACAGAGCTATTCTCAGACTAAGGAGAGAGTATGTATGTGCGTGTGTATATGTGTGACAGAGAGAGAAAGCAAGACAGAGATCATTGTGAAGGCCATGGGGGCAGAGAAGACAGGGTAAATTTGAAAAATATTTGGAAGCATAATCAGATGAACATGACCATTTACCATAAATTCAAGAAGACGAAAGTGTTAAAGGTAGTTCAAAATGGAGCCTTAAGTGCCTCACAGAGATGTCATGGTCAGGACAGAAAAGGAATGTACAGAATGTGAATTAATAATACCTAAAGAAGGTTCCTCCTTGAGGGAGGCCTGTTCCATGGACCACTGGCCTCTGTTGCTCTATAGTTTCAGGTAGTTATCCCAAGACCTCCTCTTGATTTGACTTCTGTTGTCTGCCAGACACTATCTACCTCCCACAGCTAGTGCTAATTACCCACCTGAAAACTGGCTGTAAGGCTCTGACCACTTCTGACTCCAGGACTCTTAGACTGCCCCCAAATTGCCTGTTCCATTCATATTTCTAGCCTAACTGGCAAACCAGATGGGTGATGCAGGTAACATAGTACTGGTTCATCAGGTCTCCCTCTACTCTGGAGAAGGCCATTTGGCCTCCACTCACTAACCTGCTGCCTTCTCCCACTGATCAGCTTTCTTTCTCTTTCTTTATTTCTCCCTTTCTCTCTTTCTTTTCTTTCTTTCTTTCTTTCTTTCTTTCTTTCTTTCTTTCTTCTCTCTCTCTCTCTCTCTCTCTCTCTCTCTCTCTCTCTGAGAGAGAGTGGAGGAAGAGGGACAGAGGGAGAGGAAGAGAGAGAATCCCAAGCAGACTCCATGCCCAGCACAGAACCCAATGTAGGGCTTGATCTCACAACTGAGATCATGACCTGAGCTGAAATCAAAAGTCAGATGCTTTTGTAAATTATCATGGTTTTCTGCATTAAAATGGCCATTTCTGGGGGGGGAAAAAAGAGTCAGATGCTTAACTGACTGAGCCACCCAGGCACCCTGATCTGCTTTTTATGTCAACATTATGCAGAACGTAGTGATATTACTTATGTTAGATTTGTTAGCAAGCTATCACCATGATCGTTCCACTTTGTACCTTTTATATAAAGGGGACTTTTTTCTTTTTTCAAAACTGCAAACATATAGAATGCAAGAATGGTTATAAACAAAGTTGCATACATATTTTCTCAAATAGTGGATTTTCCATTTGACTCCCTCTTGTTTCTTATTTTTCCCCCCTCTTGTTTCTATCTCTTAGCTCTCCTCAGCGCACTCAGGGCCCTGAGCCCATCCCACAGGAACAGCCTCTTCTTCCAAGGCTTTTACCCTTCAAATTTGTCACCTCCTCTGCCAGTAGACTAGGCTCTCTGTTTTTGCCTTTCCAGTAGACTAGGCACTGTTTTTGCCTTGCCCTTCTTCTGCACCAAAGCCAGAGTGCTCAGTGTTCCTTTGCCAGGCACCCAAGGCAATCAAACCCTTCTCTGCCTGTCCCACTTCATTTCCTTTCTACTTGAACCTCAGCTCCAGCAAGCCAGCCTCGCATTGCTCCTTATATATACCCAGGTTAAAATTGAGGAACTGATATTCTAGACCAAAGACTGAAAACAAGTAACTTATAGATAAAAATAATACTATGTGACAACAACAGGGATTTAATCATTATAAGCCCTTATTATCAAGTAAAATAATAAAATTATACTCTAAGCCCTCTGGAAGTCCATAATATACATTCATTACCCAGAAGTCCTCAAAATACTAGAATCCCTCTTTGAACTAGAAGAAATCTTAAAGAACCAACTAATTCCTCCCATCCCCTCTTATAGGCAGGGAAACTGGGGCCCAGACAGAAGTTGTGCCAAAGCCAGATAATGGCAAAACCAGGCCTAGGACCCACTGATGTTCTATCCTGTACTGCCAACTATGGGGCATTTCTCCAAGATCAGTTTTCTGTGAGGTTTGTGCCATCTATCTCTTTATAGTCACATCTTATATGAGAACAAGTTGTACTCAAGATGTTTACTCATAGGTCATAGATGCTAAGTTATTGGACACTATTGTTAGTCTTTTAATCCTGCCAATGCCTTGTTCCCTTACTGCAGTATTATCGTCACTACTGTCCAGTACCTGTCTTCTGCACTGCACAAGAATTTCACAGAGACAGACTTTGACTTTAAGGTAGGAGCTCCTGAAATCCATCACTATCTTTGTAATAACACTAGGATGCCAGAAAACAGGCTCACTATTTTTGTTTTGTTTTTACTAAAATAAAAATAAAACCATTCTATTTTGCTAACAGTTCTTCAGGTCAGGAATTTCAGAAGGACTGCTAGGTGTCGGATGGGTGGCTAAGAGCTGGGGCAAGCTGACTGATTTTTGCTTTATTAAAATGTTTGTAAAGTATTGAACCACTTCCAAGTTTGAGAGTGACTAGGATATAACCTAAGATCCCCCCTGTTGGAGGTACTGGGAGCCAGACAACCAGGAGTAGGCTTTCTAGCCCAGAATCAACACTACTGGTTTCAAGGAGTCAAGAAAGAAAGAAAAAAAAGTTCTGTTTGCAAAGATACTTGAAAAGGAGAAAAAAATCAAGATTTAAAATTGTGAAATGAATTCTCTGTTACATCCATATATTTAGAATTTCTCTTTGCAGGGTTAAGGACTCAGGCTGTCACATGTTTTCTGTTTCTCTGTCTCTCTAGGTGTGGAATTCTTATTTTAGCCTGGCAGTTCTGTTCATAAATCAGCCAAGCCTTCAGCTAGAAATCATCACTTCAGCCAAGAGGAAGAAGATTCTAGATAAGTAAGACATATGTCTCTTCTTCACCTCCCTATCACATGCCCAGATGCGGTTATGTTTAAGTGAGAGGCTCCTCAGAAGTCCACAAGGTTCTCACTGGGTAGCTTCCCAGGGACCCAAGTGTGAGAGTTCAGTTGACAGCCAAATTACTTAGTATTGGGGGGGGGGGGAAGCATTAGAAACAGAAGTGCTAGCCTTACTGTATTTTGTGGCCCTGCCTTCCTGAACTTTCTTCCACTGAAAGCTGGCTTCGCTGTTACTATTTCCAGGTATGGGGACATGCGTGTGATGATGGCTTATGAACTGTTCAGCATGTGGCAGAATTTGGGTAGGTCTTTTCTCCCTATTTTTTCCTTCCACATATTGCATAGCCAAATAAAAAGTGACAAGACTAACAAATTCCCCCAGATTTATGAATACTAACTCAGACCCAAGAGACCTTTACATATCTTTAATATAACACCTCAGCTGGGTGGCATAGCACACATGCACGGAGCTCTTGGCAAAGAGAGTTAGGCCGAGAAGCAAGACCCCAGTAACACATATGCACACTCCTTTTTTTGAGAACTGAAGTCAAAAAGAGAAGAATATAAAGGCTCTTGGAGTTTTTCCCAGCTTAAGGACTCATGCTGGTAAGATCCTTTGTGCTATCCCACTCAGGATGTTGCAGGTTCAGAAGCATAGATCTTTTTTTAATTTTAATTCCAATATAGTTACCATACAGTGTTGTGTTAGTTTCAAGTATACAATATAGTGATTTTGCAATTCTATACATTACTCAGTGTTTATCATGATAGGTGTATAGAAGCATAGATATTGGAAATACTCAGCAAATGAGCAAGGGCAGCTATTCATTTTCATAAATATTGAAACACTTTTGGTGTCTCTGGTATTAAGACCATGCAGATCAGGTTTCTGCCACCAATTACATGAATATTGCACACAAGAAGGGAATTGTAGCCCCTAGGTGAAATTGATTTTATCCCGCTTCCTTTGGCAGTTTCTATTTGTAGCTTCTCTAATATCCAGTGCTTTTGATCTGAAATTATCAGAGTGTTTGATAGAATCCTTGGAT
Source organism: Nyctereutes procyonoides (assembly GCF_905146905.1). Lineage (NCBI taxonomy): Eukaryota > Metazoa > Chordata > Mammalia > Carnivora > Canidae > Nyctereutes > Nyctereutes procyonoides. The sequence continues at coordinate 38,389,955 of NW_026575131.1, read as the reverse complement.
TGCCCCAGTGACTAGGAGAGCCATCCTTTGGTATATAGGCTTCTAAGTGGCCTCTCAGGATGCTAGAGAGGCCATTACACTTCCTAACTGTTACTCTTCAACTGAGATCATGATTCTGAGGCCTTAGCAATGATGGGCATAAAATTTTACTTTTCCATTAACCATCTCAATCACTAACCCTGGAAGCAGCAAACAAGGTATGAGGCATCCCTACCAGTTAACACTAAGGCTTCCCTCCATGAATGAAGATACATTTAACCAAGGCTTTCCAGCCTCAGTATTCCTACATCCTTCATCCAGCATAGTCAGGGTATAGATTTTAATCCTCAACCTGACATTCATATTCCCAGGAACACAAGGTACTAACAAACCGTACCAAATACTGAGATTGGAATATGTAGAGTCAGCCTCAGGGCTAACATTTGCTCCTTAGATAGGCTTTCACAATGGAGGAAATAAAAATAGATGCCAAGTTTGCCTGATAAAGCCATTCTTGCTTCATTTTGGTTTTTGGTGCAAATGGAATTTTCTGGTCCTCAAGAACTGATTTTACTTTGGCTGGAGCAATCATTACAAGGCCCACAGTTTGTCTTCTTTATAGTTTCTGAAGGACTGAAAGCAGAGCTCTTAGAAGTTGGCTCATTCTGTTTCACCACTACTAGGAAGAGGAAAGTTCTGTCCCACAGTCCTCTGAACTAGCCCTGGCTTCTAGAAATACACCTCAGATTACAGGCCAGTCACAGGGAAACCTGCATTACCCACTTCCTATGGGAAGACCTCATAAGAACATTGGAGGATATGCTGAGCTGGCCTGGGTAGATGTAGTGCTACCATCAAAAATGCAATGGGAAGACAAGGGGCAGGGATGGGGAGGATCACAGACAGTCCCTGAACTATTCTGTCCGATTAGGGCTGTGCAGGAGGCTCCTGCTAACTAAGGAGAAAACCTCTTGGGCATACATGAGCACAGGCAGTGAAGAGGCTCATGAACTTTACGCCTATAGCTGCTAGACCAGAGGTAGAACCCCCAAAGATAGTGTTTAAGCAGAAATATATGGATTTTCCTTGCTAAATAAACCCTGAGCAGGACAATCTGAAACTATCATAGGGTTATTCAAAAATCCTTTTCTGTCTAACATAATGAATTCTGTCCCTTGACCTCGGAATGATTTTCAGATAGTTTGCTGAGCCTCCCATGAATTCTTTGGAAAGGCAGTTTGTGCCTATTGAACATTTGTTTTAGCTGGGCTAGGCCAGTTTTACCTATGAATTCTCAGAAAGCCATAGGGGAGAGCTTGCTTTGTTCTCAGATGCTTCCAGGGCAGTTGAAAGTATATACTGTGGCCCTACTTGGGAAGCTTCTGTAGAAGGAGCAAAGAAAGCATAAACTAATATCTGTTGGGTTTTGTTATTCAGGTGAACATAAGATCCACTTTATTCCGGGAATGATTGGTCCTTTTCTGGGTGTGACACTGGTCCCACAGCCAGAAGTGCGGAATATCATGATTCCCATCTTTCATGACATGATGGACTGGGAGCAGAGGAAAAACGGCAACTTCAAGCAGGTAAGACAATGCCTGACGGTATTCTGGGTGCTCTCCTCTGCATGGACCCCTTCTTTCCAGGCAGATGATCCAAATGGCCAGACCATGGTTCCAGTGGGAATGGGCCAGAGCTTGGCCATCTTGAATCCTATTCAGGGGTTTTCCCTTACTTGCTAGCCAGAATTGATTTATGGATTTTCTTTATGAAGTTAGAGGTCAGAAAAGAATCAGAGGAAAGGAATGAGCATCATATGAAAGAAACTTTCTGTTCAAGGAGAGAATGGCTGAGACTGTAACCTCCCAGCTTCATTCAGGAGAGGGCCCTGGAAGCATGTTGTCCTTCCTCTCTGGTGCATGATCTGGGCATTTCTAAGACTAGAGCCGAGACCAGATGACTTCACATGGCTCAGGGTAGCCCAGAATTACACAGACCCTTGCAGAGAGAGGTGGGTTCAGGAGGTGTAAGCCCTTAGCTTTTGACTAAGTAGCTTCAAGCTGTCCCTCTGTGCAGACGTTCTGCTACCTCTAAGGTAAAGGAGATGCCCCTTCCTTTCTCTGTGTAGCTCTAGAAGATAGACCTAGAATCAGTAGGGATCAGTGTCAGGGAAAGTGATTTTATCTAATAAAAGAAATAACTTGCTAGTAACAGGAGCTGTCCAGTGTAAGCTGGCCTGCTTTAGGAGATGAGGAATTCTTTGCTGGTGATTCTCAAGCAGAAGTTCCCAGGAGGCCTCTAAGAAATTTCTGTATCAGATTGGGGACTGTACCAGTTCCCCACTAAGTTCCCTCCCAACCCTGTGACTCTGAGTTAAAACAGTGATCTTAAAGTGAGTGATTATAACAGTAAGAAACAGCAAACAATAATTTTTTTAATTCTTATTTATTTTTAAATTTACAAAGAGTAAAACTCATTCTTTGTGATTCACAGTTCTCCAAGTTTTGGCAAACATATAGGCATGTAACCACCACCACAACCAAGATTTCCTAAATTCCTAAAAGTTCCATCTTGCTTCCTTTTTGTAGTCAGACCTTCCCCCTGTCCTTAACCTATGGCAACCCTTGATCTGTTCTCCACCACTGTAGGTGGGCCTTTTCCAGAAGGTCATGTGAGTGGAATCGTGTACCCTGTAGCCTTTTGAGACTGGTTTCTTTCACTCAGCATAATGCCATCAAGGGATTCATCCATGCTGTTGCACATGTCAGTTTTTCTATGGCTGAGTAGTATTCCATTGCAGTTTATTCACCATCTAAAAGACATTTGCATTATTTCCACTTTTTGTTGATTACGAATAAAGCTGCTAACAAACATTTCTTTACAGGTTTTTATATAAATATAAACTTTCATTTTTCTTAGGTAGATATCTAGGAATAGGATTGTTGGATGTTGTGGTAAATATATGTTTAATTTTATGAGGTGCTATCAAATTTTATTCCAAAGTGGTTATACCATTTCCCAACAACATTGTATGAGAGTTCTAGTTGATCAATATGCTCACCAGAATTCAGTATTATCTCTTTGCATGTTTATTTTAGCCATTCTTTTTTAAAGATGTATGTGTTTATTTTAGAGAGAGAGTGTGTGTATGCGAGTGGAGGGAGGGGCAAAGGGAGAGGGAAAGAGAAAGAATCCTCAAGCAGACTCTCTGCTGAGTGAAGAGCCCGATAGAGGGCTCGATCCCAGGACCCTGAGATCATAACCCTAGCTGAAACCAAGAGTCAGACGCTTAACCAACTGAGCCACCCAGGTGCCCCTATTTTAGCCATTCTAATAGGTATATAGATGTATATAATGGTGGTTTAATTTCCATTTATTTAATGATTAACGATGTTGAGTATCTTTTAATATTTTTGTTTACCATATTTATACTTTGGTGAAATTATTATGCAAAACTTGTGTTCATTTTTAATTGGGTTATATGTTTTCTTACTGTTGAATTTTGAGAGTTCTTTATGTAACCTGGGTGTCAGTCTTTTGTTGAATATATGTTTTACAAATATTTCCTCCCAGTCTTTAGCTTGTCTTCTCATTTACAACAAACTGTCTTTTATAGAACAAAATTTTTTAATTCTTATGCAGTCCAGTTTATCAGTGATTTTCTTCTATAGATCATGCTTTTGGAATCATATCTGAGAACCCTTTGCCTAACCCAGGACCACATATTTTTTTCTCCTGTGTTTCTTCTAGAGGTTATATAATTTTATATCTAGATCTATTACCTATTTTGAGGTAACATTTGTATAAGATGTGAAGTAGGGATCAAGACTCTTTTTTTTTTCTTTTTCCACTTGGATGTCCAATACCTTTTATTGAAAGAAAAGACTATGTCAAAAATCAGTTGACCATATGTGTGCAGTTCTCTTTCTGGACTTACTAGTCCATTGATCTGTGTCTTATCTTTTACCATTACCACACTCTCTTGGTTACGGTAGCTTTATAGTTAGTCTTAAAATCAAGTGGTGTAAATCCTCCAAGTTCGTTCTTTTTTTTTTTTCCAAAGTTTTCTTAGCTATTCTAGTTCCTTTAACTATAAGTCTCAGAATTAGCATGTCAACATCTGCAGAACTTCTTGCTGGGATTTTGATTGAGGGTACATTGTAATCTATAGATCACATTGGAAAGAATTGCTATCTTAGTAATACTTAATACTTCTAGTCCATGAAGGCAATGTATCTCCATTTTTTTAGATATTCTTTTATTTTTTTCATTAATGTTTTATAGTTTCTGTATACATATCTTATACATGTTGTTAGATTTATATGTATTTCCTATTTTTTGGTGTTATTATAAATTATACTGATTTTTAAACTTTATTTTTCAGTTTGTTGCTAGTACATAGAAATGCAGTTGTTTTATATATTAATATTATTTCCTGCACCTTTGCTAAACTCACCTCTACTTCCAGAAGGTTTTTGGAAATTCTTTGGGATTTTGTATTAGATAATCATATCACCTTCAAACAGAGACAGTTTTGTTTCTTCCTTTCTAATCTGTATGTTTCTTATTTTCTCTTCTTATATTTTCTTTTAGAGAGAGAATGTATGCAGGTGCAAATGGAGGTGTAGGGGTAGAAGTAGAGGGAGGGAGGGAATGTTATACAGGCTCCACACCCAGTGCAGAGCCTGATGCAAGGCTTGATCTCACAGCCCTGAGATCATGACCTGAGCTGAAATCAAGAGTCATACACTTAACCGAATGAACCATGCAGGCACCCCTTATTTTTTTTTCTTACCTCATTGCACTGGCTAGGACCTCTGGTCTGATGTTAAATAAGAGTAATGAGAGTGGACAACCTTGCTTTGCTCTTTATCTTTGGGGAAAGCATTTGGTATTTCACAATTAAGTATGCTAGCTCTAGGTTTTTTATAGATGCTCTTTATCATGGGTAAATAGTATTTAACATAAAATCCATTTGGGGAGCATGCAGCTCTAATGCCTTTATATTTTGGGGAAATAATAACCTCAAACAAAAAAAAACTTTGCTTTTCTGTGTTGTCACAGCCTTCTAATTGTGCAAAATTCACAACTGCCTGATGAGAGAACCTAGTTACCAAGAAGTAGATGGCATTGCAGAGCTGCACCATGGATCATCTGAGTCTGTTAAAAGAGGGGCTAGGCTGCATTCCTCCATTACTACTCCTGAATAAAGAAGGTTAGCTTTGTGGAAGACTAAGTTGGAACTCCTTTGTCTCACACTTTAAGACTCAGCTGTTAAGCTGTGTTCTTTCACTCATTAAGACTGTTGTGGAGTGTCTGAGTGGTTTAGTAGTTAGGAGTCCAACTCTTGATTTCAGTTCATGATCTCAGGGTTGTGAGACCAAGCCCCATGTTGGGCTACATTCTGGGCATGGAGCCTGCTTAACATTCTCTCTCTTCCTCACCCTCTGGCCTCGCCCTCCCCCGAAAAAGACTGTTTTGAATAATTGATATCTAGCAAGCCATGTAAACCTTGTTGTCCCTGGTTAGAAAAATCCTGCTGCTGCTTCCCTATCAAATATTTTAACAGAGTGGTCTACTCTTTGCATCCCCCTTTTTCTGCTTCTGATCCTCCTCCTATCTGTTCAGTGTAGTGTGTATTATGTACCCACTACTGTTGAAGCTGCTGTCTTCAAGATCACCCATTACCTTCTAATCATCAATTTTCAGTGACTTTTTTGTCTTGATTCCAATTTTGCTTTCCACAGCTTTGGCTCTGTTAACTATTCCCTTACTTCTTCCCACCTACTAAAAATATTTCTTTTACTTATAAAACCAGTAGTTATTTAATGTAGAAAAATTTAAATTGTAAATAAGCTATAATGAAAAAATGTAATCCATACCTACTAATTAGTAACTTGGGTAGTGGGGTGTGGTATGTCTTTTTTAGACATTTTCCATACATTGAGGTTTTGAAGTTAAAAAAAAAGTGTATTTTGTTTCAGGGACCATTGTGTCAATAGAGTTTTCATCTCCCTTTTAGTAATACTTTGTCATCACTGTTCCAGTCGGTTAATGCTTCTTGGTACTGCAATGTCAGTTTAGAGGCCACAGAATATTCCTTTGCATGGCTTAGATCACAGTGTTTTTAGTTAGGCTCCTAATTTTAGAAACTCAGATTCATTCCAGATTTTTGTTGTTAATATTGCAAAAAAACATATCCATTCCTAATTCCTCTCTTAGGTAAACTCACCTGTAATCACTGGATCAAAGAGCAAAAAGCCTTCCTTAAGTTTTTACAACACTACTTTTCAAAATTCTGCTGTCCATTGATGTCTCAGACTGCAGGCCACCCTCTCTGTGCACTGTCCCAAGCGCTGATCATGCTGAGCTGTGTCAGCTGTTGTCCCTCCCTCCTCTACCAGATGATGAGCTAGCTATTGGGGAACAGGGCTATTTCTTGTGCTTTTATTCCTTAGAACTCAACATAGTACCTGAGACATGCTAGATTCATGGAGACGAAAATCCAAACTAACATTCATTGAACACTTCCAAGAGCTAGGGCACAGGAATACCAAAGAGGACTGTTAACCTCTGTTACTGCTTCAAAAGCAAGGAAACATAGGCTGAAAGAGGAAATATCTTGCTCAGAAGTAGGCGGCTGGTTGTCACAGGACAGATGTTGTTGAATGAATGAATAACAAGGTGTCACTTGTCACTTTAGGAATCCTGGTTCCATAGAATAAAAGTAATTCTGCAAACCTAAAATTGTCAGTATTGCCAATTATGACATGATATATTTGAAGAACTTAGCATTTCATTTGACTTAAAGACATTGGTTTTGCATACATTGATCTGCAGCCTTCCCTATTTTGGATTTCTCAGTTTCTCCTAAAACTTCTTCCTTTATCCAGACTGCAGAGGTTGATGATGTAATGTCCCCACAGCCTTCTATCACCAGCTCCTTTGCCTAACACAGAAGTTCTAACACTTGAATAGGTATCAGAACTACCTTGGAAGGCTTGTTTGAAACAGAGTGCATCTCCCCTTCTCAAGTTTCTGATCCATTGGGAGCCTAAGAATTTGCATTTTTTTAAGATTTACTTATTTGAGAGAGGGAACACACCTGCAGGCACGTAAGTGGGGGTAGGAGTAAAGAGCAAGGGAGAGAGAATCTTAAGCAGGCTCCCTGCTGAGCCTGGAGCCCAATGCAGGGCTCAATCTCATGGCCCTGAAATCATGACCTGAGCCAAAATCAAGAGTTGGATGCATAACCAACTGAGCCACTCAGGCACCCTGAAAATTTGCACTTCTATAACATCTCTGATGACTAATAATGCTAGCCCAGAGACCCATTTTGAGAACTCCAGGGAACTGCTGCACCCATGTGTGCACTATTTTACTCTCTGCTGCTCCAGGTCCCCTCCCCACCTTTGCCCTGTTCTGGAAAATACAGTCTTCCTGTATGGCATGTGTTAGGAGAGATCCCTTGTTATAAACAGACCCTTCTTCCCCTAGGAGGCTTGTAGCCAGATGATTGACCCAGTAAGACAAGACAAGATTTGAACCAAGAAGGAGATACCTTGGCCTCTGGGCTTGGCTCTTTCTGACTTTGTATAACTCCAGGCAAGTCCTTGCTGAAGGCTCTTCTCCATACAAAAAAGGATGGATGGCATTTATCCCTAAGGACCCCTGGTCTCAGATTTTCTATTTTCTCTGAAATGTATATTCAAGCAGCTGACTCACCAGGCCAAACATAAATGTATGAGAGTCCATCCTGGCCACATAGCAGACCCACTATAACAGGACTGTATTTCTTCATCCATTCTCATTTTCTGCTGAAGGGATTTCAGAAGCCATAATTGCTTTTGATGAATTTCTTAATTCAATTATTTTTTATTACTTCATTGCCTTAGGACTCTTTGGCCCTATGTGAAGTGAGAAAATGCTTCTGTTATAGCTCATCATTAAAAGCAGCCGTGCCATTTTTGTTTATATGAACTATCTGTATAAATAATACCACAATACCACATTTTAAAGGCTAATGAGGGGTTTTAAAGATTTTTATCTCACACCACTTACAACTAATTTCCCACCTAAGAGTAAATCCAGGGAGGCTTATTAGAAAAGAGGCTGAGCACTGCTGAATGCCTTGCAGATCAGTGAGGTGGGAACAAGTGCAGTCTTGCTCCCTACAGTTTAGGAATTCAATAACAAATGCAGAGGCCCCAGTGATGAGACAGCAGCAGCACCTCCAAGGGCTTTTAGGTCCTAGGACAAACAGTGGAGCTTTGTATCCTGAAGGAGAATCTCTGAATGAAGCACTCATCTTTGGCTCACCTCAGAATCATATCAGCCATTACAGTGAGGACGAGCTCTGCAGCAGGCTTCCTTTCTGACTGGCTGACTAGAGGGGAAAATTCTAACCAAATATATTTTACTTACACAAATTTTTCAGAATGAGCATTTTTAAAGAAAGATGAATACTTGATAAAGGCCTCTTTTGGATCCAAAATACTTTTCTTTCCAGGGAATCCTTGCCTTTTGTCCCTAGACTGGGAAAAGAGTATCTGAGGTGTGTAAGTTCCAACTTTTATTTAAACCACTGGAGTGGGAGGCCTTCCTAATCGGGGGAGACAGGGTGGTTTCTTGGTGCCGTAGATGAGATCCTGCCTTCCCTAGGATTTATTTGGTACAAGGAAAAAATCAGGAAGGAGTTCCCCCACCATCCTCACCTGTGGTAGGACCTGGATTTCCCATCCTTCCTCTGAAGTCAGCATGGGTTTACAAAGTCTCTGCTTCCCTCTAGGTGGAGGCCGAGCTGATTGACAAACTGGACAGCATGGTGTCAGAAGGGAAAGGCGACGAGAGCTACAGGGAGCTCTTCGGCCTGCTGTAAGCTGTTTCAGCCCATGGCACCCCACGCTGGGGGAGGGGGTGAAGTGGGCTGATAAAGGGTAGTGCACCCCAAGCTTCAGAGGGTAGGTATCAGGAGAGACCTGGGTTGTTCCTAGTCAACAGGAAGGTGGCATTTAGGCAGCAAGCTCTCTCAGGGATTGCCATAGTTGACTAAAGAGGTAGAGATGGGCAATAACTCCGAGCTCTTATATTTGCTGATAGGAAAAGGATCATCATATGTCTTCATAGCATGCACTGTATCCAGCTGGGCAAACAGCCCATGGAGACTCAGTGAGGGCTCAGTGCTGGCATTTCTAAGAGGAAAAAAGTTAAGTCCCTGGTTTGTAACATGATATAATTAGCTTGAAAAAAAAACATTACCATGGGTATTGTGACTTTAACACGTTGTACCCACTCTCCAGGCCAGCTTCCCTGTTTGTGAAACGAGGTTGTACTGAATTATGTCAAGGTTCTCCCAAGTCCACCATTCATAGCTTCTGTCTTGAACTGATGGAGGCCAAGAGACCTTATAGGAATTGCCATAGGGCTAAGTCCAAAAGAGGGACTCCGGGGAGCCATGGTCCTCCTAGATAGTGATGTTGGACACTTTATCTTCCTAAAAAACAAAATCTTAAGACTCTTTCAGCTCTAAAGTCCCCTCACATCTTACTCATTATTTCCAACTTTAATATTTTGTTTTAGTGCCATTTTAAAGATAAGCCTGTAACATATTTTTCCAATAATAATACTGTACATTTGCTTAGAACTTTACAGTGTACAGAATATGTTGACATTTCTTGCTTGATCCTCACAACACACCTGTGAAGTGGTCAGAGCAAAAATTACCCTGATGAAGTGATAAAACTGAGATCAAGAAAGTAAGTGTTAGCAGGCCTTCAGTTGAATGACCAGTGAGAAGCAGCTCTGTGAGGGAAGACTCAGATCTTCTAATTTTGACAGCAGGAAATCTTTCTGCTATATCCTGCCCACTTTGTTCTTGGATGAGTCACACAATAAATTTGAATTTATTTGAAATGTAAATAATTATAATTCATGAAAATTAATCCATATTATAGTATTTTTCTTTTAGCTGAAGATGTTTCTAATTATGAAAATAATGCAGAGAAATCTCTTCCTAAGTCACTAGCAGATGATTTTATTACAGAGGAAAAAAGCACACAAATAACTTGTAGTTACTGATTACCTGACCAAATAGTGTTTCATAAACTCTTCTAAGTCATGTCTGAGGATAAAAAGCTGCTGAGAGCCATGGAGCAGCATTTCCCAATTTGTGTTTAGGAGAAGATGCTGGGAAAAAAAATATGTGGATCATGGGCTAATCAGTTCAGAAAAAGATTCAATTAGACAAAATTGAACAGTCCTCTGTATTTTAGGATTTCTCAAAGCCTACAACACAAAGAAAGATGTGAAATACCTCCAAAAGGTGTGTGACTACCATTTCCCAGGCTTCTTTGTTCACAGAATACCTTTCTCAGTCCTCCAAGACAGAAGAGCTCTGTAGTTTGAGAAATACTGACAGCGGCTTCATCCACACAGTTTAGAGGCCAGAGCAATGGTTCTGCCTTCTCTCTAGAGTAGTATGGGTCACATAGGAAAGCTTCACTTTCCCAAAAGCTTCGGCTAACGCCACACACTGTGTGGGGAAGACCATCACCGTCATGGCAGCATTAACAGCAGCCAGGCTGGACCTCTATCTGAACCTGCCATTCCAGGTGACTTTTCATGACTTTTAGGGAGTGAGAGACAGTGTGGAAAAGAATCAGGAAAGAGACCTGGACCTGGGCTTATCACTGGAGCAAGCAGAGAGTCCAGGTCATCATCCCCTAGGAGAGATATGTAAGAAAGCAGAGAAGCCAGAGGCTGCCCTGAGGTACCAGGAACATGGGTTGGCAGATGAGAAAAGGACCTGGGCGTTTAGCTCTTGGCTCTGGTACATTTCACAGGAAAGCATCCCTGGACAGTGGAGATGACTAGATATAGCTCCTGGAGCTACCTCACTACTCTTCATACTGGACCCTGAAGAGTAGTCGGAACCTTTTTCTTGGTTTATGTGAAAAGATAAGTTTGTATGTTTGCCAAGGATGCCTCTTGAGCAGTGATAGAGGTAGACAGCCAACTACAAAGCCACATCCATCCTCAGTGGGCTCTCATTCAGCTGCTATTTCACCTTAAACCTCACAGTGACATTAAAGGGCTGGGCTTTAAAACACCTTCCTCAGTTCATTGGCATCCTTAGGAACTTATACAGGAAAATGGAAAAATATGCTCATCTGTTCCTGCCAGTTCAGTAATCACCTTGTCTTTGCTTTCTGCTGCATGGAGTAGAACCCAGCTGTTTGGGCCCTACCCCAGGTAAGACTGCAGTGTGGTAAGTCTGCCGTCTCCAGATCCATCACAGGCCCCATGGGCTCCGGGACCTCACTCTGGTGCCCAGGGAAGGCTCATGAATTGTATGTTGTGTTTGTTTCCCCTACCCTCCTACCAATAGCCTGCTGGAGAAGGTTGAACAGGAAACATGGCGTGAAACCGGCATTTCCTTTGTGACCTCAGTAACCCGCCTCATGGAACGTCTGCTTGACTACAGGTATCTTCTCAGGCATCTACCTACCTGACCTCTTCTCTGATCAGGATATTTTCCTCAGCAAGGACATCCCCTGACCTTAAAATTGAGCCCATGTAGCCCTCAGAACCATGTTCTTGTTTTCAGTGCCATCACTAGTCATTAGGAATCTACTGATGGGCAGGAAAGAGAGGGAAAGAGCCTTCTCCCACAAGTAGTCCAGGGCTTCCTGGGATTCCCCCATAATATGTGCCACCGGGGGGTATCCCAGGGACATGCCACCAACTGGCTTTCCATCCAGAAAAGGCTCAGAGGAATGGGCACAGCATAGCAATGCAGGAAACAACTGTAGACCTTTGTGCAGATGTTCCTGAGGGCTATATGGCAGATGGGTAGGGAAACGTCACCTGGTGCAGAAGTGTGACCTCATAGGACTTCCAGTTGGTTTTTCCAGGGACTGGAGACCCTACTTTTCCATGCCTCTATTCTTTGCCTAAAGTCTATTTATTTCTATTCCTTGGTCCTGGCCATGAACAGATTAGAGGAAGCAGACTGTGAGCTGAGAGATCTTTATGCTGTGTTCACTCTGAGAATTCATGTAAGATTAATTTTTTCATGAAGTCTTGCCTTCTGTCATATCATGGGTTTTGAATTACTCCAGAAGTGGCAATGAAGCCCCCATGGCAGGCTTATTTTCCCAGCAGAGTTCATATGGTGGCTAAGGATACCTTTTGGGAGCTTAGAGGAAGGTGCTAGGGAGTGAGGAAGAATAACAGAAGAAATCCATCACCAAGCAGTAGTTGTCTCTTCTCTGCTACAAGATGTGCAAACACTAGGGGGAGCACTTTCAATCCACGTATCAGGAAATGAGGGAGTGGAGGCCATCTTCAGTGGCAGCTGAATAGAGGGTACTGCTATGCCAAGACTTCTGCTTTGCAAAAATTCAGGTGTCCAGTGCACTAGCCAGACATGGAAATGAGATTCCTGAGAAATGGGCTTGCATCTTAAGCATCCCTTCTTCCTGTAGCACAGTTGTGCTTTTGTGAGTTTTAGCCCATTTGGGGGGGGGGTCTAAGGAGGTCACAAGTGGCCTTTTGGGGACCCCTTTTAGAATAGTGAACTCCTTTGCTCATGCCACATTCCCAACCTTTTCTGCACCTGCCATCAGACAGGGAAGAAGGGTGGACAAAACTCTGTAACCTTCCTCTCCACCAAAACATTTACTAAAGGTCAGTTCTATTCATTGTGGCCTACCAAAAAGAGTCAAAATTAATTTCTAGCTGTCTTTTTTATTTTTGTACCTACATTGTACAAACAACTCAAATTCATGACCAAAACCAATTTCATTCTCTTCCATTTATTGTCTCAGAAATGGTTCCAAAAAAAAAAAAAAAAAACAAGGTTCATACTCTTTCACAAGGCATAAAAGTCCTTCATAAACTAGCCTTTGCCCATGTCTCCAGCCCTGTCCCCTGACAGTCCCCACTGCCCATGTGTACACTCTAACCTCCTACTGTTGCTCCTTGTTAACAGGAAAGGAAACACCATAATGTTTATAATGGCTCTTATCTATTAAAAACATACCATGTGGGGCAGCCCAGGTGGCTCAGTGGTTTAGCACCACCTTCGGTCCAGGGCGTGATCCCGGAGATCCAGGATCGAGTCCCATGTCAGGCTCACTGCATGGAGCCTGCTTCTCCCTCTGCTGTCTCTGCCCCTCTCTCTCTCTCTCTCATCTCTATGAATAAATGAATAAAATCTTAAAAATATATATATATATATACCATGTGCTCTGTGCTTGATAAACATTGTCTCTAAGCCCATATGTAGTCCTGAAGAGTTATCCTGGTTTTTATCAGTGAAGAAATACCATTGGTAGGAAATGCCACTGCTAGGATCTGAACCCACATCTGATTCAGGAGCCCTGCCCTGCCCCTTCATTCATGTTGTCACCACTCACATCCTTCTCTTTAGGCTTCTTTATATACTGTGTCCCACCAAGCTCCATCAAGGAGGCTGTTGCAGATAGGAGCTTACCTGGATCTTTACACATACTTTTTTCAAAGTATCAGTCACCTTGAATGATGATCATTTGTCACCTTTCTGACTCATTCAATTGAAGAGAGCAGCTCCTTAAGGATAGGGACCTTGTCCTTATCTCCCTGGTTCCCTGCATGGAGACTTGATGGTTCTCTGTCAGGTGTACAGTACATATTGATTGATTGGGAGACCATGCAGAAACCAAGGAAGTCTCTTCAACCACAATGCAGTTTAGTTCAGTAAGAACCTACTAAGAAAATAGTTGGAAAAAAAAGAAAAGAAAATAGTTGTTGGCAGTTAAATGTATATACATTAATTCTACAAATAATTAATAGGTTTAGGTTATACTCCAGAATGACCTGAACCTAGAGTGGGAGACTCAGTTTTAGACCAGCATGAACCTCCTCTGAGTACCTCTTCAACTTTTGTGTTAATGTCTTCAGCTTTTGTGTGAGTGACATTTTATGTCAGATATAAAGATGCTCACTGGTGGCAGCTATACTTTCCATGTGAGGAAGCAGACCCCCTGGGGGTCAGGGTTGGGGGGAGTGGTTCTTAGGGACAGAGATAGAGTTGCCAAACCCTTGAGGATTTAAGTGGAATCATCCACATGGAAGAGGAACTGGAGGTTATAGAACCTTCATTCTCACACCTCTCCAGTCTCACTAAAGGCTGCCCTGGCCCTACTCTAGATCAGCACCAGCAAGATGCTCGCAGCCAGTTGCTTCAGAAGCCTTTTTAGGAGAGTCTTCCCTGTTCATCCTCCAGAGAAAGAGTGAGGGAGAGCAGAGCAGTGGCTGCACCCAAGTCATTGGCTTTAAAAGGTATCCTCTCAGGACGCCCGGGTGGCTCATCGATTGAGCGTCTGCCTTTGGCTCAGGGCATGATCCTGGGATCTGGGATCGAGTCCCACATCAGGCTTCATGTGTGGAGTCTGCTTCTCCCTCTGCCTATGTCTCTGCTTCTCTCTCTCTCTCTCTCTATGTCTCTCATGAATAAATAAATAAAATCTTTAAAAAATAAAAAATAAAAGGTATCATCTTTGTTGAGTAGCCACACAGAAGAAAAATGTCAGCTGTTTGCAGTGCATCGGAAGGGTGGTCATAGCACACAAAGATGAATAGGAAATGCCCTTAGCACCACAGGGTTGAGGCCACTGCTTTTGTTTAATTGACTTGGCAGTGAAGTTCTAGTTATGGCCAAACAGAAGGTGATGCCTGGTAAGTGTTTCAGATGCTTTCTAGAAAAAAACAAACCATTTAATGCCAAAGTAGCTAGTTGAGATCTCACTGCCCTATGTGGAGCCAACTTATTGGAGAGACAGATGCCTCCTGCTACCTTGTGTGTTGCTTGTAACAAGTTGACCATCTGGCCCTCCTCTTGAAAAGTCACAGCAGTTTCCCATCCCTGCTAGCTCCAAAAGGGGCATTTCCTATTCATCCAAAAGGTTCTGCAGTGGCATGTTCAGGACACCCATATCTGGCTACAAAGGAACCAAATACCTATGGCTGATATTAGGGAACCCAACAAGAAGGACCTTGGTTTCAAATCCCAAAGAGCCACCAACTCTGATAGTAACCCTCCATAGATGGTAGGACACTTGACTTTGTGGAATATCATGAGAGTTGTGTAGATTTCTCAGTATTCTTTCTTCCAAAAAAAAGTCATCATCCTTCTGGGAGCTGGATTGCAGCTGGGAAGGTGCAGATAACTGCATTTGTCAAACGATCACCCAGAGGTTCAGTGACTTGGACTAGGGCTCCTGACTCTCAGTCGTGATGCTCCTCACTGTGCCCCATGCCTGTAGGTGGAGAAAGCCAAGGCACCCTCTCCACCTGATCTTAGTGTTCCATAAACCCGCTTATGCAGCCTTTCCCTAACCCACAGCTATACAAGGAACTGTATCTATATACCAGAGCAGTATGGGGTGCCAAAGAGGCACAACAGGCAAATGGGACTCTGACTGGCTGTGTGCACAGGAGGCTTCTTGCAGGATTCACCAGTCTGGTTCTCCTTCTCCTTTGTCTCCTCGTGCCATGCCTCTGCTTCTTCAAGAGGAGTTTAGTTTTGACCTCTCTCTCCATAGGGAAAGATCCATTCTCAGGGTTCCCTTTGTTCTGTGTCTCCCAGGCCAGCCCTGACCCCTCCTACACCCAGCCCTGGCTGAAGCTACCCCTAAGCCAGAAAGAAACTTCAAATGTGCTGCTTCTCATTAATGCACAGGAAGGAGACCACAGGGAGAAAAGCCAGTGAGGTGGTTAACATGGCAACCATGCTATGGTTGCTGTAGCCACAGAGTCCTGAAGCTCAGTCCATGGAGTAGAGCATCTTAGCTTCTGTTAAACACTATCCTACAAAAGGAAACTTCCCTGTATGTTGGCAAATTGAACACCAATAAAAAATAAATTTATTATTTAAAAAAAAAAAAAGGAAACTTCCCTGAAAGAAAAGCTCTGTGCCTCTCCTTGGGGACTTGGGGATTCAATATTCTGTTTTACTGATAAACTCTTCTGTGCTGAGGATATTGGTCAGTGCCACTTAATGCCCTATGTACTATCTGGGCCCTACTCTCTGCCGCCAGAATGAGGGGTTCAGTTGAACAGAGACTTTTGAACCCTAAAAGTGGGCCCAAAGCTCAGAGGTTGCTCACTGTACAGTCCCCATCTGTGGAAGCATTTCCTGTTGGAGGGCATCCTAATTTAGGGTTTAGTCATACTGATACCTCCATGATACTGCAGTTCTATGCCATGGGTCATTCCTTTGTGTTCTCCCTTCCAGGGACTGCATGAAAGGAGAGGAAACAGAGAATAAGAAGATTGGCTGCACTGTTAACCTGATGGTGAGAGGACATGGGCCCTTCTTCCTATCTACCTAGTGGAATGGTTTCTGTCCTGCACTGTGATGGGGCATGGCCCTTCTACAGTGGCTGTGAGCCTAAGGGTTTGAGTCAAGATTTCAGCTTTGTCCCTGGTATCGTGGAGAATGGCACCTCATCAGTCACATTCCCATTTGGAAAAGGAATGACATGAGCTTCTCTTTGGGCAAAACTCCACTCTGGCCTCTTGGCAAGGTCAAGTCAACCCTGACATATCCTAATTCTCAGTCTGCCTTGGCACTCTTCCTCTTTCTCACTACTTAGGATTCCTGCAGATCTGTCACAGGCTCCACCACACCTGGGGAACAGGTGTGCCTTCTGACTGGTCCTTTCTATTTCTGGTGCTGAGTGCCTCCATACCCTGCCCTCCTTCTCCTGCCCAGCACACCCAGGACCTTGGCCAGCTGCCTGGAGCTCAGGTATGGCCACTACTGGTGGAAGCCTCCCTCATCTTTATGTATATTTCCTTCTCTCTTATAGAATTTTTACAAATCTGAAATTAACAAAGAAGAGATGTATATCCGCTACATCCATAAGCTTTGTGATATGCATTTGCAGGCTGAAAACTATACAGGTGAGTGGAAGGGGGACAGTCATGCCTCCCCCTGAGGACAGGCTGGACAGGAATGCACAGCTGGCAGAAAAAGGCTCTGATCTGGTACCTTCCAGATCTTAGCAGAGTGTTGGGGTCTGTGCTGTGCCTTCACCTCACTGCTTTCCCTCAACTCCTTTGTAACATGTAGTGGAGAGAAAGTGGGCAGAAATCGCCCTTGTACTGCCATGCCAGGTCCTCTGCTGTCTGAAGCTGTTCTGCTCTCTCCTTGCCTCATATCTACTCACTGTGAGGCCTCAAGGGTAACCTTAAATTCTGATGTGCTAGGTTCAGAGCATCCTGAGCTCAGTGTCACTCCATGAGCAAAGCCTTCCTAAGGACCTCCATAGCCAGAGCTAAGTGAGACCATAACACAGAAATACCCACTTAACCCTGGGATTTCCAGAACTCATTGGCAGAACTGCTTTGCAGCCTACGCTGCCCTGCCCTGCAACTGCACAGCAGCCCCACTTTGAGCTCCCAATGGAGAATATGGAGAGTGTTCATCTGGCTTTCTGACAGGCTAGACACCTTTTCATTGTATTTACAACTTAATCCATACGAAGGCCTGTTCTTTTTTTGGAGGGGTAGGGGCAGGAAGAGGGAAAGGGAGAGAGAGAATTTTAAGCAGACTTCCCTAGAGTACAGAGCCCAACTCCGGGTTTGATCTCACCACCTGAGATCATGACCTGAGCTGAAATCAAGAGTCGGACACTCAACTCACTGAGTCACCCAGGCATCCCAAGGCCTTTTCTAATGAAATAAATTTAACAGCAGTCAGCCTGCCTGTCATGCTGTTTACTGAGTACCACTCTTAGTTAGGTGGGTATATGTGCATGTCTCTCCTGCCTGATCACCTTGTACCATAGTTCCCCCCAAATAGCCACCTTCTTCACTGTAGTGACCAGCCACCATATCCTTGCTTTTGAGCCATACAACTTGAATTTGTGTGACAGACCAGGAAATTCAAGCTATTCTTGTCCATAAACATGACTAGAATTAGATGGATTTATAGAAACACAGAATCCTCCTTCCTTATATCTAAATGTAAGAGACTGTATGGCATAGATACAACCTTTCCTGACCACACAGGTTGGCAAGAATTAAAATCTGAAATGACTGGACTGACTCTGACAATCTCTGTCTGCTTCCACTCATGATTCCAGCAACCCTCTGAGAAAGTGGTGAAGTAATAGACTTTGATAAATTTCATGGACTCTAGAGGCATTTACTAAACTCCTCAAGGACTGGCCATGACTGTGAAGCTGGGTCAGGGATTTGGATAGAGAGAGGGTGCTGAACCACATCTCTGGTGGCCTCAGGAATAACATCTGTAAAGGATACAGCCAAGAAAGGAAAAGATCTCACCTGGTTTCCTCAGTTCCAGAGGAGGCCTTGAGTGCCTCAGGGTCTTGCCCCCAGAAAGAAAGGACTTCCCATCTGGATCCAGTGAGGAGGCATGTGCATCCCTGGGCAGGAAGGTCAGTGGCCAGAGCACAGGCAGAGAAGCTATGAGAAGGAGCCTGGAAAGTGGCTGGAGGTAGCTGTATTTGGCTAAAACTAGAAGGGGGTTATGGGATAGTTAGAAATGAGATTCGTCACAGTCATGGGGCGCGGATGTGAGTAGGCCTTGAAGGCCAAGCAGAAACTGGGCTAATCACCTTGCCAGTAGGAGAGGCCCACTAAAAATGAGCAAGTACAACAGTGATTATAATTCAGGGTGACACATGCCTTAGAATTTAGGGAACCATAGTATTTAGTTGCTTTTGTCTTCTGTAACCCTCTCCAACAGTTCCACATCCAGGGTAAGGTGTCACTGGTCCTCTGGTCTGGCTCCAGCATCAACTTTAGATGCTGGAATGGAGCTTCTGGCTACATGCCCATCAGATAGTTACCACCATTTATACTCCTCTCTGGTCCTCTTAGAAATAGTAGAGATAAGGGCCATGCTGAGGTCAAAAAATCATGCTAGAGGCACTGGGGCTGGCTTAGGGAGGGCTGAGGGAAGTCTTGGTCAGTGCTCACCCACAAGAGCCAGTCTGAAAAGGTTGGGAAAGAAGCTGTAGTTAGTTGACCAAAAAGGAACCCAACAACTCTCTGACAGGTCAGTGTCCCAAAGTAAGGCAACCTGTGCACAGATTCTCAGGGAACTAGGCCATCTTTATCTGGAGCCCCACATTAGTGATTAGGCCATGAGAGGAAAATGTCTGCCAGGATCTTAGGCCCCTGAAAGCTATGGGCAAGGGTTATTGACTGGCTGCACAGTCCCTCTGTCTTACCTTTGGTATCCAGTGTCCCTGATCCAGGCTGCACATGCCCTGCCCTAGCATGGTGTTTAGCCTAGTCCCCTGGCACCAGGCTACTCCTGGACCCCTGATCAGAAGCCCCTGGACCTCCACATTGCCTGTCCCCACAGAGGCCGCATTCACTTTGCTTCTCTACTGTGAGCTGCTGCAGTGGGAGGAACGGCCACTGCGGGAATTCCTGCACTACCCATCCCAGACAGAGTGGCAGCGGAAAGAGGGACTATGCCGCAAGATCATCCACTACTTCAACAAAGGCAAGGTAGGTGCCATTACTCTAGCCTTTCAACTCTTACACTTCTGCTATAATGCATGGCATCTTGACACATAGGGAAGGGTAAAAGCTAGAGGGTGGTGTGTGGGACGGTGAGTGGGTAGATGCCCATGGGTGTGCATTACCTTTGGAGGCAGCATGATTTTTTTCTCTGGGGAAAAAAAGATATATAACAGTTTAATTCTGTGGCTTAGAAGCCAATTCCAGATTGAGGGTGTAAGAGACAACCCCACATACCAGCTTTGCACATCTATAAATGCTGCTGCTCCTAGCAGGGGCTTTTGGGCCCCACTTACATTTATTAGATTTACTTAAAGAATTAATGTAGCTTTCCTAATCTGCCATAGAAAATATAAGCTGTAAGAATGAGTAGATTTTAACCTTAGTCAAAGGAGGTATGTCCTGCCTTGTACATGTTATCTTGAATTTCTCTCAGCACAGACTGAACTTCTTTCATTGTGGTTCTTCCCTCTCAAGCTCAAATCTGTAATCCTGACAGGCACTGTAAGCATTGGTGTTGGCCTCCTGGAGACTTCCCAGCTATCCTGTTCCCATTTTCCAGAGGGCTTCTCATGGGACCCTCTGACCATCTAATGTTGGTGGCCCATGTACTGGAAGGGGGCTGGTTGTGGGTCTTGTTAATAGTGTTTGATGATTATTCAGCTTTGAATATGCTTTAAAAAGCTGAATTTGGATCACTCAGGGGACGATTGTGGCTGAATTCCTGACCTGAATGGAAATTGTTTTTTTTTAAATGAATTTTTTCATCATAAAAAAGAAAGATTTAAACATTGATGGGTTTTGCACAGAAATCAGGAAATATTCATCAGTTTTATTTAACATAGGAGACATCTTTGTTAAAAGCATTCATCCATGCAGGAACCTTTCCAAATCCTCAGGAGCTCTCATGTAACCTAACGCAGGAAGGAGGCCCATGCATGACTGATCCACAGTGCCATCCCGAAGCCTCCTCTCCTTGCCAGTCCAGGGCTGGGACTTAGGGGCCACACCAGTACACTTTCAGGCCTGCCTTTCTGGTACCCAGCCCAGCTGAGTCTGCCGTCTATCCACATGCCCAGCAAGCCCTGCCAGCTTGGAAGGAGTGGCATGAGCATTGTAGGAGTGTGCATGAGTGTTTTTAGTGTATTTTCTTTTCTTTCTGGGGACACAGAGTACAGAGTGGAGAGTTAACCCAATCTGATGGAGCCTACCAGTAGGAGAATGGTTCCCCTCTTTATTCCACACTCTAAGCACACAGTAGTGTTTAGAAAAGGAAGTTTACAGCTTAGTAAACTAAGACAAGAGAATGAAATGCAAAACCTGCCTGAGTACTGTAGATGACCAGAATAGGGGAGAGGACCAGAATGAACACTCCATAGACTACCTTCTTGAGCATCTCCCACTTCCTCTAGCAGCCCTGTTTTTGCTGTGAGTTGCTGAGGGAACAGGTTCTGTGCCCTTTCATAAGCTCATCCTCAAAGAGATGTTTGTCAGATTCATCCTCTCGGGTTGATACAGAAGGTCCAGTTTCTGTGTATCAGTACCTGATAGAACCAGTAGATAGGGCTAACCAATTCTTGAAAGCATTCAAGTTTTTTTATGGGCTGAAAAAAAGCAAAACATGGCTGTCACACACACAAAAAAGTGTTCCTGTAGGGTTCTTGGTGCCAGGAGAAAACCTACTTTAGCAGCAGGAGGAAGGCAGAAAAGGAAAATCTGGGGAGGAGCAGGGAAAGTAGTTCTAGCCCTCAGCACTGCCAGCACACCCTGCCTCACAAGGCGGGCTCTCCACTTTTCTCCCATACACATCCAGCCTTTCTGTTATCTGCCATGTACAGACAACTCAACATCCTGTGGTGCCATGTTTATTCATTGGCACCTAGAAGGATTGAGTCAGAAGTTCAACTCAAGGTCATAGTCTAGCCCAGGGCCATTCTCTCCAGTGGTGAGGTGGTTAACCTAGAAGCCTGCCCCAAGCTGGACTGGGCTCCAGTCCACAGAGGGTCAGCATTCCCAAGCAGACAGAGAGGAGCACTCAAAAAGGGTCTGGCAGAGTGGGAGTTGAAAGAAGGAAGAAGAGGTGTGAAGATGGGAATAAGTCCTCCATCAAAGGGCAGAGGGAGCAAACAGGAAGGGAAGCTGGACAAAGGCCTCTGACCTCTAATTATCTGGCATACAGACCATCAGTACCCGATCAGTATTCCACAGCCTTCTCTGTGGAGCTGGGCTTGGGCTCTCCTACTAAGGGTTGCTGTTGCCCATGTTCCTCTGAAGGAATGTTGAATCTGTTGCTTCTTATGTGCTGTGTGTAAACAGAAGTACAAAGACCACCAGGCTGGAGTCCCAGGCCTTTACAAAGCTTCCTTTCCAGTTTTATTAGAGTGAGCCCTAAATCATGCAACTTTTTTGCCGTCCCTTTCAGAGAGGCCACAAGGATGTGTAAAAGCATACGTCTGCCAGAGTTGGTAGAAATAACTGGATTTCATACATTGATAAGGAGTTTTAGAGTTGGCTTTGTCTTCTGCCAGAAGAAGGAGACCAAGAGAAAAACTATAGCAGGGATGCAGTATACCTGCAGCACATTCCTTAACCCTTGTTGAAAGGCAGCTCTCAAAGCACCCAGACCTACCAGGGTTCCAGCACAATCCATTAAGGGTGACAGAATGTCTTCAAACTCTTGGTCCTGGCTCACTCTAAGGATAATTGGGAGTAGGTAGGAGGAGGGCTTAGAGCAGGAGGGCAAATTACACAAATTAGGGCAGAAATGCCAGCAAAGCAGATGAGCATTGATCCCAGTAGGGGAGAAGATCTGCTTTAGCAGGAGCTACTGTCAGCAGACTGAGCGCCTTTAGCTCCACGTGGGGTTCTCATCACCTAAATGAGCAGCTCCCCACGGGGTGCTCTTGGCAAGCTGACCAGAAGTCTGCACAGCTGGGCTGCTTAGCCAGCCCCCATGGAGCTGCCTGCCAGGCAGACCCTGTTGTGGGTACTTGGCTGAAGCCTGCCTTAGTGGCACTTGGCGCCAGAAAGAAGGCTGACATGTCCCCCCTTGAAAGATGCAGTATGGGGGTGTAAGAGGTTTTCTAGCCCACTGAGGCAGAGGCATTGTATTGGCTCAGGGAGCTAGAGTTTATTTAAAAATTCCCTTTGATTTGTTTTAATATTTTTAATTGGTCCTGCAGTTTCAATCCATATGGCACTAATTCTTTCAAAGGATAGAAATAATGAGCTCTTTTTGAGAAACACGTCCCAAATGACATAGTGTTATCCTTGTCCTTGATACTATTTCAAATATTTTTTAAAATATAGTTCTTATTATTTATGCATTCATATTGAAATATGACTCAGTGAAATTATATGATGTCTGAGATTTGCTTCAAAAACTCTGGGGGGCAATAAGCAATTGGGGTCTGAATGATACAAGACTGGCGATTAGTTGGACATTCTTGAGGCTGGGTGATGAGTACCTAGGGGTTCATTCTTCTATTTTTCTATATGCTTAAAATGGCTTATAATAAAAAATTTTAATTAGAACTTAGAAGTTGGGGAGAAGAGCCTAGCTGAAATATCAAGTAAGCCAATGATTCCCAATCTAACAAAACAAAGCACTATATTAAAAAGCAGAGGAAATGAGCAATACTGGCCTTCAGTGAAGGCCTTTTAAGCCCTCCTTAGGCACTCGTTATGTGGGCCTATCACCATATCAGAGGCCACACCTCAGAGGCACCCTGGGATCTGACTAGGTAAGGATCATTTGAAACCTTCTTTAAGACTAGAATATTTCTATAAGGGAAATAGAGCCACTACTAAGTCCTTGGGTAGTCACTACCTGCTTGGCTTCCATACTTTTTTCTGAGCTTCAGTAATCTTAATTTAAAAGTCATTGTTTCCACCTAAGTGTCCATTAACAGATGAATGGATAAAGAAGAGGTGGTATATATGTATACAAGAGAATATTACCCAACCATCAAAAAGAATGAAATCCTGCCATTTGCAACAACATGGATGGAGCTAGAGGGTATCATGCTAAGCAAAATAAATCAGTCAAAGAAGGACAAATCCCCTATGATTTCACTCGTGTGGAATTTAAGAAGCAAAACAAATAAGCAAAGGGGAGAAAAGAGAGAAACTGAGAAACAGGTTCTTAACTATAGAGAACAAACTGATGGTTACCAGAGAGGGAGAGAGTGGGGGGATGAGTGAAATAGGTGATAGGGATTAAGGAGTACACTTGTTGTGGTAAGCACTGAATATTGTATTGAAGTGTTGAATCACTGTATTTTACACCAGAATCTAATACTATACTGTATGTTAGCTAATTGGGATTTAAATAAAAACTTAAAAATAATAAAAGTCATTGTTATCTTCATTCACTCATTAAATAAATCTTTATTGAATATCTGCTCATGCTTGGCACAGCTCTAGGCTCTGAGGATAAAGTATATAAACAGGGTTCCTGTCTTCATGTAGTTTGTCTTCTAATTGAGACTAATACACAAAAAAGTAAATACTTTTTTAAGATAACTAGAGAATAACAAAACAGAATGCAGGGGGTGGGGGAGTTCCTGTCCTTGATGAGGTAATCAGGGAAAGGCCTCTTTGAAGTAAAGACATTTGAGGAGAAACTTGAGAGCTATGCCTTGAGCTAGAAAGCCACAGCACTATGTGTTGTGCTCCACAGATTCCTCTTGAGTGGATGTTCCTTGTGATGAGTTGAAGGAGGCCTTTGGTTGTGCCCTTTGATGTGTTCCATGTGAGCTTGGACTGTTCTGAGGATGTCTGATGTGCTGAAGCCTTGTTTTTATTTCTGACACAGAGCTGGGAGTTTGGGATCCCATTGTGCAGGGAGCTGGCATGTCAGTATGAGAGCCTCTACGACTATCAGAGCCTCAGTTGGATTCGGGTGAGCTTGGCCCCTTCCCCTATCCCAAACCTGACTGGAGGTGCTAGCACTTTCCTGGCATCAACTTCTGAGTGAGCATTCACTGCGGGCCTAGCCCTTGTTTAAGTGCTGCGGACAGTATGAGAGAAGCAGAGGCCAAGGTTCCTGCCCTCAAGACACTTACAGTCTGACTGGGGAACTAGTTAAAACACGCATATGACAAAGGATGATATCCAGACCGCAGGAGCACTGGTGCTCAGGGAAGGGAGAAGCAGCATATGCAGAATAAGATGGAGGGGGTTCAAGGAAGAAAGAGGTGGCAGCTCAACTTTATAGAGAAGCTTTCCTAAAATGATTCTGTTCAGGGATACTTCATCTGAAAACTTTATAAGATCTTTTTCTGCTTTGGCTTGTGGTCACTTTCAAGTACCTTGTTCTTACTCCATTCTTTGATGCAAAATATTCAAAAATTAAGTGAAATGTCCCATGGACTTTGAAGGTCTCCCCAAATTTTCCTGGTTGTTAGTGCTGGATTATGAGTCAAAGCAGCTACAGACTTCATTAGCAGAGAGAAGTCAGCAGTCTCAGCTCACCCTCCTCCTCCACCCAGTCCGTGTGGCTAGCTCTGCCATGTTCCCTGCTCCAGGTAGGGATTGGGGTCTATATAATAAATGGGGTTCTCTAGAAGTAGCTTCTTGACTGGTCTTTGACGGCCACTGCTCTCCAGCAAGCTAGCTTGACTGAATGCATTAGAGCTACCTTCCTAGTCAAAATTCAGCGAGTTTTTCTGAATGTAAAGCCAGGTCAGCCAGTACTAAGAAATATACTCACCTTGGTAATGCCACATATCATGGATATTAGTTGAATTTTTAAAGTTTAAGATCTCCTAAATTGGAACAGTACCAGTGATACTGGCAACTGAGACTTTCTCACTATGACTGTTAGCCTCGTCAGTCAGATGATAGATGGACAAGAGCAATGCAGCTGGACTGATGGAAAGTGGTGCTGAGAAGAGCTATTAACCAACCACCTATAACTAACACCAACCAG
This sequence comes from Nyctereutes procyonoides, assembly GCF_905146905.1. Lineage (NCBI taxonomy): Eukaryota > Metazoa > Chordata > Mammalia > Carnivora > Canidae > Nyctereutes > Nyctereutes procyonoides. The sequence continues at coordinate 38,364,502 of NW_026575131.1, read as the reverse complement.
AAGTCAACTTGTGTGTAATGAGTGTCAACCAAAACCAGAAATCCCTGGGGGGAAGTCCATGTTAAACATGTGCCCCTGAAAGACCAAGAAGCCTGGATCTGTGTGGGGTTGGGTCTACACACTGGGTAGGACACTCAGAGTGCTGAGCCACTGTCCCCACCCCACTGTCAGAAGATGATGAAGGAGGAGGTCTGCTTCTGCCATCATGCTGCAACCTGAGGAGAGGCTGATCATGGTAAAGGGCTCACTTCTTACACAGTCTGAGTTGCCATGTTTTGTTTCCAAAAGATAATGTCTTCTTGGGCCTGGGAGAACTTGCTTTGGACAACACTAGCAGTCAGGCCAGGCTGAAGGCAACTGCCTTTTTCATTCACAGAAAATGGAGGCCAGCTACTATGACAACATCATGGAGCAGCAACGCCTGGAACCCGAGTTCTTTCGGGTCGGCTTCTATGGCAGGAAGTTTCCTTTCTTTCTTCGGGTGAGTCCATTGAGGTAGTCACAAGAACTTATATTTTACACATAATTCATTTACAACTGGGTTTTTTTTAAAACCTTTATCCCTATTCTACTGAATACTATTTTTTGAAGGACTAACTAGTGAACAAAAGGCATTTGACTTTGTTTGACTGGACTGGCTGCCAACTTTAGACTTTTATTCTGCTGTACTATTTTGTAGCAACCTGGAATATATAAGGGTGATTTTCTTACCAAAACCTATTCCTTTAGGAAATGACCAAGTCTGAGAACGTCCCATAAGGTATTTCTAGAAACCTTCCAACTTCAAGTTCCAGTGCCTGGAATCCTCCATTGTGACCATTCTCAGCCAGATAGGATACCAATACAGCCTTGACCTCAGTAGTAGGATGGCCTCCTCTTGGTTTGTCATTTAAGATAATGGTTCTCCCTCTGGCTGTACTATAGGCTATGCAGCCAGGATGGAGAACCTGTTGATTTCAGAGAAATTTGTTGGAGCTGCCAGAGGGGATCTAGTTATGGAAAGCCTTTTCTAAGCAGCCAGATCTCTGGCCCAGCAGGGTAAAAGCCATTTCTCCCCATCATTCCCTGGAAGTCTGAGCTGGGTACACCAACAGAGTGGAAGGAATGACTGAGGATAGATGGACTGACACTAGCTGAACAGTTGTAATTTTCTTCTTTATTTCACAAAAGCCAGAGGCTCCAGGAGCAGTCGGAGGCTTGTAGGCTGTAGCCCAGAAGGATTGAGTGTTCTCAGGTGGCCTAAATGAAGCTGTGCTGATGGGGATCCCTGGATGGCTCAGCGGTTAAGCATCTGCCTTTGGCCCAGGGCGTGATCCTGGAGTCCCAGGATTGAGTCCCATGTCAGGGGCCCTGTGTGGAGCCTGCTTCTCCCTCTGCCTGTGTCTCTGCCTCTCTCTCTCTCTCTCTCTCTCTCTCTCTCTCTCTCTCTCTCTCTCTCTCCATGTCTCTCATGAATGAATAAATAAAATCTTTAAAAAAAAAATGAAGCTGTGCTGCTGAAAGGGCCTTAGGGCCCTTGAGAACTAGGGCTAGCTCTGAATGTCCCCAGTTCCAATATATTACTAAAGTTCTGTGTCTGCAATTCTCAAAAAGCAGTTGGGAAAGTTCATAGAATCACTTTGATATGTTTGAGATCCTGTCTTATCGGAGAAATTGCTTTAGCCAGTGATCAGCGATGAGCTTGATCTCACATTACAGGTCAGGTGCCCTTTTTTTTTTTAAGATCTTATTTATTTATTCATGAGAGACAAATAGAGAGAGAGGCAGAGACACAGGCAGAGGAAGAAGCAGGCCCCATGCAGTCCCGACACAGGACTCAATCCCGGGACTCCAGGATCACGCCCTGGGTCGAAGGCAGGTGCTAAACCACTGAGCCACCCAGGGATCCCTGGTCAGGTGCCCTTAATGTCTCCCTTAAATTAATTAATTAATTAGTTAAAGGGTCTCCTCAGGGGAACTGGACTTGTTCACTCTCTAGGGACCATCCACCTCAGGCATTTCAGAAGTGGCATCCTTATTGCCTGCACAAGCTTAGGTCATGCAAAAGCAATGGGAGTAGAGGTCAGCAGAAGGGAAAGAAGGAATCACACAAGAATCAGAAACCAAAAGCATCTCTAGAAAGTCCTTAGACAAACTAATGATTCTGGCCTTATAACTTATTTCTTTCTCATTTTGTCTTTGCAAATTATGCTTTATTGTCATTTTATTTTCCTTGTTCGGTCCCATAATTTATATATCAAAACCAGATTTTACTCTTAAAATCATCATCATTCAAACATCATTATTTTGGATGTTACAAAATCGGGCCCTGGTATCCTCATTTCTGTCCCTGCCAAACAGAGGTCTCCATCATAGTTTTCCCTGGCTTCCACCCCACATGCTCATGTCACAGGGCATCTCGGTGTTTCACGACATGCAGAGCATGCATCTGGCCCATCCAAATAATGCTTGGAAACAACGGTCTGAATGTTCAGTGGTGCCAGTAATGGAGGAAGAATAGCAGTGGGTATTAGGAAACATCACACACCAGTCCATCACCATCTCCACACAAGGTGCAGTTCCTAGGAGCTGTTTCATGCATACAAATCTGCCTGGCCTAGCCACATGCTGCCTTCCCTTACTGCAGCTGCTCGGTTAATCTTTGGCAAATGGAATAAGTCCCAGTGGAGGTGGCTGTTTTGCCTGGTAGATGGCAAGGACCAAGTACAAAGCAATGGCAGACAGATCTGTCTCACATGAAGATTATGCAAGCAAACTTGAAACCAACAACAAGCCTCAAGGTCAATGCTATGTGCCTTCCTCCTGCTGAGTCTTCCCCAGAAAGCTAGGCTACTCCCTCACCTCCTTTGAACACATAGGCCATCTATTACTTTGGCTCTGTCAGCTTGGTTTCTCTGGACCATCTGCCTCTCTCGCTTCACAAAGCGAGATTATCTACTAATCTGCACAGAGTCAGGAAAACATCCAGCCCTCCCTTCTTGGGGGAATTTCTATTTCTCTTCATTTGACCCATGAATAAATACTGGTAAGGATAGTACATTTGCAAGTTGATATGAAAAGACCAGTTCTTTATCATTATCTTTTTGGTAGTTCTGCTTATCAAGCAAGGGACTTAGAAATGTCTCTTGTCCTTTGACTGTTGGTGTGTTCCACCAGGGAGGCCAGCCTGCTCCTCCTGACCTTGACTTCTCTTCTGGTATTTTCATTCTGATCCATCCAGACATGTGGCCCAGCCTTAGCTGAGTTCTCCCATAGTAAGAGGGGAAGTGAAAAGGGGGCAGAGGTTCTATTCCAAAAAAATTTAAGGTCCTCCAAGGCCTGGCCAGTGATCATCCCCATACCGGTAAGTATATGGCTGGCCCTGTGGACCTTTCTGTCTCTCTTCCTCTGAAAATATGCCAAGAGGAGGGGTTGCCAGTGCCTGATGCCACTTTGTCAAAGTGAATCTAGTGAGGCAGCTGGGCAGGCAGACCCATGTCACCAGAGGTCTGAACGAGTTTTCCACTCACTCATGCGTGACCAGCTGTGAGGTAGGCAGAGCATCAGGATTGAGGGCGCCTTGTCATGACATCAGCCCACCAGGAGAGAAACTGAGACCTAACTCAAACCAAATATGATGTAACACAGGTTTTAAGAAATGTGTAGTTAGGATGATGTCCTAACAGTTTGTTCTGCTGATGTAATTGCAAAGGAATTTATTGCCAGTGCAATGAGTAATTATTGAATACCTGCTGAACACTGGGCGATATTTAGACTGTTTTCCCAGCTAATAAAAGTAGTCCTTCCAAAGCAGGCCCTGGTTGTCACTGTACCCACACAGAGTGCCCTTCCCCACTTCTCTCTTAGAGCTGACCCAGTTGGGCCTTTCAGTACTCCCTTCAGGCATGACTTTTTCTAAAATCCGCCCCCCCCCACCTCAACCCCTTCCTGGGTAAGATACCCTCCCTCCTCCAAGCTTCCCACAGCCTGTGCCCTGCCTCCAGGTTGCCACATCACAGTGCAAGTCTCCCTTTGTCTGTCCCCCTCCTTCTGATCATCGCTTCCCCTAGGGCAGGGACTGACTGCTGTGCCTATCACAGGAGCTCCTAGGACATGCTTGTGATGTGAGTAGCTGGTGACAGCCATGTGGAGGCGGGAGACTGGAGGCAAGGCATAGAGCATGTTCTCTTGTTTGTGGCAGAACAAAGAATACGTGTGCCGAGGCCATGACTACGAGAGACTGGAGGCCTTCCAGCAGAGGATGCTCAGCGAGTTCCCACAGGCTGTTGCCATGCAGCACCCCAACCACCCTGACGATGCCATCCTGCAGTGTGATGCCCAGTGTATCTTTTGATGCTTGGTGGGGGAAGGCATTTTGGGGGTCCTGGGAGGTGAGGCCCACCCAGTCAGCTGTGTCTCTGTTGTGTTGTTGGCCTTACAGGCTAGATTACCCATACGTCCTGAATAGAGTGTGTCCTCATCACTGAACCCACATGTAGGAGGGCCCTCATGCCTCACAGAGGCAGCCATGGCATGCCCTTAGCCATGGAGTGCCTAAGTAGGGCTTCAGGGGGACCTTTATCCCTGAGGTTCACTGCTACTATTACCTTAGTCCCTACCTTGCCCTGTGAAGGACCTGTCTAGGCATCTAGGAACAGTCACAGAACAGGATGATTTAGGGTCCACCAAGGCTCTTACCACAGGGATAACCACCACTTCTGTGCCCTGCTTCTATGTGCATCTGTTATTATGCCTAGTCTGTGTGAGGAGGACTGAGGTATAGCATTAGGAGTGGATGTGGAGGGAGTCAGGAAGGCGATGGGGAGTGCCTGTGGTTTTAGTGGCACTTGGAAGTCTGGTTGCAAACACTAGCCTGCCCCTCCTCCCCTTCACATAGCTTCCTTGGAGACCTCATGACAGTCATGATGACTGTACAGGCTTGTTCCAGAGATGGGAGAGCAGGTGGACTCCCATGATATCTCTCCACAAAGACCCCAAAAAGTACTGTTATTAAAAGATTCTTCTTCGGGATCCCTGGGTGGCGCAGCGGTTTGGCGCCTGCCTTTGGCCCAGGGCGCGATCCTGGAGACCCGGGATCGAATCCCACGTCGGGCTCCCGGTGCATGGAGCCTGCTTCTCTCTCTGCCTGTGTCTCTGCCTCTTTCTCTCTCTCTCTGTGACTATCATAAATAAATTTTAAAAAAATTAAAAAAAAAATAAAATATTCTTCTTCAGGAAATACAGTTTACCTACAGTGGGCAGGCCCTGGCTCTTGCAACTTTCTTGCTCCTGCAGGGTGGGCACCTGCATTCTCCTGACCCCTTTCCATTTTTTCTTGGCTATTGACATCTCATGTTGGCTGGTGCTCAGGAGATGCAGTGCTAGAGCAGGAAGAGGATACAGATAGGGAGGTTTGGTCTAACTGCACTTGGGTTTCATCTGGCCCTTGAGATGCAGCTGCTGCCACCAGTAGGGGACAGGGGCTGTGGTATTCTCTTCTCCTTTAGGGGATAACGGGGGTGAGTACTCAGATCCATTTCTCTGGCAAGCCTGGGTTTCCCCTTTACTTCCTGCCCAGACTTGCAGATCTACGCAGTGACACCCATTCCAGATTATGTGGATGTCCTGCAGATGGATAGGGTCCCAGATCGCGTCAAGAGCTTCTACCGTGTCAACAATGTGAGGAAGTTCCGGTACGACAGGCCTTTTCACAAAGGCCCCAAGGACAAGGAGAATGAATTCAAGGTGAACAACTCTAGGAAAGCCGGGCAAGCCCCACTTTCTCGGAATCTCATCAGTGTCTCATCCTTCAGGCAGGCAGGCAGGCACGGCAAAAATTACTTAATGGCCTGTACCCGCCTGTGCCCTCCTTACAGAGCCTGTGGATCGAGCGCACCACATTGACCCTCACCCACAGCTTGCCCGGCATCTCTCGATGGTTCGAAGTGGAGAGGAGGGAACTGGTGAGATATGTTTCAGATGTGCTGACCCTCAGCCCTGGCTTTGGGGACCTTCCTTTAAGGACTGAAGACAGAAAGCGAGCTTCAGCCACCTGCCTGGCTTGGGCTGCCACAGGCCAATCCTATGCCAGCAGCTCTGTACACCTTCTCTCTTTGAATCCTCATAACACCCCTAGGCAGCAAGTATTTTTAATCTCCCAGTTTACATATGTGGAAACTATTCTCTGAGGTTCAGGAAGCCAGAGCTCTCAGACTTCAGAACTGATGCTCTTCACTATTTACTGTACTTCTAAGTACCTACAGATCAGAAGAGAAAATTCAAAAGAGGTCAAGGAATCTTAAATCCACAGGAACAAGGGTGGGAATCAGCACCACTGGTCTTAGATCACCACTGCTCTTAGGACTATGCTAAGGGAAGGGTTGTCATTGTACCTGAGATGACACTGTATGCTGTGTGCCCTCAGGTGGAGGTAAGTCCTCTGGAGAATGCCATCCAAGTGGTTGAGAATAAGAACCAGGAGCTACGGGCCCTCATCAGCCAGTATCAACACAAACAGGTGCATGGCAACATCAACCTGCTCAGCATGTGCCTGAATGGTGTCATCGATGCAGCTGTCAATGGGGGCATTGCACGCTACCAAGAGGTGAGCTAGGTCCTGGACCAAACCCATGATCTTGCTGGGAAGGTGGGTTGGGTGCCTCTTCTTGAGACTCCAACCTCCTAAGACAGCCTTCCCAACTAGCCCTCTCTTCACTGTGCCTCAGTTGACTGAGGATGGTCCAGGGGTAAGGCTTTTAAGTTCCCTACCACTCCCTTTTTCTGTGGCCTGGCTCTCCCAGGGGACCTTCTCTTCTTTTTTATTCTCTGAACTCTGACAGATGGGTAATCTGTCTGATTATGAAAGGTGTTAAGTGGCCTCCAAGAGGAGCCCTGGAGCTCAGCCCTTCACAAGAAGCAAGTTGTGTGTGGCTAAGAGAGTGGTCCCACACCCTGGCCACCAGCCCTGCCTGCCCCACCCAGGCCATCCAGGCTCCCTGAGGGACTGGGACCAGCCTCCAGGCTTAAATTATTTGGCTACCTTCAGTCCTTCTTAGGTACAAAAAACACACCTGTGATTGCAGGAGGTTCAAGCAGGCCAGACTAGAGATGGTGTGTATACCTGTGAGGGGGGAGGATCTGCCTTTCAAGAGGCATCTTACACTCAGGCTTCCCAGACCTCCTGTAAGTGGTAGTCCTGGAAAGAGTCTTCCTGACTTAGCCTTCCCTTTCACAGGCTTTCTTTGATAAAGATTATATCACCAAGCACCCAGGAGATGCAGAGAAAATTACTCAGCTCAAGGAGCTCATGCAGGAGCAGGTATGTCTTGCAGAGCTTAGAGGCCAGTGGCCCAGGAGGGAACAGCTATCTACCACAGGATGCCTGTAGTTCTCAAGGGCTACCCCCTTGGCTTGCAGAGTGGCCTTGTCTGTCACCCTAATAGGTCCACATCCTTGGAGTTGGGCTGGCAGTTCACGAGAAGTTTGTGCACCCAGAGATGCGCCCCCTGCATAAGAAGCTGATTGATCAGTTCCAGATGATGCGTGCCAGTCTCTACCATGTAAGCTGATCCCTGTCATGCCCCTGCTGCAGTAGAAAAGGGTGTCATTTCCTGCAGAGTGCCACAAGCCAAAGGAAGGGGAGAGGGGCGGGGAATGTGAAGGAAAGCTGTTCCCACCACAGAGGGGCAGGAGGCAGAGGTGAGTGCTCTATCCAGGGGAAAGATGCCCAGGATCCCCTCATTCACTCCCCTCCCTGAGGAGGAGTCAGATTCAAGGGAAAGAACATTTTTCAAGATACTGTGCTGGTGACGAGAGATTTTCATATGAGAAAGAAAAGAGCTAAAGTATAAGGCCCACACGTAGATATCTCTTTGGAGATATTTTTCATCCCAAGACCCTGCAGAGGTAAGGCATAGCCTGAGCCAGCCCTCTCTCCCCATCTCCCTCTTTCCCATCTTTCCCTCGCCATCTGCATGCCATCTCCTCCCCCATCCCTCTTCCTTCTCTTTACCTTTCCCAAATTCTACCTACTTTCTGTCTGTCCATCCCTCTTCCTCCAACATGTCTGGTAACCCAGACTCACATCTGACAAAACCTAGGGTGGGCCCAGGCTCCAGAAGCTCTCCCTGACTCTAACCTGGCTCTTAGGCCTCCGTGGCAGGGTTTGGCCTGAGGAATGATTCACACAGGCAAAAGAAGAGCCTGTATTCCAGGACTAGAGTTCAGTGGTCTTGAGCCCCCTGTTTACATACTCTTACCCCATTTTCAACCATTTTCAAAACACTCCAAGTGTTTTCTAGAAAAACTTAACCTGCTGAACAGGTTGACTGCCAGATCTCAAGGGGTGTGAACCCAGGTACTGTGGCAAGGGAAGTAGCTGTTCATTGTAGGGCAAGGCCATCAAAAACAAGAGTTTCTTATTCAGGGATTATCACTGGGCTGGGGGAAGCTGGACCATTCAGATTCAGTGGACCTGACCTGTTGGGGTTGACCTGCCTTGTTCTTGATGGTGGAGGTTCTGGTGATCTCAGGCCCCCAGCCATTCCTGCACAGGTATAGATAGCATGAAATGTAAAAAGAGAAAAAGAAGTTTGTCTGTAGTTTGACAAATGGGTACATTTTCCAGAGCCTGAAATTTGTCCTTTTTGTAAGGATTCTGTCATGGTATTTCAGGGTGAAACATGCAAAGAAAGTGTTTCCCCCTTAAAATTAAGATGTCCATTTAGTAAAGAACTGGGTAATAGCACTGAATCTGGTGGGTATTCCATTAACCCTCATTCTTGGCTGGTCTCTACTGTGTGCAAACTTCCACATCACAGCAGGTGACCCAGGCAGACTGGAGCCTGGCCAATGGGGTGAGGAATGTTCTCTGCCATGCAAGACTGTTGGGTCACTGCAGCAAAAATCAGAAAATACTCACCTGCATACATCAGAGCCACTAGGAAACACATGCAGGTGTTTTTCCAGTTTGCCCTTGTTTTTCATTTCACCAAGTTGTGGCAGGAGGGGGTTGGAAAACCAGCTGCTTCTTCAGGTCAAGCTCAGAAACATCCCCAGTAGGACTTAGGACCCACAGATTGTGAAGGATTGAAGGAATTTAGACAGTTGTGCTTTGTTTCTCCAGAGTCACAGATAGGAACACAGACCAATGTGTGTTACCCAGGAGGGTTTGGGTTCAAAAATTTCTGCTAAGATGTCTGTCTACTTAATAAGAATTTAACCATGCCAAAATAGAACTGTACTGTTTTTTCAGGGACTAATATCAGGATTTGGGATCCTATCTTCCCATAGACTGTGTCATAGGCAACTTAACCCAGGTCCCTAAGAGCCGAACCATTTAACAATCCAAGAAACCCAACTTCTGTAAGAGGTGCCCACTGTCTGACAGCTGATAATCAACTCTTCCTCTCCTGCTCCCAGCTCTTATTACTCTTATTCTGTCCTGAGAATGCCTGCTAACACACTCCTATGAACTCAGAGCAATGTCAGCTTCTTCCAGATGCATTCTCTTAGTGGGACTAACCCAGGGCCTCCTGGCCTCTGGTTTAGACTCCAGTGCCATTAGAAGGGTGTTTTAGTCATGAAGGGGCCATTGCCCAAAAGTAGTCAGCAGTTCAGGTTCAACCAACAGTATCAGATTCTTTTTCTTTTATATTTTTACCACCAACCCACACTCTACCCACTCACCCCTTAATTACTTACTCATTCTTTACTCTGATGAAGGGGCATTCATTTCTCAACAGGAGTTTCCGGGTTTGGACAAGCTAAGTCCTGCATGTTCAGGCACCAGCACCCCACGGGGAAATGTCCTAGCATCCCATAGTCCCATGAGCCCTGAGAACATCAAGATGACCCACCGGCACAGGTATGGCCTTAGGGCTGGGGAGGGTCCCCTCCACAGAGGGAAGTCTGGATGTCAAAGGTCAGAGCTAGGAAGTCTGAAATAGTAGGTGTGTGTACTTGCTCACATACCGTCTTACTCATGGCACACAGCAAACACACAGCTCTTGCCACAGGACCCACGCTCACATCCAGTCATTCTGGATGACAAAGGAGTGTGCATGATATCATGAGACCACAGAGGAGGGGGCATTTGGGGTAAGTCTAGAGGGATAAGTAGAAGTCTGTGAGGCAGAAACGAGCTGAGGTTAGGAGGGTGATGAAACAGGATCTGGGAAAGAGACAGACACATGCAGATGCCTCAGGAAGTAAATAAGCCAGCCTGGTCATCCCCACCAGCAGAGCCTCGTGGCTGTAATGCAGGATTCCAGAACATGGAAGGGGGACAGTTCCAGCTCTAAATGGGCCACGTTTATTCAGGCCTTTGGACCTGATCCCAAGGGGAATGAAGATCACTAGGCGGTTTAAGGGAGAAAAGCACATGGTAAAGTAGAAACACATCAAGGTGTAGCTACTCTGAACTCAGGAGTCCTGGTCTGTCTGGGCTCAATTGTAGATACTCCAAGTTTCCAGGGCATGAAGGCCAGCTCAGAGAAGGAGCCAGGGAGAGGAGCCCCTCACTCTTGGGTTTGTTTTGCAGCATAAACAGTCAATCAGCACAGACTGGGCCTCCATAAAGGAGATGGAAGGAATGAATGAGGGGCTGCCTACTGTTGATAGAGAAGAGTATTAGCAAGCCTGTGACCACACATGTAAAAAAGCCAACAGATGGTTGCCAACCAGCTATTTAATAGCTTGCCCATTCCAGGAAGATGCTCCTGGCCTAGGAGCAGATCCCAGCAGGGGGTGGCTGCTGGCTCAGACTAACACCCCATAGGCAAGGGGACCTGGAATCCTTGACCTGATTCAGCATATCATTTTCAATCCTCCTGAGAAATTGCTGCTATTATCAGACTGAGTGGCCATAAACCATTTAACTCCAAGTGGAGATATTGCCAGCCTACTATTGGCCCTCCCAGACCAGGGGAACCCTGAGCAGCAGGTTGGGCTCACAACTGCTCCAAACCTTAGATAGGCATAAGTATTAGGTATGAAACCCTCCAGGCCACTAGTGGCTGAGGCTTGAGGTGATTGTTTCACACATCCCCTTACACTGTCCTCCTACCACCTAGCAAGGTTTCTCAGCTCCAGGCCTGACTCCTCCCTATTTACCACTCTTGTTCACAGCCCCATGAACTTGATGGGCACAGGCCGCCATTCATCATCCTCTCTCTCCTCACACGCATCTAGTGAAGCGGGAAACGTGGTGATGCTGGGTGACAGCTCCATGGGCGAGGCTCCCGAGGACCTATACCATCATATGCAGGTACCAGAGCTGTCCAAAGAGAATGGGCCAGGGCACCATAGGAGGACTCACCTACTCACCTCTCTACTGGCTGATTTGATCTGAGCGCTGGCATCACTGCCTAGTTTTCTAGTTTCTGAATTTAGAACACCCAGAGCCAGTAAAACTGCCTTCCCTCCACACCATCCCATGTCACAGTTCCCAGGCTTTATTTCCCGAGAAGGAAATCTAGCTTCAGTCCTGGTTGCTCTTAGAGATCACATGGGAGAGGTCCTCCACCAAATTGCCCTCCTTCCTTGGCATTCCTGACGGCTAAGTCCTGCATCCTCAGTGGGCACCATCACTAAAGTCAACCCAACAACCCTGCTCCATGGGTGGTGTGGGTGATCCTTAGTGCCAGTCACTAACCTGGCCTCCATCAGACCTAGGGTATTGCATCAGACACCGGGTCTGGGCACCTCATGGCATGAAGAAGCCAACTCTGGGTCAGCCCTACAATCCTGGCCATTGAGACCCTCTATCCTGCTGATTTTTCTCCCTTTGCAGCTCGCGTATCCCAACCCCAGGTACCAGGGCTCAGTCACCAACGTCTCTGTTCTGTCCTCGTCCCAGGCAAGCCCTTCTTCCTCCAGCCTGAGTTCCACTCACTCAGCACCATCCCAGATGATTACCTCTGCCCCTTCCAGTGCCCGAGGTAAGGAGGGCAGGGCGCTGCTTGCAGAAGGGAGAGGAGAGGGCCTCATGAGCCCCACCTGTCCTCCTCTCATCTGTGGCTCTGTCTTTGAAAGTGGCCCTGGGACTTAGAGAATGCTCCCCTTTGAGCACTAAGGACTCAAGGGTTCCTAGCCCTGGCTCTCTCTCTCTGGCTGGCTCCAGGCTCTGCTCTGAGCAGTGGATGTTGCTGTGCTGCCACAGAGGTGGCCCGCTGTCACATCTCCACCTCAGTAAGAGGACATACAGTCCATGAGAAAGCTCATTTCTTTTCCATTGAAATGTTTGCAAGAATAAAAATCAAAGTGAAGGCAACAGTGAGTCTTGTCTTGAGGAATAGAATGTGAATGCACAGTGTGAAAACTCAATTTGAAGACTAAATTTAACCCTGGAAAATATTATTCTAAAAAGTAACAACAATCAAAAAGACCTTGTTCAATTGAGAAAGGCTTAATCAGAAGAGATGTAAAAAGCTCTGTGAAAAGCCATATACTTTGCCAGTTATTGCCTGACTTCTTATCATTTGGCAAAAAATATTGTTCTCTGGGAGCAAGCATCTTTTTCAAAGTCTGATCCTAGTTCTCACAGTGAAATTTGATTCTCTGTCCATTTAGACAGGAGCATTTGTGGTAGAATGGTATACTTGGTTGTAGTAACTAGTGCTTCCCAGAATGACTGTGCGGGATGGCAACAGAAGACAGTGGTCAGAGCTCACCGGCCAGTCACTACTGGCTATTGCTGCCAGGCTTGCAGTCTCTCATGAGCCTACAGTCAGACGTCACCTAGGGCTAGAATCATCTAAAGGTTCAACTAGGCTGGACATCCAGGATGGATGGCTCACTCACACAGCTGATGGTAACTGTTACCTGGGAGTCAGCTGGGGCTACTGACCTGAGTCCCTCCCTACTTAGGGCCTTTCACCCTGGCTTGGGCTTCTCACAACATGCAGCTAAATTTTCTCGGAGCAAGCATTCCAAGATACCTAGGCAGAAGCTGCAAGGCTTCTTATTACCTAGGCTTGGAAATCCCAGAATGTCCCTTTTGCCACATTCTGTTGTCTGGTCAAGTCACTAAGGCCAACCTAGATACCAGGGTGGGGAAGGAGACTCCATCTCTTCATGTGAGGAGTGGCATTTGTGTTTTGGAGGGAAGGCATTGATGGTTGCCATCTCTGGAGGCAAGCTATCACCAGGATCAAACTCCAGAATATCACAGAGAAAGGTTTACAGAAGGCCTTTCCATTTCTGGAGTAGACATTAAATACAAAGTAAACAAAAAGGTTAAATGGAACTTGGCAGGGTATGGTGATGATGGCAGAGGCAACTAAGAAAGAGCAGGATTCACTTCAGGCTACACCATCCATGCAATCCATGTGCAGGCCAATATGGAGGAAACCATGGGCCCTGTATGTAACCTACCAGCGGTGGGCCCTATGAGAGAGAATAGAGAGAAGACCTAGACCAGACATCACAGAGGAAGCTGATATTGTCAGATAAATGTGGGAGATGCAGTGGAGATGCGCTGGGGGCCCAGAAGGAAGAAAGCAGTCCACTCTGTTTCTGGTGTTATGGGTGGAAGGGAAGGCCTTGAAGGAGAAGGTGTTCTGGAGGGTCCTTGGCATTGGAAGTACTTCCTCCACACCCAGGAGTGGTCATGACACCAGTGGCCTTCCTTGCCAAGCCTATTGATACTCTCTGCTGTGGTCCCTGTTGATTTGGAAACCTTCCAGAAGGCGTGGAAGGCACACTCTAAACTCTTGTAAGTAGGTAGCTCCCTCTAGTGGTGAAAATACTAATTGGGGTTAGGAAACGGGGATTCTGATCCTCCTTAAATAACTCAGTTGTGCTGGAACTTAGCTTCCTTTGGGTTTACCCAGACCACAGCTCAAGTAGTGCAGAAGTCCTGTGACAAAAAAGTTCTTGTGATGTTTAAATATATTCACAAAAAGTAGCCATCACTCTCTGCTCCCATGGGATTGGCTTCCCAGGGCTGAGGGCAGTGGGAGAGAAGTAGATGGTAGAGTTGAAAAGCAGCCGTAGCACAGAGCACCCCTTTGTTATAGTACCAGAGAGGCCCCCATCACACTGTTTCAGATCCTCTGCAGAGCACCCAGGGCCTGCAGGCTTCCATCCCTGCATCCTAACACCCCCAACACATATCAGGACATTGAGTATGCAGATCTGAGGTTGGCCTGATAAGCAGGCAGTGAGCTCTGCAAGGTCAAGGACCATAGCCAGCCCCAGTGAGGCAGTATGTCATGTGCCAGATACATGCCTAGTGTAGAACGGGTGTCAGTAGGAGTCATATGTAACTGAATTGGTGAAAAGGCGCACATCTCTTTCTGAGCACATTATGTGGAGGGGAGCCCTGTCCAGAGCTGTGGCTGGCAGGGTTCAGGGAGCATTCAGTTTCTTGGTGGGAAGGCTCTATAGAAATCAGTGGGATTAGGAGCTCTTTTCCATTGTTCTCTAAACAGTCACTGATTATTATTATATTGACTTCTGCAAAGAATTTATGCCTCATCTTCTTGGTCTAAAATGAGTACAGGAGGGCTATCTCAAGGACTCCTGGGGCAGGCTGACTAGAGAGACCTTTTATAATTGTGCCCTGACAGTGTGTGGGGCACTGCACACCCAGGGACCCTGGGTCTCAGGGACACAGCACCTCCAGAGCTCCAGCTTCACCTCTCAGTTGGAGCTCATGAGCTTACCAGCTTCACAGAGGGCATGCCACGGAAGGGTTTCAACCACCTGAGCCAGCCAGAGGCAGCCAGTTTCTCATGGATGTGCTGGTGTCTGGCAGAATGAGTGGTACACATGTGGAGGGCCTTCTCAATTATCCATCCCCAAGGAAAGCCAGCAAGTTATGCTCTGTTTCTGTGGAAGGTCCCCTCAAGGACCATGGGCTAGCAGGTTTCTGGGCCTGTAGCTATGGCCTGCATTGATGGAAACTGGGCCACACATCTAGTGTGGTCTGGCCTCTGTAACAGCCCCTCGGGCTAGAGGTCACCACAGAAACCTCACAAGAGAAAAGCATGAACCAAGTCAACTCAAGAGCCTTAGGTTAAAGGCCCACAACCCTCAGCCTAGCTCCATGACTCCCAAATTCACTGAAGGGAAGTCTCAGAGTGAGAAACCCTAGAGAGCCACCTGTGTGCAGGGCTCTGGAGCTCCTGCCAGTCTGGCTCTGGGGCTGCAGTAGGATGGCCAGCAAAGCAGAGACCAGGTTCTGGGGGCCTGGAATCTGGGAAGGAGAAGCCTCTGGGAAAAGGTGCTAGGGAGCCAGCTGAGAACAGGGCCAATGGTGTCTGGAGACGGTAAGTGTATGGAGACATAGTGTATCAAACAAGAACTGTACCACTATGTTATCTGAGTGTCTGTCTCTGTGTGATGACTCCATTGCAAGCCGGCCTGTGCCCATGCCTGGGCCCCCTGAGAGAGCCCAGATCCAGGCCACATCCATCTCCCAAGAGTGCTGGGTGCAGGGGGCCCTTTGGGGCCTGGCTCCAGTCCTCAGTTCTCCTGCCTCTGAGCATGGTGAAGGGGCTCTGTCAGTGGGCCTGCATCACCCTGGTCTACAGTATACCCACTTCCACCGGAACGTCAGGTTCAGCACCCCTACCCCCCATCTCACCAGCAGGCTCTGCTTCATTCCTCCTGTGCTTGCTGAGCTCATCTCACCCCAGCTGCAAGGGGACATCTACCCTGGTTCCCTGGCCCCAAGGATGCTTGCCTGCTGGGCCCTTCATCTGTGGCTTGTCATCTGTGCGTGATTGTTCTCACTTGGTTACAGGCTCTCCCTCTCTGCCAGATAAGTACCGCCACGCCCGGGAAATGATGTTGCTGCTGCCCACACACCGGGACCGCCCAAGCAGTGCCATGTATCCCGCAGCCATTCTGGAGAATGGACAGGTAGTAGACACAGACTCCTGACTGCCCTCTGCTGCAAGTACGTCAGCCTGGGCTTTTCTCATTGCATCTGCTAGGCTTATTGTATTGTCCTCCGTGCCTCCTTCGTTCTGCCATGAGACCCTCAGAAGGCTGCTGGGCCCCTGAATGGGGACTACAGTGGCTCTGAGGCTCGGCAAGCCAGATGGAGTGCAACTGTGGGAAGAATGGTGTTGTGGTGGAGCTACTGTTGCCTGTGTAGCTATCCGTCCTTCTTGCCTGTCTCCTGGACTTCTCCCCCTAGTGGAGGAAACTGGCTCTTTCCTGTCCCTAGAAGGCAGTGGTAGATGTGGGTCTGGAGGATGGCCTTTCTCCGTGTGTGTAAAGGCCATCTTCACTTGGGCAAACTCTGCCTCTTTCATCTGGCCATCCATCTGCCGGAAACCCCTCACTGGCTGCTGGGACTATTCCATGCCATTTGCACAGCTCTCCAGACACCCTACCTAGAGGTCTTGAACCAGAAGCTGTGGGAGATTAACTCCTTCCGCACCCAGCCTGCCTACCCTTCTATCAGAGTCCATGAGAGTCACCTCCAAGCAACTGTTACCTAGTTCCAGAGTGCCAGGAGTTGCTCAGCAGTACCTCTCTGTGCCTGATCAGCCCCGCCAGGCAGAGGGAACAGGCCTGCTTGGCAGCTGCGCATCAGAACAGTGGGTCCTGTCTGTGACTTTCTCGGCTTGAGTGCTGCCCTTTTTTCTTACCCTCAGTGCTGACTTGGGCCTGTGTGAGGACCTCAGGAGGCCAAGTCTTCCACTGCTGAGGGGTCAAGGGGTCCCTCAGCCCTTTCTGCCAGTGGGTCTCCCTGCAGGACAGAGGGATGCCGGTAGACACCTTCACGTGCCTATGTCCTTTCTCTTGGCCATGCCCAAGACAGCTTGGAGCCCAACCAGGCATGGTAGGGAGGTGACTCCAATGTTGCCATGGCAGCACTCAGAGCCAGACAGCGAGGGACAGTCTTCTTTTGGCTGGCCTGAGCTTTTCAACACATCTCCAGCATGAACCCCACCACTGCTTTGATTTCCCCATCTTCTCTTAAAATGTCCTGGCTCTTGGGCCCACAGCATTGCTCCCCAAGGTATAACTGGTTGTTTTCACCCTCTTTGATACTTCTCTCCTTCCCTCAGCTGCCAAATTTCCAGCGGGCCCTGTTCCAGCAAGTGGTCGGATCCTGCAAACCCTGCAGTGATCCCAATCTGTCTGTGGCTGAAAAAGGTATTGTTTCCCTTCCCAGGGGGCCTCCCCCCATGTCTTTTCCCATCCTGAGCATCTGACTCTTGTCCCTGAGCACCAACTGGCCAAGGCTGTGCCATACTTCAACACCCAGGCCTGTCTGTCTGTCCAGAGTCCTGATCACCTCCTGTGCTCACTGTTAAACCGATGTCTGGCTTGATGCTAAGTTTTGATCCTATTAGTTTATAGATCTCCCTCCCCAGGGTCCACCCTCAGAGAGGCTCCAGCTTCCACCTGCCCTGAGCCCACCTTTATGGAAACTCAGGCTGCTGTGTTCAGGCTGTGGGCAGTCACTCCTCTGGGCTCCTTCCAACCAGCCTCAGAACTCAGCCGGCCCTGTGGCCCCTTTGGTCACTCTCAGCTTGGGCCCTCAGGTACCTCTCCTTCTTGTCCAGAATAGGCCTGGGCCAAACAAACCCCTAGAAGAATGGGAAGGACAGACCATGGCAAAGTGAATTTCCCAGAGACAGTCATTTCTAAGGGAGGCCCAGGTACTCTGAGTCTAGTCTTCCTGTAACCACTCTGGCCAGTGGCTTCTGTGAGTCCGTCTTATACATTGCAGGCCCATCAGCTTGGGCATGAGGCTGGGCAATCCTTAGAACAGAGGCTGTGTGGATAGTGCACTTTTACCTGGTGTTCCACCATAGCAAGCTGATGGAAGAAGCAGACTTGGACCCACAGGACCTTGGCCCAAAGCCTCACATGAGGAGATCTGAGTTCATTTTAACCCAGAGCAATACCTTTATGAGGACTGTGCTAGCACACCTGCCACCCAGAACCTGGCCCATACCAGCCCCCCTCCCTGTAGCTTCCCCTCCCTCTCCCCCATATGTTGGAGTGTAGGGCACACTCAGTCCCCGGGTATACAACCTGCTGTCCCATCAGAACCTGTCCTTAAAAAGCTGTCATGTTGTCATTGCACCTCCTCACCAACTGCTGTCTGCTATCCCCACTGTCATTGTTCTTTCCTCTCTCACCACTGAGGACAGGCCTCTGTGTCTTCTTTAAGGAGACCAGACACAAGGTCCACAGCCTCAGTGGCTGGTGGACATCAGCACCAGGTGCTCAACCATAAAGGCCACGGAGATTCCGGCTGAAGATGCTTTCCTAGCCTCAAGGCGGCAACATCCCTGAAATATGCAGCCTACCTGGACCCTGCACTTGTTACAGAGTGCCTCAGCAGCCCAAATCTACAGTGCCTTTTCTTCACCTGAGATGCGGAGCCCTCTGACAGCTAGCCAAGAGCACAGACAGGCTCAGAGCTCAAATTGGTGCTGGTGGCCAGACCAGGACTCTACACCAGCTGGACACAGAAAAGTATCAAGCCTCAGACCAGGCTGCAGCAAGAAGCTGGACACGCCCACCCAGGTGTGGGAAGGAAAGAGTCTGAGCCCACTGCAAGCACATCCACTCCACAATGCCGGCACTTCGAGGGCAGCAAATGAGACATTTACCTAGTGGGAACACACAGGCCAGAGTAATAGCTCCCTAAGTCTCTACCTGGATCCTCCAGGGCCGAAGCTGTACATACTTGTCACCATTCTTATCATCAGGATCCTGAGTCCCACAAGGACTCCACCTCTCACTTGTAGTCATCTCTCTTTGCCAGTGACTCCCAGCCCAGATAAGCCTGCCCTCAGGGCTGTAGGCTGTGCAGTGAGGACCTCAGGCCAGTGCTGGACCTCTGTTAACAGAAACAGAGAGAGAGAGAAATGGCCAGGCCACAGCAGGGATTGCCCCCCCTCTCCTATGCTAAGTCACTCTATCTTAGATTTTCCACTAGTCCCAGTGTACTTGTGCCACATAGCAAAAGTCCATAGGCCTCATTACTCACTAATCTCAGGCTACAAGGTGAACTGGATGACTTTTGGTTCACATGGAGTGACTCAAGCAGGCACCCTTTGTAAAGCACTGCAGCCTTGCCAGCTTTCTTCCCCCATAGCCTCCCTTGCCTCCTTGCCTGCAGGTTTCTTTTGGCTCTTGTGGGTGAACTTCTATGGCCCCACAGGTCTTCCAGGGCCTAGATGTACATGTGAGGTCTTGCACTGTTAGCACCCCTTTGAAGAAGCTGCCCATACCCATCTCCAAGCTTCTTAATTCCTGACATTAGGTGACTTTCTTTGGAACCTCTCTCTGGAGATAGAGAGCTTCAGTGCTGAGGACCCAGAAGCTCCTGCTCCATTTTGAGGAAGCCTATGTGAGAATGGGTCTGTCCTGTTCTTCCAGTGCTCCTGGCTTCCTGAGGAGGCTTTATGGTGGAATCTACCTGGTGGTGCTCATCAGACTCAGAATTCTTTCCTCTCTTTAGTCACAATTGAGGGTCTACCCACCTGGTCACCACCATTCCCTCCCTCCTACCACCAGCCATCAACCATCCCAAGACACTGAATGGTCCTGAGAACTGAAGCTGTTCAGACAGTGGAGTTCTACTTTGTGTTTTGCTGCAGGCCCACTATAGTTCCAGAAGCATGGGGAGAAAGAGAAAGGACATCACCACCTTATCCCCAGACTATGTGGGCCCGACTGCTCCTGGCCACATCCTTCTTGAAGGCTAGATTCCAGCTCCTTCCCTTCCTGAACCTCTTAGGTCCCATCAGGCCCTAGCTTTCCCCAGTCAGTACCTGGAGCATGGAGACTCTAAAACCCAGCCCCGTGAGGCACAGTTTAGTTATAGCTGCCTCAGAACAAAGCCAGCACCTAGGTGCCTGGACTGTGAGCTTCTTCCCTGCTGCTGACAGCCCAAAAGGGTTATTATGCTTGCCTGGCCCCATCAGAGAAAAGCTACATTTCTTGTCAGTGGGATCTGGTCTCCAGTTGTTGGCCAACAGGATTTACATCCTACAGAGTAGCACCCTCAGAGTTCAAGTTCCAGCCATTCCTCTTTTTGTCTCCCTTCCTGCAAAGTCACTCACCCTAGCCATAGCTGGGGGACGAAGGGGAAGCATTCTGGCACTGAACTCCTTCCTTAGCATAGGTAGACACTCTTGGTTTCCCCTTGTCCAGTGCCCACTCTACCCTGTATCCATGACATGTGGGTGCCAGGAACTGGGCCTCTCTGCAGGCCTAAAAGCACCCTTGGCTCTATAGTCCTCCCTCTTCTTGGGAAGCTGCCAGTCCAGCCAGACATGAGCCACAGCTCTTGAGCTGTATACTCTCCACCAGCAGGCACAGTGAACACTAGTCCTTGCCTGAAAACCCCTGTGCTTCCGAAACCCAGTCAGTAGGCAGAGAAGTAGTAAGATGAGCACAGCTTGTTTGTTACCACAGGCACCTTGGAAGACAGCCCTTGCCCACCCCCTATCCGTGCACTAGCTATAGGAGGGGTGGTCTCTGGCTCCCACCCACCATGCTCCCTGCTTTTCCCACTGGGCCAGGGCAGTTGAAGAGCCCTGACCTAGCTCTGGGGAGGAGCTCTATGGCCTGCTGTATGTCTGCATTCTCTCATCAGCCCGTTCCACTCTGCTTTGCTCACTTCTTCTGTTCTCTATCCTCCTCCTGGCAAGTCCCAGAGGCAGATTCTTGCTGTTTGATTCTTGCTGCCCTCTCAGCTTTCTCCCCGAGTACTCTTCAGATGTCAGTTCCCTCTGTTGCCATCCTCTTAAGCAGCTTCTGTCCCTCCTTCATGGGCCACAATGTCTCACTTGGCCAGCATTTTTAGAGGCTGGCATGCCGTTCTCACATGTGCTGGGTACTTAGCAGACACCTGGAGAAGCCATAGGCTGTAGGACAGGCTTCTCCCTGAGGATGGCTCAAGAAGTAACCTCCCTTCATGCCATCTGTTTCCACCCTTCAGCGGTGCCAGCAGCCCCCAGCAGCTGGAGCCTGGATAGCGGAGCCCAAGAGGCCCAGCCCTTCCTGTCTGCCCACATGGGGCACATCCTGGCCCCCCCAGTGCCTCCCCGAAGCCTGCTGCATGGTAAGAAGACCTCCAGCGGGTCCCCCAGATAGTCCCTGGGACAGACTCTACTCAGGGGCAAGGGCAGCAGAGCCCTCCAAACTAAGAAGATGGGCCATTCTCTGGGCTGACTCAGCAAAGGAAAACACATCCCATCCACAGGAAGGATCCTGCTGGGCTTTGGGGTCAGTGAGGTTTCAGAGTACAGCAGGTGAACTCAGTAATGCCTTCCCAGCAAGCGGGGCTGAAGACCATGGAACTGACTGTGCTGAGCCCGCTGCCTACCAACTTGTCAGAGAGCTGCAGTTGCTTGCGGCCCGTCGTTCCATGGGCTCTGACATACTCGACTTTCTTGACCTTTTGTGTGGCACAGGTGTCTTTTACTCCAGGAGCCTGTTTTGGAGAACTCCAGTGAAAAGAGGTTTTTCTGTGGCCTTCAATGCTGAGGGGTCCCCAGGAGCCTCTTCCTATGGCTGCCCAGTTGGCCCAGCAGGATATGCTGGCACACAGCCCAAGAAGGGCCCCAGCTGAGGCTCTGGTTCTGTTCCCTTTGCAGGTCATTACTCCCTACACTTTGACGCCTTCCACCACCCCCTGGGTGACACCCCCCCAGCCCTGCCTGCCCGGACTCTGCGCAAGGTAATGTACTGAAGCAACAGCCCCACCAGGGTGTGAGAAGAATCTTCTCATCTCCTCTGGAATCACCTGGCTCTACAAAAAGAACTGCAGTCCTCCCCTGCTCCTCTGTCCCAGAGATCCCAACCTGGCAGAAGCTGGGAGCAGCCAGAGCCACGCTCGGGATGCAGATGACTGATGTGTCCTGCAACCAAAGTTACAGGGACAGGGAGGTTAGAGGGTCCTGGGGACAGCAACACGTGGGACCCAGAGCACAGAGTGCATGGGCAAGGGGCAGTGAGGGGCTGGAGGGGCTCCTTGCTGACACCGTGGAGTATCGGCACACTACCCTTCAAGAAGTAAAGAAATAAGCCCGTGGTAGATGGTAGAGCATTTTAAACTAGAGTCCAGTCAAAAGCAAGAAGCAGGCAGCAGCAAAGCCTCGTGAAAACTCATTCATTTTCTTGCACGTTGGAAAAGATGGACTCTATCACAGATTTTAGCAGCAGAATGCATTCATCTGGCCCATGGTCCCTAGGATTCTTTCTGCTGTCCCCAATGGCCTGATGACCCAGCCCTTTTGTCAGCACCCCAGAGCCACAGGGTACAAGTGCCTAGCAACCAGGGCAGGGCCATTTTTGCCCACACAAATGCAGCTGATTCTGGGGCTCCATTAGCTTGCTGGGGGCAGGGGGAGCCAGGGGATGGCTGCTAAAGATGCAGGTGTACAGCTGATGTGTACAAGTGCCTGGCCCTCTCTTCCCACGGGAGCCAGCCCACCTGGAGAAGGGGTTCTAACGTGCCCACCCTTTCCTTTGCAGTCTCCTCTCCACCCTATCCCGGCCTCCCCCACCAGCCCCCAGTCGGGTCTGGACGGCAGCAACTCTACACTGTCTGGCAGTGCCAGCAGCGGCGTGTCCTCCCTGAGCGAGAGTAACTTTGGGCACTCCTCGGAGGCCCCACCTCGAACCGACACCATGGACTCCATGCCAAGCCAGGCCTGGAACGCCGATGAAGATCTTGAGCCACCCTACCTCCCTGTCCACTACAGCCTCTCTGAGTCCGCCGTCCTGGACTCCATCAAGGCCCAGCCATGCCGAAGCCACTCAGCCCCAGGGTGCGTCATCCCTCAGGACCCCATGGACCCGCCTGCGCTGCCCCCCAAGCCCTACCACACCCGCCTGCCGGCCCTAGAGCACGATGAGGGCGTGCTGCTACGTGAAGATGCCGACAGACCTCGAGGCCTGCACCGCAAAGCCTCGCTGCCCCCCGGGAGTGCCAAGGAAGAGCAAGCCCGCATGGCATGGGAGCACGGCCGTGGGGAACAGTGAGGGGCGGGGGGGGGGCGGCTACGATGCCGCCCTCAGTGAGCAGCTTGCCCAACCACTCCAGGTTGGAAAAGCAAGTCCCCCCCGCCAGGGAGCCAGAGAGGCCTGGCACTCAGGAGAGAACCACCCCGAGTCTACGTTCTACTGCCGTGAACTCATGTGTTGCCATGTGCAGAGGCCGCAGCAGCATGAAGGCTTGTGGCTTCTCTTTTTATTTCGTTTTCTACGTTTCCATTTCTATGGGTTTTCCTTTCTTTCCTTTGTGCAGTAGATGCTTTCTTCCTCCTGCAGTTCCAGACCACGTGGAGCTATTCGGAGATATTGCACAGACAGAATTGCTTTGCAGCTTTGTGGGGCCCAGAGGTAGGAGCCCAGGTCCTCCCTCCAGGGCAGAGATGCACAGAAGAATGGAAATTGCACTAGGGACTTCTTCGTTGCTGCATGGACAGAAGAGCTCATGGTTGTATTCAGGGATTGCAAGGACCACGTGGACTACACGTCACAGGTGGACAGGGGAGCTACAAGCCGTTTTGCACAAATGCCTACCCACCTGCCCAGTCTTGAGTCCAGGAGTGTGCAACTGAGGGGCTGCTTGAGCCATCCTGCCAGCTCAGGCATGTGACCTGGCCTAACTGCACGCCCAGGGCACACTGCCAGGCTTCCATGGGCCAGCCCTGCCTCCCACTCTACCTTGGACTTTTCCCTCCATCACTTTTATTTCTGACCATTTGCTCACTTCCACTCTCAATACACCTCATGTCCTGCAGGAGCCCCCTTGGCAAATGGATCTGCAAAGGTGATTCTCTGCCCTCTGGGGTTTGTGGGAGGGGTGTGGAGCCAGAGGGACGACCCTAGCCACCTTCCTCCCCAGGGCCCAGGAGGCCAAGTGTTGAGAAAAGAGCTGACATAGTAATGAGGCTAGGGTGTGGCAGGGGCCGGAAATCCTCTGAACTTTCAGAAGTGGCCAGAATGCCTGTTATCCAGCTCCTGAATCAGGGATTTTCAGCACTACCTCTGAGCCGTGGGGCTGGCTGCCCAGCCAGGCTTCCAGCCCTGAGGACTCCTGGTCAGGTTCAGCAAGCTCCTGGGTAAAGGGGGTGGGACTGAGCTCCTCCTTTTGGAAGCAGAGAGCCATGCAGGTTGAATTATCCTCTCCCAAGTGGCCAAGTGCAGTTGTCCCCGCCCCCCCACCCCTTGCTCCAGGCCCTTAGGGACCAGCACTCAGGGTTCCAGGAGGGCAGGAAGGCAGTTTCTCCAGCCTCCCCAGTCTGTTGGGCAGAGTGCAGAGGTATCTTTATAGGAAACTCTTTCAGGTCAGGGCACTGATTTTCCTCTTGGTTTATTATTTGGGGGGATAGGATGGGGTGGTAATAGTATTTTACCAGGGTGCTTCTAAGTTACTCTCTCAAAAAAAAAAAAAAGCCTACAGATAAAATATTTTTCTTTCATTTGCCTGAGTTCCTAACTTTGATGGTCACAAGGCGGCCTTCTCCTTGTTGAGCAGGTGTGTTCTCCCATAGTTCTACTGGCCTGACCTCCGTGGCTAGGGCTGGGGCCCTAGATCCCATCCCTTCCCCACAGTTCCTCTTTCCAAACAGACAAGGCCAGTCAGGGTGTTCTCTTTTAAACAAACGCCAGCTTATTGAACAGGAATACCAGCAAGTAACTTATTGGGAAAGATGGAGGGCTGCTTACCTTCAGGGTATCTGGGGGGTGTTTCTCACCAGTGTGGGTCCTTTCTGATACTGTAAGGCTGGCTTCAGGCAGAGTGGGTCAGTCATGGCAACCTCAACATCAGAGGGCAGGCCTGAAGCATCTGGTGTTCACAAGTGTTAGAGGGTCAGGGGCTAGCTCTGGGTATGAGTTCTAGGTAGGAGGGCATCTTTAGATCTTAGGGCACTTCTGAACATCACTCCCTGGACAAGGCAGTCATCACATAAGAACATCGACCTTCTCCACCTGGTAGCACAGGATAGTAGGGAGGGGAGTGTGGGTTGCTTTGGCCTTGCTTTTTTATGCAAGGTGAACTAGGTTTGTGTTTTCCCTTTCCATTTTCCCTAACTGGATGAAAAGGACATAATCCAAATCCCTTTCGTTGGAGAACGCCAGTCTGAGGGGAAGTGGGAGGTCAGAAATGAGAATCCTCTGAAAAGATTGTGAAATACTGATTTTCATTCTTTCAAGCTTATTTGTAAATACCTATTTGAATGCTGTGTATTTGTACAGGAATTTGAGCAAAAAATGTATAGAGTGTGATGTCCAATTGGTATTCAGCCCTATAAATGTGTTTTTAACCTCCGGCATTCTGTGCTTATTTAAAATAAGAAAACTTCTAACCATTTCTTTTGTGTATTTATGTTTTAAAAAAGTGATTTAAAAATGATCTTACCTGTACCAGAAAGCAAAGTTAAAAAAAAAAAAATTTGTACTAGTGTCCCAAGAAGTATTTTACTGTATATATTGTGGTAGCATGTTCTAAATCCAACAAGTAATGTGAATTTTAGATGTAAATATCTGCCACTTGATTTTCCCCCTTTCCCCACTCCCTTGACTGCTGTGAAATGAATTAAAGATGAATACCTGATACTGACCCACTGAATTCACTGAATGGGAGCAGCCCAAGTGCCCCTCTCCAACCCTCGCTGCTGGGCTCCAAGCCCTTTAGCCCCACAGGAACCTCTGCACCGAGCACAGAGCCAGCCTTACAACGTCCTGCCTTGCGCCAGCCAGCCAAGCCTCGCACTCGAAAGGAGGCAGCCGGCGAGGAAAGCCCCCTCCAAGTGCCAGTCGGCCGACCTACTCGCGAGGCGCCCCCCGGCGGCCAGGGCCCCAGCGCTCCCGGGGAGGCCGGCTCGGATCACAAGCCGCAGCGCCCAACCGGGCCTGGCGCTCCCCTGGGGCCTAGGACGGCAGCTCGGGGGGGCCCTTCCTCCGGGAAGTCCTCCAGCCCGGCGTCTGTCCGCCCTGCCAGTGTCCGGCCGGCCCGAACAAGGCGGCCTCCGGCCTGAAGCGGACCTTCGGATCTAGTCGGCGGGCCTCGCGGGCGCGGGAGCCTGGATCCCCCGCCCACGGGATGGTGTGAAAAAATGCAAAGAAAAGGAAGCGGCCCGGAGCCTGCCGTTCGGGCCGCGGCTGACTCCACAGTCGCTGGCCTGCGCCAAGATAGCGAGCGCCGGGAGGGGAAGCCCGCGGGGTTTCCCGGGAGGGCGTGGTGCCCAGAGCAGGGGCTACTCAGGACGGTACAGCGGGCGCAGGGGTGCGGCCGACCTCCCCTCCAATCCAGGGAGTCCGGCCTCAGCCGCAGCCGCTGCCCCTACTCAAGATGGCGGCCCGGGCGCTTCCGCCGGCCCCGCCGCCGCTTCCTGCGGGCCACCCTGGTTCAATCAGCGGCCGACAACTGTCTAGGGCCAAGGGCGGGCGACGCTACAAGCCAATAGGGAAGGGGAGCGTGGAGCCGCCCGTCTGGGCTCCGAGGCCCGTGGACCAATGGGAACGCGGCGAGTAGGAGGGCGCGGGGGCCGCCCACCAATGGGGAACTACGGCGCGCGGCCGGGACCTGGAGGTAGCGCCGCACGGCGGGCGCGGTTCAGTCGGGCGGCGGCGGAGGCGGTGGAGGATGTGGGCTACGCACGGGCTGGCGGTGGCGCTGGCTTTGAGCGTGCTGCCCGGCGGCCGGACTCTGCGGCCGGGCGACTGCGAAGGTGCGGCAGGGCCAGGGTCCGCGCCCCGAGGCCCGCCTGGCGGCGGCGGCGCCGAAAACCACCGAGCGGCCGAGAGGCCGGGGTGGGAACGGGAGGGGGCGGCGACCGGCCCCAGCGGGGTCTGCCCGAGTGGCAGACGCCGGCCTAGAACATAGTTCCTGGGCTAGGAAACTGGCCCGACAAGAAAAAGTTGGGACTAGGTCGTGCAGAAAACTTGGCTTCACATTGAGAGAACGCCGGAGTTTTTGTCGTTTCCCATCACTGAGCAGAGGCTCTCCCAGGCTCAGGTCGGGAGCCCCTAGGGCCAGCCGTGGGCACAGCGCCGGGCCCGTGGGCTTGCGAAGCCGCACCTCGGGGTTCGGCGTTGTGTTTGGAAACGAGAAGCATTTGGATCGTTTTTGTCTTCGCCCTCCGGCTTGGCCTCTTATGAGGTCACAGTCAGTCCATCTCAAGGACACGTGTTCATTCTCGCCTTAAAGTTTGTGGAAGAAGCAGGGAGGAGCCGTGTGTAGGTCACCGGGTGATGCTCGTACCCCGCGTGCCCTGGGTGTACGGGGGGCGGGGGGACCCCAGCAACTTGGAGCCGGGTTGAGTCGGGCACCTGAGAAACCCCGGTGATGGAAAAACTCACCTCCGTGTCTCCTGTTAAATTGCTGACGGAGTTCCCTCCTGGTGGATTGGGGTACAACTTGGTGATTGCTGAGCATCTCCCCTCTCTTTTCCAGTCTGCATCTCTTATCTGGGAAGATTTTATCAGGACCTCAAAGACAGAGATGTCACATTCTCACCATCCTCTATTGAAAAAGAACTTATAAAATTCTGCCGGGAAGCAAGAGGCAAAGAGAATCGGTTGGTGAGTAACTGGTTACCCTCCCCGGCTGGCCCTGTCCACTTGCTGTTCAGGAGGTCCTCTGTTCTGCCCGGATGCTGGTGTGGGACGCAAGTGCTTTCCTGCGGTCTGCAGTTAGGATATTTTTCATCCTGTTAGAATTGATCAAGCACCTACTATGTGCTGGGCACCGGGAGTATCAGTGGTAAGAAATGACAGGCAAACAAATGATGGTGTGAGATGAGGGTCCTGGAGAAAATGACCAGGGTGCTCTGGCAGAGAGGGTGGGTGCTGATTTAGGCAGAATAGTCAAGAATCTCTCTGAGGAGGAGTCGTCATTGTTGGACAGGATAGAGCATCCCAGGCCGAGGGAACAGCCTTTGTGAGTACCAGAGGCCACGTGTGAGGACACAGGATAACAGTGGGCACAGGGTGGGCTGGGGCTGAATTGAAGACAAGAGCCCTGACAAAATGACAGCTTTTGTAGCTTACTCTCCCTGGCGGTTGCTGGTTTGTCTGTGTAAAGGTCTGAATCCTGGTAATTCGTAAACTTATTTGGAGGCTGTCTGCTTGAGGACCGGGCATGTATTAAGACCCAGGGTTTACACTGACAGTCTGATGGCAGTACAGGTAGGGCATGGGAACATGAGGTCCCTGCCAGAAACAGAGGTTTTGAGGTGTCAGTATGTTGTGGAGGAGAAGGCTCTCCAGCGCCTAAAGGCCATTGTCCTCTCTTGCTGCAGTGCTACTACATTGGGGCCACAGACGATGCTGCCACTAAAATCATCAACGAGGTGTCAAAGCCCCTGGCCCACCACATCCCTGTGGAGAAGGTCTGTGAGAAGCTCAAGAAGAAGGACAGCCAGATCTGTGAGCTAAAGTATGGTGAGTGTGGCCAGGCCTATGTAACCAACACAGAGCATGTGTGCTCAGGCTTTATGGAGTTGACTTTCTAGCTGGGAGAGGCCAATGAGAAACCAGAGCCAGGGCGCGTGAGATCTACAGCAGGCTAGATGGTGTGAAGTGAGGGGCTACGGATCTGACATTCTTGGTCGGTGGAGGTTAGAACAAACCTCCCCAAGGAGGGGACATTGAGCCAACTTTCAAGGCGGTAGAAGATGAGCCAAAGGGAACTAATGGAAGAGCATTCCAGGCAGAGGAAATAGGCCGTGCAGAGGCAGGCAGTGGCATGATATGTGGACAGGTCACAGAGGGCCTTGCAAGTTGGTGAAGATTTGGCTTCAGATCTTTAATCTGAATAAAGTTGGGAATATGGGTTGGTTTGTTTTGGTTTTGTCCAGGGGGTGGGGGTGGGGGACAGAGAGGTTTTTATTTTAAGATTTGTTTTAGGGTGTGGGAGCCACAGAGGGAGGATCTCAAGCAGACTCCCCACTGACCGTAGAACCCAATGAGGGGCTCGATCCATGACCCTGAAATCACAAGCTGCGCCAAAATCAAGAGTTGGACGCTTAACTGGCTGAGCCACCCAGGCCCCAGGGACATGGGTTTTTGAGCAGAGAAGGGATGTGGGCTGACTTGGGCTTAATAGGCTCATCCTGCTGGGCTGACTTGGGCTTAATAGGCTCATCCTGCTGAAGGCCCAGCAATCTTGACTATATTGAAGAGAACTGCTGTGTGCTTCTGAAGAGTCCTGGCACTGCAGCACCTCTTGTGGAAGAGCTCTCTGGTAGAACAAAGCAGGCCAGGTGCTCAGAAAGAGGACCAGGAATAGTTGTCCTTATCTATAAAATTTAAACACCAACTTATTTTATTGCAATTCAAGTGTCCAAGGGCCTGTGTTTGCCCACTTGGATCAAGGATGTCTGGTCTCCTGAGGTGCCCTGGAACAGGGGTGGTTGGCCCCAGGCCTCTGGTCACAAGCAGTCATGGAGGGCAAGCTTCCGACCAGGGCCTATGGTGGGAAATTGGAGCTGGGGGGTCTATCTGCTCTGTCACCCTGGAGCTGTCACTCTACATTGACTAACTGTCAAGGCACTTGGGGAGCGGGAACCACCTTTGTCCTGTAAGGACCACATGGCCTCCATCCCGGTCCCTGGCAGCACCGCACATATGGGAGGACACTGCCCTCGGGAGACCAGCGTTCCGGTCAGTGCCCCTGGTGTGGGGCCGTGGGTGCTGACACACCAGCATGCATCTGGAAGCATCTGTCCCTCCTCCAGCCAGTAGGGCTGCTTGTTTTAAGGGTTGGGGGGCCCTGTGGGTGTGACCCGTCCCGGGACCGTGTCTGAGGCAGGGAGGTGTCTGTTGCTGCTCCCACCAGCTCTCCCTGCTCTCTCCCCCAGACAAGCAGATCGACCTGCGCACGGTGGACCTGAAGAAGCTCCGGGTTAGAGAGCTCAAGAAGATTCTGGACGACTGGGGGGAGACATGCAAAGGCTGTGCAGAGAAGTCTGACTACATCCGGAAGATTAATGAACTGATGCCTAAATATGCCCCCAAGGCAGCCAGTTCACGGACTGACTTGTAGTCTGCCCCGCCCCTGCTGCCCCTGAGGGAAGGCAGCGCACGCACCTGCGCCTTCCCCACAGCCGTTTTGTAATTTATTTTTTAGGCAGGCTCCTGAAAGTCTGTGTGAAGCCTGGAGCTTTCCTGACAATGCTGGCTCTCCAGCGCCCCCCTGGGGGGATTCACTTTATTCTGTTGCTGGTTTTCTCTAGGACTTCAAAGTGTGTCTGGGAATTTTTTATTAAAGGAAGAAAATTTCTAGCTGTCCTTGGAGAATTAAAGTTAATCTGAAATAGGATTTGGACCCTAATGAAGATCCCACCAGTTTATGCTTTCTAGTCCTCCAGGGCTGGAGATGCCAGGGCAGGACTGAGGCAGAGGCGGGGGTGCTGAGCAGGACTGGAGCAAGTCTTGGAGGAGGCTGTGCCTGAGGCGCCCCCTCCAAGGTCCCTTGAGGTCACTGAGGCGAAGTCACACAAGAGGAGCAGGAGGCCACACAGCCCCCAGCAGAGCACAGGGGGTTGCATCTGGTGTTAGGAGGGAGGGGCTTTCTTGCAGGACTGAGAGTATGATTGGTGTGGCTTTCCAGGAGGATGACCTCAGTAACTGCCTGCATCCTGTACCATCACATTTCTAAGATGCTCTCAGCCTGGCTACCTCTGCCAAGCACTGTCTAGATCTGGCCATCTACGTGGTCATCTGAGTTTGTGGTCTGCTCTCAGCCCCAAGTTTATGATGCCTAATTGGAGTTTTGCTCGATTTGCAGGAGTTGGTTTATACAAAGAATCAGTGAGAGACTACCTTTTGCATTGTTTCCCAAGCTAAGGCTAATTGATGAGGTCTTGTCCCAAGTCTGGTTTTTTAGTTCATCTCCAGGGTTGGCTTTGGGAAACCCAGTTGTCAGCATGAGCTGTGACTTGGTGGAGACCTCTCTGCATCTCAGGCCTGCGGAGACCACCGGAAAGAAGGACTAAAGCAGTACTTTCCTAGGAAGACTGCAGATCACATTTGTGCAGTTGGCTGAATTCAGTTTGCCTATGTAGGCCTTGTTACAACCTGCCGTGGCTTCCACAAATGACAACCAACAGCAGCCCCACATCCAGCACATCCTCATCACGATGTCTAAGAGGAAAGCAAGAATGCTGAGCTACTCCTCAGGCCAACACTTTCTTGTTTGGGGAAAATAGGTGGGCTGTTGAGATGTGACCAGCGCAGTGTGTCCTGAGCCCCTTATAGGTGCTGGGAAAATCCACGGCTGACGATAGAAATCTTAGGAAGTAGATGGCCATGGCCTACAGGCCACACTGAACACAGGAACAGAAAAACAACCCAACCACTCCCACTCTAGGGCTGACCCCCACGGTTATCTACGAAGGGTTAACTCATTCCTGCTGGAAGCGGAGTTAAGATCAGACAATGTTACAGATGTTTCTTTTAAGAGCTTTCCCCTTGCACTTGCCTCAGCTGCTCCAGAAGCTGCTTTAAGTATGGTCCTGGGAGGAGGAGGAGGAACTGGCAGCCTCTTCCCCGCCCCCACGGTTTCCGTGCAGAAGGGTCAGGTTCTGCGATGCGTCCAGCAGCTCTCGGGAATAAAACCATCCCAAGGCCGCTTGGGTACCCAGGCAGGATTCTCCCCGCCTCCCCCGCACCTCACCTCTGGAGAAGAGGTCCTGGCCCTGGAAGTGGATAGAAGGGCACTGGTCAGCCTCAAGAGGTAAGCGTAGCAAGCTGTGCTAACGACTGGGTTTGGCCTTCTCTTCGCCCTTGGCTCCGTGGCCCTGCCCTCACAGCCCACTGCTCGGAGGGCCGCAGCAGAGGGTGGACCTAGTGGTGCCAATTCGCACTCGGTAAACGGCGAGTTTGCTGGCTCGGGTTTCTCTGCCTCAACCCTGCTGAGCCTCGCCTTTTGCATGGACAGCCCTTGGTCATCGCGGCCTTTCCAGGGACCGCAGCAGGTGATACCTGAATGCGGAGGATCCCTGCTTTGTGGGGCGTGGGCGCTGGACAGGGCTTAGGGAGCGGCGTGCTTAGATCCTCTTCACCGTCGATCCCGGACCAGTCGGGGGATGCTTCGTAAAGAGACAGCTGGGTCAAGAGTCGGGAGCCCGGCGCCCACAGGCACTGCCACTCCTGTTCCACGCAGCGCGGGCCCCCGAGCCGGAAGCGGGAAGCCTAGGGCCGGCAGGAGCGAACCAGGCCGGCTCTCGCGATGGCCCCCATCTCCGCGCAGCCCGGCCCCAAGGCCGCGCGGTGGCGCCAGAGCTCAAAGCCGGGCCGCGATCGCCCGCCGGCCTCCCGGTCCCTGCCCCGCCCCCGGGGTGGGTCACGTGATGGGGGCGGCGCAGTCCGATGACGCACACCCGGCGTAGCTCTCACCCCGCCCGCCGCGGGGTCACGTGACAGTCCGGCGCTGCCTGATAACGCGACGCCCAGCCCCTGGGCGCCGCTCCCGCCCCGCCCCGCCGCCACCGCCGCGCCGAGTCCTTTTGTCCAAGATGGCGGCGCCGGGGGCGCTGCCTCCTCGGCCGCCGCCGCCGCCGCTGTGAGGGGCCTGCGGGCCGCCCGCCCGCCCGCCGCGCCGGCGCCATGAAGAGGCAGAGCGAGCGAGACTCGAGCCCGAGCGGGCGCGGCTCGTCATCGTCGGCCAAGCGGCCGCGGGAGCGCGAACGGGAGGCGGAGGCGGGCGGGCGGCGGGCGGCGCACAAGGCCTCGGGCGGCGCCAAGCATCCCGTTCCAACGCGGGCCCGCGACAAACCCCGCGGTAGCGGGGGCGGCGGGGGTGGGCATCGCGACGGCCGCGGCGCCGGGGACGCGAATCACCGTGCGAGCAGCGGCCGCTCCTCGGGCTCGGGCGCTGGCGGCGGGGGACGCGGTGGCAAGGCCTCCGGGGACCCAGGCGCTTCAGGTGCATCACCTCGCGCGTCTCCGCTGCCGCCACCTCCGCCACCGCCCGGGACCGAGCCCGCGGGGCCCGGCTCATCGGCGGCCGCACCCGAGTACAAGACGCTGCTCATCAGCAGCCTGAGCCCCGCGCTGCCCGCCGAGCACCTCGAGGACCGACTCTTTCACCAGTTCAAGCGCTTTGGCGAGATCAGCCTGCGCTTGTCGCACACGCCAGAGCTGGGCCGCGTGGCCTACGTGAACTTCCGGCACCCGCAGGACGCACGCGAGGCCCGCCAGCACGCCCTGGCCCGCCAGCTGCTGCTCTACGACCGGCCGCTCAAGGTGGAGCCGGTGTACCTGCGCGGCGGCGGCGGCGGCGGCGGCGGCGGCGGCGGGAGCAGCCGGCGAAGCAGCAGCAGCAGTGCTGCCGCCTCCACGCCGCCCCCAGGGCCGCCCGCGCCCGCCGACCCGCTCGGTTACCTGCCGCTGCACGGCGGCTACCAGTACAAGCAGCGCTCTCTGTCCCCAGTGGCCGCCCCTCCGCTACGGGAGCCCCGCGCCCGCCACGCCGCGGCGGCCTTTGCCCTGGATGCTGCCGCCGCCGCCGCAGTAGGACTGTCCCGGGAGCGGGCCCTGGACTACTACGGTCTGTACGACGACCGCGGGCGCCCATACGGCTACCCCGCCGTGTGCGAGGAGGACCTGATGCCTGAGGACGACCAGCGGGCCACGCGCAACCTCTTCATCGGGAACCTGGACCACAGCGTATCCGAGGTGGAGTTGCGGCGGGCCTTTGAGAAGTACGGCATCATTGAGGAGGTGGTCATCAAGAGACCTGCTCGTGGCCAGGGTGGTGCGTATGCTTTCCTCAAGTTCCAGAATCTAGACATGGCCCACAGGGCCAAGGTGGCCATGTCGGGCCGGGTGATTGGCCGAAACCCCATTAAGATAGGCTATGGCAAGGCCAACCCCACCACTCGCCTCTGGGTGGGCGGCCTGGGACCTAACACCTCACTGGCCGCTCTGGCCCGGGAGTTTGACCGCTTCGGGAGCATTCGGACCATTGATCACGTCAAGGGAGATAGTTTTGCTTACATCCAGTATGAGAGCTTGGATGCAGCTCAGGCCGCCTGCGCAAAAATGAGGGGCTTTCCCTTGGGTGGTCCAGACCGAAGGCTGCGTGTGGATTTTGCCAAAGCAGAGGAGACCCGGTATCCCCAGCAGTACCAGCCCTCACCCCTCCCTGTGCATTATGAGCTGCTCCCAGATGGATATACCCGGCATCGAAGCCTGGATGCAGACCTCCGAGTGCGGGATAGGACCCCCCCACACCTCCTGTACTCAGACCGGGACCGGACCTTTTTGGAAGGGGACTGGACCAGCCCTAGTAAAAGCTCTGACCGCCGAAACAGCCTGGAG
Organism: Nyctereutes procyonoides; assembly: GCF_905146905.1. Taxonomy (NCBI): domain Eukaryota; kingdom Metazoa; phylum Chordata; class Mammalia; order Carnivora; family Canidae; genus Nyctereutes; species Nyctereutes procyonoides. The sequence continues at coordinate 38,330,254 of NW_026575131.1, read as the reverse complement.
GGCTACAGCCGCTCAGTGCGCAGCCGGAGTGGGGAGCGCTGGGGAGATGGGGACCGGGGCCTGCCCAAGCCCTGGGAGGAGAGGCGGAAGCGGAGGAGCCTCTCCAGTGACCGCGGGAGGACAACCCACTCCCCTTATGAGGAGAGGAGCAGGACCAAGGGTGGTGGGCCACAGGTGGACCGGGGCTCTGACCGCACTCCTGAGCGCAGCCGTAAGGAGAATCACTCCAGTGATGGGACCAAGGAGTCGAGCAGCAACTCCCTCAGCAACAGCAGACACGGGGCTGAGGAGCGTAGCCACCACCACCACCACGAGGCTCCAGACTCTTCCCATGGGAAGAAGACCCGAGAGAGCGAGCGCAATCATCGGACCGCTGAGGCTGAACCCAAGCCTCTGGAAGAGCCAAAACACGAGACCAAAAAGCTCAAGAATCTTTCCGAGTATGCCCAGACACTGCAACTGGGTTGGAATGGGCTCCTAGTGTTGAAAAACAGCTGCTTCCCAACATCTATGCACATCCTAGAGGGGGACCAAGGGGTTATCACGGGCCTCCTCAAAGACCACACTTCCGGGAGCAAGCTGACCCAGCTGAAGATTGCCCAGCGTCTGCGGCTGGACCAGCCCAAGCTCGATGAGGTCACGCGGCGCATCAAGCAGGGGAGCCCCAATGGCTATGCAGTGCTCCTAGCTACCCAGGCGACCCCCAGCGGGCCTGGCACTGAGGGGATGCCCACGGTGGAGCCAGGCCTACAGAGGCGGCTTCTCAGGAACCTGGTCTCCTACTTGAAACAGAAGCAGGCCGCAGGGGTGATCAGCCTGCCGGTGGGTGGGTCCAAGGGCAGAGACAGCACAGGCATGCTCTACGCCTTCCCGCCCTGCGACTTTTCACAGCAGTACCTCCAGTCAGCACTGAGGACATTGGGCAAGCTAGAGGAGGAACACATGGTGATAGTTATAGTAAGAGACACTGCCTAGCCCAGACCTGGCTCCAGCTCCGCGTTTGTGTCACAAAAGCAGTTCTTTTAAAATCCGACCACCACCCTTCCCCACATCCTACCCCTTGGTTTGAATTCTCTGCTGGGTTATTTTGGTTCATTTGATGGGGGAACCAGAGTCCTGACCCCCACCAAAACTAAGTTCTTAAATTTGGGGATTTTGTTTTTTTGTTTTGTTTTGTTTTTTTCCAGCAATGAGAAAAGGGACTCCTGTCACGTTGATTTCTAGTGTACGAGATACTGTCTGCTGTGTTCTGTATTTTTTTTATTTTTTGACTAACTGTATGGAAAGTTGTCAGTAAAACCTTTGTCAGAGGATGGATTTTTAATCCTGTTCAGAGTCCTGGTTTAATCGAGTTTTTCCTCAATGAATGGAAGACTTTTCCCCACTGCACGCACACAAATGCCCTACGTCAACTTCACAGCACTGGTATTAGCTCAAAGTCCTGCTGTGTTGGTGGCTCTCGGCCCCTCAGCTCTTTGGGCCGAGTCGGGACTGCGTTCACATTTGTTTTTAACCTTGGCTGAGAGTAGGTGGGCTTCGTTTTGCCTCTGGCACCCTGCCTTGCCTGGTTGAGCAGAGCCCATGCAAAGGAAGGGGGTGAGCCTAACTAAGGTCTATAGCCGGCAGCTTTGGTAGTTTTGGAGTTTTTGTTTTCTGCCCTAAATGTGTGTGTTGATCTGTCTGAACCGTAGCTGTTGGACAATGTGCCTAATCTTGAGGCCTTTTGCAGGCAGGTAGTCTTTAACAGTTCTGTGGTCTTGTAGACATGGGGAAGAAGAGTACAGTATTGATGCCACAGCGTCTTGGTGTCACAGATTGAAGCAGGCTCCCCTTCTTTTCAGCCTCCTTTCCAGCCTTAACATGGCAGCCCAGGAGCACCCCGTTGGAGGCAGAGCTGCCTCAGACTCCCCAGGGCCCCTGAAGGCCAGGTGCTGGAATGGAGGGTGGGAGGAAGCTTCTCTTGGTTAATTCTTGAAATTTACCCAGTGTTTGTGAATTCTGGTTCTTCCATTGGTTGTTTTGGGGCTGATGTATAGTGGAGGGGACCTCTTCCCAGTACCTAGAGCTTTGTAGGGGACCCTACAAACCCTGGACTGAAGAATTTTTGCAGTGCTAACAGGGAGCACGGTGGATTAGACAGATACTCTTAACTAATCAATTTCATGGGTGTAAGGTGAGAATGTGTGCCTCAGCCTCTTGCCCTACTGCTGAGGTGGGAGAAGGGTGCTTCTGTGGGGAAATGAAGTCACAGGTGCCAAGGTGTTTGGGCAGTGCTTGTCAGAGCCACTGAAGCCAAGCTGGGGAGGAATGTGGAGGCATCTTCCAGCTGGGAGAGAAAGATGGCTTGAAAGAGAAAAATGCTGTCATCCCTGGTCTCTAATGAGGTCATAGGACAAACGAAGCCAGCACCGTCGACCAAGGAGGGAAGCCAGTCATAGAGCAGTTGTCAACATAGAACACTGCCCAAATAGACTTTTCAGAGTGTGTTGTGTGGCAGTCTGGATGTCCCAAAGGATCACTGTCAGAGCTGAGGGACAACAGAAGCCTCAGAGAAGTGAGCCCCCAGATGGCCAGGAACTCCAGGTTCTGTTCCGCTCTCCTGGTCTGGTCCACTCCCAGTCCATGCAGGGCAACACGGGACGGCTGGGATGCTTTGAGAGACCATCCGGAGGTGGAGGGTGAGGCCTGGAGGGTGGACTGCCTGGATGATACATGCTTCACAAGGACAGGGAAGAGGTGGCTTTTTGAGACCTTAGGGATTTAAAATGGGAAGGTGCCTGGGGAGGTACTGCTCACTGGGCTATAGCTGGTGCTCATGAGAGAACAGGCATGTTCACAACAGAAAACATGAACAAAGGAAGTGTTAAATGTGTTTGCCAGTTTGCACTTGAGCTGCGGCACGACTGCCAGGTGTCTGAGCAAGTCCGTGGGGGGCACCAGCTGACCCCAGCGCCACCATGCCAGGGTAGCTGTACTGCCAGAAGCAGGAATAGGGCTTGTTCAGAGTAAACAAGGTAGGTGTGGCTTGAAGGCATATTGCAGGGCTTCCTGCAGATGTCTGAGAAATGCCTCGGTCACACATCAGCCAGAGGTGCCTTGTCCTGTTACGTCCAAAACTTCTCTGGGCTGTTCTTCATAGGGTGGGTGCTCAGAACCCAGAATACTACACCACCTAGCAGCATTTCCAGATATAAACCTGCTAGGAAATGTGGTTGGAGAAGATACTTCAACCTTTGTTTTGTCTGCTTTCCAGGGATAGGTGCTCTCTGGCCCCAAAAAGAACTATAGAGTTTTGGTAAAGAACCACAGCCCACTGTGTGACCCTCTTCTCAACCACTTCCTTCCTTTGGCTCTTAAGACACAGGTTCTGTGAACTCTCAGGCCTTGGCCAGCCCTAGTAGGGCAGGAGGTCAAGGCACTGGTTGATGTAGGACTGCCCCACAAAGAGAACAATTTAACTGCAGGGGTCCAGTGCCTCCATCTGCGGGTTCAGATCCTGTCTGAGGTGTCGCTTAAATGGGGGGCGGGAAATTAATCTGAGGCAAATTGTACGGGTTTCTTCTGAGTGACTCAGATTCTCAGCTCTGGTATAATAAGAAAGAGGGCTGATGTCTCCTTAGCCTCTCAGGGCGCTGCCCTAAGGGCGGGTTGTCAAGTCAACCAGAACTGCGCCTCCCTGTTGGAGGCCCCCATTGCCACCACAGAGACCTGCAGGCACTCCCAAGAGCTGTTGGCAGAGTTGAGGGAGGCAGCCAGCAGCAGCTCAGCTGAATTCATGACTAGAATAGCGTTTTTACTTCTTGACTTTTAACCTGCTTTCTTTTGATGCACCCATCCAGCACCAGCAGTCAAGGCTACTCCACTGGTTAGGTGTTAGTAACCCATTTAAGCTGAGGCATGAAGCAACATAAGAGCTGAGACCTCTGCTCTCTAAAGGACCAAGAGGTACCTGTGTGACACAGGCCCACTTCAGTGTGCGATCAGTTGTATGGTGCTCTGAAGCCCAGCAGGGCTTTGCTGGCCCCTGGTGAGTTATAGCCGTCTTGTCTTGTTTATTTCACAACCAAATTTGTCCCCTCTTCTCTCAGCAAAGGGAGAAAGTCCCTAGCTATTTGATACCTACATAATAGAAACCAAGAAGCTGTTACTTGGACAACTCGAAGAGACTGCAATCTCCTATTTATTGTAGGAGGAAAGGGTGAGGTGCGCTACGTGAAAAGGTCAGAGCATGTGGCACTTTCCCTGGCGGTTCCCCATGTTCACCAACCACAGGCTGATTTCAGAGGCCTGAGACCTGTCTAAACCCAGCCGGGCCCAGCCCCCGCTGCCTCCAAACTGCCAAAAGTGAAAAACAGCTCTGGTCCGCTGTTAACTCTACCTTGAGGAAATCGTAATGACAGTCACCCAACTAACTAGAGGTGGCCACTCCTTAGCTTTGCCAGCACCCAGGACCACTAACATGTCAGCTCCACTAGATCTGTACTGCAGAGCTGCCTTCTTTAGTCAGAACCTAGGACAGAGAGGTGTCCACAGCTGACCAGGCCCAAGCACCTCCTCCTCCACCCCAGTGTGCTTCTCGGGCACAAACCGATACTCCCTCTGGGGGAGGGCAGCAGACCAGGGTTAGACACTGTGACTAAGCTACTTTTCTCCCCAGAGTGCTTTATTTGGGCAGAATGTGTTCTCACCACCATCCTGGACTGCCTGTCGGAAGGCGTCTTCTCTACTGGCTGGGTAGAGGTGCAGGGAAAGGGACCACTGCACTTTGGTAAAAGAGAACAGGGAAAGGCCATAAACAAACAAAGACAGACTTGTAGTTTATTTTGTATTTTTTTTAAATAAATACACTTTACATTAAAGAAAAAGGCCTTTGATTTGTAATTTCCACATTGGGGAGAAAGGGAAGAAAAAAATTTTTGAAAAACTGAATCGCAAAGAAAAATAGAGGGAGTGAACTTATATCCTAAGTTCCCTCAACTCCACAAAACCAATATCCACAACGACCTTGCTGCCCCCAAACCATGAAGGTGGGTGAATCTAGGCATTTACTCAGCAAGCAATGCACTACCTTCTTCCCCACCTCTGGCACGAAGGAAAACAAATTAACCTGGCAGCATATGAGGCAACAGAACAGGTTAAAAAATCATATATTATATTTATAATAAAATATTCTTAATCCTTATCAATTTAAGAAACCACGATTTTCCTTTTCATTTAAATACGTATGTAAAAATGCCTCTATATTGTTCTTTAGACATCATTTTCTTCCATAGAAAATGAAGTGCAGGGACAAGAGACCTGGTGGATATAAGTTCATACCCTCAGTTATAAATGCCTGTTTTTTTTTTCTTTTTAAATTTTATAAAAAACTATTTCTTGTTCTTTAAGTAAAGAACGTTATACAAAGAAAATATATTGTGAAATAACCCCAGAGACATGTTTTTTTTTTCCTCTTGAGGAAAGAGCTGTCCATCCTAGGAGAAGGGGGAAGCAGAATAGGGCCTAACCCCTGTTGTCTTTTTTGTGGTTGTTATTGTTTTAGAAGGACCCTCAGATTCCAGTGAGGCTCTCTAAGCCATAATCCTCTGAATGCAGGGCATGCAGTTCCTTAAAAGACAGCCCTGGGAGAAAGGGAAAGGAAGGTGTTCTGAATTCATCTGACTCAGTTCCTCGCCTATCAAGAATGTCTTCCACATGGTGATGGCTCCTCACTCATTCAGAGATAAGATGATGTCATCTTCCAAATCAGAGTTGTCAGAGCTGTCCGCTGAAAGGTAAGAGGGAAAGACTAGGTTATGCATCAGGCTTATAGGAAGCTTTCACAAAGGAAGCACCTACATATACATACATTTATACCTAAGCAAAGTTAATCACCAGTTTCTAGAAGAAAACACACCAATTAACTCCTTGGAGCTGGCTCTGGAGAATATACTTGTTGGCAACAGTGGCCACTCCTGGGACCTCTTGCTCTTGTACCTTTCAAAAGACCTGGATGCAACACTCTCTGCCATTTAGAGGTTCTCCCTGACTGGGGGGCCCTGAAGGGACAGGGCCAAGGGAGAAATGAATGAGCCTCGGCAGCTCTTTAGCCTCACATCCTCCTCCTGGGATGGGTGCACAGACCTACCTGACCCACCTAGAACCACTAAGCAGGCTGAGCCTTAGGCAAGAATGAGATTTCTTTCAAACAACAGCTCTTAACAGAAGGCCTCATAAAGGTTTAGATGTCACCCTAGGACTCACTCCTCTGTAGTTCTGAACAGAATCAGCAGGGAACAAGTTCCCAAAAGGGTTCCCAGCATGTGGCAATACCAGAGAACAAGTACCTGGAAACTCCAGACCAGAGGCCAGCAGGCAGCAACTATGACCTCCTGGAAGGTGGCACCAGGTCTCTGGCACAGGAGGAGCCCTACACTTGACCACCTGCCTTCTCAGGCAGTGAGCAGACCACACTAAGTAATACCTCTGCAAGGAACCACTGAGGACTGAAACTAGGCAAAAGAACCTTCAAAATGAGATCGATACATCATGTGTGGCTGGTCAAAACTGGAGGGAAACATAGTACCTAGCTCCTCAGGGCTCCAGTATTTGCTGAGTGAAGGTAAGGAAAAGATGTCCGTGCCCCCTCTGATTATAGCTCAAGAAGGTGTGAAACCATTTTATAACAAGGTTTCCAGGGAAGTGGGCGGATAGACTATGAATCCCCAGGCGTGGGCTTCCCATGCAGAGAGGGACACCAGTGGCTCCACAGAATTCCCCATCAGCCTTTCCCAGACGCCTCACATTCCCAAATCTTTCATTCACCACAATCTCCTTTACAAAGAAAACTGAAACAGATAAAGAAAAATCAACAAACGCCTGGCTGTGATACAAAAAAGTCCTGGATGTAAACAAAAGAGATGTCTGGAAAAAGCCAGGACTCCTGGGACTAAGAGGGCATAAGCAGAGCCCAAAAGCTGGTGAAGAGTGGGGAAAACACACACCTAACAAGGTGAGCCCAATGGCCTCATCAGCTTCCTTGCTGCAAAACCTCCGAGAGGAAGCGCCAACAAGGGACAACAGGCACGGCGCCGTGTCCTGCCCCAGGCAGACCCCCAGAGACTCCCAGTGCTCCTGCAATCTATGATTTGACCATGCCAGACCAACTGCCTGAGACCAGTCCATCAGCTCTACGGCTGCTAAGAGTCTGAATAACTTTGCATCACATGTAAGGAGTATGAATGCAGGTGGATGAGGACCAGGACACAGTCTTCTTTACACAAATAACCATCAGGCACAGTGTTTGAGAACCTTCAGGACCGGGCACGGACTCCCTCTAGGTGGCCAATGGCTCCTTTCTCTACCTTCCTCAGCCTTTTCACATCCTCAAGTGTTAAATACCCAACTCCAGACCCTGGTCAGGGCCTCTTCTGAAAGGCCCTTTGAGACAAAGGCAGTCTAGATGTAAATAATACCTACAAAGCTTAACCTGCTGCTCTATAACATACAGGCTTTGAGAGAAGGTAGAACTGACTAGAACAGAGAAACACACAAAAGACTTTAGAGTCAAGGTGTTTTCTCTTCCTAGGGTTGGGGTTCTACATCTGAAACCAATCACTGGGGCTCTATGGGATCTGGGGCCTCACAAAGTTATGGGATAGCATGGGAGTGTGGTTTTCTATAGTCTCGGGGACTTTCATCACATCCTAAAAGAGCTCTATAAGCTCAGAAAGGTTAAGAACTAATGTTCTAGATGATTACTGCACCAAATATCAGCACACCAAGGGTACAGAGAATGCTCTTCCTGCCTGCTCTATTGTGAGCTCCTGGAGGCCTCTCTAAAACAAACAGGAATGCAGGACACACTACTAATGCCACGTCCATATCACCACCTCAATTCTAATGCCTGAACTGAAATGTCCTCAAGTTGTCAACTATTATGGCATTTTTACATCATAAATATTCCTACAAAAATAAGGTGATATTCTTGTTCATAAAAGAATTAAGCTTTTCCAGTACCTCTTGGGCCTAAAGGAAGGAATTTCCTAAAGAGTTAAAAGAGGCAGTAATTTTACAGGCCAAATACAAATTTAGTGGCTTTATATTCAAATTAAGAATAAAAAAATTAGTGATCCTCTCATGTCAGGCATACCATACTAGTGCTCTCCTACCTTGTTACTTGTAATTAAAGGAAACAGAACTTGTATCCCACATGGCACTATTCACAGATGACAAAAAGGTTCAGTAAAAACTGCCCTTTTACTCTGAATACTGTCATGTGTGCCTTGCCCTTTAATCCTTCTTACCTGGCTCTCTGACCACGGCTAGGGACAAGGCAAGTCCTCCTCCACTGAATCACCTCAACCTCCAAATATGCAAAAATGGAAGCTTGTAAACAGCAGATGAGCAGATAAAAAGCACTCACTCCCAGCCCCCCTTCCCTCCCGCCCCAGTTTCCTCAATATACAACTTTGGTAAGAGGACTTATGTAAGAAAAAGCCTCCCTTAAGCCAAATCCACCTTCAATCTTGAGGGCTAGAAGCACATGTAAGATTTATCCCAAAGAAAATGGACTTGGGTCACTGTAGAATAGAATCTTTTATACGTATGCTTAAATAAACACTATCACCCACCCTCTGCTACCACACGCAATGTACATGCACACTCTTCCTCCTACCACCAACCACCAATGATTATATGAAACAAGGATCTACTATGAAGAGCTTTAGCATAAATTGGGCCTAGGCCAGCACTCAGATTTCCTGTAAATGTTCTCTATCTGTGCTGTTCAATATGGTAATCACATGTGGCTACCAGATACTTCAAATGTGGACACAAAATGACGAAATGAATTTTTAATTTAAATTTTAATGGCCACATGTGGTTAGTGGCTACCACAGTAGGCATAATATGTGCCATAGTTGTGAGCATCATGGCCTGGTTAGCAACATGAAAATGGCTGGATATCACAGGGATTACCCCCCAGTTAGCCGGGGTAGCACAAGAACCAAGATCACAGCAAGCATTAAGTCTGTCAGCAGTGACACACGTCACAGTGATGCTGCCAGATATATCCTCTTGAAGTGGGCAGACTATAACTGCAGAAGTAGCAGACTCTTAGAGCTAGTAGCTGGTTTATTCAGGATTCATTAGCAAAGTCAGGGGACAATTTGACTTCAGAAACCTGTCCTAAAGGGAAATTACTAGAAAAATTAGAGCTTGTACTTTATAACGTAGAGGGGGTGGGGACAACAAAACAAACCAAAGAGAAACATTTGTCAGTTGGCCTTTAAGAGGGCTTAGGCAAAAGCATACAGGAAGACTCTTCCACAAAGGGGCTTTTACTTTATAACTTTAGAAAGAAGCAGGGAGGGCACCCCATAAGCAGCTGCCAATTCTGGCTCTGCCCCTTAGGATGGGGCACTTAGGTGGGAAGCACTACCTTTTGGCCTTCCATTCTAAGGCTGAGCCTCTAAAGCAGGAGTGAACAAACTAGTATCCACAGGCCAAACCAAGCCCACCACATATTTTTGTAAGTAAAGTTTTACTTCTAAAACACAGCCACAATCATTAATTTACGTCTCATCTCTGGCTGCTTTTACACTATAACAGCAGAGCCAAGGAGCTGCAAGAGATGCCATATGGCCCACAAAGTGTAAAATATTTAACTGTCCAGCCTTTACAGAAAAAAAGTTTGCCAACCTCTATTTTAAAGACAACAGCCTTTTAGTAACACAGTCTGGTAAAAGAACAGAGGATCAGAGATATGAAACTGCTTTTCCTCAAGGGGTCAGAGTGGTGAATCTATAGTTATGGGGGCACAGAACCCTTGTGTGGCTTGCTTCCTGGGAGGGTGCAGGGAAGGGACCTTCCCCTGGGTGCCAAGGTTCAGCCTCAGGGTCGGCCCTAGACTTACTGTCCCCCAGGATCAGTTCCACTTCCTCGTCTGCATCAGAGTCTTCATCCTCCCCATCCTCTCCCTCCTCTAGAAGGTTTGCTAGCTCCTCATCAGAGGGAGAAAAGTCATTGTCCCCATCCTCCCCTGCATTCTCGTTGTTGTCATCCTCCTCCAACTCCGCCTCCAGCAACTGGTCAGTGTCAAGCTCATCTAGGTCATCAGTATCATCATCATCTTCATCGTCATCTTCTTCTTCCTGTTCTTCCTCTTCCTGGTAAGAGAGCATGAGGTCCATTAGGAAAAACAGAGAGGCCTAACCCACATGGGCCACATGGGCAGTCTTTCCCTCCTTCCCAAAGGGCAGTGGAGGAAACTGTCAGTAGAGAGAGAGTGGTAATCTAGAGAATCTAATGAAGCCTGAGACAGGTACACACATGGCCCCCAAGATACTCAAAGCGCCTCTCAGATAAGGATTACTGGTCACTCCACAAAGGCATTACTGGTTACACAGCCCTTATCCAAGAAAAAACACATAGCTCATTCACAGAAGGCTCTGCCATCAACGTTCTAGGTTCCTAAATACCTAATAACAAAACCAAGGGAGCTCTTCTCTCTCTCCTGCATCAACCAAACCAAGTGAAATCAGTTGGAAAACTGGAACAAAAGCTTCTACTGGAATCTAAAAATCAGTGCTTTAACAAGACAGAGGAAGAACACAACTGCTGAGTCAATGCCTAAACCCTACAAGGTCTTGCCCTTGATCTTATAAAGAAGTAGGTAAACCTCTTAACAGTGCTATCATAAGTATCTAATGATCCAATAAAACTGACTTTATAATACAGAACATAGATATGTACATTTTCTGTTACAAGCCACACACATGAAAACACAAAGTGTGCTACACAAACTGTCCTTCCCTCCATTCTTAAGAGATCTTCAGACAGTCAGGAAAACTACCAGAAAACTAATGAAATACTGGCTGTGGGTACTGGGCTTTGTAAAGGATACATTCTAGCATCTGCCACAGATTTCAACTTTGCACTAGAATCCAAATTGTGTCTTCTGCTTGAAAGGAAACAAAGACACCCCTGTTTTGAAAAGAGTAACAGGTATTCCCAAATGTGACCATCATTCACTTATTCTTCTTCTCAAACCCCAACTGTCAACCTTGCCAGTAGCAAAAGGACTCTAATTCCTGCAATAATAAAATATAAAATTCATTTAATACATCATCATCCTAAGGAGAGTCAAAAAAGAATAAGCCCAAGATATACAGGAAAAAATAGGTAAAACACATTTTTAAAAGTGTTGCTGGGAAAAAAAAAAAGTGTTGCTGCATGCCAATCACTTAAAAACCTAAAATGTGTACTTATTTGGCCACTAGTGTTCATCATCTATAATATAAACTAGACTAATGTTCAGCAGAGAGAGTAGCCATGCTTTATGGACTTTTGATAATTTTGGAACCACCCTTTAGAGACTTTTGATACACTGTTTGGCCCAGTGACTTAGACTTTTCAACAATTTTTGGCAGCTATATGGGAAAGACTAACCCCTTTACCCAGTAAACCTAAGGCTTGTACAAATGTGTGTATGGTCCTAAACCAGAGCTTGCACGTGCTTGTATATGAGAACACACATGACAGCCTAGATCACTGTTCCACAGCCTAGGCCACATTATTACCTCCATATGGATGGCTACTAAGCATTCACTTACTGGAAAGGCATTGAGAGTGCTTGGAGGCAGTAATGACAAACTGAACCACAGACAAGCTCCTTAGCCCCTACAAGCACATCAACTCATACAAATACTAGGAAAAAGGGAGAAAGGTCAAAATTCAGGAACATAATCCAAAGTGCTTACCAGATTACAATTTTTGCCTCTCTTCAGGCATATTTTCATGGCCTTGACCAAAATTAGTTCTAATCCATTAATAAAGTACCAGTTAAAAACAAGTACACTAAAGAACAGAGTATCCATAGCCCTATGGTTCTTAAGCCTCTATGGGACAATATAATTACATTTAAAAATTAAGAGAACTTTTTTATTTTTATTTTTGATTCCGAAATTAATACACAGTTACTGATACGGATACACATCTGGCATTATTTAAAGAGTATGGGACAGGAGAAAATGCCTGGGCTTTGGGATCAAACATGCCTGGTTAGAATCTTAGCCCTGACAATTACATGTTGTGTGAACACAGGCAATTTACATGAATTTTCAATGTCCCATAACTTTTAAAGGTCCACAGCTGAGTGGGTATATAAAAGGTTACATGGTTCAAACAGGCACCTGTTAACCAACAAATTTAGGTAGACCCTTCTTTTTCACTTCTAAAAATATCAAAGCCTAGCTGATCCAGAACTGCAAAACAGCTCCTAAATCAAAAGCATTCTTAGAAAATAGGTCAATCAGGGTCTGAGCTCTGAACTACAGATAACATTCCAGATTATTACAAATCTAACCTTACCTAATCTTGTAGAAGAAATAGTTTATATATATTCATCCTGGAAGGCCATGAGGACTTATGTGACCATGACAGGGCAAGGGAAACAAGTAGGAAAATCTACCTGAATCCATCATTTTTTAAACTCCATGGTTAATGACCAATGCTGGTTTAACACGTATTTTGTTATACATGGATATGACCGTATACTCACTTTCTAAATTTTAAATCTGAAACCCGAATCATGAAACAGAGGCTCACAAGATCTGTCCAAAAAACTGTAGAATCTGGGGCGCCTGAGTGGTTCAGTCAGTTGGGTGTCTGACTCTGGCTCAGGTCATGATCTCAGCATCCCGGGATCAAGCCCCACATCGGGCTCCATGCTCAATGGGGAGTCTGCTTCTCCCTCTCCCTATGCCCCTCCACTAGTGCTGTCTCTCAGATAAATAAAATCTTAAAAAAAAAAAAAAAAAGAAAGAAAACAAAATATAGAATCTAATTCTGTAGCTCAACCCAAAAGTGAGTTTAGAAAGTAATTTTAGCAGCATTCTTTGCTGGTTTAGTTACCTAGTTGGTCACATGAGCCCCTCTCTTTCATATCTAAAGAATTAAGGAGTTGTCAAAAGTGGTTTTAAAAAAAGAAAAAAAGGAAAGAAAAGAAACTAAAAATTATTACTTAATGGAAACAAAAATCTTGCTAGAATCCAGAATTGTCTCAATTTTTTTTTTTTAAGATTTTACTCATTTATTCATGAGAGACACAGAGAGAGGCAGAGACACAGGCAGAGGGAGAAGCAGGCTCCATGCAGCGAGACCTGCAAAGAGGTGAGTGGCTCCTACTCAAATGTGATCATCAGAAGCACCTGGGAAAAAGTTTCCCAAAATACAAATTTCTAAACCATACCCAGGGTCCAGGCTAACAGAGCTAACCTTTACAAGTGAAGCTCACACAGATGGATTTTGGAAAGTTTCCCCAGAAACTGTGAAGTGCACCCCTAATGAAGAACCTCTGTATAAGTATCTTCTAATGTTCTCCTTTTCTGTAATAATATACCCTATCCACAGACTCCCAAAAACAGAACCAAAAAGGTAATTCCAGGTATTTCACTGATATTCTCTGCTACATCCAACTGTCCTGTTGTCTAGAACTTAAACAATTTGATTTTTTAAATCAGTGCAGCATTTGTTTCTAGACCATTCAAAATTCTTCTTGAATACGTCTTATTTTCAAGAGAAATAGCTTTTAGCATACATATATATATATATATTTTTTTTTTTTCTTTTAGCATATATTACCTTCAAAAATATAACCAACCTCTTAGAAAACCAAACTTCTGGTCATACTTTAAGAATAGTCAATCTAAAAATCAAGATAACTTTATAGAAATGTAATTAAAACCTGAGCTTAGAGGTGACTGAGTGGCTCAGTTAGTTAAACGTCTGCTTTCCACTCAGATCATGATCCTAGGGTCCTGGGATTGAACCCCACAATGGGTTCTCTGATCAGCAGGGGGCCTGCTTCTCCCTCTCTCCATGCTGCTGCCCCTGGCTTGTGCTCTCTCTCTAGTAAATAAATGAAATGAAATGAAATGAAATGAAATGAAATGAAATGAAATGAAATGAAATAAAGAAAGGAAAGAAAGAAAGAAAAGAAAGAAAGAAAGAAAGAAAGAAAGAAAGAAAGAAAGAAAGAAAGAAAGAAAGAAAAGAAAGAAATGAAATGAAATGAAATGAAATCTGAGCCTACTCTTCTTGACAGTTCATTCAACATGTCTTCTCTTATAAAAGTTAAACTCCTGCTTCTCTTTTTGACAGTTGTTCCTGGTGTTTAACAATCATTAAAAGGTTCATTTCAGAGTCATAAACTTGTGGTTTTTCATCTCACGGGTAGAATCTAACTCACATACATTTATAGTGGGGAGAAAAAGGTCTTTTAGGAATCAATGACCAGGCTTATAGCAGGTGTGTAATCAGTAAAGACTCTTACCATCCGCTTCTAGGCAGTGGAGAACACACAGGAAGCACAGCACACAGTGTGTCCCAGATTCCAAAATGGAGTGGAGAAAAGAGAGCATTATTCCCTTGTTTTTGTTTTTTAAATTTAAGGTTAACTATAATTAGTTGAAATGTATTGCCTTTTCAAAATCTAGAAACAATGATCAATAACTAATCTTATTTTATAATTTTCCTAAAAGCCAACATCAAAGTTGACTGAATTGATTTGTAAAAAAACAACACAAATACCAAAATTCCAATGGATAGAATGAGCTTTGATAAATGACTGGCTTATCTCTGCTTTCATCAAATGCCTGAAGGCTGGAGGACTAGCAACCTTAGGAACCAAATATTTATGGAAGCCAAATACATCATAGATGTTTTCATTCAACAATATATTGATTCCATTTGTTCCTTCTTGTTAATCTCCAAATTTACTGAAATGTAAGGGCAAAAAACAACCATTTTTATGGTATGTAAATTATATCTCAATAAAGCTTTCTAATATTTATATAGGCACTTTATGCTGGACCATTTTATCAGGTGTCAGCTGATCATTCATACTTCTAATTTTATTTTGCTAAGGTGAAAAGGCAAATTCAAAGTGTCAGTAACAGGTGCTGGCATCCCTGAGCCATATAAGTTATACCTGGGACATCTGAGGAGACCTGAGAGCAGATATCTAGACTAGGACAAAACTTTGAATGGCAAATGACTTGCAAGGAAATTAAGTCTCTAATTTTAAAATTAGGTGAAGCACACAAAGGAAAGTGAGTTAAAAATAAAATCAAGCTGGCACAGGGAAGAGAGAAATCTAATGGAAATAGTAGTAAATACTGCAAAATACTACTACTGCAAGATTCCAAGTTGACACGTAAATCAACAGAATTCAGGAGACAAAGGAAATGTGCTTAGATAGATATGGTATCTCCCACTAAAACAACTCTAAATCAAAATCAAAACGCCAAGGGCTTGAGAGTAAAACCAGATCTCTAAGGAGGTCCTTCAAAAATGCAATGCACCAGATGATCCCTAAGGACAGTGATGTCATTATGTAATGAAACAAGCCTTGAAATCCAGAAGCAATGCTAACTCACCTACATTGCCTACACAGACACATAGTCCACAATGGCCTATAGCCATTCATTAGGGCCTTCTTGAGCCTGCCTCTCTCGACCTTGGCTATTTGTGACAAGAAAGTCTCTATTTTTCCTTCCTGTACCACAGTCAGAAGTCCTAACAACTACCCTACCCAGCCCCCTTTCTCCTTCTCTCTTAACCTTACCAAAAGGAAAGTTAAACAGAAGCATAGGAAAAGAATCAAGAAGTCCCTTCCCTTAAGTTGTTCTTTTATGGTGGTCTCTTGCTTCCAGAGCCAGCCATGAGAAAACTCACTTCTAATCACTTTACGTCTGCAAGAAGAATGAGGCCAACCCTGAGAACAGCAGCCTTTCAGATCCCAAGGTGTCTAGGGCAATGCTAGTTTTACTTCTCCTGACCTCTTCCTCAAAGATAATAGGTACCACATGGACTGGATCCAGGTGACAGTCCCAAGACTATTACTGCCACTCCCTCATAAACTGCAAGGGTGTTAGGAGGGTAGGAATAATGGTATTGATAAATAAACTCCATTTCTGCTTTAAATTTACAGTACAATGTGCAACATCCAAGAAGCTTGAGACAACTGATAAGTGGTAATGATCTACAGGTGACGGGGGTAGTGATGAATGAAGCCATAGAGGATGAGATCTTCTGTACCACTGTAACATACTGACAAATAGCTCAACAACATCATCTTCTGTATCTATTCAAGGATAAACTACATCATGTTTCATGACAGTTACAGTTCAAAAGAGTATGCAGTGAGTGAGGTGACTAAGATAACAGTTGGCCACTATTAAGAAACCACCAAATCAAGGTAACCATGTAACATTTGGAGGATCTAGTAGCACTTGTGGGCTCTGCTACCAAGAAACACTACCAACATGTACAAGTTAAATAGTATAACACTCAAGAGAACATGAAGATCCATGTCACAAAGATCTCAAGTGAGCCACTTGGTTAAGCGACCAACTCTTGATTTCAGTTCAGGTCTGGATCTCAGGGTTGTGAGTTCAAGCCCCATGTTTTAGCTCCATGCTAAATATGGAGCCTATTAAAAAAAATAAAATAAAATAAATAAATAAATCCTCAAGTATCCTTCTGAAGACCTCTCCCTTTTGTCTGTATCTCAAAACTCACATGAATTTTCAACAAAACAGGCTCCTTCTCATCCATGAAACCAAGGAGATCACTGAGGACTCTCCAAGCCATGAAGCTGGAAAGCATTAACAGAAACCCCCTTCCACACTAGGGAATTCCCTAGAAGCACTGGGTAAAGTGGTTTAAAATCCAAAGCCTGTCTTTTAATAGATAAGGCATTCAAAAACCATGGTAATGGGCACCTGGGTGGGTTAGTCTCTGCCTTTGGCTCAGGTCATGATCCCAGGATCCTGTGATTGAGCCCTGCATCAGGCTCCTTGCTTTTCCTTCTCTCTGTCCCTGCTTGTGCGCTCTCTCTCTCTCTCTCTAAAAAAATAAAATCTTAGAAAATAACAACATGATACTGCTTTTAGTTTCCAAAGTGGCATGTCAGCTGGAAGTCACCATCCTAACAAGTAAAAAGCTGAACAAACTGAAAAATCAACAACTCTTTTTAGATTTGACAGAGGGCTGGGGGTCACAGGGGCACAATGCCCCCAAAATTGGAGACACCAGCAAGAAAATGCAGAAAATTGCAACTTATCAGGGCATAAATCCAAAAGGATAAACGTCCATAGGAACCAGTGCCAAGGTTGGAAAACCTGAACTATAACTGATAAATTACTAAACACAATTCTGAGGATAAATCTTCAGAGAGAAAACTAGAAAGACCCACTCAACTGGGCCCCCACACTTACGTGAATTTTACCTCCAGGAACTTGACCAGGTTTTCATAGTGAGTACTGGAGAAAAATCCCTTTGGCCTTCCCAAAGAGGGCAGAGGGGGGACCATTTTGAAATACACGAGAGCATTCTGTTCTTCTTAACAAGGCCTCCCCTTCGGAGAAGTATTTAACTAGAGGATAACCTGCTGGGACACTATCAGAGCCTAACTGATCTGGGGGAAGGGAAATATCCAAACTCCAGTCCACTGTAGCCCTCCTTTCCCTCCAAAACAAGATGGAAAAAGACTCAGAACCATGTGTGAAGTTCACAGCACAGAGATATAGACTCACTAAAACACTGAGACCTACTTATAGGACTATAAAACACTTCCCTTCCCCCACACCTTGCCACCATATTATTAAAGGCCAATTTACAGCAGGTCTTTTCACCCAGCACATCATATCCAGGTATCAAGAAAAGAAAAAAATTACAGGATGCCTGGGTGGCTGAGTTGGTGGAGCACGTGACTCTTGATCTAGGGTTGTGAGGTTGAGCCCCAGACATCAACACACGTTGGCTATAGAGATTGCTTAAAAATAAAATCTTCGAAAAAAAGAAATTTTAAGACCTACTAAAAGGGAAAAAAACAGTTTGAAGAGACAGAGAAGGCAATGGAACCAGACTTAGATATGACAGGAGTTATTAGACGAGGAATTTGAAACAACCATGATCAAGATGCTGAAGTGGCTCTCTAATGGATAAACTGGACAGCATGCAAGAAGAGATAGGCAATGGGAACAGAGAGATGGAAATTTAAAGAACCAAAAGGAATGCTATCAATTAAAAACACTGTGACAGAAATGAATGGCTTTGATAGGCTTTATTAGTAGACTGTACAAAGCTAAGAAAAGAATCTCGGAGCTCGAGGATATCTCCAAAGACACCACACCAAAACGGAAAAGCAGAGAGAACAAAACTAAAAATAGAAGAGCAAATCAAATCCAAAGCAAGCAGGGATCCCTGGGTGGCGCAGCGGTTTAGCGCCTGCCTTTGGCCCAGGGCGCGATCCTGGAGACCCGGGATCGAATCCCACGTCAGGCTCCCGGTGCATGGAGCCTGCTTCTCCCTCTGCCTATGTCTCTGCCTCTCTCTCTCATTCTGTGTGACTATCATAAATAAATAAAAATTAAAAAAAAAATCCAAAGCAAGCAGAAGAAGAAATAACAGAAATTAGAGTAGAAACCAATGAAATTGAAATCAGGAAATTAACAGAGAAAAATCAATGCAGTCAAAAAAGCTGGTTCTTTAAATATTAAAGATTGATGAAATTGGGGGCACCTGGGTGGCTCAGTAAGTTAAGAGTCTGGCTTCAGCTCAGGCCATGATCCCGGGGTCCTGGGATTGAGCCCCATTTCGGGCTCCTTGCTCAGTGGGGAGCCTGCTTCTGTTTCTCCTTCTCCCTCTGCTCCTCCCCTGCTCGATCTCTCTCTCTCAAATAAATAAAATCTCAAAAAAAAAAGACTGATAGAATTGATAAGCCTCTAGCCACGCTAAGAAAAAAAGGGGACAGAAATTACTAATATCATAAATGAAAGACAGGATACATCACTATAGATCCCATGGACATTAAAAGAATAAAATAATTCTGAGGCAACTGGGTGGGTGGCTTAGTCGGTTGAACAGCTGACTCTTGGCTTCAGCTCAGGTCATGATCTCAGGGTTGTGGGTCAAGCCCCATATCAGGCTCCACACCCCACTGTACCTCCCCCTGCTCACACACACAAAGTCTTTCTCTAATAAATAAAATATTTTAAAAATAAATAAATTAATAAAATATTTAAGAAAAAATTTTTAAAGGATAAAAGAATTCTATGAACTGTATGACCACAAATTCGATAACCTAGATGAAATGAACTGACCCCTTGAAAGGCACCATTTGCCAAAATGCACAGAAGAATAGACAATCTGAATAGGGCTTTAGCTATTAAAGAAACTTAATCAATAATTAATAACTTTCCAAAACAGAAAGCACAAGGCCCACATGGGTTCACTGATGAATCCTACTTAAACATACATATATAATATAATATTATATATGTGTGTGTGTATATATATATATACACACACACATTTATATATATATATATATATAAATTCTCTAAAATCTCTTCTACGAGAAAGAAGCAGATAAAATACTTTCTGATTCATCGTAAGAATCCAGCATTACCCTAATACCAACTCCAAAGATATTACACTAAGGCCCCCCTCCTTATCCAATAAGGATATAAGGATATGTTCCAAGATACCCCATCCCCAGTGGATGCCTGAAAACGGAGGACAACATCAAACCCTATATATATATTTTTGCTATACATGCATGCCTATGATAAAGTTTAGTTTATAAATTAGGCATAGTAAGAGATTAATGTGAATATGGTCTCTCTCTCAAAATCTGATTGTATTGTAGTCACCCTTCTTCTTGTGATGATGTGAGATGATAAAATGCCTACATGGTAAGATGCAGTGAGGTGAATGAGGCACTGTGATGTAGGCTACTAATGACCTTCTGACCATACATCAGAAAGAGGACCATCTGTTTCCAGACTGGAGTCGGCTGCAAGTAACTGAAACCATGGAAAGTGAAACCACAGAAAGTGAAACTACAGATGGGGGGCTGGAGGGTGGGGAAGGGACTACTATACAAGAAATGAAAACTACAGTCCAACATCTCTCATGAACACAGATGTAAAAACCCTCAAAAAATATTAGCAAATCATATTGTACATTGTGTAAAAAGAATTACACACCACAACTAAATAGGATGTATTACAGCTATGCAAGGCTGGTTCACATTTTAAAATCAATTAATGTAATACATTACTTCAACAGGCTAAAGAAAAAAGATCGTATCAACACATTCAGAAGAAGACTAACAAAACCCAACACCCATAACTAAAAGCTCTGAGTAAAATAGGAATGGAGGGGAACTTCTTCAACTAGATAAAGAACATCTATCTATAAAGAAACCACAATTAGGGGATCCCTGGGTGGCGCAGCGGTTTGGCGCCTGCCTTTGGCCCAGGGCGTGATCCTGGAGACCCGGGATCAAATCCCACATCGGGCTCCCGGTGCATGGAGCCTGCTTCTCCCTCTGCCTGTGTCTCTGCCTCTCTCTCTCTCTCTGTGACTATCATAAATAAATAAAAATTTAAAAAAAAAAAAAAAAACCACAATTAACATCATTCTTAATGGTAAGAAACTCAGAACTTTCCTGCTAACATCAGAATCAAGATCACTGCTTTTCAACATCATATTGAAAGTCCTAGCTAATACAGTAAGACAAGAATGGGGGGGGGAGAGGGTACAGGCTGGGAAGGAAGAAATAAAACTCTTTGTTTGAAGGTGATATGACTTTCTATCCAGAAAATCCCAAAGAACTGACAATGAAAACTGAATTAAGCCATTATAGCAGTGTTGCAGGACACAAAGTGAATTCATCATCTTTCCTAGGACAGCTTTCCTGTACACCAGCAATGAACAAATAGAAACTAAAATTAAAAACACAGTATTACTTACATTTGCCCCACTTCTCAAAATTAAGTACTTAGGTATAAACCTAACAAAATATGTACAAGATCTGTAGGAGGAAAACTACATTATTCTGATAAACAAAATCAAATAATTAAATAAATGAAGAGAGAGTCCATGTTCGTGGACAGGAAGCCTCAATACTGTCAAGATGTCAGACCTTCCTAACCTGGTATAGAAATAAATTCAATGCTCTTCCATTCAAAATCCCAGCAAGCTATGTTGCAGATATCAACAAACTGATTCAAAAGTTTATATGGAGAAGCAAACAACCCAAAATGGTCAACACAATACTGAAGAACAACAAAGTTGGAGGACTGACACTATACCAACTTTTTGTCAAAACTTACTATGAAATGACAGTAACCAAGACGGTGGTTCTGAAGAATATAGACAAATAGATCAACAGAACAGTAGAGAGCCCAGAAATAAATCTAGTCAATAGCCTGGGTGGCTCAGTCGATTAAGTGTCCAACTCCTGATTTTAGCTCAGGTCATGATCTCATGGTCATGAGATAGAGCCCCATGTCGGGCTCTGTGCTGGGCATGGAACCTGCTTAGGATTCTCTCCTAAGGGATCACTGGGTGGCGCAGCGGTTTGGCACCTGCCTTTGGCCCAGGGCGCGATCCTGGAGACCCCGAATCGAATCCCACGTCGGGCTCCCGGTGCATGGAGCCTGCTTCTCCCTCTGCCTGTGTCTCTGCCTCTATCTCTCTCTCTCTCTGTGTGTGACTATCATAAAAATTAAAAAAAAAAAAAAAAAAAAGGATTCTCTCCTTCTCCATCTGCTCCCCATCTCCCCCAAATAGTCAACTGATCTTTGAGAAAGGAGCACAGGCAATACAATGGGAAAAAAAGTCTTTAACAAATGGAATTTAAACCGGACATCCAAAAAAAAAAAAAATCAATGAATCTTGACACAGACTTTACACCCTCCACAAAAATTAACTCAAAAAGAATCACAGACCTAAATGCAAAATGCAAAACTATTAAACTCCTAGAAAATTAACAGGAGAAAATCTAGATGACCTTGAGTTTGAAAACTTTTCAGATGCAACCTCAAAGGCACAATTCATGAAAGAAATAACTGATGAACTAGACTTCATGAAGACAAAAATTTCTGCTCTCTGAAAGACACTGTCAAGAGAATGAGAAGATAAGCTACAAACTAAGAGGAAATATTTGCAGGTAAAGGATTATTAGCCAAAATATTAAAGAACTCATAAAACTCAATAAAAACACAAGCAACCCAATTTAAAAAATAGGCCAATGACTTTGACACCTCATCAAAGATCTACAAATGGCAAATAAGCATACGGAAAGATGCTCCATCAGGGAGATGCAAATTAAAATAATGAGAGCCTTCCACTTGAAAAGAAGCTCCCTGAAATGCGGGAGGAGCCCAAAAGGGATTGTAGAGAAAGTCTCCTTCCTTTTGGTCTGGTATCAGCCATCAGGAAGGGTGTCAAAGGTTCATAAATCATTCTCAGAGAACATTTGTAGAGGTTCATAAAACTACAAGACTAATTCCTTTCTACTCCAAAAAAATCAAACCACACATTTTGACTGTGTGTAAAAGGAATGTCTATCAATTTTTTAATTTAATTAAATAGTGATATATACTACTACATACCTATCAGAATGTCCCAAATCCAAAACACTGATAACAATGTCCAAAATCCAAAACATGATATCAAATGCTGGTAAGGATGTGGAACAAGAATTCTCATTTACTGATGGTGAAAATGCAAAATGTATGTATACAGCCTTTCTGGTAGAGTTTGTCAGTTTCTTATGAAACTAAATATAAATCTTCCCATACAACATAGCAAAAGCACTCCTTAGTATCTAACCAAAGGAGCTGAAACACACAAAAGCATGGATATTTATAGGAGCTTTATGCATAGAGAATGTGATATGAGCCCAGTTGAAAGGAAAGATCTGCTGAAAGTCAGAAGTTTAAGAAACTCTTCATAACAGATACCAACACACCACATAGGCAAGCATCTAGCATAGTTTGACCATAACTTAAAATTCCCTATGAAAAAAACTGTGAAACATACTATCCATCCACATTTAATAAATGTTTAATTTCCAAAAGCATCAAAATCTTTACTTATAAACTCCAATCTATTACTGTGAAAAGAGACTATGTCATAAAACAGAAAATGAAAACCAGACCTTTACAAGGCTTATTAAGCCATTTTCTAAGACCCATCTCAGCAGACTGACATTGTTTTGTACTGACACTGGGAATATGGGGACTGCTCATCCTGAAGCCATACAGGGCACTGGTCCAAAAGTGAGTTCAAGGAAACATCTAACATCTAAAACAATTTCAGAGATTGCTAACATCCAAATTAATCTACAAATGGAACTCACAAGACCATCAAGTACTGGGGTTAAAGTTTTAGAATAACAAAAATCTACTTTCTTCTGAGTTTTAGTTATTTTAGTAATTGTATGGCTGATACACCTGCAGAATATACCAACAGGTAGCAAAGACTAATAAAAAATCTTTATGGCAAAAAGCAGAAGAGCAAAATCTATTGTTCTATAAAGCATTGTTTAGAAACAAGAAATCTCAAAGACCACTGACCTGGTCCTCTTCTTCATCCTCATCCTCTGCCAAACGTTGCCTGCCCACTTCATACAGCCTGCACACCGTGTCCATATTCAGAGCATCCATGCTGCCTTGGTTCTGAAATAGAACACCCAGTCCAAAAAGAGCAGTTAGTTTTCAGAAGGCCCACATCTACATCTTAATTATGACTAGCACCCATGCACCTTGACCCTATAACTGTCAAAGCTTCTGACACTCAAAATTCTTGAACTAATTCTGAAAATGTTGGCTGGAACACAGAAAGGGAAAGAAAGCAGGATGAGAAGGCTTTAGAAGAGCAAGGGATACAAAAGAGAGACCACCATCCTTAGAATGAACCTATCTTGCTCTGGCAAGAGATCTAGACTCCTTTAAGAAAGGGATAACAGGGGCAGCCAGGGTTGCTCAGCGGTTAAGCACTGCCTTCAGCCCAGGGCCTGATCCTGTAGACCCAGGATCAAGTCCCACCGTCAGGCTCCCTGCATGGAGCCTGCTTCTCCCTCTGCCTGTGTCTCTGCCTTTCTCTCTCTCATGAATAAATAAAATATTTTTTAAAATAAAAAAAAAGAAAGGGATAACAGTGAATACAAGATATTAGAAGATAAGATTGTCCATACTGTTTTATATTGGAATTTTCTTATTATGTCTCTTACAATGTCTATCTCCTGATCAAATGAGTAGGTTATCAATAACCACCTTCGGAAATGTATCAACTTTAGAACATATCTTAGATCAGACAAAATGCCTGTAAAACTTGAAAATGATTCTAAACATCAGAACAAAACAGCAAGGTTTCTGTTGGCTCACTTTACCTCGATGACAGCAAGATAGCAGTCTTTGGTGTCTGTACACAGGTCAAAGATGTTCCGTTTCACATCAATGGTTGCTGGAAAACAGAATGTGACAAGACTCAGGACTGGACTATTGCTGTGACCTTAAAACAATCACCTTAAAAATTCCTCCAAAGGAATTTCAAGGTGATTGTTCATAAATATTTCCATAACTTCTTGGCTTTTCAATGAAAAACTACAGAAAAGAGATGGATTAAACAAGGAAAACCAAAACATGACAAAATGAATAATGTCTGTTTCTTCATGCTTACCTATAGGTTTGTAGTCAGTTGCATTAAATGTTCGGAAGGATGATCCAAAAGGGCTTTTCATCCTCTCTTCCATTAAGTCATCTTCATCATCTGCCTGCAACATAGCTAATTGGGAAAAAAGGATAAAAGGGGCAAGGAGCAAAATACAATTAGACATAAGAAACATCCCCTACTCACAAGTGCAGAAGTAAAAATGGACAATCAAGACTTTAGTGAGTTTCGTTGTAGTAAATTCACTCTATCTAGTTAGTTCCTCTCAATGCATCCTCCTTGCATACACCAAACAGGATCCTCAACCTCTCATCTAGCTCTCAGCAAGTATTACAGCTAAAGGCTTACAACATCACAAGACCACAAATGCAAAGATTCTTCAAGTTCATAAAGATACAGATGGGAAATTAATGCATGAAATTTCTCTATATACAAGGTTTGTTATCTTCAAAACTAGTGGCCTTTCACCCTAAATCAACATTATTTTCATCAACAAACTTTGTCACCATTTGTGCTATCATTTTGTCTTTTATGTTACAGCCTTAAAATGCTTTCCAATTCACATTTGAAAGACATTTCCAAACAAATTAATGAGGAGGAAGAGAAAAGAGAAAAATAACAATGTAGAAAAGTAAAAAGTTTATTACCTCCATACATCACTGTCCCCGTGTGGTTAAATACCACACGACACTGGTCCAGAGCAGGAACTGTGTGTAAAAGATGGAAAGTGCGAAGATCCCACTAGGAGGAGAGTGGTCAAGGAAAACTATTTTATACAAAATTTCTTACGCAACTTCATGAGGAAAATTCTGAAATACCACTTTTTTTCCTCCTCCTGTGAGATATGAATGCCTTAAAAGTACACTTTTCTAAAGACAGAATAAAAATGCTTTCAAAGTAAAACAAAAGCATTTAGAATGCGTATTATAGAATTATGTCCCTGAAAACTTACTATGGTATTCTCACATAAATACATGAAAGTGATACAAATTCCCTTCTTCTCAATAGTAGCACTTCATTTTACTCTTACATCTAGCAAGTGACTTCTGTAATGCAAAAGTAAAATTGTTCTGAAGACATGAAAATCTGTTTAATACTTGGAAAAGCACAAGGAGGAATCTGGTCACTCTTCTCCATACAAAGAAAAACATGCTCATCAAAGTCATTGGTAATTATCAACCACTGGAGATTAACACTTCCAATCAAAGGAGAGGCACCAAATTATTACCTGTGTGGATACTTTAACAGGATGTTGGTAGAAAGATAAATTATTTCTGCATCACAAACCAGCTAACAAATGGGAAGTAAGACATAGGTATGAAGGATACAATCTCAGTATTAATGATGACCTCCAGTCCATTCGGATGGAAAACACCACTGATGTTCATGTTGAACTTGTCAAACTTGTGGATGGCCTGTGCAGAGCGGACATCCCAGAGGACGCCATCATTTAAGACAAGATCATCTGTAGGATTAAAGGTGGCACAGTTCCTCTTGTAGTTGTTGGCAAGATCTGGGTTAAACAGAGTCAACAGCTTGTTGCCAGTCTGAATATCATAAATCTTTAGAGAAGAAGGGGTGGGAAGAGAAAAATCAGAACAATCCATCCATTGACAATTCAAAAAGAAGCTGTGTAAAATATCTCTCCATGCTTTCCAAATCCCACCAAAATCATAAAAGTCCTAATGTTGTAGAATACCTGAAAAGTAGGAAGACTATACCAATCCAAGCAAAGTTTAAGTGCTTTGGCTCCCATTCAAGGTTTGAAAAGTCTCTTTCCCACATGAAAATTAAAAGAGAGATTGCAAAAAAAAAAAAAAAAAAACAAAAGAGATTGCAATAAAGATATGAAAACCCTCTTCTACCCCTCCTCCTTTCAAGAAACAGAAAATGTTTCTATGATTGAAATGGAGAAATTCATATGGATGGACCAATAATTACCCATAGATACTATTAAAGGGTCACTTTTTGGAGAAAGGTATCAATGAAAGACCCTTTTCTCCTTAAAATTTCCCAGTATTTTAGCCTACAACACTAACAGTTCCAAAGTCTACAATGTGAAACCCATGCAGAGAGACCAGATCTTTCCCATCAGCTTACACATATAATATTTCCAATCTTAAAAAAAAAAAAAAATCCTCCTTTAATATAGGAACAAATAAGGAGACACCACAAGAAAACAAACAAATTGGGGATCCCTGGGTGGCGCAGCAGTTTAGTGCCTGCCTTTGGCCCAGGGCATGATCCTGGAGACCCGGGATCGAATCCCACGTCGGGCTCCCGGTGCATGGAGCCTGCTTCTCCCTCTGCCCGTGTCTCTACCTCTCTGTGTGTGTGTGTGTGTGTGACTATCATAAATAAATTTTTAAAAAAATTAAAAAAAAAAAAAACAAACAAATTGAGATCATGAGACAAGACAACTAGTCTGGTCCCTTCAAAAGTCAATGTCATGAAAACTAAAGAAATGCTGCTTGGCTTTAAAACATTAGTGAGGGGGATCCCTGGGTGGCGCAGCGGTTTGGCGCCTGCCTTTGGCCCAGGGCGCGATCCTGGAGACCCGGGATCGAATCCCACATCGGGCTTCCAGTGCATGGAGCCTGCTTCTCCCTCTGCCTGTGTCTCTGCCTCTCTCTCTCTCTCTCTGTGACTATCATAAATAAATAAAAATTTAAAAAAAATAAAAATAAAAAAAAATAAAACATTAGTGAGGGGATCCCTGGGTAGCTCAGCAGTTTAGCGCCTGCCTTTGGCTCAGGGCGTGATCCTGGAGACCCAGGATTGAGTCCCACATCAGGCTCCCTGCATGGAGCCTGCTTCTCCCTCTGCCTGTGTCTCTGCCTCTCTCTCTCTCTGTATCTCTCATGAATAAATAAATAAAATCTTAAAAAAAAAATAGAATAAAATAAAACATTAGTGAGACGTAACAACCAAATGCAATTATGTGAATCTTGGCTGGATCCTGGTTCAAAAAAAAAAAAAGGCACTTGAAACCAAACACATCAGGAACAAAGGAACAATGGGGAAAACTGAGTATGGATGAATATTAGATTATTTGGGAACTAATATAAATTTTCTTATGTTTGATAATAGAATATGATTATGTAGTAAAATATCCTTATTGCTAGACTTTGCATGCTGTAAGACTTAGAGATAAAATGTCCCGATGTCTGCAACTTTCAAATGATTCAGAAACACATACATATATTTAGAAAGAAAAATGGTAAAACATTACATTGCTGAATCTAGGTGGTCGGTATATGTACTACTCTTTCAGCTTTTCTATGTATTTTAACATTTTCAAGTGAAGAGTTTGAGAGAATTCCCCCCTTCAAGCTACTACACCCCACTTCTCTGCTTTGTTTTCCAGCAAAAATACTTCAGAAGACTGGTCTCTACTCAGTGTCTCCACTTCCCTGTTCTCTCATGAACCTACTCTAATCAGACTGTCGCCCTGATGCACAGAACTAGCTCCTCACGTGGTTAATAAAAAGCTCCAATTGTTCAATCAAAAGCACCTCTCAAACTCTCATCTTAAAAACTCATGAATAGTTTTTGACTCAGCTGATCGAGTCTTCCTCAAAAGAATCTTCTCTTGCCATCTGTGGTATATTTTTTTCATAAGGTCTCCTGCTGTCTTACTGGCCATTCTCTTTGGTCTCCCTCCCAAGTCCTAGTCACATGGCAAATCTGAAATATTGGCACATCCTAGGACTGTCCCCACAATTCTCTTCTCTAGCCTCCTTAATGATCTCATCCAGGTTCATGGCTCTAAAGTCTATCAACATGTAGGTAATTCCTGTATTAATATCTGCTATCCCAGACCTCTCTCTTGAATTCCTATTTTGTATATTCAACTGCCATTCCTTACTTGATGTCTAATAGAAGAACTACATGCATCCAGAATCCCAGGGCCTAGCTGTATCACTTCTCATCACCTGTGCCATGCTCAACTGGGCCCAGCCCATTGCAGGCCTCACATGTAAGTTGTCATGACACCCTCCTAACTGGAAAGCCTGCTCTTGCTCTAGACTCACATTTTAGGAACTTTACAGCCAGTCATGTGTCCTCTGCTCACCCTATAGTGTCTGCATCTCATTCACAGGAAAAGTCAAAGGTCCTAACAACAGCCTGTCAGATGCTACTATGACATGTCACCCTCTCCCCCTGACACTGACCTGAGCTGTTCCCCCTCCTCTCTCTCCCACCTCCCAAGTAAGGACTTTTCCCTTGACATTCCCTCTATCTTAAAATACTTTTCCCCCAAATATCTACATGACATCCACAATTCCTTCAAAATATTCCTTAAACATTACCCACTCAGTGATACTGACTATCCTAGATAAAATACAAGTCCCCCACACCATCACCACCACTTCCTCTTACCCTGCTTCTTTTTCTTGGCAGCACTTACCAACTGACCTACTATATATTTGCTTATATACTGTCTCCCCAGTGAGGCTTCATAAAGGCAGAGACTTAAAATTCATCTAAAACTTAGTAAGTATTTGAAAATAACTGCTATGCTAATGACATCTTTTTCGAATTGCCAGATTAGATTAGTTCATGTTTGGACCCATATAGCTTAGAACTACTTAATTACACTTCTAGATTCTATCTACAAAGAATATCACTAAGTAATTTATTGTTGCCCTTAGGACTGTCCTTCAGTCCAGGAGCTTTGGGCACAAACAAATGGGCATAATTAGCTTGAAAGCAGGGGATTAAGTACTTACGTGAGCAATGTCTCCTTTTGTACCTATGACCCGATCCTGAGAGTGCTTACTGAACTCAACATAGTGATCTTCTGTGAAGGAATGCCTACAGACAAACAACAGAAGTACATAAGCAATGGACCTTCAGAACATATCCACTCAACACTGAAAATAAACATGATTCTCAGCCTCCTGCCTGACCATACTCATCTCAGGATTCCCAGCAACGAAAGAGGAAAAATTGTATGTTTAATATTAAAAAAAAAAAATTTTCTTCCTCCATGTTTGACCAAGAAGACCCAAAAGAATTAATTACAGGTAATTAACAGGAGTTACTTGGTTTAAAAAAAAAAAAATGGCCACACATGTCTTTGAAAGATAAAGAGTGCAACTGTCATATGTGAACATGAGGAAATACACAGCTGTGTCATTTTGGATTAGTGAAGGGTCAGCTGTGTGATGGGAGTGGTAAGAATACTTGGTAAGAATATCCTGGAATTAAAAAGGATACGATCTTATTAAATATGAGCCACAGATGAGAAAGAGAAAC
Organism: Nyctereutes procyonoides; assembly: GCF_905146905.1. Taxonomy (NCBI): domain Eukaryota; kingdom Metazoa; phylum Chordata; class Mammalia; order Carnivora; family Canidae; genus Nyctereutes; species Nyctereutes procyonoides. Next base: position 38,300,479 of record NW_026575131.1, on the reverse strand, counting down.
TAACAATAACTCACAGCATGCATCTTTTCCCAAAAGGCTTCAGGTTGAAGAACTGAATGAAGGGGAATACAAATTAGGTGATTTATAGAACAGAAAGACTAGGGTTATAAAAGTAGATACATACTTCATATCAAATACTGATTTCATTCCCCAAAGTGCAGACAGAGGCTGGCTCCAAGTAGCAGATGTCAACAGCAAGGACCCATCCTAAAAGAAGAAGGAGGCCCACAGTGGGTAATCACGTTTATATAAATGCTACCTGCCCTTAGCATTTTAAAATGCAAGCTTAAAAAAATACTACTGTATTATATAGAAAACAGAAAAACTCCACAAACAACCAAGAAATGGTTGAAGCTGCTAGAATTTCAATATGTGCACATGCAATGTCCTAAAAAAATACTTAAATTTAGGAAATACTAAATCCTCCTGACCTAGTAACAAAAAAATATAATAGTTACAAGGGTAGGGGAAGAAAAAATTTGGAAGGATGTCAAAGATGGTTCCTCCTTTCTTAAATATTTGGCTATATTATACCTCAGTCTCCCTCATCTGAAATACCAATCAACTGAAAACATTTGTTAGACTTTCTTAGCTAAAAACTCTTAAAATTCTTTCAAAAGAAAAAAGCCCAGGCCTGGGTGGCTCAGCGGTTTAGCGCCAACTTCAGCCCAGGGTGTGATCCTTGAGACCCAGGATTGAGTCCTAAGTCAGGCTCCTTGCATGGAGCCTACTTCTCCCTCTGCCGGTGTCTCTGCCTCCCCCGCTCTCTCTCTCTCATTCTGTCTCTCATGAATAAATAAATAAAATCTTAAAAAAAAAAAAGCCCAATAAGAGCTGAGTCTTCTTTACTCTAAAATCAAGAAAATTACCCTTGTCATCTTAATGAATTACAGACTTCTTAATGACTTATAGAAATAACAGGGCAGCCCGGGTGGCTCAGCAGTTTAGCATCGCCTTCAGACCAGGGTGTGATCCTGGAGAACCAGGATCGAGTCCCACATCAGGCTCCCTGCAAGGAGCATGCTTCTCCCTCTGCCTGTGTCTCTGCCCCTCTGTGTGTGTGTGTGTGTGTGTGTGTGTGTGTGTGTCTGTCTCATGAATAAATAAAAAATAGTAAAAAAAAAAAAAAAGAAATAACGAAAGTATCAATTCCATCCACAGAATAATACTAATAAACCAGGACCCACTAGGATCCTATAATGCTTTTTTCCTAAAAACAGTACTTTGAGATTTCTTCCTAATACAAAAAGAAAACTTCTGTGATCATAGTTAATAGACTGTTTCCATCTGAGGCAAATTAAAAAAAAATTTTTTTTCACATTCACACACAGCTCCCCCTCTTAGAAGAGGATTGGTAAACTTTCACTTGAAGGGCTTTGTGAGCCATGTCTGTGTCACAACTACTCAACTCTGCCATTGTAGCACAGTTGCAGCTACAGACCGTATATAAATGGATGAGCTGATGGCTATGTTCCAATAAAAGTTTATATACAAATAAAGAGCCAGCCTGGGATCCCTGGGTGGCGCAGCGGTTTAGCACCTGCCTTTGGCCCAGGGCGCGATCCTGGAGACCCAGGATCGAATCCCACGTCGGGCTCCCGGTGCATGGAGCCTGCTTCTCCATCTGCCTGTGTCTCTGCCTCTCTGTCTCTCTGTGACTATCGTAAATAAATAAAAATTAAAAAAATAAAAATAAAAATAAACTTTAAAAAAAATAAAAATAAATAAAAAATAAAATAAATAAAAAAATTAAAAAAATAAAGAGCCAGCCTACAAGCCCACAGCTCACCAACCCACCTTAGAAGAATGACCTAGAACAACCTAAGAAGGGATCCTTACTCTGGAAGGTTCAAGATGTGTGATGGCCGAGTTGTGACAGTTATAGCTGGCCTCCTCCTGTCCACTAAACACATTATAGAGCTTCAATTGCCCAGTGCAGGTGCCAAGCATCAGGAACCGCTCCCGTGCTGAAAATGCACAACAAGTGAAGCCACTCTCATCTTCATTGGCTTCCCTGAACACCGAAATTGGACGGAACCTAAGCAAAAAAAAAAAAAAAAAAAAAGAAAGAAAGAAAGAAAGAAAGGAAAAAGAAGAATCAGAAACAAAGAATGCACAAGGACTCCAAAAAAGAAAACTTTGCTAGAAGTCTGAAAGAAGAAACAAAACACATGTTTCAAATTCTTCCAAAACATCACAGTGACGTTCAGTGGTTCATTTGCATTTTAAGTGAGAGAAAAGGACCTCTACTTACAAATTTTAACAAAAATCCCCATGTTTAAACCTTGCGATTCCATCATCTTATGTGAAATTTGTGAAGGATCAGAGTAGGAAACAACTTGCACCAATAAAAAATAAAAAAAAAGTTTGGGAGTCTAGTTAGGCACACCATGGTGCATGAGTTCTAGAAAACAGAATAGTTATAACAAGAACACAGAGTATCCTAACAATATACAACAATCACACAAAGAACCCACGGTTGACAAAAGGGGGTATAGTCACATTACTCATGTATTCACACAAGGAGATAATCATTGGAATTTCAGGCCAACAAATAGTCTGGCATTCTGGATTCATCATTCTATACTAGTATCACCCATACACTTTGTTTTAAATAGAAGAATCATTCCAATTCCCAGGGAGGTGGCCTCTCCTTACCTGCTAAAGATAAGGTGCCTATCAAAGCACCCTCCATCCACCCCTCCATACTTTGGAAATGATGCCCTGCGGTTTAGCCTTGAGGTAAAGTTTATTGGCGCTTGCCGCCTCTGTTTTGGCTCAGGACATTGATGAGGAGTAAAGAGAGAGAAAGGTGGGCAGGTGGCAACTGGGTTCTTGCATCGAGCATGTTGCTCTCTAAGATATTCTGTGATGATACTGTCCAGCGTAGGTGGGGACGGAAGATGTCTGTCCAATTGCTTTTTTATGGCTGGGCTTTGGCTGTAGGCGCCATGGTCCGACTTCTGCCGCAACACTCTGATTTTCCTGCCATTGCAGGGTGATGGCCTCTCTCTGATAAAACTGATCCTACCAATCAAGGGGGAACTGCCTGCATAAGATGGGCCAGGCAAAGCTAGTGAACTCTGGGGGGGCCGTGGCTGAGGATGGGCAGTGGGAGCAGGAGGGGCAGAGGTACCCACAGGAGCATGGCTGCCCAGTCGAGTTGCAATGCCATTGGCCATGCGAGGGGTTCGGGGAAGAGAGACAGGAGAAGCAGCAGCAGTGACTGGGGTGAAGGCAGAAGAATGAGAGGCAGCAGTCATGGGCAAGTCAGCCTCTTTCGTCAGCACAGTTGCTGTCTCCCCAAGCCCTTTAGAAATGAGATGGTTTCGTATCAACAGAAGCAGCTCTTTCTCAGGGAAGGAAATCCTCGATTGGGCAACAACATCTGCTTTCTGCAGTCGTGCCAGAGACACATCAGTGCCAATGAGAAGTGGCTTTCCTGATACTCGTTCAATGAGCTCAGCAGCATACTTGCAGAACTTGACATGGTCACTGCGCTTGTCCTGCAGAACAGGCTCCTTCATCAGCTGCTGAATCTGGCAGCTGCTGAAAAGAGGCAGTTTGCTGATGATCTGCCGCACGGTGCTACTGCGTGATAGGCCCACTAGGGCCTTGCAGGCCAGAGCCCTTATCTGGTCTGCATCAGTGATGGGCATCTTGATGGACAGTAAGGACAGGAGCACCTTGATGCCATTGTTGGACTGGACCACATTCCACATCTTGGCCAGGGTATGCTCGCTGCTTTTGGGAGTCTGAGGCAGCTTTCTCCGAGGAGTTCCAGAGATGAATTTGCCAATACTGGAAATTCGGTTATCCGGGCCACACACACAATTGATAATAATCTGAAGTGCTGACTTCTGAATTTCAGCATCATGGATAAAGAACTCACCCTCAGCCACTCCCAAAATAATGCTGATACCTATGGAGTAGAAATACAAAACATTTCATATTGTTCCTCATAAAACTAACAAGCAACTTCAATGACTGTTCCAGAGTCAAAATTCAGACTTCCATTCATGTTGTTCCACTTAAAACTACCACACTGTTGTATTAAAGTACAAGAATTTTTTGAATAAAATACAATCAGTTCTACTACAATATATCTTCATGATGCAATACATCATATGCAGTTGTTAAATAGGGGAATGATGTCAGTATTATGTGAAAGTCACCAAGGGTTATGTACAATTTTTCCTGGGTAAGGGGAACAAAAATAGTAGGAATAAATTAAAACCTTTAGCAAAAAAGGGAAGAGCCCTCAGCCTGGATGCCACAGTGGCATCAAGAACCCCTTTTGCTACATATGAAGAAAGGTAAAAACAAATAGCTGCATCTCAGGCTTTCTCCCCAAAGTGGTACACCCAAGACTCACAACCAGTCACACCACTCTGCATGCTCACCTTAGCAAGAGCCTTTACCAGCCCTTCTCTTAATAAAGTATATTTCAAAAAACTGTATTTTCCTTTTGTTCTTGTGTATGATTGCTTTTGTCCATTCTGAGCTGCTTGCCAAGTACGGATTTTGTTAGAGCTCAGATTATGAAGTAGTTTTAAGTTTTTTACTGTCTGTCCCAACCCATTTTTCCCACAAACTTTATTTTTAGCACAAGACTCTACAATGTACAAGGTTTTCAAGAATGAACATGTACCATCATAGCACATGTACTACTCAGAAAACCTGAGTTCACTAACATAACTTCCCTTAAATAAAAGTGTATGGCACAACATAGATGGGACAACGCACCCTCCACTACTACCTTCTGTTCTAATGTTGCAAATTAAGTAAACAAACATGGCCAGAATAGCAAACAAAAACAAATCCAGACCAAGCAATCACAAAAATGGAAAGGTACAACCTACCTACAGTGGAGACAGTAGAGCCAGCCTCATCCAGCACATCCACTGATTCTGCCAACTGGAGCTGGATTTTTGGCACAACAGTGAGAATAGCCAGGACATCCAAAGCAAAGCGTACAGTGTCATTCCTGGACAGGAAAAACAATTACTCAAATAGAAACTAGGATACAGCCAAAAGAAACAAGAGTTAAAAAAGAGAGAGATACACAATGGATCAGAACTACTACCTGTGTGGCTCTGTCCCTAGACATGACATCAAGAGAGGATTTGTAAGTCACCATGACATTACTTCCAAAACAATGAGAATGGAATTTTCACCACTCACGCTGCTAAGATTAAAAACAAAGGATAATCCCCGATGCTGGTAAGGATGTATAAAGACAAATGCTCTCTCAAACTTTTGGTGGAAGTAGAAATAGGACCCTCTTTTGAGAAAATAATCTAGAAATAGGAAACAAGATTCTTAAAATGTGCATAAACTTTGGTCCAGGAAATTTCACCTGGAGGAATCTGTCCTAAGGAAATAATCAAAAGTACAAACAAGCATTTAGGTGTTAAGATGTCCATTACCCCATCATTTAAAATAACAAAAGAATTAGAAAATCTAAAAGACAATAGGAATACATGGGTGTCAAATTATGGTACATTCATATGAACTACTCTGCACTGTAGACAGTTGTTTTCAAAGAACTCTAAAGGACAAAGGGAAAGGCTAAAATACAACATTAATGAAATGGAGAACATAAGATAATATTTTATGTCTGACATTACCAGTTATTGAAAAAAAGGTAGAGAAATGAAAACTCCCATATCTTGCTGGTGAGAGATGAAAATGGTATGCAACATCTACTAAAGATGAAATGCAGGTGCCCTATAATCCAGACTACATACATCATATCCTCAAAAAAACTCCAAAAAGAGGTTTGTGGTACCATTCACGTGACAGCAAAAAAGAAGTAAAGAGCACTAAATACCCATCAATAGGATCATAAACTAATATAGAAATACAAGAGTTCAAATAAATATCACACATAAATCTCAAACACAGGGTGAAAAAAGCAAGTTGCAAAAGATACATGCAAGATAATATATGTTTAAAAAACGAAGTATTACATTACTGTTTACATACACACACATACATATAAAAAAAAACATGAAAAAAAATGGAGAGAATGCACTTCATAAGATTGGTCACTATGGGAAGGCAGAAAAAGGAACTGAGAAAGAATAATGCCACCACATGCCAACCCTGGGCACTAAGTAGTTGTTTTATTGGTCTCTGTACCTTTTTATATTTTTAATTATTTCATAAAAAAGATGAATTTGGTTAAATGCTATATTCTCAATTATGTATATTTACATACATTATAGAAAAAAGACTGGAGAAATTAACAGTCGCTAAGAATAATTTTCTAAGGATCTGTATATTCTAAACAGACGTACTTAATTTTATTTCTAAAAATAAACTTTTACAGTATGTATTCCCAATATATTTACATTTCTATGGATTTACCACTCAAAAAAATTTTTTTATAATCTTCCTAGTTCTCTTTAGAGCTTTCATCATCTTTTCAACAACATTTAAGTACTTATAATAACCTACTTTAATATTTTAAAACAATGGTTCACAAAGTGTGGTTAGGGGACCCCAGGGTTCTCTGAGGCCCTTTCAGAAAGTCCTTTGATGTAAAACTATTTTCATAATAACACCAAGATATTATACTTTCTCACTCTTATTCTCTTACAGGCAGATAGATACTGGAGCTTTCCAGAGGCTATGTCATGTGTGATGTCATGAAAGAGTAAATACAGAGGCAGATATGAAGTATTAAGTAGATATTTAAATATTAAGTAGATAGAGCCATACTCTATTCAACTCTGCTGAAATTATCGGATTTTATTATGGAAATTTTTCATAAAAAATGCTAATTGATGTCATTAACTCAGATTTTTAAGTAAATTCATAAGTATTTTTACACTTTCTCAGTTTTATTTTTCAAATGTTAACTATCAATAGATTTTAACACAAAAACAAAAGCTCTTTGAGGTTCTCAATAATTTTTAATAAAAGGGTCTTGAGACCAAAAAGTTAGAAATGGCTGCTGCAAAAAGTTATCTCAAGATTTGATATCCTGACATTTCTCAAACAAGCCATATGCACCCTAAATAAGCCTGTCTTGTCTTTAATAGCAATGGCTGGGTAGGGAAAAAAAGTAAAGAGCCACTCTTTATAAACTGTTATCTTCTCTTCAGATTCTATCTTTTCCAAAATATAGTTTTCATTCTTTTACATCATCCTCAAATAGAAGCCACCCAAGCTCCTAATTCTATCAGCTGTCCTTTTCTGAGCCTCTTCTGTTTTGCACCAATGAATCTTAACTGAATCGTGAAAATCATTAACAAAAGCACAAAATACAGTTTTATGTGAGAGGAAGATAAACATTACATGTGGCTGTCAAACAGTAGAGACATATTTACAGTCTAAGTACCAAAAAATACTAGATTGCAGTCTCAAGATAGGACTTCAACCCTACCTCTGTAGCTGTGTAAATTATACAGCTTCTTTGAGAGTAGAGATGTTGATCTCTGCATATCATGCAGTATTCATCATCAGAACCATAAATACAAACAAGTATTCTTTAAATTAAAAATATTATCCTCCTGGGGCGCCTGGGTGGCTTCAGTTAGTTAAACATCTGCCTTCAGCTCAGGTCATGATCCGGGATCCTGGGATCAGGCTCCCATGTTAGTCTCCCTGCTCGGTGGGGAGTCCTGTTTCTCCCTCTCCCCACCTGCTCGCTCATGTTCTCTCTGCTCTCTCAAATAAATGAAATCTTTAAAAAACATATAGATATTATCATCCTTACTCTAATTTCTCAAATTCACACCCAAAATTTCACTTCAGTTCAACAAAGGTTTGCTAAGCATACACTATATACAAACCAACATCAACTATACCAAAAAGCAAAATCCAATTTCATTTAAAACCTTTCCCTAATCCCACCTTGCATAATAGGTCTTCCAATTGCAGGCAATTGAAATAAGCTGCAACAAGAGTTGAACACAAGAAAGTTTGAGGAAGACTTCAGCTGGTTCCCAATACAGTTGTGCTGGGCCATACTCTATCAAAAACTCCATCATTTCCACAATCTGTTCATGAGTATATGAACATGCCTATAAGGAAATATACATATTATTAAGGAATTCTATCACCTGCCTGCTACCTTCTCCATCACAGCACAATGGCCAACAGGTTTTAATAAAGCTAAGTAATAAGAGCTTTCGAATTCCACAAATGAGTCAATAGCTCACATGTGAAATAATATTTGTTTAACCTTTTATTTATAACCAGACTCACAATACATTTTGCCCAAAAAGTTAACAAAACATTCAACATGTTGATGCATGTTTTACAGCTACAGAAGCACCACATAAAATAATTGGTCTGTTTTCAGTATGTGATTTTTGTAACATGCAGATATTAATCTTCACTCTAAAACACAGCAAGTTAAAAAATGATAGAGAAGTGGAGTAACAGATGTACCATTTCAGGAAAAAAATTCCACAAAGGAGGTAGGATATCTAGTACTTTTCATAAAAGAAAGCCCTTTTATACACACCTCAGTTCATCTTTTAGTTCTAATATCCCAGAGAAGCAGCAACCTAGAACTGGAAGCAAAACAAGTCCCTGGTACACCCATTTTCACGTGTTCTGCCTCCAAAGGGCAAGTATACACCAACAACAGATATGCCATACTGATCTGAATGCCTTTCAAGACTAAGATTCTATGGAGAGCTAACAATTTTTCCTTTTAAGACAAGGTCCTCTCACCTTGTACGGGGGCTGAGGATGGACAAGAATGCCACCCTCAGTTCTCTGAAGGGACTGCTTCACTTGTTCCAATTTAATGGCCAGGTGGGCCTCAAAGTACTTGCGCAAGGCCATGCAAGTGTGTTTCCCAGTCTGGCGGCTGGCAAATATTTCATCATCACTCAGAAGTGCACCCTGGTCTTCCAAATTTAGAATCTCCAAAGTACTAATCTATTAAGAAAGAGACAAAATAGGGCAAAAGAGGAGGAAGGAAAAAACAGAGAAAAAAGTAAAAGGAAGAAAAAGATTACAGTAAAATTTTATGCTCAACAACACTGACAAACATCAAAGTTTATCCATACAACATGCTAAGAGTAGCCATATGAAAGCAAAACGGCTTTTAAAAATAAAGTTATTAAAAATAATAATAAAAAATAAAGTTATTGAAAAATTATATAGCTTGGGGTGCGTGGGTGGCTCAGTTGGTTAAATCATCCGACTCATAGTTTTGTCTCAAGTCATGATCTCGTGGGTTATGAGACTGAGCCCCATGTTGGGCTCTGTTGCTCAGCAGGGAGTCCAGTTGGGATTCTCTCCCTGTCCCTCCCACACCTTGCTTGGGCACATGCATTCTCTAAAATAAATTAATTTAAGAAAAAAGAAAAATTACGTAGCTTTTTTTTTTTTTAAGATTTTGTTTATTTACTCATAAGAGACACAGAGAGAGAGAGGCAGAGACATAGACAAAGGGAGAAGCAGGCTCCTCATAGAGAGCCCGATGCAGGACTCGATCCCCAGACCCCAGGATCATGCTCTAGCTGAAAGCAGACACTCAGCCACTGAGCCACCCAGCTGTCCCAAAATTACATAGCTCTTAAACATGTTGAAAGACATTCAGGTACATAGCCATTGCTTTTAAGAAGATCAAGATTATAGACACAAATCCCCTTATGAAATTACTATATTCAAGACATGTCTTTTAGCATAGGGTCCTCTAATCACTTAAGAGAAAGAGAAATTTGTGACTGTAGAGAGGAAAAAGACTTCATTCACAGAGAATAACAGCAAAATTCCTCCAGTCAAAAGCTTCCTCTCAGGGTACCTGGCTGGCTCAGTTGGTGGAACATGACTCTTGAATTCAAGTCCCACGTTGGGTGTAGATTACTTAAAAATTAAATCTTTAAAAAAAAAAAAAAGGAAAAAAAAAGCTTCCTCCCTTCAACACTGCTGAAAGATAGTGAAGAGAAGTTGGACCCCTACTCCTCACTTTGAGGAGCCATCGAGAACCTCACCAAATTCACCAGACGACGAAGACCATCATAGCGGTCAAAGAGCTCCAACACGGCCCGGAAGGAGAAGCAAATTGAGAAAAACATGGTAGCATGGCAGCATCCTGAGGCATGAGAACATTCCATTAACCACAGGGTATAGTTCACCACATCAGACAGAACATTGTGGGGATGCATACAAACCTGCAAACAATAAACAAAACATAATTTTTAAAAATTTCAGGCAAAGGAACCTTCAAAAGAGATGAAAAATTCACCAGTGTAGTATCTTTGCAGTGTATAAATATCTTTGCAGAATGCAATGATCACTACTAATCCAGTCATTCTGAGTTTAAAGTTTAAGTTACAAATGAAATTCTATAACAATCTATTCCAAACCTGAAAACCTAAATTTAGATACATACTTAAATCTGAGCTGTATTTACTGAGTGCCAAATTTTGCAAATATTAACATCCTTTAATGCTCACAGTGCTCTCAGTTCCATGGGTATTAGGATTGCCCCTTAAAAGGTAAAAAAGAGGGGCATCTGGGTGTCTCAATAGTTTAAGCGTCTGCCTTTGGCTCAGGTCATGACCCCAGGGTCCTGGATTGAGCCGCGTGTTGGGCTCCCTGCTCAATGGGGAGTCTGCTTCTCTTCCTTTTGCCCCTTACCCTACTTGTGCTGTCTCTCTCTCTCAAATAAATATCTTAAAGAGAGAGAGAGAGAGAGAGAGAGAGAGAGAGAAAGAAAGAAGTTCAAAGAGATAAAGGACTTCCCCAGGGTGATAAAAGTGACCAAGCCTTCTGATACTAAAGGCTACAAGTTTGTTATCCAACCACTCACTGATTCATTTCACACATTTGATGTCTCTTATAGATGGATGAATTCTACAGCATTACCCAGGTTTGTTTTTTTATCTTAGCCATAATTAATTTTGTATATACACCAACAGATTGATTAGGTTACTACTCTCAAAGAGACTACATATCTTTGCATAATGCTGATCTTGAGGGAAAAAAAATTAAAACTAAAACATTACCTTTTAATACATATGCAAAGATGAATCAAGCCATAGCCCAAGAATTTACCAACTTCACTCTACCAGCAAAGCCACACCACATAGAATATTAGAAAAATATTCCAAGCATAGAAATGATAAAAGCTTCCCCAAGTGTGTCTAAGGACCCATTATTTTTCAAATATAACTTAATAATATTTTTTTAATCACTAAATAAAAAAGTCTTAACTGGAAAAACTGAAGAACCAGATGGGGAACCTCTGGAGCCCCAAAAACAACTGGAATTATTTTATTATCTCCACCACCCAATATTTGATAACATACACAAAGTCTTATCTACTGTTTTTATAACAGGCTGACTCAAAATCCAAAATATAACTCCATGAGGGAGGTACTCCTGAAGAGAGCCCCAAAACTAATATTAATTCAACAGAAATGGCATAAACTAAATAAAGCTCCGAGACTCTAATCCATCTTGCTTGTTTTTATTCAGAAGTCAGGAAAAAACAAACTTTTGCAAACAATTTTACATCTTAGAATGCTTTCTGTAGGTCATATATTCATGCTCTTTGCTTCTTTCATTAAAATTTACTCCAAGGGGCACCTGGGTGGCTCAGTCAGATGAGCGTCCAACTCTTGGTTTCAGCTTAGGTTGTGATCTCAGGATCCTGAAATTGAGCCCCACAGCAGGTTCCATGCTCAGCAGGCAGTCTGCTGGAGGATGCTCTCTCCCTCTCCCTCTCCCCCTCCTCCACCCACCCACACTCTCTAAAATAAATGGATAAATCTTTAAAATAATAAAATAAAATTTACTCTATTCATTTTGTCTTACCCAAAAGTCATTCTGTGAATGTGTTAGAGTAACTGCCCACCCAATTCCATTTCCATACCCTAAATCAACTGGACTTACTCTTTCCATAGCATCCTGGTTGTAGGACAGGTAATACAAGCACATGGATACACCAGTTGCAGCCATAGAAGGACGAGGAATTTCCAGTAATTTCTGTACTCCACCATGTGCAACAAATTCTGTGGCAAACTTGTTATGGAGCAGGAGAGATGCAAGGTGCTAATAAGCAACAGGGACACATGTTATTGTGGAACAATCTAGAATAATCACAAAATCTCTTCACAAAACATTAAGTCAAACTGCTAAATAGAAGGAATCCCCTGAAGCAGACAACCACTCCCTAATAGAAGTAAAACCAGTACTGCTTAAGGAAAACCAAAAATCCGGGGATCTCTGGGTGGCGCAGCAGTTTAGCGCCTGCCTTTGGCCCAGGGCGCGATCCTGGAGACCCGGAATCAAATCCCACGTCGGGCTCCCTGCATGGAGCCTGCTTCTCCCTCTGCCTATGTCTCTGCCTCTCTCTGTGTGTGTGTGTGTGTGTGTGTGTGACTATCATGAATAAATAAATAAAATCTTTAAAAAAAAAAAAGGAAAACCAAAAATCCTAAATTAATTAATTAAAATAAAGTAAAAGAAAAAAAATAATAATAAAATAAAGTAAAAGATTTTAAAAAAGGAAAACCAAAAATCCAAAAAAACTCTAAGATTTTATAATATTCCCTTCTAACATCAAAGGTTTTCATAAGAGTGAAAAACAAGATATGAAAGATACTGCTATAAAAAAACGGCATAATCCCAATAATCCCATAATCATTTTATTACATAGCTTCCCTAAAGGATTTTTAACCTTCCCATTTAAATCCTTCTAACATGGGATCCCTGGGTGGCGCAGCGGTTTGGCGCCTGCCTTTGGCCCGGGGCATGATACTGGGGACCCGGGATCGAATCCCACGTTGGGCTCCCGGTGCATGGAGCCTGCTTCTTCCTCTGCCTGTGTCTCTGCCTCTCTCTCTGTGTGACTATCATAAATAAATAAATTAATTAATTAAAAAAAATTATAGATTTAAAAAAAAATAAAAAAATAAAAATAAATCCTTCTAACATAATCAGTTCTATGTTCTAGTTTTGGCTCGATCACGGATTCATCATCTTATAAAATAACAAACTTTGTCTTCTTTTATACTGATTCTCAATATATATGACCCCACATACCATCTTCAACAAATTACCAAAACTAGTAAAATTTTTGAAACTTATCAGAATGCACCTTAAATTGACCTTTAAAAGTTGGCACCTAGGTGGCTCCATAGGATAGGTTAAGTGATGACTCTTGATTTTGGCTCAGGTTGTGATCTCAGACTTTTGTGGGATCAAGCCCCTAATCTGGCTCCCTACTCAGTGGGGAGTCTGCTTCTCTCCTTCTCTCTGCCCCTCTCCCTGCTCTGTCTCTCAAATAAATAAATAAATCTTAAAAAAAAAAAAAAGTTTGTTATCTTTAAAACTTTGTTAACTGTTCAATAACCACTAGCTTCTCCACTGGACCTGATCTTCGGGGTCAATTTTAAAGGCAGGAAGTATAATGCTAAGCAGCAGGCTACTTGATGACTGAACCTAGGCGAATGTGGACAGGGCCTCAGAAGAACTAGAGCTCCCCCTCCTGTTTCTCCTACCAAGGTGTCTTCTGGGTGGTGACACAAGTTGCACAAGTGCAGACAACACAGATTGGCAAGTCCATAATTTGATACAAATCTTGCCAAGGTCAATGGCTAAAAAGACAGGCATGTATCCTCTTCGGAAGTTCTCTCAACATCCATATTCAAATTAATCCTTATATGTAATTCAAATCCCTTCCCCCTCTAGTCTTTTTGTCTGTTAAACAAATCCATCTCCCAAGAAGTAGCTAAACCACATATGTATGGTTCCCCTCCTACCCTTAGGCCACTGAATGTATAGTCTTTCACATGTCTGCCACTACCATAAAGTGGCAATTTCACTGCCAGGATAGGTAGGTGGGAAAACAGAATAAGCAGGCTCACCCTTTACACCAATACAAAGCTTATGTGCTTGCTTCAGCAGCACATATACCAATACAAAGCCTATAACCTAGATCACTAGTGTAAACAGAGATTCTATTTTCAGTCCTTATGATGTGTCTCCATATAAGGGCTGGTTCAAATTACTTTTAATCCATTTTGTTTCTACTAATTTCAATACCTGTCCCTCCTCCTATACAACTGAGTTTTCCTTTTGAATAAAAAAGTACACCTTTCTATATATATATACATATATACATATATTTGTTATATATATGTTGATAGGTGATATATCATTTCTTAGGTAGAAGAAACCACCTCTTCCTTTATATCCTATACTTTTTTCCACAACACCTGTAATATCTAAAAGAAATCATAGGCTTACATGACTGTCTCTCTTAACCAAATCATAAAGATTTGATTTATCTTAACATTGTAAACATTCACAGAAAAGCACTCTGTTCATCAGTTACCTGCTTGGTAGAAGTATATGACAGCCACAATGTTATTCATTCAACTTCTCTCTCTCCATACAGATTACTTTTATTATCATAGAAAAGTATGGATTTGGTGGACTAGACTAAAATGCCTTCCCATATTTAATACCTCTGCAACCTAGGAAATCATTTACCTCTACTGAATTCAGGTGGGCCTCTTATTTCTTTACGTCTTTTCTGATTTGTATTTTGTTCAATCTAAATAATCTAACATCACACAGTATATATAATTACAAATTCAGAAAAAGTGGTGGTGCCTGACAGGGGTAATATTTTAAAAATTAGTAAGATATAAGGTACTACACAGTTTTCCATTCCTATTCAGCAATAATAACTGAGGCCACTCCAAAATCTAGATCCAGTTTCTACATTAATATTCAACCCCCTAGAATTGACCCCTGAATTTCTGTGAAAGCACTTGGTAAGCCTCGTGTGTTCTATCTAAATAAGAAATTTTCATTCATTACAATTTTGTCACATCTGGCAATAGAAAGCCCTGAGCAATAAAATCCAGAGATGCCATAGACCAAACACATGGGTAAGATCCATGTCAATAAAATGGTCAGTATCTAATATTTTTAAGAATTTTACCATGAGTGGGGCACCAGGCTGACTCAGTCAATGGAACATGCAACTCTTGATCTCAGGGCTATGGGTTCAAGCCCCATATTGAGTTGTAGAGACTGTGTAAAAATAAAATCTAAAAGAAAAAGAATTTTACCTTGAGGGCCTCAAACGTAAGCAGGACATCATTCGTCTGTTTCAGGTCAATATAGAACATCATCAGTTCCCGTGATCCAAGTTGCATGAATATGGGAAGTAACTGAAATGAAGACAAAAATAAATCTTAACACTGGCTTTATTTTCACATATTTCCTATTCTGAGTACAAAAAATTTTTAAAAATGAGATACCTCTCCTCTATTCCTTTATGAACATACAAACACACTTTTATGAAAGAGACCTGCATCAGAAGGGACCTAAGACTTTACCAGTAGCATAAGACTTCACCAGTTTAGGGCAAAGCCTTTTTTGCATTAGAGTAAAAACATATCAAAGTATAAAATGCTACCATAAATTATCTCAGAAATAAGCACAATAGTCCCAAAGCATGAACAGTAACCTTACCTCCTGATATTCTCCTAGGGGGGTCAAATATTGGAGAATAAGACGCTGCTCAATAGCAGGAGTCATAGGATAAAGGGTATAATTGGTGCCAATCACCCAAGGTGACATTTCTGACCAGCTGCTATTAGAAAGCTCAACAAACATGCGATCTGGATCAGATGTTGAGAAACCCAACTTCTGCTTGGCTTTCCTAAAACTCTCTCTGTCACCCTGTTTTGCTGCCTTGTTTTTTCTCAATCCTCCTTCCTCAGGTTTGGCTGCTGAGTTCACTCTACTACTGGTCTTGTGGCCTGAATCAAGATGAAAAGAGATCTCCATGTCCCCAGAAGCTTCCTCTTGTTCGCCATCCACTACATCTACAGCCATGTCACCATAGTCCATATCCACAGCTTCTTCATCCAGCGGCAAAAGAGGTTCAGAGGAGAGCTTTCGTGGGCTGGGACGCTTGTTTTCTTGCCGTAAAGCCACTTCCTGAAGCTGCAGCTCCCTCAGTCTTCGAAGTACTATTGCCACCTATCAATAGATATTGGAGTAAAAACCTTTATTTCTCCTGCATCTTAAAGGATTCTTAATAAATATTCTTATTTCCATTTAAGGAAAACTAAATCTTCAAGCAGTCATCTTAGTATCTGGAAATGGTAAAGACTTCATAAATATTTTGACTTTATTTCTATAGTTTGATAAAATAAGCAATAGCTAAAAGTCTCATTCCTCATAAAACGTCCCAGAAAACCTAAACCACATTTACATATCACACATCCTTCACAATTGATCTACCTAGATCAAGCTGGGCTGGACCATCACACCTAATGAGGCAGACACCAGACATATTCATGATTTTTAAAAAGTATCTTTGAAAATAAAACATGAAGGTTTTCTCAAACTTGTACCTGTTATAAATTGTATTGTTATTTTTTTTTTAAGATTTTTATTTATTTATTCATTCAGAGAGAGCGAGAGAGAGGCAGAGACACAGGCAGAGGGAGAAGCAGGCCCCATGCAGGAAGCCCGATGTGGGACTCGATCCTGGGTCTCCAGGATCACACCCCGGGCTGCAGGCAGCGCTAAACCACTGCGCCACCAGGGCTACCCATAAATTGTATTGTTAGATACTGCCATCTACATAATTACATGATCTACTTTTCAAGTTTACCGCGTTTTCACTTTTTCTTTTAAGTACTTATTTTTTGGGACATCTGAGTGGCTCAGCAGTTGAGCGTCTGCCTTCAGCTCAGGGCATGATCCGAGGATCCGGGATTGAGTCCCACATCGGGCTCCGTGTGGGGACCCTGCTTCTCCCTCTGCCTACTCTGCCTCTCTCTCTCTCTGTGTGTGTGTGTGTCTCTCATGAATAAACAAATAAATCTAAAAAAAAAAAGTACTTATTTTTTTAAGCCAACCCTAAAATGTAGTAGTATGCTTAGTTTTTAAAAAAAACAGGGGCGCCTGAGTGGCTCAGTGGGTGAGCATCTGCCTTTGGCTCAAGTTGTGAACCCTGGGTCCTGGGATTGAGCCCTGCATCAGACTCCCTGCCTGCTTCTCCATCTGCCTATGTCTCTGCCTCTCTTTCTGTGTCTCTTATGAATAAATACATAAATCTTTAAAAAAAGTTATCTGCAAAAAATGGTGGATGAATAGAAAGAAAGGTGGGTGGATGGGTATACAATAAGTATACTAAAACAATCACAATTTAAGTGGATGTATATAGCTACTATCTGTAAATTCTATTTTGCTATATGCTTAAAATTTTTCATAATGCAAATGTTGGGAAAAGAAAGGGGATGGTACTATTCTTTACCTAGTACAAACTATCATGATCCTTGACAAAATGGAAAATGTCTATTTCAAGTTAAAAAAAAGTAAAATCAGGGACGCTTGGGTAGTTTGGTGGTTGAGCATCTGCCTTTGGCTTGGGTTTGTGATCCCAGGGTCCTGGGATCGAGTCCCACATCGGGCTTACTGCAGGGAGTCTGCTTCTCCCTCTGCCTACATCTCTGCCTCTCTGTCTCTCTCATAAATAAATAAAATCTGTTTTAAAAAAAGTAAAATCAAAACGTGAAAAATAATCTTCCAATGTCGAAATTATAGCTATACTCCAATACAAAGTAATGAATAAGATCTACCTATTTGAGTTCAGGTAGCAAGAAAAAACTTGTGAATATGCTCCAATCTGATACAGAAAGAAATTCCAACATAATCCTTACCAGCTGTGAATTCTCATCCCTATAATTGGCAGCAATATCTTGATTCTCCATAGCACCTCCTAACAATCCAGTAGAATACGTCCTCAATGGCTGATCAGCCTCTCGGGCCCATTTGAAAAGATTCTCAACGATTCCTTCCTATATAGTAAAGAAAATGAAACAGTACAATTCAGCAAAGATCATTTTCATAATTAAAGATATAAGCAAAGACTTCAGTCTTGTGAAAAAAAAAGTTAATAAAATACTTCAATGTTGCTTATAAGATTAAAAAGCACAAGTAAACTAAGTTTCCAAATGGTTTAGTTAAAATAGCTATCCATCGGGGCAGTTGGTTAAGTGTCTGCCTTCAGCTCAAGTCATGATCTCAGAGTCCTGGGATTCAGAGCCCCACATCGACTCCCTGCTCAGCAGGGAGTCTGTTTCTCTCTCTCTGTCCTTCTCCCTGGCTCTTGCTCTCTCAAATAAATAAACAAAATCTTAAAAAAAAAAAAAATAGCTGAGCATCTGTGAAATAGATTCCTATTTAGCCATTAAAATTCAAGCTAAAGGTCAATAACCACATAATATAGTCCTACATTAGATGTTTAAGACCCAAAATGCTCAATAATCAAGTACAGAGCACTAAAAATTCTATGTCCTCCTTTGAAATTCACAATGCACAATTAACAATATTAATGAGAAGTCATCCATCAAAGAAGTACTTAACTCCACATATCCCAAACTTATTATGAAATAATACATGCAAACATATATAATCCAAAGAAAATGAAAATCACCCATGATCTACCACTGAGATTAATAAAAACCTTCCCTATGTCCCTCTTTGTGCCACTCCTATGCTCTCTCCCCAAAGGGTATCTACAGTTATGGAATTTTAACAATTTTCCTATTAAACTTTTGTTAAATGTTTCATGCTTTGAATTATATAAACCCCATGGTACTGTATTTTTCTTCAACTTATTACTCAACATGTTTTTTACATTCACCTATGGTTACATGAAGCTGTCACCCACAGCATTCAACGTAAGATAGGCTTTGGACATAACTACTTATTAATTTCTCGGGGCACCTGGGTGGCTTAGCAGTTGAGCATCTGCTTTCACTCAGGTCAGGATCCTGACATCCTAGAATCGAGTCCTGCATCAGGCTCCCTGTATGGAGCCTGCTTCTCCCTCCCTGTGTTTCTCATGAATAAATAAATTCAAAAAAAAAAAATCTTTAGGGATGACTGGGTGGCTCAGCAGTTGGGCATCTGCCTTCATTCGGGTCATGATCTTGGGGTCCAGGACTGAGTCCCACATCAGGCTCCCTGCGAGGAGCCTGCCTCTTCCTAATGTCTCTACCTCTCTCTCTCAGTCTGTGTCTCTCATGAATAAATGAATAAATAAATCTTTTTAAAAAACTTATTAATTTCTCGTAACAACCCTATATGTTTGGGTAAGTACCTGCAGAAGAGAAAACTGAGTCACAATAAGGTTAAGAAATATGAGTGGCAGAAGGGTGTCTGATCCCAAGTAGCGACCTCCAGATGTTCTTCACCTCCATATTTTGCTGCTATTTTGTTAGTTTAAGCAACTACAACTATTTTTGTGCAAGCATATCCCTAGGATGAAATCTAAGATCAGAACTGCTAAATCACAGGATATGTATGCGCTCAACTTTACTGAAGGATGCCAAGTTATCTTCCAATGTGACTGCAACAATTCATATTTCCAACAACAGTGAATAGTTCTTTTTTCTACACCTTTGTCAAAACTTGGCCACTGTCACAATTTTTATTTTCCGCAGTCTGGTGGGTATAAAAACAGTATTTCAGAAGGGGAAGTGGGTGGGGGGGGGTTCGGGTTAACTGAGTGACAGGCACTGAGGAGGGCACTTGATGGGATGAGCACTGGGCATTATATGCTGGCAAATCAAACTTCAATAAAAACAAATGAAAAAAAAAACAGTATTGCAGGGACATCTGGGTGACTCAGTCCGTTAAGTGTCTGACTCTTGATTTCGGCTCAGATCAACAATCTCAGGGTCATGAGATCAAGCTTCGTGCTGGGCTCCATGCTAAGGTGTGGAGCAAGCCTGCTTAAGATTCTCTCTCTTGCCCTCTGTCCCTCCCCCTACTCGACCCTCACATGCTCTCTCTTAAAGAAAAAAAAAGGCGGGCACCCCAGGTGGCTCAGCGGTTTAACGCCACCCTCAACCCAGGGCGTGATCCTGGAGACCCAGGATCGAGTCCCGCAACGGGGTCCCTGCTTGGAGCCTGCTTCTCCCTCTGCCTGTGTCTCTGCCTGTCTCTCTCTCTGTGTCTCTCATGAGTGAATAAATAAAATCTTTAAAAAAAAAGAAAAAGAAAAAATAAAATAAAATAAATAAAAAATAAAAAAAAGAAAAAAGAAAAAGAAAAAAGGCATTGCATTTAATTTTAATTTCCTCATTTATTAATAAGGTTAGGCACAGTTCATGCCTACTGACCGTTCAGGCTTCTACTTCTATGAAATACACATCTTTTAAAGGTGTTTTATGATAAACACAAGTTCTTAATTTTTATGTAATCAGACTTAACAAGATTTTCTTTTAAATTTTGTACATTTTGTGTATCTTAAACCTTTCCTTAGAGTCATGGAGTCATTATCCCATATATTTCTATATACTTTAACCTCTTTTCAAAAAATTAACACTCTGAAAAATACATTTTGAAAATTTTTATTTTAAAACATTTGACATGAGGTGAGCCTGGGTGGCTCAGTGGTTGAGCGTCTGGATCCTTAAGCTCAGGGCATGATCCCAGGTCTGGGATCAAGTCCCATATCAGGCTCCCTGTGAGAAGCCTGCTTCTTCCTCTGCCTATGTCTCTGTCTTTCTCTCTTTATCTCTTATGAATAAACAAAATCTTTAAAAAAAAAAACATTTGACATGAAAACATATTTACTATTTTAAGTGCCTTTTATTTCCCCTCTTTCCAAACAGTGTAACTTTAAAATACTAACTCCAATGAGCTCCTTCTATCTACATTTTACTCAGAATTTTTGTTCCCTCTTTTGTTTATTTGGTCAATACTTCTAGATTTACAAAGGGTACTCTGAAGACATTTTCTACTAGTACCTGGCCTCTACTATTACCTTTGCTGCTGTGGCAAAGTTCACTCTGTTTGATTATTACCAGGAATCTTTTTTACTCTGGTTGCTTTTAAGATTGCATCTGTCTTTGGTATTTCTTTATTGAGCTTCCTGAATCTTGAGTGGTCACGTCTTCCACTAATTTGTAAAATCCTAGCCTCATCTCCCTGAATATTACCTTTCCCTTTTCTTTCTATTCTCTCCTCCTAAAAATTACTTTTAGATACACTTGGAACTTTCTAATTCTAGTCTCTATAAATCAACTTCTTGCCTATTTTTCAGCTCTCATTTCTAGGGGCTTTATTACTGGTTATCCTATCAGATCTTCCAGTTTATTAATTCTATCTTTAGCTGAGTCTAAACTTAACTCTAATTCATCTACTAAGTTCTTAAATTCAGTAACTGTTACTTTTTATATCCAGTAGTTCTCTGGTTCCTTTCCCAAATGGCCATTTGTCTCCCACAGTCTTGGACTTTTCTTGAGAGTTTTAATTCTTTTACATTCAATAATTTTGAACCATTTAAACCATTCTTAAGGGTACAATTCAGTGGGATTAAGTACATTCACCATGTTGCATAACCATCACCACTATATTTCCAGAACTTATTATCCCAACAGAAAACTCTATGCCCTACTTTCAATAATGGATAGAACAACAAAACAGAAGATAAGTAAGGAAACAGAGTTGAACACTATAAATCAATTAGACCTAATAGACATATTGAGAATACCCCCACGCAACAAGACCAGAATATACATTCTTCCTAAGTACACATGGAACAGTTTCCAGGATAGATCATGTTAGGCAACACCATTGGTAATAAATTTTAAAAGTTCTTTTTTTTTTTTTTAAGATTTTATTTATTTATTCATGAGAGACACAGAGAGAGAGGCAGAGACATAGGCAGAGGGAGAAGCAGGCTCCATGCAGGGAGGCTGATGTGGGACTCAATTCCAGGACTCTAACATCATGACCTGGGCCAAAGGGAGGCACTAAACCCTGAGCCATCCAGGTGTCCCAAGAATAAATGCTTATAAAGCATTTTCTCCAAGGATGCCTGGGTAGCTCAGCAGTTGAGTGTCTGCCTTTGGCTTAGGGTGTGATCCCAGAATCCAGATTGAGTCCCACACTGGGCTTCCCACAGAGAGCCTACTTCTCCCTCTGCCTGTGTCTCTGCCTCTCTCTACATCTCTCATGAATAAATAAATCTTAAAAAAAAAAAAAAAAAGAATGTTCTCCAATCACAATGGAATGAAGTGAATAATCAATAACTGGGATGCCTGGTTGGTTCAGAGGTTGAGCGTCTGCCTTTGGCTTAGGGCATGATCCCAGAGTCCCAGGATTGAGTCCCACACTGGGCTCCCTTCAGGAAGCCTGCTTCTCCCTCTGCCTATGTCTCTGCTTCTCTCTCTATGTCTCTCATGAATAAATTTAAAAAAAAAAAAAAAACAAGATAAAATTTAAAGATATTTTCAGTATCTCAAAGTACAAATTAGCAACTTTATAAAATAGTGGCTAGAAGTAGTAGAATCAATTTAGTGACTTGCAACCACCTCTAAAAAGGAAACAAAATATGAATGCACTACACAAAGAGTAAACAATGTTCAAAAAACTTTTCATACAATGTATGTAATGGGTTGCATGTAAAAACATTATTATGTTTCACAAAGTTTGAGAAACACTGCCCTAAGCAATGCATCTTAACCACAGCTCTGTGAAACACCAGTAGCCAATCTGTCCAAAAATAATGATTTCCAACTCATTAACAAACTATAATTAAATGTTTTTAAAGAAATAAAATATTGATTCATATCAAAAAATATGCATAGGATACTTCTGAAAGATAAAGATCATGTAATCCAACAGTAAGGTCTTATAATATCCAAGAAGTTTGTAATCTGTGGGACACCTGGGTGGCTCAGCAGTTGAGCATCTGCTTCCAGCTCAGGGCATGATCCCGCGATCCCAGGATCAAGTCCCACGTCAGGCTCCTTGCAGGGAGCCTGCTTCTCCCTCTGCTGTATCTCTACCTCTCTCTCTCTCATGAATAAATAAATAAAATCTTAAAAAAAAAAGTCTTTAATCTGCGTTTCTAGGACACTGGATTCAAGGTTATGTCATTTCTTATGATTTTCCTTAATAATTCACTTCTCCCAAAAGAAATTATTCATAAACAAAACTGTTGGGGTACCTGGGTGGCTCATTCATTTGGGCAGCTAACTCTTGATTTCAGCACAGGTCACGATCTCAAGGTAGTGAGATCAGGCCCTACATCAGGCTCCACACACTGGGCATGGAGCCTGCTTGGGTTTCTCTCTCTCCCTCCCCCCCCCCCCCGCTTCCCCTCTAAAAAAAAAAAAAGAAAAGAAAAGAAAAAGAAACAAAAGTGTTCTCCAACTGCAGAAAACTTTATTATTCAAAATATCCCTTAGTGTTTCTGACATCCAAAGGGTATGTACTTCATTCTAAATATACAATGATGAAACTATAAAGGAACCAGAGATGGTTTTCCTACAATGACAACCAGGAAACTTTCACAAAGCACAGTAAAATCATCTGTAATCTACAAATCTTGCATATATAAATACATTGCTATAAATGCTTCACTTGTCATTCTGTTTTCAAAAGAATTCATATTAAAATATTTCTGACAAGCATATAGATATTTTTTAGTCTCCCACAATAGTAAACTAATTGGGATTTTTAAATCTAGTCTGTATACAATTGTAGCATTAATTGCAACATTATTCTTGAAAAGCCTTTATGTTATACAATTCTATAATAAAATTTTCTTAAAAGTTAAGTGAAAATCTATTTCCATTTGGTTTATACATTTAGGGCAGCCCAAGTGGCTCAGCGGTTTAGTGCCGCCTTCAGCCCAGGGCCTGATCCTGGAGACCCGGGATCAAGTCCCACATTAAGCTCCCTGCATGGAGCCTGCTTCTCCCTCTGCCTTGTGTCTCTGCCACGCTCTCTCTCTCTCATTAATAAATAAATAAAATCTTAAAAAGAATGGTTTATACATTTAACTACATTAAGGCTTACAGACTATTTCAGAAGATTAAATTTTAACGCCTTTGAAAAAAAAAAGAAAGCCATGTGCAAATTCTTAATGCGGAGAACAAAAATATCTGCATTACTTATAAAAATAGAGTAATTTTTTATGTTTAAAGTATACACACACAGTCATTATCAAATTATCATTTTCTGGTCTTCCTAGTACTTATCCTTATTTGAAATTATCAGTTTATCTGTGTCTGCCTTCCCAGACACATTATGTGAATGTAAGCTTCCATCTTGCTGACAAAATATTACCAACCCCTAGGATAAAACACAGCATATGTCTTCAAATATTAAGAAATTTTAAATACCCAAAAGAAAAAATTAAAGATTAAAAAATAAATACCAAGAAGAAGAGAATGAGCCTCCTCAAAGTAGAAAGTCCTTCCTCACTAAGACAACTCATTAAGAATAAGAGTTTGAATGAGATCATAAAAACATATGACCTTAAGATTTTAAGAAATACTATAGCACCTAAGCAGCATGAAAACAGTTAGATTTTTTTCTTATTGTTTGATTTCTTACATTTCTACATTATTGTTATAAAAATCTATAATATTTTAACAAAGACCAATGAAACAGATCAACATTCAACTTAAAAATAAAATGATGACTTTTCTTTTTAGTAAATACCTTTTCTTGAAAGACAACAGCAGTTTCCAGCCCTGGCATGATGTCCAGTAGGAGTCTGCAAGCTGCAGTGTTTAAAGGGGGCTCTCGGCTTGTCATCACATAAGCATTAACCAGCTATAAAAAAAGGAGGAATAATTTTCATCTGAAATTCAACCCAATCATATTAATAAATTCTAATAAAGGGCAGCCCTGGTGGCCCAGCGGTTTAGCGCCGCCTTCAGCCCGGGGTGTGATCCTGGAGACCCGGGATCGAGTCCCGCGTCGGGCTCCCTGCGTGGAGTCTGCTTCTCCCTCTGCCTGTGTCTCTGCCTCTCTCTCTCTTTGTGTCTGTCATGAATAAATAAATAAAATCTTTAAAAATAAACAAATAAATAAATAAAATAAGTAAATAAATTCTAATAAATCCTTAATATATTCCCATCACTTGCCTCAGGGATATTAAGAACTAACGATTTCTCATTACACCTTTATTTATTATAAACAGTTACAATCCTGCTGAGCCATGATGGAGTCATATATTATTTCTTCTGCAGCTTTAAAATCAAATCCCCCTACAAAACAACCTATCAACAACCACAGAATTAAAGCTCAAAGAGTATCATTTTTTTACCCCCTACTCCTTTTCAGAAGGATAAAGTAGGGCAAGATAACCCCCTGCCCATTCCTGACAATGGTGAATAAAAAACTTGAAGTTTGTACTTACACCATAAATACATTTAATATTACACATAAATCCTAATTATATATATAAATGTATTAACGAAACTTTCCTCTTGGCACTCAAATATTACTCAATCTCTACTACTAAGAGGCACTGTGTTCTGTGCTGGGTATACAACAGTGAATAAGATGCAGTCCCACCATCAAAGGGCTCATAATCCAAAAGAGGTGACAGAAAAACAAATATCATTGAATACAGAATGCTATAGAAGCCTGTAGGAGGCCACGCAACCCCTGCAGAGGAATCAAAGAAGACTTTAAAGGAGAAGGGATTCTAAGGCAGACTGTAAAAGAAAAGTAGGAATAGCTAAGGAGTAGGGAGGAGAGGAGAGCCAAAGGGTGACAATTTAAAATTAAGAGAACAAAAAGGCCAGAGAGAAATTGGGTTTGTATTTCAAACTAAGGAACTTAAAATTTATCTTTAGGGCAATGGGAAACCACTAATGGATTGTAAGCAAAAGGGTGCCATCACTTTTTGCATTTTAGAAAAATTTCTGGGCTATAAAGTGAATAGGTTGAAGAACAGACAAGATGATAATCAGTTAAGAGGCTATTGTAATAGCCAGGAAATGGTAGTGGTTAAACTAAAGTCTGGCAACAAGGGCAGAAAGAAGTGGAGGAATTTGTGAAGGTTAATAGAATGAGAATGGTAAGACCTGTAAATTCACTGAATAAGAGAGCTTGGAAAAATAAAGGATAGCTTCTAGCTGGCTACACAAGGACACCATCACTGAGCTAGAAAACAAGAGAAACAGACTGTAGAGCAACAATTAGACATGTGGAATTCAAGGTGCCTGTGGAGAATATCCAGGTGGGAATATTTAGAAGGCTGCTGGAAATAACCTGAGGTACAGAAGAGACACTGATAACTGAGAAATAAACTTAGGAGCTAATACAATACAGACAATAATAATAGCTAATCTTACTGAGTCCTCATGTACCTCATGTACCAGGTTCTGCGTTAAGAACTTTTATGGGACACCTGGGTGGCTCAGCGGTTGAGCATCTGCCTTCGGCTCAGGGCGGAGTCCCTGGATCGAGTCCCCACATCGGGCTTCCTGCATGGAGCCTGCTTCTCCCTCTGCCTAGGTCTCTGCCTCTCTCTCTGTGTCTCTCATGAATAAATTAATTAAATCTTTAAAAAAAAAAAAGAACTTTTCATGATTAATTTCATTAAAGACTACAAAAACATTTTTAAGGTAAGATCGTCCCTATTTTATAGATTAGGAAAATAAAGCTTGGGACGCCCGGGTGGCTCAGTGGTTGAACATCTTCCTTTGGCTCAGTGCGTGACCCTGGAGTCTCGGGATCAAGTCCCACATCAGGCTTCCTGCATGGAGCCTGCTTCTCCCTCTGCCTGTGTCTCTACCTCTGTCTCGAGTAAATAAATAAATCTTTTTTTAAAAAAGGAAAATAAAGCTTGGAGAAAATGAAGGTTGTTAGAAGCTTAAGTTGCCCCAAGATCAAACTGTCAGTGAACAGTAGAACTGCATTTAAATCCAAAACATGGACCCCAAAACCCAAGCTCTCAAACATCATGCAATTCGGCCTCCCAAAACAAACCTAATAGCTACAACTTACTGAACCATAACTATGTCTCAGGAGCTGTGAACACTAGAAATAGATATATTTACTTCTCAATAGCCGACTTAGTATCTTTCTCTCCCTCCACATGCCCCATGCACACACCACAGTCTCAGTGCAGAATCATGCCTCATATATTACTTTTAGTTTTCTATTCAGAAACCCAAGAAAATGTCTATATTCCCAAACTCAAAATCATCTTGCCCAAGGATGAGCAGACGCCTTGTGAGTCCTTGACGATATTCAACTGAACAAGGTATATGCCAAAAGAAAACACCTTGGCCACAACCAAGACTTTGGTAAGAAAGAAATCCATGATGCTTATCTCATTGAACCAATACCAAACAAAAAAATCTACACACTCTATTCCCAATTTTGTCAAGACTTTAGGAGAAAGCAAACTATTCACAAATAATAAAGTGTATAGCATCTGCTGATGAAAATCTCTCGAGAAAAGTAAAAA
This sequence comes from Nyctereutes procyonoides, assembly GCF_905146905.1. Lineage (NCBI taxonomy): Eukaryota > Metazoa > Chordata > Mammalia > Carnivora > Canidae > Nyctereutes > Nyctereutes procyonoides. Next base: position 38,273,235 of record NW_026575131.1, on the reverse strand, counting down.
GCAAACCTACTGCATTCATGAAATCATCATTCTTGAAGAGTATTCTCAGCAAGTGGCCCAGCATACACTCTGGATCAGCCCGACCTACCAAAAGAAGAGGGGAGGAACAAACAAAGGAATGAGTAAGTCATCCCAGTCAAGTAAATTAAACCTCTGGAAAGGCACCTAGGTTGTTACAAGTACTATTAAAATGCTGCAAAAATAAATGGAAACAAAGAAAAGATTCTCTTGATGAATTAGATTTCATAAGAAACATACTCTAAAATTAAAAGTGCTAATATAAAAACTCAAAACACTGCTCTCTAACTTTTCCATCTGCCAGCATATCTCCCAGCAATGCTAAATTAAATAATTGTGCAATAGACCCAGACCAGCATTACTAAGAGTGTACAAAGTCTAAAAAAGAATCATAAAGGAGATTTAAGAGAAAGAAAAACCCTGATATCCCAGCCAGATTAAGGTAGGAAGCACAACTTATTGTGATGGGTGGCCTGGAGGAGATAAGACTCCAAGTCCAATCTTTAAACTATAATGCCAACAATAGCAGAGATGCATAGTCAAACCTGTAATGATACCCCAGGTTGTGGGGGCAGGGTACAGGAGGGGAATCCCACTAAGCAATCACCAACTCTAAAGATATGGTAACTTTGGCCATCTTAACTTTCTGAGTTCCTGGGGAAAGAAAGGCCAGGAACCTAGGATCTACTCAATACACAGCCTAAAGGTAAAAAGAATTACTTAATGATTGAGGGAATTATTGGTTTTTATAACAGATACCATTTATTTTAATTTTCCTTTAAGATCATTAGAGTGGCAAATTTAGTCAAAGGATACAATTTAGGATGAAGAAAAGACATGAGCTACTGATTCAAAGTTTCTACCAAGCTATAGTTAGTATTCCAAAGTAAATCACAAAAAGAAAAGTTACAGAATGGTATCATAAAAACCAGATGAGGACCTCAGATTACCTTTCTGTTTATTTTTTACAAATGATGAAAATGACACCCTCATTTTTATTAATAGAAATTATGCCTAATGACAACTATTGCTTAACGTAAGAGGTAGGGAGGAAAAAAAAGTCTTTAAATTTACTACTAAAAAAAGGGTATCATTCCATTGCTTCCTTCTTCCTCATTACCATTTCATCCCTTCCAAGGTCACTAAACATGATCATCTCTCTTTTAACTCTTTTCATAACCCCAAATGTTAACTTAATTTCTTATTCACATTCACATTCGTACTTCTTCATGCTTTGATTGCCTTACTGAAGAATTATATAGGTGAGTAATCCTCTAAAGTCACAAGTGGGGATGCCTAGGACAAGTGCAACAAGTATTACATAAATAACTGGATACTCAATCTGAAATGCCTAACTTACTTATATTTGAGAACAAAAATCTAGGAAATAGAAATTAACCTATACCATTCAGGTAGGCATACAACGCCCTTTTTTTTAATTAGTCTCACTCATTCTCATATCTCTCCACATACAATCTCTTTTTCCAACAAAAGACTGCTTCTGACTTTACACAGAGAAAGTTGATATGCAGCATGGGCTCATATGATTTAAGCTTTACCCACTAGTACTCTACCTTAGAGAAAACATAAAATGGTAAAGTCTCCAGTCTCATATAGCTCTATATCATACCTAATTCCATGCCAAAGCAGACTGGATTGTCATGGTTCTAATCAGCCCAAAATAAAACCAAATTAACATGAGATGCCATACTTTAGCTGCTGAGATACTAAAGCAGACATCAAGAAACCTGTTTATTATTCAAGGTTCCAAGTATCAATTTTATAACCAAAAACAAGGCACTGAATGTATTTTCAACTACATTTCCTCATTAGTTAAGGCATAATTATCTCTTTTTCTGCTTCAAAGAATCCAAGTACATAACTGTTTCAAACTGTTGTTTGAAAGATGAAGGCACAGAGTATAACCTCTTTGGGGCTAAAAGTCAAGAACAGAGAACATTATTCTCTTTTTAAGTAACATTCCAATGGAGTCAAGTAAGCTATAAAACATAATTTAGTTCCCTGAAGTTAGTTATCTTCTATTCGATAAATATTACAAATATTTCAATTTTCCAGGAATTTATTTTTCCTCACTACCTCCACCTTGAGCGATATTTTAACAATTAGATGATCTTACAACTTATCATGAAAGATGCTATTTCAATGTAAATTTTCCTATTAAGCTATTTTCTTTTTTAAGAAAATTAGAGCCAGGCTTAAGAGAACACAGGTCTCACCAGGATGTCGGTCATCAAATGGGTCTGGATCCCCCTTACGATATTCTTCAGTTTCTTTTTCAATCAATTCAGACATCCTAGCACAAAGGGAAGACAGGGTCAACTCTAAACAAGTATACAAAAAAATGTACCACCACCTACAATAGTCAATTCAACAATGAAGGTGTAAAATAAAAGCAAAAAGTTAGCAAAAAGTATTTTCTTGATGAACAGAGATCTAAGCAATCATCTCATAAAACAATTTCCACTCCCAAACTCCTTATCTCCACTTTCCTGTCTCAAAAAATAGCACTACCATCTCCTCAGAAGCCTAAGTCATCATTAAAACCTTCCTTTTCTCCTCATCCCCCACAATTCCTGTTAGCCCTACCTACCATCTCCTGATTTCAATCATTTCTTTCAATCTTGACCATTCCTGTCCTTGCCCAGAACACCATCAACTGCCTGAACTACTTGTAACAGCCTTTTCCCCAACTTCTTGCTTTAGTGCTTGACACAATTCATTCTCCATCTCCCAACAATTTACCACAATAACTCCAATTATACCCAAGTACTACCATGGCTTACACTAATCTAGCCTCTATTGCATCTCTGACTTCTACTATCCACTCTCCCTTCATAAGTTTCAGTCATATGGCCTTCTTTGCTCTTCAAAGAGTCCAAGTTCATAACTGTTCCACGGCCAAAGTCCTATTACTTCAGTCTGTAACATTCCTCACCCCTCTAAGCTCCCACCCCTATCCCAAGCAACCAATTATCTGCTTTCTCTCACCACAGATTAGTTTTGCCTGTTCTAGAATGTCATACAAATGAAATGACATATACCCTTTTCATAACTGGCCTCTTGAGTTCAGCATATTTTGAATGATCCATGTTATTTTTTGCATGTATCAATCATCTTTTTTTTATTCATGCATTCTTTCTTTTTGAAACAAGAAAAATCACATTTTGAATACTCTAAGCAAGAATGACATTTTAACCTATCATGACAGTCAAATACAAGGCTATCACACTCTCCAACATATATCATGCTCTGTCCTAACTCAAACTCTCCTATATGTATTATGTCCACAAAACCATATTTCTTAGTCTTAAAAGGTTAGCTCCCTGGAAAAACTTGTGCCTACTCTAGCATATTTTTCCCCATTAAGGCTCAAAATATTTCTACTTTTCTACTCTCCCCTTCAAACTGTGAAAATTCACTTTGCCACAAAGGGCTACCACAAAAAATATGTTTAGAATTACACAATATAAGATCTATCAGTATCTTCCGTTGAAACTAACAATATAGCACAATGGAAGTTAAAAACATGGATTCTGGGGCCAGCTGGGCCATACCTTCCTTGATGTTTAAGGTAACATATGTTCTCTACTTAAAACAAAACCTGACATGTGAAAGCTAGTTAAGTGTTATTGTAATGAATACTGAGAATCAAAAACAGAAAAGTAATTTAAGGTAGATTTGACTAGGACAGGACAGGAAGGAGTCTGTGGACACAGTATTCAAGTTCTTTAACTTGATATAGGTGATAGTTTTACAAGTAGAGAATCCATCAAGCAGAGTACTATACAGTATATATCTCAGTAATATAAAAAAACAAATCACAGAACCTGGGTAGTACTCACATAGCTTGGTCCGATGCTAGTCCCTTTTCACAGAATCAAGTCAAAGGCTTGATTATAATAAACAAAACAACAATACAAATAATAAATAAAAAGTCAAAGGTAGGGGCAGCCCGGGTGGCTCAGTGGTTTAGCACTGCCTTCGGCCTGGGGTGTGATCCTGGAGACCCGGGATCGGGTCCCACATCAGGCTCCCTGCATGGAGCCTACTTCTGCCTGTGTCTGTACCTCTCTCTCTCTGTCTCTCTCATGAATAATTAAATAAAATCTTAAAAAAAAAAAAAAGTCAAAGTTATAAGAAGCCACACATTTTTCTTAGGAAAACTGACCAAAAATCATGAAAGATGTGGCCAATAAAATAGGCAAGCCTGAAATTCATTGTTTTTCTAATGAAAAACCTACAGCCAGCTAAGCTGGGGGATAAGGGGGAGACCACAGACATGTGAAAGAACTTCAGGAAATATTCAAAGAACTAATACATCCACAATTTGGATAATGGGAATTGCCCCTTTCTAAAATAAACTATACTTTTAATTCATCCTACTATCTCTCACACTTGCTGATCCTTTAAACATCTTGCTCCATGTAACTTTATTTTCCATTTCTACCTTATATTCACCTTCCACCCTGGTGAGGCCCATTTCCTCACTGTCACAAAAACATGTCCTGGTTCCTTCTCCTCTCAATTAGGGAGTCACATTTTTCACTTTTCCTAGAAAAGTCTGATTCTCTGCTTTTCATCAAGCTATATTCTACCACCTTTCAAGTCCCTATTCCAAAAAAACTTTACCACATCCTATACTGGAAAGCCCAGTGGAGTTAGGAGTTAAAATCCAAAATTCCAAGCTTAGCTTTCCACTGTCTACCTATGTTGTCTTTTCCAAGCAGCTCCAAGAATGGTTGTAGTTTAACAATGTAGCTCTCAGTGATACTTCTAGTGACAAAAGAGGAAATTAGGTTCAGGGAAGTATCTGACAATTCCCACACACAAAAGGTCCTCAAATACTTGTTGAGTGAATAAAAGAAACTGACTCATTCATTCTCATAACCCATGCAATATTCAGGAATCATACTTCCCAAATTTAGCACCTCATTATATACTTATTTGTACTATTCTGCATTGTTTCATATCTGTTAGTTACTTCCCAGATGGTTATTTCCTTGAAGACAGAGTCCCTCTATTTTTGGCTTTGCACTACTGAATATCATAGCACAGTGACAAAGTTGAGGGTCAAATATGATCATGGATATGAAATAATCTTAAAAATAAAACACTGAGTATCTTTAGTATATGTTCTCAATAAATATTTTTCCAATTAAGTGACTCTACCATTGACATTATCATCCCCATTTATGTCTTTATCCTCTCACAGTTACATCAATAATCCACGTTTTAACTGCACAATAATCAGATTCTTTAATTCATGTGGCTGCATTTCAAATATCTTGTGATTAGTAGTTCTTAATCTCCAATGCCTCTACAAATTAAAATCCACTTTCCACCAGTCAGCAATAATCCTGTCCCTAAAAAACTGTACTTTTTACATATTCCCCCATCAAGAGCAACAAAGCATTTATCTCCTCTTAAACTTTCATAGGACCATAGTTCTCTTTATTCGTATAGACTACATCACTGCACAAACAAAAGGCTTTTTCCTCTGCTATATCAAAGGCTAAATGTTAAAGATCTCCATGTTCCAGGAACCTCCTACTTAGAAAAACTATGGGCATTCCTCTCCAGCCTTTATTTTTCACTCTCCTGTTTCACACAATCATTCAGGAAAATAATGTCCCACACAGTTACTATGTACCAGGCATGCACAAGTCACTGCCTGAGGAGACACCAATAAAAGTGCAGTACCTGTCTATAAAGCATTTATAATTAAAAAAAAAAACTTACAATTTAGTGAAGTTACACATGCAAAAAAATAATTTTAGTACAATGTGGTAAGAGTTAAAAAGGGGGGAATTATAATTATACCACATTTTATATATACATTTGTATGTGTATACACACACACACACACACATAACTGGAGTATTAATAAAGAAAATAAAGGAGTGCCCAAACCTACACCTGTGGATGTCAAAGTCAGAGAAGGTTCTACAAATTCTACATGATTCTCAAACTGCTTTTTGAGTGAGAGTTTGCCAGGCAGATAGATGTACCAAAGAAAGGCATTTCAGGCAAGGAATAGCAAGCGTAAACACACACAGACATTAGAAAATATGGTACTATCCCTTACTGAAGGAAACTAACATTAGGAGGCAGAGAAAGGAGATAGAGGCCAAACCATAAATGGCTTCACTGGCCACTCTAAAAAGTTTACATTTTATTCTGAAAGAAAAATAGAGCCAGAGAATTATGATCAAAGGTATGACAATTAGATTTGTATATAAGGAAAAAGACTCTTTAGCAAAGAGGAAGATGTATTAGAAGAGGGTAATCTGGAGATGGAGAGAAAATTCACACTGCCTAAGAGGCCAGTCAAAACATAACCAGTATCTAATGAAGGAAGTGGTATGGGGGACTGGGGAAGAAGAGAAAGTAGAAATCCTCACAGGGTGTAGAGACTGAACTGTGCTAGTACAAGAAGACACTGTACACCAAGGTGGGGAGTACAAAAGTACAAACTGAAGGAGGAAGGAGGCAGGATGAAGATGATAAGCCCTATTGTAGACATGGTATGTTTCAAGTGTCTACAAACAGGCAGGTAAAGATGTGTACACCAAGCAGCTGAGAAAAGAGTCTGAAATTTTAAAAAATGTTTAAAGTAGAAATAGCGACTTGAAAGTTAACCTAAGAATAATGTTTTAAATCATGGGCAGGAATGAAACTATCTAGGTAGAATATATAGGGTAAATAGAAAAAAGAACCACCAACAAAACCCTAAGGTTGAAACACAAGAAAAGAACCTACAAAGGAGAATAAGGACCAACAGCCTGAGAGGAAAAGTAAGAAATTTAAAGAGCTTCAAGAAGTAGTGAGATAAAGACTAGTTCTGAGAGACAAAACGGTTTTAGAATTCATAGTCAAGATGAAAATGTTCCCATACTATTCTCTAATTTTTCCCTTTTTTAAAATGAATTTCTAAAAAATAATAATAATTGTTCATACCTGGTAAGGATAGGTACCATGTCCTGCCCACTGCCATGTTCCTTTTCCCACTGCTCCAGCAGGGTAGTGAGCTCAGCTTTGGAGTCCACATGCACCGCTACTGTAGTCATGGCTTGGCCTAAGGAATCAAAAATATACATAAGTAACACATGAACACAGGCAAATAAACCTGACATACTTCCTAAAAAAAAGTGAGGAGGGGGCAGCCCCAATGGCGCAGCGGTTTAGCACCGCCTGCAGCCCGGGGCGTGATCCTGGAGACCCTGGATCGAGTCCCACGTCAGGCTCTCTGCATGGAGCCTGCTTCTCGCTCTGCCTGTTGTCTCTGCCTCTCTCTCTCTCCGCATCTCTATGAATAAATAAATAAAATCTTAAAAAAAAAAAAGTTAAAAAAAAAGTGAGGACGGAGAAAAGGGGTGAGCAAGCAACAAAGCTTAACTTCTAGACTCTTCAGATAATTTTATTTGTGGCACAATGGGAAACTCAGCACTGAGAACCAGTCCTTTCACCCCCTCCCAACCTCAATTTGCTCAACTGTCAAATGAGACAAGGAACTGAAACAAAATCATGATTCTTACCCTTTTTAGGATTAGAAACCCCTCTAAGAACAGACAGAAAGCTAGGGTCCTCATTTTCTCTCCTCAAAAATGCATACACCTGGGGCACTTCTGTGGCTCAGGTGGTTAAGTGTCTGACTCTTGGTTTTGGCTCAGGTCATAATCTCCCAGTCATGGGAGCATCTCCCAAATAGGGCTCAATGCAGAGTCAGCTTTGAATTCTCTCTCCCTCTCCTTTCCCCTCTGTTCCTCCCCCAACTTCCTCTCTAAAAATAAATAAATATTTAAAAAAAAATGCATACACCTACATATCAGACACACAAAACCCTAATCTAGACCTCTAGGTCCAAACTTTGAAGCTAAGTTTTTTTTTTTTTTTGAAGCTAAGTTTTTTTTTTTTAATTTTTTTTTTTTTTTTAATTTATGATAGTCACAGAGAGAGAAAGAGAGAGAGGCAGAGACATAGGCAGAGGGAGAAGCAGGCTCCATGCACCGGGAGCCCGATGTGGGATTCGATCCCGGGTCTCCAGAATCGTGCCCTGGGCCAAAGGCAGGCGCCAAACCGCTGCACCACCCAGGGATCCCCGAAGCTAAGTTTTTTTAATAGCAAAAACCACTGCTCCAAAATATTTTGCTCTTCTAAGTCTTCCAAGTGAAGTTTATGAAAGATAAACAACATGTCCCTGTTAATTTTTTTTTTAAGAATTTATTTGAGAGAGAGAGAACATTTACTTGAGAGAGACCACAAGCAGGGGGACTGGCAGAAGAAAAGGGAAAGGGAGAAGCAGACCCCCCTACCATGCAGGGGCTCAATCCTGACTGAGCCTCTCAGGTACCCCTATCCCTGTCAATACTTTTTTTTTTTTTTTAAGATTTTATTTTATTCATGAGAGACATGGAGAGAAGGCAGAGACATTGGCAGAGGGAGAAGCAGGCTCCATGCAGGGAGTCCCAATGTGGGGCTTGATCCCGGAACCCCAGGACCACACCCTGAGCCAAAGGCAGATGATCAACTGCTAAGCCACCCAGGCGTCTCCCCCTGTCAATTCTTAACAGAAGGCCAAAAACTAAAGCGGATATCATTATCAGCATGAAAACTGGGAAGGTGTATAATAATTATAAGCCCATTTGTCCATCAGGCTTCCTAACTTCTCTCACAGCTGATTTCCTGAAAGGAGCATGAGAGGCTAGAGAGAGAGAAGTTGCTGGATTGAGTGTGGTCAGCCCAGGGATATAGAAGGACAGGGAGCTGAAACAAGCTTTGAAGGAGTTGCATGAGAAATTCACATGAGTAAGAGAGGGTTATTTATAAAGGGCTCCAAAAGGGATAAGACCCAACTGTTTATATGGTTTACAGATCGACTTATTTGCCAAAGTGGCCTTAGGATCAAAATGGCAGACCTTCCATGCAAAATTTGTATTTTCACAGAAAAAGCAACAATTCTATGAAAACAGTCTAATATTAGCACAAGATTACTGGCTGATCTAGGATTATAATGGACTCTTCTAAAGATACCCACCATAAGGCCAAAGGAAATACATGGGAAAGATACCACCAACTCTAAAATGTAAACATTGTGTTTTAATAAAGTAGAGGCAATTCTAATAATGAACAGTGATTCATGTCACCAAAGAAGAATAAATATTTCAAAAAAAAATTTTTTTTAATTTAAAACATTATTTTCTACAGAGAAGAATCCACATTTTCAGTCTTTCTAGCCAGTCACAAAAAGGAAATGCTGCAGTGTGACTAATAGGACCTCTGACTTTAATTTGAGAAAACCCAAGCTTTAACTTGAGAAAACCCAACCCAACCACAATCGACTATGCATTTTTTTAAATAACTTTATTTGGAATAATTTTAGATTTACCAAAAAAGTTGCAAAGGTAGTAGAATTCACATATACCTCTCACCCAGTTTCTTTTAATGATGCCATTTAATTTTATAGTTATATAATGTCAAAATTAAGAAACCCAACATTGGTAGATTACTATTACCTAAACTTAACTTGAGGGATGCCTGGGTGCTTCAGCGGTTTAGCGCCTGCCTTCAGCCCAGGGCGTGATCCTGGAGACGGGGGATTGAGTCCCACATCAGGCTCCCTGCATGGAGCCTGCTTTTCTCCCTCTGCCTATGTCTCTGCCTCTCTCTCTTCTCTCTCTCTCTCTCTGTCTCTCATGAATAAATAAATTTAAAAATCTTAAAAAAAATAAATGATTTAAAAAAAAAAATCTGAATCAACTTGATTCAGATTTCTCCAGTTTTTCCATTCACATCCTTTTTCCATTCCATGATCTTATCCAGGATACTACATTGGATTGAGGTGTCATGTCTCCTTTATGTACTCTGGTCTATGATACTTTCTGAGTTGTTCCTCGTTTTCCACGACCTTGACAATCTTGAGGAATATTGGGGAAAGGGGGGATTTTATGATAAAGATCTAGAAATTGTGCAAAGCACTTAACAGCAAAATTAAGCTTTTAAGGCACGTCCTAAAAGTAAGAGAGCGAAATGGCTTTACAGGTGAATTCTAATAAAACATTTAAAGAAGGGATCCCTGGGTGGCGCAGCAGTTTGGCGCCTGCCTTTGGCCCAGGGCACGATCCTGGAGACCCGGGATCGAATCCCACATCGGGTTCCCGGTGCATGGAGCCTGCTTCTCCCTCTGCCTGTGTCTCTGCCATTCTCTCTCTCTCTGTGACTATCATAAATAAATAAATAAATTTTTTAAAAAATTTAAAGAAAATCAACATCATCCTCAAACTCTTCCACAAAAGAGGAAAGACCCTTCCTAATCTATTCCATGAAGCCAGTATTACCCTCATGCTGAAGCCAAATAAAGCCATCACAAGAAAACTACAAATACCTTTTATCAATAGAAATGCAAAAATCCTTGACAAAATACTAGCAAGATGAATACAGCAGCACATTAATAGAAACACATATCATGACCAAGTGGGATTTATCCTAGAAATGCAAAGGTGGGTGTGACACACAGAAATCAATTAATGTAATATATTAATAGGATGAAGGAAAAAAACACATGCTCATCTGATTGATATAGAAAAAGCATCTGAGGGATCCCTGGGTGGCGCAGCGGTTTGGCGCCTGCCTTTGGCCCAGGGCGCGATCCTGGAGACCCGGGATCGAGTCCCACGTCGGGCTCCCCGTGCATGGAGCCTGCTTCTCCCTCTGCCTGTGTCTCTGCCTCTCTCTCTGTGTGTGTGTGACTGTCATATATAAATTAAAAAAAAAAAAGAAAGAAAAAGCATCTGAGGGACGCCTGGGTGGCTCAATGGCTAAGTGTCTGCCTTCAGCTCAGGGTATGATCTTGGTGTCCCAGGATCAAGTCCCGCATTGGGCTCCCTGTGGGGAGCCTGCTTCCCCCTCTGCCTATCTCTGCCTCTCTCTCTCCTAAGTCTCTCATGAATAAATAAATAAAATCTTTTAAAAAAGAAAAAGCAGGGGATCCCTGGGTGGCGCAGCGGTTTGGCGCCTGCCTTTGGCCCAGGGCGCGATCCTGGAGACCCCGGATCGAATCCCGCATCGGGCTTCCGGTGCATGGAGCCTGCTTCTCCCTCTGCCTGTGTCTCTGCCTCTCTCTCTCTGTGACTATCATAAATAAATAAAAATTAAAAAAAAAAAAAAAAGAAAAAGCATCTGATAAAATCAATTACCCTTTTGCGAAAGAAAAAAAAAACTCAAACTGGGAACAGAAGAGAACTTCCTCATTATGGTAAAGGGTATTTTAAAAAACCCACAGCTACCATTATACTCAATGATGAGACTGAAAGCTTTCTCCCTAAAATTACAAAAAAAGACAAGGATGCCTGCTTTCACACTTATATTAAATATTGTACTGGAGTTCTAGCCAGAGTAAGCTAGAAAAAGTAAAGGTATCCAAGTTGGAAAGGAAGAACTAAATAAATCTTTAAAACAAGAAAACAAACAAGGGACACCTGGGTGGCTCAGCAGTTGAGCGTCTGCCTTCAGCCCAGGGCGTGATCCTGAAGTCCCGAGACCGAACCCCACATTGGGCTCCCTGCATGGAGCCTACTTCTCTCTCTCTCTCTGCCTATGTCTCTGCCTCACTCTCTCTGGGTCTCTCATGAATAAATAAATAAATCTTAAAAAAAAAAATAAAAGAAAGAAAGAAAACAATTTCATTGGAGCCCCTGGCTGGCTCAATCAGAAGAGCATGCAACTCTTGATCTCAGGCCTGTGAGTTCAAGCCCCACATTGAATGTAGAGATCACGGGGGAAAAAAAGTTAAGCTTACAAAAAAGAAGACAATATCATTTAAAATAGCATCAAAAATAATAAAATATTAAGAATAAGTTTACCCCAGAAAGCACAAGATTTATACATTGAAAATTATAAGACACTGCTGGAATAAATTAGAGAAAAACTAAATAAATAAATGGAAAGACATCCTATGTTCATGGATTAGAAGACTTAATATTGTTAAGATGACAATACTCTCTAAAGTGGTCAACAGTCAATGAAATCCCTATCAAAATTTTACTGACCTTTTTTTTGCAAAAATGGAAATACTGAAAACCAAAACTATCTTAAAAAGAATAAAGTTGGAAAATTCATACCTCTGATTTCAAAGCTTAGATACTGCTATAGTGATCGAAACAGTATGGTAATGGCATTAGGATAGATACAAACACCAATGCAATAGCCCAGCAATAAAATCTCACATTTATGGCTATTTTTCAACAAGTGTGCCAGACCATTCAACAGGGAAAATAATTTATTGAAAGACCAGTAGACCATTAGTAGAAAGACTAATGGTATTTCAACAAACTGTGCTGTGAAGGGATGCCTGGGCAGCTCAGTGGTTGAGCATCTGCCTTCGGCTCAGAGCCTGATCCCAGGGTCCTGAGATCGAGTCCCACATCAGGTTCCCTACAGGGAGCCTGCTTCTCTCACTGCCTAGGCCTCTGCCTCTCTCTGTGTGTGTCTCTCATAAATAAATTAGAATCTTAAAGAAAAAAAAAAAACACAAATTGTGCTGTGAAAACTGGATATCCACATGCAAAAGAATAAAGTTGAGGGATCCCCGGGTGGCGCAGCAGTTTGGTGCCTGCCTTTGGCCCAGGGCGCGATCCCCACGTCGGGCTCCCGGTGCATGGAGCCTGCTTCTCCCTCTGCCTGTGTCTCTCTCTCTCTCTCTCTCTCTCTCTCTCTCTGTGACTATCATAAATAAATAAAAATTTAAAAAAAAAGAATAAAGTTGAATCCCTGACTCATATCATATAAAACAAAGACCTAAATGTAGAAGCTTGAACTATACTAGTCTGAAAGGTAAACATAGGGATAAAACTTCATGACCTTGAAATTAGCAAGGGATTTTTACTTGTGACACCAAAAGCATAAGCAACAAAAGAGCAAACAGAAAAATTGGTTCCAACCCTTAAAACTTTTGTGCATCAAATGATATAATCAAGAAAATGAGAAGACAAACCATGAAATAGAAAATATTTATAAATCATGTATCTGATAAGGATCTAGTATCCAGGATATATAAACAACTCCTATGGATGCTTAACGATCAATTTATGGTATGTGAATTTTACCACAATTTCTTTTAAAAGCGGAAAAAACGGGGTGCCTGGGTAGCTCAGTCAGCTAAGGGTCCAACTCTTGATCTCAGCTCAGGCCTTGATCTCAGGGTTGTATGAGTTCAAGCCCCATGGAGCCCACTTTAAAAAACTAAAAATAACTAAAAAATAAAGTGGAAAAAAAAAGATCAGGAGGGAATGTCTCTTTGATAACTTAAGTGATCAACACAGTAGAGCACATAAAGCCAAAGTTTAAGGAAAATATTACATTTAATAAAGGTCAACTCAAGGGCATTAAAATACTAAAAATTTTTTAAGATATTATTTATTTATTCATGAGACACACAGAGACAGGCAGAGACACAGGCAGAGGGAGAAGCAGACTCCCCCCTGGGAAGCTTGATCCAGGACTTGATCCCAGGACCCCAGGATCACGACCTGAGCCAAAGGCAGACACTCAACCACTGAGTGTCTATCCAGGTGCCCCAAAATACTAAAATTTTAGAGTTTAATTTAGAAATATCTTCTTTTTTTTTTAAAGATTTATTTACTTATGATAGACATAGAGAGAGAGAGAGGCAGAGAGACACAGGAGGGAGAAGCAGGCTCCGCGCAGGGAGCCCGACACGGGACTCAATCCCAGGATTCCAGGATTGCGCCCTGGGCCAAAGGCAGGCGCTAAATCGCTGAGCCACCAGGGATCTCCAGAAACATCTTCTTTTGGCATCATTTTCAAAACTTGCAATTAATTATGATGAAGAATAATTATAACTTTGGGAATGATCACTTGCCCAAGAAAAATATAAGCTCAGGCTAAATAATAACAATGATAATTCATTTAATTATGAAAGACAATTAATATAAAACGTTAAAGCTGCAGTCATCCTGTTATGCATCCAACAGTGATGGTGTGTTACTCAATTCACCATGTTTTAAAGTGAGCTAAGTGGTATACAGAATTTATGGCCTATCCGTAATAACACAATAGTTACGAATTATTGAATTTTTTTAAGATTTTATTTATTTATTCATGAGAGACACAGAGATAAAGAGAGAGAGGCAGAGACACAGGCAGAGGGAGAAGCAGGCTCCATGCAGGGAGCCCGATGTAGGACTCAATCCCAGGACTCCAGGATCAGGCCCTGGGCTGAAGGCAGGTGCTAAACAGCTGAGCCACCCTGAGATCCCCCAATTACTGAATATTAATATTGGACAGACATTTGGATGATTTCTATGTTATTGTGAATTTTCACAGCCACCGTCCCTTTTTTTTTTTTTTTTTTACATATGATAAAAAGGGCTCAGAGAAGTCCCAAAGACCAATCAACTGGTAACTTCGTAGAAAAGGGTTTCAAGCATTCACATGCCAACTCTGCAGATAAACCTGTGAGATCTTGGTCAAGTTATTTAACTTCTCCAAATCTCAATTTCCTTATCTGTAAAATGGAAATGGTTTTCGTGAGGATTAAATGGTAATACTGTCCATGTAATGAAATAATATAAAGCCCTGCAAAAAATATGCGGAACATCCTTATCCTAAATGTTGCCTGCCAATATTTAGGGGTGATGTGTCTGCAACTAACTTCCAAATGATTTCACAAAATAAGAAAAATACACATCTATAGAGAAAATATAACAAAATATTAATAATTATTGAATCTGAATGGATAAACAAGTGTTCATTTCACTATTCGTTCAACTATTTGAAAATTTCCATAATTAAGAAGTTGAAAAAATTAAAAAGCATTTCCTTTCCTAATGTGCACCAAATCTCAAATACACATCAAATGAGGGGATCCCTGGGTGGCTCAGCCGTTTAGCGCCACCTTCAGCCCAGGGCCTGATCCTGGAGTCCCAGGATTGAGTCCCATGTTGGGCTCCCTGCATGGAGCCTGCTTCTCCCTCTGTCTGTGTCTCTGTCTGTCTCTGTGTCTCTCATTGAATAAACAAATCTTTAAAATATATATATGCGCCAAATGAAAAAAGCAAAATGTGGGCAGCCCAGGTGGCTCAACGGTTTAGCACTGCCTTCAGCCCAGGGTGTGATCCTGGAGACCCGGGATCTAGTCCCATGTCAGGCTCCCTGCATGGAGCCTGCTTCTCCCTCTGCTGTGTCTCTGCCTCTATCTCTCTCTCTCTCTGTGTGTGTCTCATGAATAAACATATTTTAAAAAAAAGAAAGTTGTTAAGAAAACAGATCTTAAGAGTTCTCATCACAAGAAAAAAAAATTATAAAAAAGAAAGAAAAAAGCAAAATGTGTGTGTGCGTGTGTATGCACCTGCTCCTTGAATATCTCTGGAAGAACACACAAGAAACAGATAATACCTATTACTTTTGTGCAAGTAACAGACTTTCTGAGGGATAATGGTAGGATAAGGATTTTTCAGAGTATGCTAGTTCTATCATTTTTCTGCTATTTTGTAAACTTTTAGAATTTTCTGAATCATAAAATCTGTCCTCCCCGAATACATGATTCATAATGGTCTATTCAGTAGAAACTATACGAAAGACTAAAATCAAGTACATGTTAAGGACAGATCTCACAAGGTTAAAATCCTGAAACAAATCTAAAAGCATTCTTCTTTATTAAAAAAAAAAAAAAAAAAGAGGAGGAGAGAGGTGAGAAATCCAAGTTTAGAGCTTCAAGTAAAATTTACCCAATAATTGGTAGGACAGATAAGAAGATCACATATAACAATATTCTACTAGCCTCCATGTCAATTACAAAAATAATAATAAGGAAACTGATATAGACCCAACTTCATTAACTTCAAACTATGTTTGTGGTTCATTCTCAGATTCCTCCCCTATCAAAAAACTTTACAAGAACAGTAAAACACTGTGCTCAATTAAAGAGATTTTGTTCATAAAATGACTTCCTTTATATTATCCACCTTCTGTATCCATTACCTCCTTGCCATCCAAAATATATCACAACTCAAAAATAATACTGCTTTATACAAAAATCTCGCCAGCATCAAGCAAAAAAATACCAAATCAATTCCTAAAGAGTCTACAATATACAAGCTTATGTAAACTTTAAACTCCAATACACTGGAAAAAGAAAATTACAGGACGACATTGCCAATGAACCTCTCAATCTGTACATTAACAAAGCATATAGGACAGGAATATGATGCTAATTAAACGCGTACACTAATTAAAAGGCTTCACTGAAGAAGGAGAGTTAAAAAAAAAAAAACAGGACAATGGGACGGTATGGAAGGACGTTTCCATACGTTTGGGGTTTAAAAAGAACCATTACACACTCCAAAATTATTCTTCAACAGATGCGAAACCCAAGCGCTAACCCTACAGTAAGAGGAAGTGAGAAACCGTCTAGGAAGAGAAGAGTTAAGGAAATGCCTATCACCCCAGCTGAAAACGACCATAACCCCCGGAAATAGGCTCCCGGGAAGCTAGGCAGGCACTCCGAGGTTTGTTTCCACGCGGCAAGACCCAAACACCTCTCTCTCCACCCCTCCCCTCCACCATGGGGGTGGGAGGAGTGCCCGGAAAGCTCCGCCCTCCTCGCCCGGTCAGAAAGCCGGACGGGTGCAAAAGGAGGTGGCACGAGGCCGAGGGAGGGGAGAGCCCGCCCAGGTGACTGGAGCTGGAGGCGGAGACACAGCTTGGGAAGGGGGCCGCCGTACGGCAGGGAAGATGGAGCCCCCCAGCCCGTACGGAACGGAAAATGGGAAGACTTGGAAGGAAAAAGGTTGACGAGGGGAACGAGAGGCACCCTTCCTCCAGGCAGGGGCAAGCGCACCCCCACCCCCCAATCCGGGCGGAAGAGTTACTCTCGGGAAGCTTCTTTTGCGGACTGGGAGAAGAACGTGGAGGCCCCGCCCCCGAGCCAAGAATCTGGAGGAGGCAAAGTCCTGTCAGGCCCCGGACCCAGCCTCCCTGGCGGCCCGGCCCGCCCCCTCCCCGCCGGCGGCCCAGGCAGGTGCCGCCCCTCCCCCAGTCCGGCGCCCACTCTCCCTCCTGCCCGGCCACGCGCCCTGTCTTCTCTCCGCCTTCCCAGAGAGCCGTCTCCCTCCTTTCCCCACTCACCTTCCCGGGCGGCTCCGCCGCTCCCCCCTGACCCCGCCAGCGGCCACAGTTCACACACACCGCCTCAGGTCCCGCACTCACTCTCCCTCACTCACACACAGCGCGACCACAGATCCAGAGCGGCCCACATATTATGCGTCACTCGCGTGCTACGTGCCCCGCGCGCGGTAGCGCGCGCGCGCCCCGACTTGGCGCGAGGCTCGCCGGCAGGGGGCGGGAGGAGAAATCGAAGAGCCCCGGGGTCGTCTGGGAAATGAAGTTCCGCTTATAGGAACGGCGCCCGCTAGTTTTGATTGGTGCTTGAGTACTTACTCCCCGCGCAGTGACTTCTGGGCTTTGTAGTTTTTCCGCATAGACCCGAACTGCTGTGTACTCATTGGCGGCTTCGGAAGGCGGAAGCGAATAGAGAGGGGACCCGATCCATCCAAGCTAGCGCTACAACCACTTGACACATTCTCAGTACCTTATTCTCCCCTTTGTGGCAGGGGTGAACCTCTGTTCTATTCTCTCATTGGCCCCATTATACCTAGAGTATACCAGCATCTAGGAAAATATTACACACAGGAGTATCAGAAATCACAGCACTCATTAAATAGAAGACACTGGTTTTTCTTTGTCTTTCTGTTCAAGACCTAACCCGTAGGATCAATAAATACTTATCCTAAGTCTCACGGGAGGAAGAGAAAAGGAAAAAATTAAAAGACCATAGAGTAAGGCAGGGCTGACCTCAGAGGTTATCTATTTTGATTCCTTCATTTTGCGTCTGAGAAAAGGCCCAGAGAGTGAATGAGTTGCCCAACACGTTCCACAACCAATTAGCAGTGGAACCAGAACAACTCCTGACTCTGACTCAGGTATCCCTTTTTAGGGATATGAAAAATAAATGTGATGCCACAGCTGAGCAGAATCTCTCCCTGACAAGATCCTACCCAGTCTTTCTTTCTCTAGAAGTACTGAACAAGGGGATCCCTGGGTGGCGCAGCGGTTTGGCGCCTGCCTTTGGCCCAGGGCGCGATCCTGGAGACCCGGGATCGAATCTCACATCAGGCTCCCGGTGCATGGAGCCTGCTTCTCCCTCTGCCTATGTCTCTACCTCTCTCTCTCTCTGTGTGTGACTATCATAAATAAATAAAAATTTTAAAAAAGTACTGAACAAGTTTCTATGCATTTCTATGGAGTTCTCACAGACACCACTTTCAAGGGGGTGGGAACACAGGATGCAGCAATCCTGCTGCTATGCTTAGGTTCCACACTTTTAAGAAGCTAGCCAGAGCCTGGATGTAGTTCTCTTGATTCCATTCCTCTCTTTCTAGAAAAGAGACTTCCCTTCTCATTTTAAGTGTGTAACTTGGAGCAACTGCTCAGGCACAAAATTCTAGAGTGTGGGGCAGCAGTGCCACAAACCTGTCGCCTCTCTGCAAACCTTTCACCTGCCATGACACACAGCTCTCTCCTCTGTGTTTCTGGAACTTTGCCTGTATTAATAATGGCCACTACCATTTCCTTTGACTTCACCTCAGGCTCAGCTCTGAGCCAAGTGTTTAAGCCAAACTTTTTCATATAACCTTCACTACCATCCCACAGGGTAGATACAGTTAGCCACCTATACACATGAGAAATCTGAACCTAGAGAGGTGGCTCAAGAAATGGGGCCCAGGTTTGTGGGTCCAGAGGCTGCACTCACAACTTTCCTACACCTATCCTCCAGCACTCCTTTGGCTGACTTCCCTGCCATGCCTCCCTGAGCCACATACCCAAAATGCATGAGGTTGGAACATGTAAGCCTTAGATACCCTCCCTCTCTGTCCATGGTCTAGCTAACACAGTGGTGACTTCCCATTTGGCTGGGGTTCTCAAAGAGCCTTTACAGGAACCCACAGTCCAAGCTCACCTGCTCCTGGTGCAACCTTAGTCTACCACCAGATGGCACTGCTCTCCTTCAGAAACCCAGACTGGACCCCCCCCCTCACCCCCCCACCCCCAGGTCAATGATGGGATTGAAGAGCATCACAGATGGCTTTGGAGAAGCCAGGACCCAAGAGACTGGGGAAGCAGAGCAGGAGCTTTACAGGGCCTGTAGAGCTGTTCCCTCCAGAATCTTTGCTCCATAATGCCTGCAGTTTCCCTACCCCTACCAACACACATACACACAGCCACACAACTGATGGCACATCCAGATTCCCATTCTGGGAAGCAGAAGGGACAACACCCTGGTTTTCTGGGCTACATACACTTCCCAGGCATACTGACACATTTCACAGGACAGGAACATGTACCTGATACACAAGAATGCACACCTATGCATTGGCACACATATGCAAAGACATCACTTTCACATCTAAGAAAATGCAAGCACAAACCCACACACCTGGCTTGGTCTGGCACATTACTCCTGAATCACTGGAAAGAGATTCTTGGGCCTCTTTGAAAGAACATCTCTGGACCATCTACCCCTGCTCTGCCTGTGCCCAAACCCTCCCTGTGGTGTGCCTCAGAAAGCAGCAGCCACCATCCATTCCTCTTTCTTGCAGAGGAAGAAACTGAAGCTCCACAAAGACAAGTTTAAGCCCACCTTGTCCAGTGGCCACTGCACCTGCATCTCCAGAATCCAGTCCTGCCTCCTATTCCCCTCCTCTATAGAGAGGCCTGAGGCTCAAGTGAAAAATGAAGCAATGACCTTCCCCCTAACCCCCAGACCCACCCCAGCTCCCACCTACTAGGGGCCCAGCAAGACTGAGGAACCCCAAGAATGCAATCTTTAGGACACATTTATATTTTTTAAAATATGGTTTATCTGACATTAAAAGTGAACTGGTCATCTTATATTTTATCTGGCAACCCCAGAACCACTGCTCAGCCACAGACCCCAAGGACTCCCCACCAGTGGCCCCCAGAGCCCCTTTTAAATCATCTGCAAAATATTTAGAAGTGAATCAGAACAGCTGGCTCCCAATGGGTCTCATTAAAGATTAGACAGGCCGGGGGATCCCTGGGTGGCGCAGTGGTTTGGCGCCTGCCTTTGGCCCAGGGCGCGATCCTGGAGACCCGGGATCGAGTCCCGCGTCGGGCTCCCGGTGCATGGAGCCTGCTTCTCCCTCTGCCTGTGTCTCTGCCTCTCTCTCTCTCTCTCTCTCTCTCTCTCTCTCTCTCTCTCTGTCTCTCATGAATAAATAAATTAAATCTTAAAAAAAAAAAGGTGAAGGCAGTCAAGGCCAAGGAGCCCCATGGATGTGAAGCCAGACATGTCATTCTCCCCAAACCAGCCTATCCACCCTGGCTCCCTGCCAGGATGAAACCTACATCTGGAACCCTTTCCCAGAGCACGCTCGCTTCTTTCTCTAGGTCCTCTGATCAGGACAGTGATGTCACAATCAAAGTAGAGGGTGGAAGGGTTAGCCAGAAATATACCCTGGGCTCCCCTCTCAATGAACCCACCCAGCACAAACAAGCGCTGGTGCATGAAGAGGGCCAACCTTTGCCTTCCAGGTACCCCCCGCCAGGACCTGTCAGATGCCCCTACCAGTTGATTCCTGGGGCCTGCCCTTTCCACAGGCTATGCTCCAGAGGTGGGGGAACAGGTGCAAGGAAGGTAAAGAGAAAGTACCCCCAACCTCTTTTGCCTCAGGTTCCTGGAATCATAAATTCTTTCAGGATAAACAACAGTGGAGTCAGCCCTGGAGAGAAAAGACCTTGAATTTTTGACAATACCTGTTTTGGTCATGAGACCTTTCTATGGAATTCAGGGATCTCAGTCCTGAACCATTTGGATGCATACTGGATGGAGACTGCTGGGGCCAACCCTGATGAAGACTTGAGCCACATAAAGCTTCTATCAGTCCTTTCACTTTGGAAAGCCTGGAGAAGAATGGCTTTGTCTAATGAGAGGAAGCTGGTCTGACTTCAGATTCAAAAACCAGAGGCCCACCACTATCACTTGAAGTAACCATCACCTCCTGCCCCTGCCTAAACCTGGTCGCAATGGGCCTGGACCTCTGAAAAATATTGCCAGTGTAGCCAGGAATATCCAGTCAGGACTGGAACCCAAAGTCATCAAGGAAGGTGTCTCTACGTGTCGAAGATGTCCTGGGCTCTTACCATGAGGCAGTTCCTCTTCATTCCCTCAGAGGTGGGGATGTCTCTCCATGAAAAGTCACATGATGTTTCTGGGGGGAGCCCCTCTGCCCAGCTCCTGCTTCATCCGGTCCAAACTTGTCACAAGATAGCCATTTGTGAAGTCACAAAGCTGGCTGCCTCCCCACAGGACCAGGGACTAGGACCAGGGACTAGGACAAGCAGGCATGACTTGTGGTATGGAGGGTTTCAGAAGCGGCGTTTGACCTCTGGAGAGATGTGTACGGTCTGGAGAGGCTCAGATTGTAAAGCATGAGGGGGTCAGTCACAGACCTGGGGATGAGGACAATTTCTCAGATCTTAGTCATGGTCAGCAGGTGAGAACAGCAGGAGCCTGGATCTGTGGTCTTTGGCCATCATTCTGTCCCTTGAAACCAGGGAAGAGGGGAGCTAGAGGGCCCCACACAAACTGAGAACATAGGAAAGTTCTAATCTGATGTTCTGGATATTCTGTGGCAAAGAGAGGTTAAAACCTTTGAGCTGGGGACCCAATCTTCTCCTCAGTGCAATACATCAATGATTCACTTGTAGCTGAATATTCCACCTGTTTTCTGGGCAAGCACATGATCTCAAATTCTCCTGCATTGATAAATAGCCCCGATACCCATCGGACTGCTCAGAGGAAGAAAGTTGGGATAAGAAATCGGAGTGCCTGGAGCCCACTCTCCCCAGAGTATAGAGATTTTCACCACCATATAAGCCAAGCTAGGAAAGAAGACAGAAGGGAGGGGCAGCCTGGTCGCTCAGTGGTTTAGTGCCGCCTTCAGCCCAGGGTGTGATCCTGGAGACCCGGGATCCAGTCCCACATCAGGCTCCCTGCATGGAGCCTGCTTCTCCCTCTGCCTGTGTTTATCTCTCTCTCTCTCTCTCTCTCTCTCTCTCTCTCTCTCTCAGAATAAATAAGTAAATAAATAAATAAATAAACAAACAAATAAATAAATCTTTAAAAAAAAAGACAGAAGGAAGAAGAAAGTTTCACTACATGTAGGGTGGAAAGTCAGCCACTGTTTGTATGTGAGGGATAGGGAGAGCTATTTGAGCGAAGCCTTGTTTCAAAAACAAATCAACAAAAAAAATACGTTCAGTCTTGAGGATCCCTGAGTTCTGTCTCTATCCCTAGCCTTGTGCCCTGTGTCTCTTGGGCTGAGGAGAATGCAGCACAAGGTAGAGATTTCATGTCCTGCCCACAAGGGCCCATAGTCTAGGGATTCAGTGGCTGTGCCCAGCTGCCTCTCTCAAGGAGAAGGCTAATCTCCCAGGAAGTAGTGGGGCAGCCTGGAACCCTAGAGCCCTGCCTCTGAGGCCAGGCCCCCACATTTCCCTGAGAGTAAGAACACACTGGAATCTTGAGGGCTTTGGACATTAGAGCCAGGGCAGCTTCGCACTGCAGGGCAGGGCAGCTTCTCAGGCACTGCAGTTCTGGGTTTTGTGTCATTCAATTTGTTGAGAGCAGCCATTCCCTTTGTGGCTCCTCTCATTGCCATTTTTGTTGCAGCATTCAAGCCATGCCTCCCAGAGGGCCTTTTGTTGTCTACTCTGTGGAGCCTGTGAGTGAACTGTAGGGACAGGGTTGGCCTAAGCAAAAGAATAGAGGATGATCCTGGGCGAGTTTCCCCATCAGAAGTTTACTAGATCTGTGGTTTTCAAATTTTGTTAGTATTAATTTACTGTAGAATCCTGTTTTTCCCAGTGAAATCTTATACAGCTATTCATTAAGTAGATAAAAGAAGCTATGTTAGGTGTTGCAAGACACGGTGTGGCAGAGTTACTACCAATTCTGAGGAACTCCCGAGGATTCAAAGGAACTCAGTTTGAAAACTGTCGTTTATGTATACAATGGAATATTACTCAGCCATTAGAAACGACAAATACCCACCATTTGCTTCAACGTGGATGGAACTGGAAGGTATTATGCTGAGTGAAGTAAGTCAATTGGAGAAGGACAAACATTGTATGTTCTCATTCATTTGGGGAATATAAATAATAGTGAAAGGGAATATGGGAATATAAAAAATAGTGAAAGGGAATATAGGGAAGGGAGAAGAAATGTGTGGGAAATATCAGAAAGGGAGACAGAACATAAAGACTCCTAACTCTGGGAAACGAACTTGGGGTGGTGGAAGGGGAGGAGGGCGGGGGGGGGTGAATGGGTGACGGGCACTGAGGGGGGCACTTGACGGGATGAGCACTGGGTGTTATTCTGTATGTTGGTAAATTGAACACCAATAAAAATAAATTTATTATATAAAAAAATAAAATTACATTTGAACATTAAAAAAAAACTAGAAAACTGTCATGTGGCTTCCAGCCCCGTCCAAGCTTGACCGGCCATTAATCTGTGACTTCACACTCCAGGCTTTACAAAGAAAGAGAACAAGCCAACAAATACCACATTTAGTAGCCACCTCAGGGTCCTGTCCTGAGAATCTTCTCCCCACTACCACTTCTGTTTCCTGGTTCTGGTCCAGCTTATTTATAACGGCTACTGCATCCCCAACTCACCTCTCACCTGGCCATCTGCTCCTAACTTAGACTTATGGGTTCTGAAATCAGCATCCAGGACTCTGTGGCCCAATGCCACATAGATACCCTAAAACGGGCACCTTTCTGTACCTGAGTTCAGTTAAGCAGGAGATGGGAGATTCTCATTCTCGGGGTAGCATTCAAATTTGTCTGACTCTCTCCTGAGATTCTTGTAGCCTCCAGAATTGTTCTTGTCCTTTTTGAATGCAGGACATATTTGATTTCATGGGGCCAGCAAGCCTTACCTAGGAGCCAGAAGATACCTAAGGCAGCCTGGGCAGAGAGCAAGCCTTGCCCTCACCATTTCTTTTCCTCAAAGATGTAGAGTAGAGGGGATTCAAGTAAGATGAGCTCCTTGCCCCCAAAGCAGGCAAGACTGGATTCCAGGGGCTTTCTGTTTGAAAGAATCTATAAAAAGCATCCTGGCCTTGACTACTCTGAGGACAGCAAATTCAAGAGGCCAGAGTAATGGTTCTGTGGACCTTGTTACAGGGAGAGATAGTTACATTGTACCTTAAAGCAAAGGTTGCTCTGCCCTTATGGCTAGGGAGGCAAACAAAGAAAAGCAGACATTCCCTATGGCCAGACATGATGAGCCAACAAACGAGGCCCTTCAGTAAGCTGACAGGCTGGGTTCTCAACACTGGCTACACGTTGGAATCACCTGTGGAGTGCCAACTCTAGATCAGTATCTCTACAGACCGGTCATAGGCATCATTGGTTCCCAAAGTTCCACAGGGGATCCATTACAGCCAAGGCAGAGAAATACTGGTCTGGGAGTAGAGACTGGCATCAAATAGGACATGAGTGTGATGTTCTTCACCCTGACATGGAGCCTAGAGGCTTGAAATCCTGGGGGCCGAGATGGACCCTGCTGCTACTGGAAGCCATGGGATCCCCTGTTTCCCACCTACCTACACACCCACTCACCTTCCACACATACACCAGAGCACCTATTCTAGTGAAAGCCAGACAAGACAGAAGGGTCAGTGATCCAGCTCCAGAGAAGGAGAACATGCACCCTGGTTTATTTATTTTAGGGGGATTATTTATTTATTTATTCATGAGAGACACAGAGATAGAGAGGTAGAGACAAAGGCAGAGGGAGCAGCAGGCTCCCCAAGGGGAGCCTGATGTGGGACTCAATCCCAGGACCCAGGATCATGACCTGAGCCAAAGGCAGACGCTCAACCACTGAGCCACCCATATGCCCCTGCATCCTGGTTTAGAACCCTATCCCTGTCCCTCTTTAGCTATGTGACCCTGACACCCTTCTAGGTCTTAATTCCTCATCTGTTAAAATGAGTGCCTACTTTGAGGGTGGTTAAGAGGAAGTACCCAGCTCACAGGAAGAGCACCAGAGATTGGGCTGCTAAGCAGCCAACCCTCAGACTCCCTCTTTCAGCAGAGGCAATGTCCTAGTGGTAAGTTGTCCAACCCTCTGATTTTTTACATGAAGATCTCAAGGTCCAGAGGGGAGAAATTTGCCCAGGATACAAAGACAGCCACAACCCAATCTTCCTCCACCCCAGCAGCTTCACAAAGGCAGCCTTCCTGTGCTGGGCTTTAGCTCTCCTCATCTGGCAAAAGTCCAAACTTGATTGCTGGGGCTTCTGAGAAGTGATTGCTGGGGCTTCTAAAGAAGTGAGTGAGGATTTTATAGTAACCTCTAGGATGTCTTATTGGAGATGCCTGGCTGACCTTGGGGTAGAGGGTATATTCAGCCATTCTGACCATTTGGCCCCAATGGTCTATTTGTCCCCAGTCCCTTTTGATATTCCTGACCCAGGAAAGAAGGTTCATTACCTCAGTACTAAGGGTGCAACCTCCTGAGGCTGAGGACCACATAATAAGGATGCCATTCTGCCACTGGGGTCTGGGCCCAGGATTAGAAAGGAAGAGTGATCAGGGCAGGGTTGGGTTTTTTTTTTAAAGATTTTATTTTTTTATTCATGAGAGCTACAGAGAGAGAGGTAGAGACACAGGCAGAAGGAGAAACAGGCTCTCCACCAGGAACCCAATGCGGGACTTGATCCCAGGACCCCGGGATCACACTCTGAGCCAAAGGCAGACGCTCAACCACTGAGCCACCAGACATCCCAGGGTTGGTTCTTCATATAAGCTTTTTTTTTTGTACTCTAGCTTTGAAGCCACTAAGCATGTACTGCTTTTGTAAAAATAAGTTGTATTGAAATTAAAACTATACTTGTCACCATACATTTTTCCAAACCCATAGAATGTACAAACACCAAGAATGAACCCTAATGTAAACTATAGACTTTAGGAGATGATGATGTGTTAGTCCACACTTCATTGTAGCTCATTGACTCTGATAAATATACCACTATGGTGGAGGATGATGATAGTTGAAGAGGCTGGGGGGTGGGAGAG
This sequence comes from Nyctereutes procyonoides, assembly GCF_905146905.1. NCBI lineage: Eukaryota > Metazoa > Chordata > Mammalia > Carnivora > Canidae > Nyctereutes > Nyctereutes procyonoides. Next base: position 38,247,009 of record NW_026575131.1, on the reverse strand, counting down.
CAGGGGGTTTTGGGAATCTGTGTACTTGTTGCTTAATTTTGCCATGAACCTAAAACTGCTCTAAAAATAGTAAGTAGACAGAAATAAACTGATATATACAGAGAATAGTGTCCTTCCTATGGTGTTTGCAAGGATTATATGAACTAATGGACGTAAAAGACTTAGCTTGACCCAGGTAATTGCTCAATATGGGTTGGCTTTTTGCGTTGTTGTTGTTGTTATTGTTGTTTTTTCTAAAGCTGTCCCTGTCCCATGGTTTCCTCTCAGCTGCCACTCATGGGAGAGAGATGGTGGGAGCAGATCTTTCCCACCCTTTATCTCAGGATGCTGAGGCACCAGAGGCTTTGTCACTAGCTCAGTCACATGGTTTAACTGGTGATGCTGCAGTCAGGCCTCTGGTGGCAGTTACTGACTTTTGTGAAGCTTGAGTTCTGTGCTAAGTCCAGGCAGGCACTGAGCACTTCCTTTGAGCAAGGCTTCATGCTCAGCCCCTCAAAGTGTCCTTTCAACAGTCCTACAAGGTAGGCATCATTGCTTCATTTTAACAGATGAGTAAACTGTGGCTCAGAGAAGTTAACTAACTTGTCCGAGCCTTTTCAGCTATAAGGACAAAGTCCAGAGCTCCTGCTCTTTCCTCTGTCAGGAAAGGAGAGCATTCAGCCAGCACCCCAAAGACTGCTTGGCCTGTGATACGTATTCTCCAGCAACTTATTGAAGATGCCACCTTGGAGAACAACATCTTCTTCCCAGAGGTACTTGAGCAGCTCATTGGCCTCCACCATGCTATTGGGACCCCTGCCCTAGGGAAGGATGAACAAGCATCCTAGCCCCTTTCCTTTGGGGTCTAGGGCAGGGGGCCTGATTCTTCATCCTCCATCCCTTGGCCTACCTGCCTAAAAAGGGAGTTCATGGTTCCCTGCATGAACCTCCTTGCCTACCTCCTTCCCCAGGTGAGAGGGAGAATGGTGAAGATGAGTTATCCTGTAGGCCCAGCCCTTCAAAGTGGTAGCTGGGCATGATCTGGGAAGGCTTTCTGCAAGTGGTAAATGTCAGGGGCAGGCTGCAAAGAGTGGAAAGAGATAGAAGGTATATAGGGAAGAACCCAATGTTATTTCCTTCATCCTCCTTAGAACTGCAGAAGCATCTCTCTCCTAATGGTCACTCATTTGCTCATTCTTTCATTCATTCATGAAGTACCATATGCTGGGCAGGAAACAGGGTCTTACCTCATGTTCACAGGCTCCTAGGGTTGACAGCCACACAAACAGCCATACAGTGTGACAAAGTCTTAATGAACATGTTTTAGGACCCCAAAGGCTGCTTAGAAGTTCAAAGCATTCAGGACAGTTGACATGTACCTCTTTAAGGTCCAGATCTGTGTCTCTTAAATCCCAGATATGCTTACATAGGAAACAAATGCTTTTTACAAAAACAAAAAGTTTAATTTGCTCTCAATATTGAGTGTTCCATTGTGTTTATAATCCCACATCCAACTGTGAAAACATTTCTCTGGATCCCAGGAGTTCTCCACTCTTTTTCTGTTTTGTTTTGTTTTTTTGTAATAAAGCACATATAACATAAAGTTCACCTTATTAACATTTTTAAAAAGATTTTATTTATTCATGAGAGTCGGAGAGAGAGAGAAAGAGAAAGAGAGAGAGAGAGAGAGAGAGAGGCAGAGACACAGGCAGAGGGAGAAGCAGGCTCCATTTGGGAGCCTGATGTGGGACTTGATCCTGGGACTCCAGGATCCTACCCTGGGCCAAAGGCAGGCGCCAAACTGCTGAGCCACCCAGGGATCCCCCTTAACATTTTTAAGTGTACAGTTCAATGGCATTAAATATATTCATAATGTGCAACCATGACCATCATCTGCTGTCTCTATAACTCTTATTTTTTAAAACTGAAACTCTATACCCATTAACATTAACTTCCCATTTTCTGTTCTCCCCAGCCCCTGGCAACTACCATTCTACTTTCTGTTCCATCTGACTACTTTAGATACTTCATGTAAGCGGAATCATACAGGATTCGTCTTTCCAATGACTGACCTCTAGTTTCCTCCATGTTGCAGGATGTGACAGGATTTCCTTTTAGAGGCTGAATAATATCCCATTATGTGTATACATCACATTTTATTTATCCACTTATCCATCAATGGACATTTGGATTCCTTCCACATTTTAGCTCTTGTGAATGATGCTGCTATGAACATGAGTATATAAGTATACCTTTGATGGGTGCCTGAGTGTTGCAGTTGGTTAAGCCCCCAACTCTTGGTTTCAGTTCAGGTCATGATCTCAGGGCTGTGAGATTGAGCCCCGTGTCAGGCTCTGTGTTTAGTGTGGGGTCTGCTTGAGATTCTGTCTCCCTCTCCCTTTGCCCATCCAGCTCATGCTCTCTCTCTTTCAAACAAATAAATCTTTAAAAATAAATTAATAAATAAATTAATATCTCTTTGAGACCCTGCTTTCAATTCTTTGAGGTACATACTCAGAAGCCGAATTACTAGATTATATGGTAATTCTATTTTTAATTTTTTTAAGAACCACCATACTGTTTTTTTTAAGATTTTATTTATTTATTCATGAGAGACACAGAAAGAGAAAGAGAGGCAGAGACATAAACACAGGCAGAGGTAGAAGCAGGCTCCATGCAGGGAGCCCGACGTGGGACTCAATCCAGAGTCTCCAGGATCATGCCCTGGGCTGAAGGCGGCCTAAACCGCTGAGCCACACAGGCTACCCCACCATACTGTTTCCACAGTGGATTACCATTTTAGATTCCCACCAATAGTGCAGAAAGATTCCAATTTCTCCACATCCTTGCCAACACTTGTTATTTCTGTTTATTACATTGCTTATGTATAGAAATGCAACTGATTTTTGAGTATTGACTTTGTATTCTACTACTTGGCTGAATTCATTTGTTAGTTCTAACAGGGTTTTTTAGTGTAGAATTTTTAGGGTTTTCTACAAGATCCTAGTATCTTCAAACAAGAATTTTTTTACTTTTTCCTTTCCAAAAGGATAGCTCTAATTTCTTTTACTTGCCTAATTGCTCCATTTAAAAGTTCCAGTACTCCGTTGAATAGAAGTGGCCTAAGGGGGAATTGTTACCTTGTTCCTGATGTTAGAAGATCTAAAAAAAAAGGGGGGGGGGCAGCCTGGGTGGCTCCCAGTTTAGTGCCGCCTTTGGACCAGGGCATGATCCTGGAGACTCGGGATCCATTCCCAGGTGGTGCTCCGTGCATGGAGCCTGCTTCTCCCTCCGCCTGTGTCTCTTTCTCTCTGTGTCTCCCATGAATAAATAAATAAATATCTTTGCCAATTTTAATGCCTTTTATTTCTTTTTGTTGTCTGATTGCTGAGGCTAGGACTTCTAGTACTATGTTGAATAGCAGTGGTGAGAGTGGACATCCCTCTCTTTTTCCTGATCTTAGGGGAAAGGCTCCCAGTGCTTCCCCATTGAGAATGATATTTGCTGTGGGCTTTTCGTAGATGGCTTTTAAGATGTTGAGGAATGTTCCCTCTCTCCCTACACTCTGAAGAGTTTTGATCAGGAATGGATGCTGTATTTTGTCAAATGCTTTTTCTGCATCTAATGAGAGGATTTTATGGTTCTTGTTTTTTCTCTTGCTGATATGATGAATCACATTGATTGTTTTATGAGTGTTGAACCAGCCTTGCATCCCGGGGATAAATCCCACTTGGTCATGGTGAATAATCTTCTTAATGTATTGTTGTATCCTATTGGCTAGTATCTTGTTGAGAATTTTTGCATCTGTGTTCATCAGGGATATTGGTCTATAATTCTCCTTTTTGGTGGGGTCTTTGTCTGGTTTTGGAATTAAGGTGATGCTGGCCTCATAGAACGAGTTTGGAAGTACTCCCTCTCTTTCTATCTTTCCGAACAGCTTTAGTAGAATAGATATGGTTTCTTCTTTAAACGTTTGATAGAATTCCCCAGGGAAGCCATTGGAAGAATTAATATTGTGAAAATGTCAATGTTACCCAGGTCAATTTACATGTTTAATGCAATCTCTATCAAAATACCATGGACTTTCTTCAGAGAGTTGGAAAAAATTATTTTAAGATTTGTGTGGAATCGGAAAGACCCCGAATAGCCAGGGGAGTATTAAAAAAGAAAACCATAGCTGGGGGCATCACAATGCCAGATTTCAGGTTGTACTACAAAGCTATGGTCATCAAGACAGTGTGGTACTGGCACAAAAACAGACACATAGATCAATGGAACAGAATAGAGAATCCAGAAGTGGACCCTCAACTTTATGGTCAATTAATATTCGACAAAGCAGGAAAGACCATCCACTGGAAAAAAAGACAGTCTCTTCAATAAATGGTGCTGGGAAAATTGGACATCCACACGCAGAAGAATGAAACTAGACCACTCTCTTGCACCATACACAAAGATAAACTCAAAATGGATGAAAGATCTTAATGTGAGATGAGATTCCATCAAAATCCTAGAGGAGAACACAGGCAACACCCTTTTTGAACTTGGCCACAATAACTTCTTGCAAGATTCATCCATGAAGGGAAAAGAAACAAAAGCAAAAATGAACTATTGGAACTTCATCAAGATAAGAAGCTTTTGCACAGCAAAGGATACCGTCAACAAAACTCAAAGACAACCTACAGAATGAGAGAAGACATTTGCAAATGACCTATGAGATAAGGGCTAGTATCCCAGATCTATAAAGAACTTATTAAACTCAACAGCAAAGAAACAAAAAATCCAATCATGAAATGGGCAAAAGACATGAACAGAAATCTCACAGAGGAAGACACAGACATGGCCAACAAGCACATGAGAAAATGCTCCGCATCACTGGCCATCAGGGAAATACAAATCAAAACCACAATGTAACCACCTTACACCAGTGGGAATGGGGAAAATTAACAAAGCAGGAAACCACAAATGTTGGAGATGATGTGGAGAAAGGGGAACCCTCCTGCACTGTTGGTGGGAATGTGAACTGGTATAGCCACTCTGGAAAATTGTGTGGAGGTTCCTCAAAGAGTTAAAAATAGACCTGCCCTACGACCCAGCAATTGCACTGCTGGGGATTTACCCCAAAGATACAGATGCAGTGAAACTCCGGGACACCTGCACCCCGATGTTTATAGCAGCAATGTCCACAATAGCCAAACTGTGGAAGGAACCTCGGTGTCCATCGAAAGATGAATGGATAAAGATGTGGTTTATGTATACAATGGGATATTACTCAGCCATTAGAAACGAGAAATACCCACCATTTGCTTCCATGTGGATGGACCTGGAGGGTATTATGCTGAGTGAAATAAGTCAATCGGAGAAGGACAAACATTATATGGTCTCATTCATTTGGGGAATATAAAAAATAGTGAAAGGGAGTAAAGGGGAAAGGAGTGGGAAAAAAGAGTGGGAAATATCAGAAAGGGAGACAGAACATAAAAGACTCCTAACTCTGGGAAACTAGGAGTGGTGGAGCGGGAGGTGGGAGGAGGAGGTGGGCGGGGGGTGGGGATGACTGGGTGATGGGCACTTGACAGGATGAGCACTGGGTGTTATTCTACGTGTTGGCAAATTGAACACCAATAAAAAATAAATTTATAAAAAATAAATAAATATCTTTAAAAAAAGCTTTTGTGATTTTTGCTGCAAGTTTTTTGGTTTTTTTGCTGTGGGCTTTTACATATGACATATAATATAATATTACATGTTAAAGTATTTTCTATTACTAATTTTTTAGTGATTTTATCATATTAAGGTGTTTAATTTTGTGAAATGTTTTTTCTGTATCAGTTGAGATCATGTGGATTCCCCCTCTTCAATTTGTTAATGTAGTGGGTTACCTTGATTGATTGAAGTATGATGAACAATCCTTGCATTCCAGGAATAAATCACAATTGGATGTGGTATATATTCCTTTACTATGCTGCTAAATTTGATTTGCTAGTATTTTTTTTAAGATTTTATTCATTTATTCATGCGAGACAGAGAAAGAGAGAGAGAGAGAGAGAGGCAGAGAAGCAGGCTCCATGCAGGGAGCCCAACGTGGGACTCCATCCTGGGACCCCAAGATCAGGCCCCAGGCCGAAGGCAGCGCTAAACCACTGAGTCACCTGGGCTGCCCAAGAACCAACTTTTGATTTCATGAATTTTCTCTATTTTCCTGTTGTCTATTTTATTTAGCTTATAGGTCTTTACCTTGCTATGGATCATCTCCTCAGAGAACTGCCCATACACCTCAAAGTCTACATACATGTTCAGGATCTTCACAGATCCCTGAAACCCAGGGAGGGATCTCTACGTAAAAATTTTGGTGAAGAGCTGAAAATTCTCTATGGTCCCTGATAGATTAAACTGGATAGAGAGCAAGATAAGGGAAAAAGAATGGGGCTGACACTGATGACTCTCTGTGTGTCTCTCATGAATAAATAAAATCTTAAAAAAGAAAAGAAAAGAAAGCCTAAGACAACTTGCAATTTAAATTGCAATAGGAATGAAGGCCGGGAGGAGTAAGAACTTTATGATCGTCTGAGCAGGAGCTATTGCTGTACTAAACTGGAGGGGAAAAGAGGGCACAAATGGACAAATTGAAGTCAGAGCTGTTTAGGAAATGGCATGGCTAGGTCTTCATAACTGAAAGTGGGGTTAAGGCAAGGGAAGAGACAGGGTGACACCTACCTACCTGAAGATATTCTTTGTAGAGAGAGGAGCTTGCCTGAGAGGCAAAGAAGCTAGAGAGGGTATGATTGCTTAGAGCCTCATTGCTCAAAGCAGGGGGACCAGAAACAACAGCTCTGGCTTCACTTGAAAGCTTAATAGAAACACAGATGCTAAGGACCCAACCCAAACGACCGCAATAAAGTTCAAGAGGCTCTCATGACTCAGCACCTGCTCAGAATCCTCTTCTGTCTTTCAATCAACTCTCACTCCTTTTTCTGAGCTGACCTACCTGTCTCCTCCTCTCCTTTTACCCCAGTCTAGGTTGGGAGCCTGCCTGGCTCAGTTGGGGCCACTGTGATGATGTTCAAAACCCCTGAAGCTCCTGTAAGTTAAACAAGGTACTGACTGTAAGAGAAGGGGGTACTTTTTGGACTCCTCAGGGGGGAGCCCTTGTGCTTCCTTCCCTTCCCCCTTTCTTTTTTTTTTTTAAGATTTATTTATTTATTTATGATAGACATAGAGAGAGAGAGAGAGAGAGAGAGAGAGAGAGAGAGAGAGAGAGGCAGAGACACAGGAGGAGGGAGAAGCAGGCTCTATGCCGAGAGCCCGACGTGGGACTTGATCCCGGGACTCCAGGATTGCGCCCTGGGCCAAAGGCAGGTGCCAAACTGCTGAGCCACCCAGGGATCCCCTCCCTCCCCTTTTCTGAGACTCTCAGCCCAGTGCCCTCTGACTGATTCCTTCCTAGCTTTCTGTATCATTGAAACTTAATTCCAAACTTTTGGAGTACAGAGTCCAATTGACCCATCTGTAATTAGTGTCACACAACACAAACATACTCTTCCGGACTCACTCCTGAGTGGGTGGGAAGATTGGAAAGGGGAGTATGTGCTAAGTAGTCCCCAAAGGTATCTCCTGCAACTCCTATGGTATTTAATTTGTGCTTCTCTCTTGAGTGGTCTGTCTGCTACTGGTCTGCTTCCCCCAGTGGACATAAGTTCTTAGGACAAGTTGTATAACTGTCTTCAGGGCTGAAACAGAATGTGACTAATAAATATTTGTGGGTGCCAAGAAAGCCCAGAGAAAGGACTGGCCTTCACATTCATGTAGGACATCTAAATGGGATGACATTTGGCCCAGCCATTAAAGCAGAGTGAGTTTACTAACTGAGAGTAGAGGTTTAGCAGGAAGGATGGTGGCCCTGTGGCCTGAATTGGTCCAATCACACATTACTGGGCACCCAACAATTAAAAACACATATGGGAGCAGAGTAAGGCCTTGAAAGGGGCGTGGAGGAGCCAAAGGGGAGATTAGATTCTTAGAGTGTCCAAACCAAATATTTCCTCCTCTGAACCCCCACTGATAGTTTGTTCTCACAGGAGTTAAGACTGTATCATAATTATGTTTGTGTGCCTGTATTCCCAGGAGCCTCAGGGGCTGTGTGCTTTTCATCTTTGTATAACAAATCCCCAGGGTCTTTTGAATGCAACTAAATCCCCTTATGGCAAATAGGGACCATGGACACCCCTAATATTATGTCCAATACATGTTCATGGAATCCAATCCTGTACTAGACTTTGGGGCTACTGAGATGGGCCAATCTAGTTCTATCTGAAAGAGTCAAATACAATTTCCAATAAGAACGAAATAGATGCCTGAGATAATTGCAAAAATGTAGCTGAGTCTGGGAATCCCAGCCAATCTCCTGTAGAGGTGAATATGAGCCTATAATCTTCCCTAGAAGAAGATAGTGGGATTGACTTAACAGTAAAGATGTTAGCCTAATTTTCTTCTGAACCAAATAAACCTGCGCATACATTTAGCGCTTTCAAAGAATGTTTTTAGGCATTTTCTCAATTCTTTCTCACCATTGCAAGCATGTTATTCCCATTTTACAGATGAAGAACCCATCTCAGGGAGGTTAAATGATTTGCCCAAGGTCATACAACATGTGGGAGGAGCTGGTCCGTCCCCCAAACCCCATCCTTGAGGAAGACACCCCTCTTTCCCACTGCGTGGAGGGAGTTACAGCTCCTTCCAGATAATCTCAAGTTCTCTCCAAACCTTGAAGACTGTAAATGGTGACCATTCTTCCTCCTCTGCTCAGAAAAAAGAACTATTGAACACCTATGGTGTAGAAGGCATTATTTCTTTTCCCTTGTAAATAATAAACCTGCTCTCAGAAAAAGACCTAGTATTAAGTCATTTACCCCTGAAGTAAATAAATTCTCCTACTTTCTCACTGTGTAACATACATAAAAATATAAATATTTAAAAAATTTTTAAACTAGGTTCAAATCCTGACTCCACCAGTTGCCGGCTCTACCAGATGCTGGCTCAACTTCTGAGCTTTAGTTTCTTTTTTAAAAAATTGAGGTAAAATTCACATAACATAAAGTTAACCACTCTGAGTGAACAGTTCAGTAGCATTTAGTACATTCACAATGTTATACAATCACCATTTCTACTTCCAAAATATTTTCACCACCCCAAAATAAAACTCTACCCATGAAGCAGTTACTCTCCATTCCACTCACTGTCCCCTCTGCTGGCTCCTACCCCTCAGCCCTGGCAACTACCAATCTACTTTCTGTGTCTATGGAGTTACCTATTCTGGATATTTCATGTAAATGAAATCATATGCTATGTAGGCTTTTGTGTCTAGATCGGTTTATTCAGCATATTTTCAATATGGTACTATGTGTAGCATATCACAGTACCTCTTTCCTTCTATGGCTACATTCCATTCCATTGTATGAATATACTGCTTTTGTTTATCCATTTGTCTGCTGATAAACACTTGGATTGTTTCCACCTTTTGGATATTGTGAATAATGTTGCAATGGACATAGGCATACAAGTATCTCTTTGAGTCTTTCTTCTCAATTCTTTTTTTTTCTTTTTTTTTTCTTCTCAATTCTTTGAGATATGTACCTAGGATAAAATTGTTAGGTTAATAGTAATAATTCTATGCTTAACTTTTTTTTTTTTAAAGATTTTTGTTTATTTATTCAGAGAGACACACAGAGAGAGAGGGGCAGAGACACAGGCAGAGGGAGAAGCACACCCCCTACAGGAAGCCCGACGTGGCCGGGTTTCCAGGATCACACCCCAGGCTGCAGGCGGCGCTAAACCGCCGCGCCACCGGGGCTGCCCTATGCTTAACTTTTTTTTTTTTTTAAGATTTATTTATTTATTTATTCAGAGAGAGCGAAAGAGAGGTAGAGACACAGGCAGAGAGAGAAGCAGGCTCCATGCAGAGAGCCCGACGTGGGACTCGATCCCAAGTCTCCAGGATCATACCCCGGGCTGCAGGCGGCGCTAAACCGCTGCGCCACCGGGGTTGCCCTATGCTTAACTTTTTTAAAAAAATATTTATTTGAGAGAGAGTGAGAGAGAGAAAGAGCAGGGAGAGGGGGAGGGGCAGAAGGCAAGGAAGAAACAGACTCCCCGTTGAGCAGGGAGCCTGACCAGAAGCCCAGAGTTGGTACTCTGGGATCATGGCCTGAGCTAAAGGCAGATGCTGGACCAACTGAGCCATGTAGGCACCTCTATGCTTAACTTTTTGAGGAACTGCCAAACAGTTTTCCACAGTGATTGCACCATTTTACATTCCTATCAGCGTCAATATGTATTTCAATTTCTCTACATCTTCACTAACACATGTTATTTCCTGGGTTTTCTTTTCTTCTTCTTTTTTTTTTTTTTTTTTTTTTGCATTATTTTATAAAAGGCATCCTAATGGGTATGAAGTGGTATCTCATTGTGGTTTTTCTTTGCATTTCCCTAATGATCAGTGATTTTAAGCATCTTTTCACATACCTACTATTTACATATCTTTTTTAGAGAAATAAATGTCTGCTTAAGTCCTTCACTCATTTTTTAATCTGGTTACTTGTCTTTTGTTATTGAATTGTACGAGTTCTTTATATATTGTGGATATCAATCCTTTATCAGATATATGATTTGACATCTTTCTTCCATCCCATGGTTTGCATTTTCCACTCTGTTGATAGTGTCTTTTGATGCATACTGGTATTTAATTTTCATGAAGTCAATTTTGACCATTCTTTTGTTGCCTGTGCCTTTGTTGTCATGTCCAAGAAATCATTGCCAAATTCAATGTCATAAAGCTATTGCCCAATGTTTTCTTCTAAGAGTTTTATAGATTTAGGTTTTACATTTAGGTATTTGATCTATTTTGAGTTAATTTTTGTGTATGGTGTAAGGTCCAATTTCCTTCTTTTGCATGTGACTATCACCATTTGTTGAAAAGATTCTCCCCCCCCCCCCCCCCACTTAATGGTCTTGGTATCCTTGTAGAAAATCATTTGACCGTATATGTGAGGGTTTATTTCTGGGTTCTCTGCTATTCCATTGGCCTACATGCCTGTCTTTATGCCAGTACCACACTCTTTTGATTACTGTAACTTTGTAGTAAGTTTTCAAATCAGATAATCTTCAGCTTTGTTCTTTTTACAAGATTGTTTTGCCCTTTGGGATCCCTTGAGACTCCACATGAATTTCAGGATGGATTTTTCTACTTCTGCAGAAAACAAAAACATTGCAATTTGATAGGGATTGCATCAAATTTGTAGATTGCTTTGGGTAGCATTGACATTTTAACAATATTAAGTCTTCTAGTCCATGAACACAGAATTTCTATTTATTTGTATCTTCTTTAATCTCTTATACCAATATTTTATAGTTTTCAGAGTATAAGTCTTTGGTCTTCAGTTTATTCCAAAGTATTTTATATCTTTTGATACTAATGTAAGTGGAATTGTTTTCCTAATTTCTTTTTCAGATTATTCATTGTTCACATATAGAATTGCAGCTGATTTTCTTTTTTTTAATAAAGAACTATTTTTTAATTTTTTTTATTTTAATTTTTTAATTAATTATTTATTTATTTATGACAGTCACAGAGAGAGAGAGAGAGAGGGAGGCAGAGACACAGGCAGAGGGAGAAGCAGGCTCCATGCACCGGGAGCCCGATGTGGGATTCGATCCTGGGTCTCCAGGATCGCGCCCTGGGCCAAAGACAGGCGCCAAACCACTGCGCCACCCCGGGATCCCCTATTTTTTTATTTTTATTTATTTATGATAGTCACAGAGAGAGAGAGAGAGGCAGAGACACAGGCAGAGGGAGAAGCAGGCTCCATGCACCGGGAGCCCAACGTGGGATTTGATCCCGGGTCTCCGGGATCGCGCCCTGGCCAAAGGCAGGCGCTAAACCGCTGCGCCACCCAGGGATCCCGCAGCTGATTTTCATATTTTGGTTTTGTATTCCACAACTTTGCTGAATATTTATTAGTCCATTTGTGAGGGTGGAGAATCTTTAGAGTTTTCTACATATAAAATCATGACATCTGTGAACAGATAATTTTACTTCTTCTTTTCCAATGTGGATGCCTTTTATTTCCTTTTCTTGTCTAATTGCTCTGGTTAGGGCCACCAGTACTGTGTTGAATAGAAGTGGTGAGAGTGGACAACCTTGTCTTGTTCCGGATCTTGGAGGGAAAAATTTAAGTTTTTCACTATTGACTATATGATATAAGCTGTGGACTTTTCTTATAAGGCCTTTATTATGTTGAGGTAAGTTCTTTCTATTTCTAGTTGTTGAGGTATTTTTCTTTTTGTTTTTGTTTTAATCATGAAAAGGCCAATTTGGATGCTTTTCATTTTTCTCACCTAATTACTCTGACTAGAACTTCCAGTACAATGTTAAATAGCAGTGGTGAAACAGACATCCTGATCTTGTTCCTGGTCTGGAGAAAGCTTTCAGAGTTTTCAGTACTTCACCTTTGAGTATGGTATTAGCTGTGAATTTGTTATAAATGCCGTTTATCATGTTAAGGAAGGTCCTTGCTTTCCTAGTTTTCTTTTTTTTTAATTTATTTGTCTTTTTTAAAAAGATTTTATTTATTTATTCATGAGAGGGGCAGAGACATAGATAGAGGGAGAAGCAGGCTTCATGCAGGAAGCCTGATATGGGACTCGGGATCACGCCCTGAGCCAAAGGCAGACGCTCAACCGCTGAGCCATCTAGGCGTCCCACTTTCCTAGTTTTCTGAGTGTTTTTTATCATGGAGGTGAACCCTGCCTCTGGGAGGATCCATGTGTAGTGAGGGTAGGCAAAACCTCATGACTCTTATGTTGAGACTCCTTTGCATTTCCCACCCAGCCCACCAAACCTCTGGCTCTGAGGTGATCTAGGAGTGGCCACTAAAGAGCTATCAGAAGTTATACATCCCAACCTATCAAGCCAAATCCCAAAGTCCAGCTAGGATGATTCATTTTTGTTTTTTTAAATAATTATTTATTTTAACAGATATACATGGTCAATTATAGTTCTAGTCAGAGCAATTAGGTGAGAAAAATGAAAAAGCATCCAAATTGGCCTTTTCATGATTAAAAAAGGAGGGGTAAAAGGAGAGGGAGAGAGAGAACTTCAAGCAGACTCCCTGCTGAGCATGGATTCCCAACATGGGGCTCCATCCCATGACCCTGAGATCATGACCTGAGCCAAAATCGAGGGTTGGATACTCAAATGACTGAGCCATGCATCCCTTTTAATTTTTATTTTTTGAGGTTTCTATTTTTTTTAAAGATTTTATTTATTTATTAGAGACACACACACACACACACAGAGAGAGAGAGAGAGAGAGAGAGAGAGAGAGAGAGGCAGAGACACAGGCAGAGGGAGAAGCAGGCTCCATACCGGGAGCCCAACATGGGACTCGATCCTGGGACTCCAGGATCAGGCCCTGGGCTGAAGGCAGCGCTAAACTGCTAAGGCACCGGGGCTGCCCTTGAGGTTTCTATTTTAATCGCTGGTGTTCATCACAATGAATACACTCCTTAATCCCCATCCCTATTTCACCCACTTCCCCTCCGGTACCCATTGGTTGATTCTCTATAGTTAAGAGGTAAGATGACTTTTTTCTTATCTTTCTATTTCCCCGATTTTCCTCATGCTGTTCCCCAAGGCCTTATCCTTAAGGGTTCTTTTTGGAAAGTCTTCCATTTCATTACATCCCCGCCCAGTGCAGGGGATCTCTTTCCACCCCTTTTACTTTCCCATAGCCCATGATTCGGAGAAATGACCTCATTCTGTAGGGTATCAGGATTCAGGTAAGTTCCACCAGGTATGCCAGAAAGTCCAAGGGCTCTTTATTTCCTCCCCTTTCATCTCCAGTGCCTCATAGGCCTGCTTCAAGGATGGGCCCAACACATATTCATGCTTGGTAAGCATATTTATTGAGTTTTTCTGTACCTCTTCTAGGTCTTGGGGATCTTGATAAGATTGACAAAGTTCTTTGTTCCATGGACTTCACAATCTAATTAGGGGAGAGAGATGATAAGCCAATGAAGAAGAATATCAGATAGCATTAAATTCTCTGCAGATAGAGAAAATAGGGTGGTAAAATGGTGCCTGGGCAGCTACTTAGACTGGGTAGGTAGTCATGGAGGGCTTCTCTGAGGAAGCGGATAGAGTTGATGGAACTGAATGGAAATATTCTTTCTTAAAAGCAACTGTTTCCATGACAACTGTGTATGGACTTAACAGATATACATGGTCAATTATCAGGTACAGTAATCTGTGCTGCTTCCCTAGAACAGTTGATCAACAGCATCTTTCATACCCTTTCCAGGGCGAACCCTAAAAGTGATGTCTCAAAACCATGCAATCTGGGAGCAGAGTTACAGGCCACTTCTCTCTAGGATAATCGTCTGGGACTCTCACTACACACCGTGCTGCCCTTGCTCTCTGGTCCTTCTGCCTAGAATTCTTCTTCCCTGAGCCTTTATGCGTGTCTTTCTAGCATTCTTGGCATTCAGGGTCTTACCTCATCAGGGTCTTATCCAGTGTCTCCCCTCTCCTGACTCCCTCTCCCATACAGATCTCTGTTGTATGTTCTTTTCAGCAATCATTAGAATTTGATTTTGTAGTGTTTATCTTTCCTGTTTAGAAGAGCTACTTCAGAGCAGAGATATGTTTTCTCTTGTTCAGTGCTGTGCTCCTCAGGGCCTAGATCAGCATCTGAAATACAGTTTGGGGACAGGACAATAAATATCTGCTGAATGAACATCCACATGGAACAGGATTTTATTAGTTCACACTCTACAGAGGAGAGTCCTCCAAGCTCAATTCTTCATTCACTTTAGTGTGTGATTATGAGTGGACTCTGGCCCTAAGTGTTCTGTACTCAAACCCCAACCTCCTTTTTCTCAGGTTTAGTTTTTCCAACTTTGGAGGGATGCTAATTGTATATACTTCACAATGTCAATGTAAGGATTAAGTGAGTTAATACTTATAAAATGCTTATAGTTATGTTTGGCATGTCTTATTACTATTCTCTAGCATCCAGCAGTGTCTGGTACTCAATAAATAATTGCTGAACATGGAATTTTATGGTATAGCATTTTTGCCAGGCTTTCATTAGACTTTGGTGGATTTCTTTAAAAAGTCTCCTAGAGATTATAATCTAGTAGGAAGGAAGTGGTGTGTAAGCAGATAGTTTAAAAAAACATTCCAAGAATAAGATGGGTGTTGAAGAAAGAAATACAATCATCTGCCATTTTGGAACCTGGTTCAGAGTGATCATGGCATCTGGGATCTTTGGCATCCAGAAGTGGGGATGGGATGGAAGTCTGGCTGGTGGAGGAAGGATTAAGCTGGCTCCTAAGGAATGAGGAGCTGGTGAAACAGGGAAAGGTAGGGGGTGTTTTTTCCAAGTGTGAGTTCACAGTGATGGAGGAGGCCTAGTTCTAGCTTCTGATTGATTAGCAAATTGCTGGTGAATTCCCTAATTTTAGCAGGAAGATCCAGATTTTTTTTTATTTTTTTTATTTTTTAAGATCCAGATTTTTAAACCTCTCTTGAACATAGGGCCATCAACAAGAAGGTATGCATTTAACTCACTCTAGGGACTCCTCCTAATAGAATCCATTTCCTATAGGTGAATTGGGGATACTATGATCCCTAGAGGTGATCATGAGGGCATAATATTATCGAAGTAGTCAAGGAAGCTCCTGGAAGGAAAGGAAATAGTGATGTCACAGAAGGACAATGGCATCTTGGGAAGAGGGAATAGAAGGGGAGCAAGTGCTGGCCCTTGTTGCTCCAATCTCAGTAACAAAGGAGGAAGATAAGTGTAAGTGTCTTTGATGGTTGTGTATTTGGTCTTTTAGAGGGGAGATAAACAATATGATTCCTTTTCCCAGCATCTGCCTAGCTTCACTGGTTTCTTTTTTCTCACTTTGGTTATCTTAAGGGTTCTTATCTAAACCTGCTTCAATCCTTGAGACCAAATCTGCTTTATGTGTCACACAAGGAGTCCAAACTAAGAGGCCAATTAGGAAAATTCAAGACCTGGAGCAAGGAGGCATCAGAGTTTTGATCTGACCTCAGGATGCTAAGAAAAGTGAATGAGCTTTTGAGGGATCCTTTGTCTTTTAAGAGCATAGGATGAAGTCCTTTTACTTGAGGGAGCAGAGAGCCTCCAGAGGCTTTGAGAGAGCTGCTTTCTAATCCACAAGCCTGCGTTTTCAGAGGGTTATCAAAATGCCTTTAGACAGAGCCCTTTCCCTATTCCCAGGGGATAATCTAAAAGGAAATGTATAAGTGTGTGACACAGTGACAAAATTTTATTCAGGTGCAAGTGACTGATATCAGAGCCTTTCTGGAAAGTCCCTTCAGACAAGGGAGAAGGGTATCAAGGCAAAATGTCCTGAGTCTCAGTAGCCACAGGACTGAGAATGGGACATTTGAGAACATGGAAAAGCAATAATATTTTTTGGAGGACCTCTGCAGATCTAAATTTCCATCAATAGTTTGGAACACACACTTGGATTTTTATAACCTAATTTGTTCCGAAAATAACTATGACTGATATCCAGAGGTGTGAAGGCCTAGAAGGAAAAGGAAGTGGGAAAGAGAAAAAGATTTTTTATCCTCTTGATTTTATAAAGAAAACAAAACAAACCTTCCAAAAAAAGATCCGTCTTGAGTTTTTTTTTTTTTTTTTTAAACCATCTTGCCGATGTTCACTTCCTTGGAGGAGGAGGAGGAGGACCTGAGGCTGAGGAGGAGGTGGTGATGGAGGAGGAGGAGGAGGAGGAGGAGGAGGAGGAGCAGGGAGGAGGAAAACCTGAGGTTGTAGGGAGAGAGCTGACACAGTACACTCTTCTCATTAACTAGAGCCCACAAGGCAGCAATTCCCAACTCAAGGGAGGAGAATCTGCATCCTTACCTCTTGTCCCCGTGTCAGTGATTATAAAAGCCCTTTCTTTTCCCTGCTTTTCTTTTAGGGGGTTCTGAAGATAGCTTCAGTCAATAGGAAAAGAAAGGAGGTGTGTGTGTGTGTGTGTGTGTGTGTGTGTGTGTGAACCAAGAGTTACAGGGCGCGCATCAATTTCAAGGGTCCTTGAGGGCTGTGCACAACCTCTGTATGAGATGGTAGTAACAGCAGCAATCATCATTAGCAGCATCACCAATGATCGGGCCCCAATGTTGGGCCCCACATCTCCGTGCCAGGCACTTGCATCATCTCATTCAGTCCTAACAAGCCTCCCCTAAGTGAAGAGCGAAGAGGAACCAGGTTCAGTCGAAGCACTTAGTAGCCAGGTGGCTGGCGGGGTGCCGACCCATTCTGTCGATCCCACCCCGGAACCGTTCCCAGGTGGATTCAGGCCTGGTATTTTCGTACCGCTTTCACTCCTGAAACGGTCATCTGTGGCAGAGATGGCTCCATCCGGGAGGGAAGAATCACGGTTCACCCGGCGCTGGGGGAGAGCGGCCTCCGGGCGGCTCTCAGCGGAACTTTACTGTCGGCGGCGCGTGTTCCCGTCCGGGCGGCCGGGCGCGCGGGCCGGGAGGGGGACGCTTTCTGGCGCGGACCGCGAGCGGAGCCTGCGAGCGCCGCCGCCGGAGAAGACCGACGCTCGGCCCGAGCCAGCCCGCGGCGCCCGGGCCTGGCCGGCCGCTTCCCGCCTCCGCCGCCACCCCCGCCTCCGCCGGGCGCCGACGCCGCCGAGGCCGGAGCCGCGGGACGCGCGGCCACTTGGCCCTGCCGGCCCTGCGCGGCCCAGAGCCGCGGCGCGGGAGGTGAGTGCCGGTGCCGGCCCCCGGCCCCCGGCTCGGGCCGCCGGGACCCGCAACAATGGGGACCGAGTGGGGACGCGGCCCGCCCGGGCCCATGGCGCTGAGCGGCCTGGGGCAGCAAGCCGGTCCCCGCGGCCCGGGCCTTGGGGAGCTGGATCCTCACTGGGAAACTCCAGTGGCCGGAGCCTGGTGGGGGGGAGGGGGTTGGTCTTGGCCTCGACCTGGGGCCTCGGTGGCTTCTATTTTGTATCGTGGTAGCCAGGAAAGGGAGTCACAGGGGCACGGAGACTAACTCCAGCGGCGTGCGCTCTTGACGCTGGATGCGGACGCCCTGGAGGCTGACCGTAGTGGGGTGGCTGGGGGTGGGGTGGGGTGGGGTGGTGGTGGTGGTGGTGGTGGTGGTGGTGGTGGTGGTGCTTGCGTTTGGAATTCTAGGGGCCTCACTGTGCCTGGTGCCTAAGGCGCATCGGATGGGTCTTCTCCCTCCCCGCCGCCGCCGCCGCCCGAGGTCTGTGAACTTGGCGGACTAGATGGGGTCTGGCTGGGGAGAAGAGGCACTGAGAGTTTAGCTTCTCTGCGGGCGGGGTGGGTTGGTGGGGGTGGGGGTGGGGGTGGTGGTGGTGGTAGTGGGGTGGTGGTGGGGGTGGGGTGTCCAGGGATTCAGTTCCTGGAAAGGCAGGAGCTCAGCCCCGCACGGGGGAGTTGATTCTCCGGGGCCCAGGTGCATCCTGGCGTTGAGAGATTCTCGGGCAGGGGAACCGAGTGTCACAAGAGTGCCCCACGGTGAGTAGCGTTGGCCACCTGGGCGATAGGATGAGGCCGGAGTTGTGAGGTCGAGAGTGTAGAGGAGTGTGTGGGTAGGCTGCCGAGTTTGGTAGGCTGCTTTATGTGGGCCATGGTGGTGGCAGCCTGGGGAGATGATCAAGAACTTCGCAGAGTGGGCTTCCCGATAGAGAATGACCTCTTCCTGCGGGGGAGTGGGTGACTCAGATCTGTCTGAATTCCAGTGCTTGCTAGTGGATGTGGCTGACTCTATCAGTGGCAGGACACCAAGGTGGATGGGAATGGGAAGGGCTTCTGGCGGTTTGAAGGAGCTTGTTCCTGAGTAGAAGGTAGTGTGAAATCATTCCTTCTCACTCCCGAGTCACAATGGTGGCTGTCATTGACAATATTTTAAGTAAAGAATTGTGTGTGTGTGTGTGTGTGTGTGTGTGTGTGTGTGTGTGTGTGTGTGGTTATTTGGATCCAAAGCTTTCTTCTGTTCAGTTTTTTTTTTTTTCCTCTTGTTTTTGAATTGTGACTCATACTTTCTTTTCAGCACTGGGACTATTGTTTGTAATGCTAGACAAACTTAGACACTGTGATATATGTAAATTATAGGGGTTTTCAGTCCAATTCTTATAAATCTAGATTAATTTAAGATCCCTTTTTCACTGACTTTTGTGTCATTGTTTAATGTGTGCAACTCTAGAGGGGGATGTGAAGACCCCAACTGTTTATGTTGTTAGAAGTTCTTTGTATCCCCAAATTCATGAAACTTCGTTTTCTCCTACTGCCATGAAGTCATTATGTTAAATCTGTTAAATCTTAGTGACTGCTATTTGAGCTCTCACAGGACGTTATCTTCACTAGAAGTGTTATCCGCCTCCAATGAGTTTGGTCTGTACACTGTGTCTCGTCTGTATTATTCAAAGGCAGTGTGCAAACTCCAGCTCTGAGGCCTGCAGCTGTGCACCAGAGCTCTGTTTGTAGTATTCAGACAAAAGTTGGTGTGTAGGGAAGGTAGATGAGGTATCAAATCCTAGATGGAAAAAACAGTATCAGAGTCACTGCACCTTCTGAGTTTATTTAGTGTTAAGAGGTACTGGAGTATACTATAAATTTTCAGGTGGAATGTGAGGTAATTCTATCTGTAGTTGTACTAATCGTTCTGGGATTGGTTTTTTTCCCCTTAATCTTTAAAAAATCATTTATTTCCCTTCATTTCTTTTTTCCTTTAAAATTTTTCTATTTTAAATCATTAATTTTTTCATAAACCAATATCTGTTGAATTGTGCGAGATACCATGTAGGGCATCTCCACAATGGTGATATTTTTGACATTTTAATAGTAGCTCTTAGTTCAGAAGTGGCTATAGGCCTGTGAAGGAAGAAGTGATTCAAGTATATGAAGCTCTTAATTGGTAAAACTGTTGAATGAAGTTTTTATACAGTATTAATTTTGACTATTGAAAACTGGTTATATATTTACATGAAAAAGGTTAGCTACATTATTATGGGATTGTTTTTGCATGATTTCATTTAAATACACCCCTTAACTAAATATTTCTGTAGACAAACCACAGGTAACATTTTGTTTCTGTGTGTCTGGATGAAAAGTGATTTATGAATACTGTATATGTGCTTGGGTTCCCCAGGAAGCCATCACACTTTCCTTTCCACTGTGGTTTGGGAGCATGAAGGCGTTGCTTATCCCCTTTGTCTGGTTCACTGTATGTAGGCTGGGAATATCTGCTGATCACTTGGAGTGCTGTCCCCTAGAACAGGAGGAATAAGATTGAGGTAATGCTCAGTCTCTTTGAAATTGCTTGCCCTTTGTTATTCATTGTGTAAAATATAATGTAAATTTTATTTGAAAAAAAAATTTTTTTTTTGCCTTAATTGCTAATCTCCATTCTGATCTAGTAGAATGCAATTCTATCCTTTGCTGTCTTCTCTGTGTTTATATTTTGGCCAAAAATAAATGAAGAAATTTAAAAGCAAGGCATTCACATAACAAATTCTTTGAAATACCTTTTATTCTCTATCTAGAATATCCACTTGATCAAAGAAAATAAAAACTAGCTTACATATGTTGTTTTGATTTGACTACCTTTTAGTCAAATGGATCAACTTCAGGAACTCTTGGAAAGAAAGCTCAGAGTTTTTGCTTTTTTTAGTTAGGAAAGTTCTGAGATACCTAGTACAATAGGGAGGGCATATCTTTAGAGTCACCCCACCTCCACCTCTTGCTTGCTTTTTACCTGGGTAAGCTTTTAGCCTCTCTGAGCCTTGTTTTTTATTTTATTTTTTTCATCTGTAAAATAGGGTTACTATAACCTTCTCTGCAGATTGTATTGAGGACTGGAGATGAGGGCCTAGTGTTTTGTGGGTGGTCAGTACTTGGTGTTAGTAGTAGTGTGTTGTTGTTAGTAGCTGTTAGTGTAGTTAGAAGTAGTAATGGTGGCACTATTCTCAGTAGTATTAATTAGGAATATAGCTGGGTGCCATGCGTGGATGAGGGGCTCAGTTTCTTTGTTGAGGAAGGCAGCCTGCTGCCTATACCTGTTTGCACTCTGGACAGGTGAGAGAATTGTCGAGGTAGTCTTTATCTAGTACTGGTGGGCAGTAGATCATACTATAAAGTCCAAGGTCATTCCTGGCACTGGTAGGTTTTTTTCCTGGCAGTTTCTATGGAGAAGCCAGGAGGTAACTGTTCGGTATGTCCTTGTTTTGAGAACTGTAAGCATTCCCATGCCAGGCAGCATGATGTTCTGTGTAGGCCATGGTCAGGATGTTTCTATAGTTTTCGTCTTATCAGAGACCTGGTTTTGTCTTTCTGCTAGGAAGACTCCAGATGCTGGAGGGATTTGTCATCTCTCTCTAATTTGGTCTATTTTGATAGAATATAGCACTCTGTTCAGAAATGTTTTTGACGAACAGAAGGTTCACAGCCTTTGTTACAGAATTGTTCAGTTTTATTTTTTTCCCCTGTGAGAGGAAAAAAAGTCAAGAGAAAAATAAATATGAACCTGATAGAACTGATTAGAAATAACTGGCCCCAAATCTCTTCTAGTCTTCCTCAGTCAAATTCCCCCTCCATTCTGGCTGGTCTTTAATTCCAGTTAAAAGTAAATAGGGCAGCCCCAGTGGCGCAGTGGTTTAGCGCCGCCTGTAGCCCAGGGCGTGATCCTGGGCCCCTGGATCGAGTCCCACGTCAGGCTCTCTGTATGATGCCTGCTTCTCCCTCTGCCTGTGTCTCTGCCTCCCTCTTTCTCTTTGTCTCTGTGAATAAATAAATTCTAAAAAAAAAAAAAAAAAAAAAAAAAAAGTAAATAGTATTCCTTTGACCTTAAAATATGGTGAACATCTAGATCCTGGTATGTCTCTACTCCAACATCTCAGAAGGACCTTTATGACCTAGCCTCTTCTGTATCTTCCTTTCTAGTCCCTCCTCTGCCACAATTTCTCTGGCACTTGAGGCCCTAGTGATAGTAAACTCCTTAAGGGTCCTGGCATGCGTAGGACATTTCTCCTGCTAATTTTCCTCTCCATTCTAGTGATTTTCTGACTCCTAGGCTTGCATTTACCAGGAATTAAGGCACCACTATCTCTTAAAAGATTCTTTGATTCTTTCTAGATTAAGCTGAATGCTTCTTTGTGTGGCCATTGCAATCTGCTTAAGCTTCTTTCATAATTAGACTGTACTCTTAACTTTTGGTATATTTGTGTGTTTTCCATGGTAGGTTGTGCCCTACTTGAGAGCAGGACCTTGTCTTGTTTATCCTTATATTCTAATACTTAACCATCTCTGGCACAGAAAAGGTACTCAGTAAATGTTGTTTGAATGCAAAATGAATGAAGGAAGTCATTCCTTATGGAGCTGGTGGTGTGATGAGAATTCTGATTTTATGGCTGCATCTCATCCTAGCTGAAATAGTGCTTCTGCTTTTGTACTTCCATGTTGTTAAAAGTAGTATTTTGCTTGAAAATGTATTGCTTATTCCATATGTTTTTGGTTTCAGGCTGGGGGGCTATTCCTTGCTTTCTGTGGGTCTTAGAACAGTTTGCTTTGGAAGAAATAAAAGTTTTTCATTGGTATTATCTAGATGTTCCTTTGGCCATTTACTACTCTGAGGACTTTGTTCTCATGTGTGAAGAAGAGTAATTAGTCAGTTTGGGTCACAAGGTCTCCAGACACTAGTGGCCAGCCAGCCTGGGAGTGGGTAGTGGATTTAACACCAGTATGTTGTGACTTTTTCTTTTGGAAGTTGAGCTCAATATCAGCATTTTCAGGGATAAAGGATTATTTGCCCAAACTTTATTCAGGAATTTGAGTTCAGTGACTATGAAATTATCTGTAACACTAGTTCTTTGCTCAGCTTAATACCGGACTAACACTGAAACTAATGAATTAATTCTTTGGTAGGAGGCTATGTGTTCTGAGTTACTAACCTAGAAATTATGGAATTGTGCTGATTCATTAAGTCACCCTCTTGGTTCTTCTTGGTAAATTAACTTGGGAGTGTACTATCTAAATTACTTTGCCTTAGTTTTCATGGTTGATCAGACCACATAGGAATCCCACTGAAGGGCTAGGTATGAGGAACCTTTTTAAAGCCTATTTAATGCAGTTGTTTCATGCAGGTAACAAACATAACAGGCTGCAGAAAAGGAAAGCATGAAAATTAACTGTAGTTAAAGATAAAAATTGATATAAGGAAAACTGAAGCAAAGTTTAAGACTTGTTAACTATGGCAAGTAGCTCTTAAGTTGAAGATATTTTGTGAGGAGTGTTGAGATTTTGAGAAGGAAATTGTTATATTATAGGTTAGAAGCAATAAAAACAAGGATCATTTCAGCCAGGATAGACACATTGGGAGTACCAGTGCCCACTTAATGGTCTTAAGATACCATCAGTGAAAGTTGTACATAGGCAGAAATGAAAATTTTGCTTTATGATAATTATACCTTGCATATGAATGATATAGTTCATAAAATACTTTAATATACATTTCCTTTACTTTGCCCTCCCAACAACCCTATGAGGCAGGTAGTGCCATTTTACAGATGGGGAAGCAAAACAAAGAGACAAAGTGGCTTGCTTTCAAGTGCACAAAGCCAATAAGAAGAAAAGCTGGGACTTGATGCCAGATTTTCTGATTCTAAGTTTAGGACCCCATTTATATCTTTATAGGATATTGTTTGGGCTTCACTCTGGGTTACAGTTATTCCTTATTTCAGGCTTCTGGCCAGTACAAGGTACACACAAAGAAGGTAGTGCCACACAGGGCGTAGACCACCTGTTCTGTTAACAACAGCCAGGAAACTTTGAAAGAGCTGGATGGGGAAGGAACCTAGAGGAAGCCCCACCTTCCTCACAGATCACTTAGTGCTCAAGAGAAAAACTAGAGCCAGGTGGAGATTTTTTTTTTTAATATTTTATTTATTTATTCATGAGAGGCAGACAGAGAGAGAGAGAGAGAGAGAGAGAGGCAGGGACACAGGCAGAGGGAGAAGCAGGCTCCATGCAGGGAGTCCGATGTGGGACTCAATCCCGGGTCTCCAGGATCAGGCCTTGGACTGAAGGCGACGCTAGACTGCTGAGCCACCTGGGCTGCCCAGGTTGAGATGTTTTTGCAATAGTTGACACTAGTAGTGATCTTCCTCCTAATGTGATGATGTATAGCAATTGGACCAAAATAAAGTTTGGGAAAAAATTCTTTTTTTTTTTAAGATTTTATTTATTTATTCATGAGACACGCAGAGAGAGAGAGAGAGAGAGAGAGAGAGAGAGAGAAGGCAGAGACACAGGCAAAAGGAGAGAAGCAGGCTCCATGCAGAGAGCCCAACATGGGACTCGATCCCAGGTTTCCAAGATCATGCCCTAGGCTGAAGGCAGTGCTAAACCACTGAGCCACCCGGGCTGCCCTCTTTTTTTTTTTATTTTTTTTATTAAGATTTCATTTATTTATTCATGAGAGACATGGAGAGGCAGAGACATAGGCAGATGGAGAAGCAGGCTCTCTGCGGGGAACCTGATACGGGATTTGATCCCAGGGCTTCTTTTGCTAACCAATCCTAGGCTGCTAAGTGTTTTGGGGGAGTCAAGAAAATGGGATGTCTTGATTGACAGCAGTTCCCACTTCCCCCCTGAGTTGAGCTCTGTCTGTCCCTCATGGTACTCCTTTGCCTTCTCAGGGCATTTCCCATAGCAACTGCTTGTATGTTTCCCAAGCATCTTTTTTTCTTTTTAAAATTTTTAAGTATTCTCTATACCTAACTTGGGTTCAAACCTACAACCCTGAGATCAAGAGTTGCAGCTTCACCAGCTGAGCTGGCCAGGTACCTCAAGGCTCATTTTTTCCGTAGGCCCTGGATCTACCTACTCTCCATCTTCCTCTTTCTTGACTGTGTCCTCACTTTAAGGCTCCTGCTCCCTATTTTTTCAACCCTAACCTTTCTATCATGACACTTTCATCGCTCAGTCTTTTGCTTTTGGAAAATCCTTGGCTTTTTAACCCCCCCCCCCCCGATTATACTAGTCGTATTTGAGTACAGCAAAATTAGGCCTTTTTAAATAAGGAAAGAAATCCATAATCCTGTGTCTCAGTATAAAATACCATTAAAAATTGCTCTATTTTGACTGGGGTCATGATGTTGGGGTGTTTGAGATAGAACTCTGCATGGGGCAGAGTGTGCTTAAGACTCTCCCTTTCCCTCTGCCCGTCCTCTGTGTGGGTCTGTGTGCTCATTGTCTTTCTCAAATAAATAAATCTTAAAAAAATTTTTTTGACCTATATCCACATTTTTTCCCACTGTGTATGCTAATGTGTGTAAGGGTAAATGTATATGTGTGTGAGAGGAAGGGAGGTAAAGTAATTCCTTTTTACAGAAAAGGGATTACAATGTATCTACTCTTCTGTGATTTTTTTCCATTTAATGCTTTTATCTTGGGCATTTTCCCATGTTTAATACACATATCTATCATATATTTAATAGTTACATATTATATTATATATTTGTCTCAATTTTTCTAGTCCCCTGGTGATAGACATTTGTTTTTGTCTTTGTAGCTACAAGGATCCTTGTGTCTATATATCTTTGTATTCTTTGTATACATTGTATACATATTTCTATACTTTGTATAGTTCTTTGTACTGTCTTACAAGTGGAATTTCTGTGCCAAACATATGCATGTTGGGGTGCCTGGGTGGCTCAGTCAATTGAGCTTCTGCCTTTGGCTCCAGTCTTGATCCCACTACATCAGCTCCCTGCTGAGTGAGGAGTCTGCTTCTCCCTCTCCCTCTACTCCTCAGCCCTGTTTGTGTGTGCTGACTCTCTCTCTCAAATAAATAAGACCTTAAAAAAAAGGATATGCATGTTTAAAAATTTTCGAGATAATAGCAAATAACTGAAAAGATTGTATTTATCGTTCTCCTTTATCACTGAACATTATCAATATTTTTAATCTTTGCCAATTTGAAGCCTAATTTTGAACTAATTTTTTTTTTGAAGCCTGGGTAACATTTTCTTATTGAGGAGGATGAGCGTCTTTTCATGTGTTTGTATATATTAATTGATTGATTAATTAGTTGATTAATCAGTGTCTCCTTTCTAGCATCTTCCTATCCTCCTCTCCCCTTTTGTTTTTTACGTACATGTAAGGTAGAACCATAGTAACTTTACTTAGTTCTGGGCCTCTCATGTCACCCTAGTCTTCTCTTTCTTATCCCTGTTTCATTTCGTTTCGTTTTTTTTTCTTTTCTTTTCTTTTCTTTTCTTTCTTTTCTTTTCTTTTCTTTTCTTTTCTTTTCTTTTCTTTTCTTTTTTCTTTCTTTTCTTTCTTTTCTTCTTTCTTTCTTTCTTTCTTTCTTTCTTTCTTTCTTTCTTTCTTTCTTTCTTTTTCTTTCCCCTTCCTTCCTTCCTTCCTTCCTTCCTTCCTTCCTTCCTTCCTTCCTTCCTTCCTTCCTTCCTTCCTTCCTTCCTTCCTTCCTTTCTTTCTTTTCTTTCTCCTAACATTTTATTTGACAGAGGGAGAGAGAACATGAGCACCAGCAGGGGGGAGGAAGAGGAGGAGGGAGAGGCAGGCTCCAGGGAGCCCAATTCTGGGCTTGATCCCAGGGCCCTGGGATCATGACCTGAGCTGAAGGCAGATGTGTAACTGACTGAGCCACCCAGGCGCCCCTTATCCCTGTTTCTTATCTAAAGTGCAATTTTACTTGCCATTTCCTTACCACCTGTTTTATCTATGTCTCTTACTGCTTTGTAGTCTGGCTTCTGGTCTTGCATTTCTTCTGAACACTATCTGAGGTGAATTCCTTATTGCTGGGACAGTGATTTTTTTTTCTTGATGTTTGTTTCTTCTTTTGACCAACTCACTTTCCACCATCTTTGCAGGGAGGGAAGCCACGCAGGAGTGGAGTTTTTATTATGGAAAATTTCAAACATATACAACAACAACAGGGAATATAATATATGAATACCATGTACCCGTTACCCAATTTCAACAATTATCAACATTTCCCCAATTTTTTTCTCTCAATTGTCCTCCCCACTTTTTTGTTCTTTTTGACATATTTCAAAGCGAAATCTCAGACATTGTCACTATGCCTTACTATTAAGAACATTCTATTTTTTAAACATTACCTTGCCATTTTCTACCCTAATAAAAATTAACACTATTTCCTGACTTGTGAGGACTTGATTTTTTATTTTATTGTTTTTTAAAAGATTTATTTATTTGAGAGAGAAGGAGAGAGAGAAAGCACAAGTTGGAGAAGGGGCAGAGGGAGAGGGAGAAGCAGACTACCTGCTGAACAGGGAACCCAATGTGGGGCATAATCCCAGGTAAGATGATGACTGAAGACAGACACTTTCCAGCCTGAGCCACCCAGGCACTGCTGGACATGATTTTTAATCCTGACTCTGATACTTGCTGTTTAATTTGGGTAATTTATAAGCATGTTTTTTCCCTCTTGAATGGTAGTGAGGATAATCATGATAATTCTATCTCATAGGATTATTGTGAGATCATCATATATACTCCTACATAAAGTGTTTAGCACAGTGCTTTACCTGTGTGAGGCACAAATATTTTTTGTCTCACTCTTGTCTTTATCCATTCATTCATTCAGCAGATATTTTTTGAACATGTATGTTTTAGGTGAAGAGGAAACACTGACCTTGACTTCCAGGGTTCTACATTGTCTTGATTCTCTGCCTGTCTCTCAGATGTGCTTTTGTAAAAGCCCTTCCTTTTATCCCCCTGGATATGGATGTAACCCAGATTTGTTGTTTTTCTCTTCCATTCCTGGCCCTCAGAGACCTTGCTTTTTCACTTCCACCACTTCAGTCTGTCCAGGTGACTCAATTCTATAACTGTGGTTTCTTTTCCAAGCAGCAAACCTACATTTCATCTTGACTTTTGGACATTTCTGTCTGGCCAGTGGGATGAGTGTAAAGTGCACTGAATTGAGTCTGCAAACTAGGGTTGCGACTCCATCTTGGCCACTAACGTCATGGCTTAGGCAGTTCAGTCATCTCTCTTGGTCTTGATGTCCTTAGGCAGAAGGACAGAAGGGCTGGATTAGAGTCTGAAGTCTTCTGTAGCTTTAAAGGCCTATCAGCTGTGAAAAGGTAGTTTTAGAAATGTCCTCAGCATAGATGGAACCAGAGCGTCCATTCTGCTCCCCAAACAAGTTTCTGACTTTCCCCACAGGGCCTCTTCTGGGAAATCCAGGCTTTACCCTGTGACTCTATGCTCTCATTTGTCGTCAGCATAAGGCTAGTTACCTCATGGATAGATCTTCAGGTAATCTTGTTTCCTGGCTCTTCCTGGAACACATCTTTGGGCCTTTTCAGCTTTGTATCTGTATTCACATTGTATCCTTTGGTGGTATTCATGTTGTTTCCTCAAACCTGTGTTTGGGCCATTGAAATTATGACCATCTTTGTAGGCTTAGTTCAGGTGACCACTTCATCCACATTGTGGAATTGAGTCCTCCCTCTTCCGACTCTTCATGACTAGCGTTATTTCAGTGACATTTCACAGTATGCCTGGTTTCTTTTTTTTTTTTTTTTTAATTTTTTTAAATTTTTATTTATTTATGATAGTCACATAGAATGAGAGAGAGAGAGGCAGAGACACAGGCAGAGGGAGAAGCAGGCTCCATGCACCGGGAGCCCGACGTGGGATTCGATCCCGGGTCTCCAGGATCGCGCCCTGGGCCAAAGGCAGGCGCCAAACCGCTGCGCCACCCAGGGATGGCTGGTTTCATATATTTGCATAAGTTTTTTTGTTTTTTTACCTTCTAGTTTGTAATCCCCTTTAGTACAGGTACCACATTTACATTATGTGTAGTTTTGCATCATACAGTGTCTAATACAATTTGTTTTGCTTATAGTTTTGCAATAAATACTGATGGAGTAAGTGCCTGAACTAAAGTGGACTTTGCCGGCAGCCCAGGTGACTGAGCGGTTTAGCACCGCCTTCAGCCCAGGGCGTGATCTTGGAGTCCCGAGATCGAGTCTCATGTCAGGCTCCCTGCATGGGGCCTGCTTCTCCCTCTGCCTGTGTCTCTGCCTTTCTCTCTCTCTCTCTCTCTCTCTCTCTCTCTCTCTCTCTCTGTGTGTGTCTCTCATGAATAAATAAAAACTTAAAAAAAATAAAGTGGACTTTGCTTCAAGGTAAGAACATTTACAGAAATGTTTTTAAACTGGGATCCCTGGGTGGCGCATCGGTTTGGCGCCTGCCTTTGGCCCAGGGCGCGATCCTGGAGACCTGGGATCAAATCCCACATCGGGCTTCCGGTGCATGGAGCCTGCTCTCCCTCTGCCTGTGTCTCTGCCTCTCTCTCTCTTTGGGACTATCATAAATAAATAAAAATTTAAAAAAAAAAAAAAGAAATGTTTTTAAACCTGAGTGTTCAAAAGATGTGATAATTACATAGTCAAGAATAAAGAAGGCCTGGATTGTGAAATGGTACAGATGGGTACTAATTCCTTGATTTCAAAATTCAAATAATCCTCTCCTTTCCTGTCCTGTCTCAGAGTTGTGAGATTTTTCTGACTCTTGAATAATATGACTTAGCTTCTCTGAAGAATCTTTGTTAACACTGTGTCATTATAGGATAGCTAAAGGTAATCACATTTATTGAAATTAACTGGGGTGTCTGGGTGGCTCAGCGGTTGGGTGTCTGCCTTTGGCTCAGGGCATGATCCTGGAATCCTGGGATCAAGTCCCACATTGAGCTCCCTGCATGGAGCCTGCTTCTCCCTCTGCCTATGTCTCTGTCTCTCTCTCTGTGTTTTTCATGAATAAATAAATAAAATCTTAAAAAAAAAAAGAAATTTAACTTACCGTGTGCTAGGCAATGTGCTAATTATTTTTTCATTTAATTAAAAAAATCTTATAGGAAGCATACACTTCATTATTCTCATTTTATAAATTAAATGTGGGCTTAGCAAAATTAGGGAACTTCTTTAATGTTCTTTAGATAGGAAGTGGCAATGCTAGGACTCTGACCCAGACCATCTTATCTCAGAGCCCATATTCTTTTTTAATTTTTTATTTATTTATTTTTTCAGAGCCCATATTCTTTTTTTTTTTTTCAGAGCCCATATTCTTAATTGATTTACTGCTTTCCTATTCAGAACACATTTACTGCCAGTTAACTCTTTGATGCTTATTTTCACTCATTCCTTATTGAATACCTTGTGTGAATTTATTTTTTCCTTCCCAAACCAAGTACCCTTCTGTTCTTCCTGATTTTGGTGAAGGTATGCCATTGTTCTTGGAATCATCTAGATTTTAAGGCCCAGAGTCCTATCTATCTATCTATCTATCTATCTATCTATCTATCTATCTATCTATCATCTATCTTTCTATCTTAAAGATTTTATTTCTTTATGATTTTATTTTATTTATGATTTTATTTTTCTTTAAAGATTTTATTTTCTTTCTTTATTTATTTCTCCATGCAGGGAGCCCAATGTGGGACTTAATCCCAGGATCACGCCCTGGGCTGAAGACAGGCGCCAAACCGCTGAGCCACCCAGGGATCCCCCCCAGAGTCCTATTTAATTCCTCTTATTCCTTCCTGTGCAGAAAATTCTGTTGAATTTTCCTTGATAATGCCTTACCCTTTCTTAATTTTTTTCTGGTTTCTTTGCATTTCCCTTAACTCAAGCACTTTGAGTCTAGTCCGGGGTTGTGACAGCTGATTTTCCTTCCTCCATTCTTCAATCTTTGTAGTTCTTCACAAAAGGATTGTCTTTCACCCATCTACCTCCAGTTAAAAGTCCTGTGGTTCCTGTAGCTGTGATTTCTAAAAACCAGTTTTCAAATAGTGTCATAATTATCTGTGGGGCTTCTTTAATGCTTATAAAGTCTTTAGAATAACAGTATGACTTTGATGCTATTATTTGCAGTTTAGAGATTAGAAAACAGAGGCTTCATGAGACCAAGGCACTTATACTAGATCACTATTGGTAGGAACTTGGGAACTATGTATTTTTAATAAGGTCTTCAGATTCTGATGCCCTGAAAAGCACCAGGTTTCGGAAACACCAGGCAGCCTTCAGTTCCTTTTAGAATTCCTTCTAAAATGTCTCTGTGGTTCCATGATCCCTCCATATGTGAAATTTCTGTAGTTTTTGACTCTTGATTATGCCCATCTTGCTGATGTCTTTCCTGAATAGCATACTCCCCTGGCTGGTTCTTCCTCTGCCTCTACGACTTTATCTGCAGGCTTTCTTCTCCACTCCCTCATGGTTTGGCCTTCCTTTACTCTCCTTCCCCCTCTACACATACTCCCTGAGTCTCTTACATATTTGGGACTTCAGCTACCAGAGTATGGCAGGGACACTCAAATCTGTATCTCTGACCCCATTTCATTTTCCAGCTGTTTCTGGCATTTTATTATTTAACAACAGTATTACCTACACCATTGTTCAAGCTGGAAACCTGGGCCATCGATAAGAACTTAGAGTTAGAAGTCTGAGTTGAACTACCACTATTTAGCTGAGTATAATTGGGATAAGTCACTTAACCTCTCTAATAAACTTTAGGTTTCTTCTTTGTGAATGGGGATAACATTACTTTCCTCATGGTATTATTTTGAAGATATAATGAGAGAATGTCAATAAAATAACTATCTCATTAATATTTATGGAGCCCAGGATGCCTGGGTGGCTCAGTGGTTGAGTGTCTGCCTTCGGCTCAGGGCATGATCGGGAGTCCTGGGATTGAGTCCCACATCGGGCTCCTGCATGGATCCTGCTTCTCCCTCTGCCTGTGTCTCTGCCTCTCTCTCTCTATGTCTCTCATGAATAAATAAGTAAATAAATCTTAAAAAAAATTTTATGGAGCCCTCCCTATGTACCAAGGACTGTGATGGATGCTGGGGAGATATTGGTGAGCAAGGCTGCCCTAGTGGAGCTCCAGTTGGCACCTGAAGCCTTACAGGTTTTGTGTCCTCAGTCTTTACTGTTTCCAGTTTTCTCCTTTCTCACTGTCCCTGCTGTGGTTCATGGTGTCACCACCTTTTGCCCGGTGTTATGGCAGCTTCCTACTTAATCTTGCTTCCATGCAGTCACCAGAGTGTTATTTGTGTTTTTATTTTTTACTTATTTATTTTTTGAGGGAAAGGGAGAGAGAAAGCTAGAGCCCACTCATGTATGCAAGTAGGGGGTAGGGGGAGAAGGACAGAGGAGAATCTTTCTTTTTTTTTTTAAGATTTATTTATTTTTTATTCATGAGAGACACACAGAGAGAGAGGCAGAGACATAAGCAGAAGGGTAAGCAGGCTTCTTGCAGGGAGCCCGATGTGGGACTCGATCCTGAATCCTGGGATCATGCCATGAGCTGAAGGTAGATGCTCAACCACTGAGCCACCCAGGTGTTCTGGACAGAGGATAATCTTAAGCAGGCTCCACACCCAGCATGGAGCCCGATGAGTCTCGATCTTACAACCCTGAGATCATGACCTGAGCTGAAAGAAAGCAAGACTGATGCTTAACTGAGCCATCCAGGTGCCCCTGTTTCCTTCCTTCTTCTGAAATATAATTCACATATCATAAATGTCACCATTTTTAAGTCAATTCAGTGGCTCTTAGTACATTTGCAAGATTATACAACCATTACCACCATATAATTCCAGGGCATTTCATTAGTACAAAAAGAAACCCATAGGTATTAAGTCATCACTCCCTATTCTCCCTTCCCCCTATCTCCTGGTAACTGCTAATCTACTTTCTATTTCTATGGATTTGCCTATTCTCATTTCACATAAATGGAATCAATCAGTATGTGGCCTTCTGTGACTGGGTTGTTTCACTTAGTGTGATGTTTTCAAGGTTCATCAGCATGTGTGTCAGTACTTCGTTCTCTTTTATTGCTAAATAATATTCCGTTCTGTGGATATACTACGTTTTGTTAATCCATTCATCAGTTAAACCTTTTTTTTTAAATTTTTTAAATTTATTTATTGTAGTCCCACAGAGAGAGAGAGAGAGAGAGAGAGAGAGAGAGACAGGCAGAGACACAGGCAGAGGGAGAAGCAGGCTCCATGCACCGGGAGCCCGACGTGGTATTCGATCCCGGGTCTCCAGGATCGCGCCCTGGGCCAAAGGCAGGCACCAAACCGCTGCGCCACCCAGGGATCCCAACCTTTTTTTTTTTTTTTTTAAAGAAATACTGTTTATTTATTTTTTAAAGATTTTTATTTTATTTATTTATTCATGAGAGACACACACACGGAGAGAGAGAGAGAGAGAGAGAGAGAGAGAGAGAGAGAGAGAGAGAGAGGCAGAGACACAGGCAGAGGGAGAAGCAGGCTCCATGCAGTAGCCTGACATGACCCTCGATCCCAGTCTCCAGGATCACGCCCTGGGCTGCAGGCGGCGTTAAACGCTGCGCCACCAGGGCTGCCCTCATCAGTTGAACCTTAGTCATATGTTGTACTTACCAGATTGCTTACAGTGTATGCTTACATATCTGTGTCAGTTGATGGGATGATCCCTAAAGGGCTCCATTTATCACTCTATGACCAGGATTCTGTGTATCTTTAGTGCCTACAAGTACTGGTCAGTAGATGTTTAATCATTATTCAGTGATGAATTGTTCTATCTCCCTTTTTTTTTTAATATTTTATTTATTTATTCATGAGAGACAGAGAAAGAGAGACAGAGAAGCAGAGACACAGGCAGAGGGAAAAGCAGGCTCCATGCAGGGAACCTGATGTGGGACTCGATCCTGGGTCTCCAGGATCACACCCTGGGCCAAAGGCGGCACTAAACCACTGAGCCACCCAGGCTGCCCTTCTATCTCCTTTTCTAGAAAACCTGACACTTTTCTGCCTTTTCAGCATCCCTCAGATCCAAGCTATGATTCCTGTGTGGATAATGTCTTCTCCTTCTCTCCTCACTTGTCTAATTCTGCTGTGCTTCAGGGTTGTGTCAAGGTCAGCCTTCTCTAGAAAGCCTTCCAAGAGTATTCAAACCTGTAGCCTCTGTAGAAGATGCTATTGCTTCCTAGTCTGAACTCTGGTGCATTTGGGGTTTCTATCATTCATTAGGCACTTAATAAATATAATCTTAACTCTGTCCTTAACTGGATTGACAGTAGGTCCACCAACACTGATTCCTTTTTTGTACTCCCAATAAAAAGGTACTCTAATTATGTAATGGAGTTATATCTAACATTTTACCTTAAATTGAACTATTCCTTGCAAAAGGAAAAAAAAAAGGAGCAAGAAATAATGACTTAAACAGTGAGGTAATTTCTACTCACCACTTTACTCAGTGAATGAGTACCCACAGGCAGTGATGTTATAATTAATATGGTTGACAAAATCTATACATTTAAAGAATTCTTGATCATTGGTAGGAGAGATATTATTTAGGTGGTATGATAAGGAGAATGATAATGGGGAGTCATAGAGAATTGTTGACTTAAAAACATTTGTTGGAAATGATAAGGAAGATGATAAATAGGGAAAGTCTGCAAGCTGGAATCTTCATAAAATTTTTGGACTGGTTCAAGCAACAAAACACATTAATTTCTGAATACTATAACCATTTTGGAATTATTTTCAGTGTATATATCTCTACAGGAGTACATACATGGAACTATACTGTATTTATGTGGACAATTGAAAAATTGAAAAGGCTTTTTTTTTTTTTTAAGATTTTATTTATTTATTCATGAGAGACATACAGAGAGGCAGAGACATAGGCAGAGTGAGAAGCAGGCTCCGTGCAGGAAGCCCGATGTGGGACTTGGTCCTGGGACTCCGGGATCACACCCTGAATCAAAGGCAGACACTCAACCGCTGAGCCACCCAGGCATCCTGAAAAGGCTTTTCAAAGGTGACTTTATTGATGATTTTTTTTCACATGCTGCTTTAGGCCTTCATGGGGGCCCTAGCTAAGATGGAGCCTGTGTAGTAGGTACCTAGTGAATTTTTGTTGGCAGAATGAGAGTGTGGTCACTGGATGTGAATATGAATAGGGGCAGTCACAGCCTGAAAAATACGATACTACTAAGGATAGGGATGAGGCCAAGGTGAATTTGTTCTCTGATGGCTTGACTTTACAGAGAGAGAGAATACTTGTATAAAGGCAAAATGCTGATTTTACAATTATAAAGTCATATCTATTATAAAACAAAAGAATAAAGACGATAACTTTTTTGGTAAAACTACCACCCAGAGATAAAAACAGTTAACCTTTGGGTGCACTTCCTTTGTGTTTGTGTGTTTCCTGTGCATATATAAATACTTGCATGAGTGTTACTTTATTTTTTAAATTGGGATTTAAATATTAATAAGCCATTTGGGTACTTTTTATACAAAAGTATATTATAGGGCAACCCCGGGTGGCTCAGTGGTTTACTGCCGCCTTCAGCCCAGGGTGTGATCTTGGAGACCCGGGATCGAGTCCCACGTCGGGCTCCCTGTTTGGAGCCTGCTTCTCGCTCTGCCTGTGTCTCTGCCTCTCTCTCTTTTTGTGTCTCTCATGAATAGATAAGTAAAATCTTAAAAAAAAAAAGTGTATTATAAAAATGGTCTTGAAACTCTTTCCTGAAATTTGTTCTACTGTGTCTATGCTCTCAGATTCTTCCTGTAAAGGTAAGAAGCCTCTTTGATAGAGCCATCTGTTTCATATATTGGTAGACTTAATTGTTCATGAACCTCACCAGGTCTGTCTTGCAAGCTCTGATTAGGGCAAATTGGAATTCACGCAATTGACCCAACCAGTGTCTCAGCCTAAATTTCTCCATCAGAGAGACTTGTGACCTGGTCTCATCTATCAGATGGTCCCTTCTAGACTTGTTTCTCATCTATTGACACTAGAGTGGATATTTCATATTAAATGTTTTAAAAAACATTTTAGATGCTTAGAGGAAGGCTTGATTTTTTTTTCTTTTATTAAATTAAAATTAAATTGAAACCATGTACTATGATAGCATCTTAACAATTTCACATCAAGGGCATTTTGTCTAGTTTTTCTCCCTTGAAGATTCACTTCTCGCACTATTATTCCATAAGTGAAAGTAGCAAAGAGTGCCTTGTGAAGTATAAAATCATTGCATTACTTGCAAGAAATCAAATCTGTGCAATAGTAGCAGCTCAGTAAGGTAGCCTATTGAAGTGAAAACTGTTTTGTCTTTCACATTTAATATGTTTAAATTTTGTATCTGCTGATATTCTTCCTTTCCCAGGTTATGTCTCTCAAGCTATCTAGCCTCTTACAAGGAATCTTGAATCTTAATGTGGGTAGAACATTTGGTTCTTACTGCTTACATAAATCTTATTTCTAGCCTAAAGGGAGAATATCTCTGTCCTGGATATTTTTCATTTAGTAACTTTGGTGGTATCTTAATAGTTAACTTGTTAACTTTTGCCTCACCTGATTGCTGCAGATATGAACTGATATATTTCAGAGCCCTATTTGGTTCTGTGAGTGGGCCTTTTGGTGTGGGTTATTCTTACTGTCTGTGTATTCTTCTCTTCCCTGCTGTTTTATTCACTCATTGTTTGTAGACTTGGTTTATCCAGTTTTGTCTGGATGGAATGCCTATTTTCTGGGCATAGGACCAATTTTTTACTTAACTTTTGGGTAAAACTGTACAGTAACTCAGCTGCTGTCCACAGAGATGAGCTCTCCAAAAACAGTTTTATTTGTTTAGAAACCAGATAGTACATATTATGGTAGAAGATGTTACACACACACTGGAAAGAAAAACAGGTCTCTCCCTAAGTGGAACATTGGTTGAATATATGAGAACCAACATACTACTGTATACTGGGCAGTCTCACCTACTGGAGTTTTCAAATGGGCTGGAGCTGCAATAAGGCTATAAGTTTGTAATAAGTGTAATAAGTTTCACATTGATGTAGTATTTGTTTGCATTGTGCTAGGTTATTAAGTACTTATGTTGCTGGGTCATATGCTCTGTGAAACCTTACTGCACCTGATGTGTAAGGTGTCATTACTCAGATGAGAAGGTAAATAATTTGCTCCAGTTAAGTGGTGCCTTTAACCTGAGTCTCTCTAACACCACTCTGTGATACACCCACTTCCTCTTCAACATTGCTGATAGTAAAAGCTGGCATATGCATGACATCTGGTCTCCAGCCTGGGCTGGTGTCTGAGGAGGAGGTGACAGCAGCACCCTAGGCATTGGTTAGAGAAACCTGGAAGAGATGCCTCATGTGTCTTTTACACTTTCACTGAGACTTGAAGAACAGTCTTCTTCCATTAGCTGTTTATCTCCTAAATAGTTCTCAGTTCTGGCCTTTCCTCTATCTTTTTAACTGGCTCTATTTCCTGTTTTACTCCATCTTTGCAAGATTTTTCTCCCAGGCCATGTTTTTTGTTTATTTTTTAATTAAAAAAATTTTTTTAACTTAAATTCAATTTGCCAACATACAGTAAAACATCCAGGGCTCATTATATCATGTGCCCTCCTTAATGCCCATCACCCAGTTACCCTACCCCCCCACCTACCTCCCCCTCTGCAACCCTTTGTTTCTTTCCCAGAGTTAGGACTCTCATGATTTGTCTTCCGCTCTAATTTTTTCCCACTCAGTTTCCCCTCTTTCCCTTATGGTCACTTTCACTATTTCTTATATTCTACATATGAGTGAAACCATATGATAATTGTCTTTCTCCAGTTGACTTATTTCACTCAGCATAATACCATCCAGTTCCATCCATGTCAATGGTAGGTCCTTTCTGATGGCTGAGTAATATTCCATTGTGTGTATGTATGTATATAAACACACCATATCTTCTTTATCCATTCATCTGTCGAAGGACATCTCAGCTCTTTCCACAGTTTGGCGATTGTGGACATTGCTACTATGAATATTGGGGTGCAGGTGTCCCGTCATTTCACTGCATCTGTATCTTTGGGGTAAATAAATACCCAGTTATGCAGTTGCTGGGTCATAGGGTAGCTCTATTTTTAACTTCTTGAGGAACTTCCACACTGTTTTCCAGAGTTGCTGCACCAGTTTGCATTCCCACCAACAGTGTAAGAGGGTTCCCCTTTCTCTGCATCCTCGTCAACATTTGTTGGTTTCTGTTTTGTTAATTTTAGCCATTCTCACTGGTGTCAAGTGGTATCACATTGTTTTTATTCATATTTCCTTGATGACAAGTGATGTGGAGCATTTTTTTCATGTGGTTATTGTGTGTTGGTCTTCTTTGGAGAAATATCTCTTCATGTCTTCTGCCCATTTCTTGACTAGATTGTTTGGCTTTTTGGGTGTTGAGTTTGGTAAGTTCTTTATAGATCTTGGTTACTAGCCCTTTATCTGATATGTCATTTGCAAATATCTTCTCCCATTCTGTAGGTTGCCTTTCAGTTTTGTCAATGGTTTCCTCTGATGTGCAGAAGGTTTTTATCTTTTTTAAAAAAATATTTATTTATTCATGAGAGGCACAGAGAGAGAGAGAGAGGCAGAGAGATAGGCAGAAGAAGCAGGCACCTCACAGGGAGCCCAATGTAGGACTCGATCCCGGATCCTGGGATCACACCCTGAGCCGAAGGTAGATGCTCAGCCACTGAGCCACCTAGGCATCCTAGGTTTTTATCTTGATGAAGTCCCAATAGTTCATTATTGCTTTTGTTTCCCTTGCTTTTATAGATGTGTCTTGCAAGAAGTTGCTGTGGGCAAGTTCAAAAAGGTTGTTGCCTGTGTTTTGCTCTAGGATTTTGGTGGATTCCTGTCTCATTTTTAGATCTTTCATCCATTTTGAGTTTAGCTTTGTGTATGGTGTAAGAGAATGGTCTAGTTTCATTCTGCATGTGGCTGTCCAATTTTCCCAACACCACTTATTGAAGAGACTGTTTTTTTTTTGTTTATTTTTTTTAAATGATTTTATTTATCTATTCATGAGAGAGACAGAGAGAGAGGCAGAGACATAGGTAGAGGGAGAAGCAGGCTCCCCGAGAGGATCCTGATGTGGGACTCAATCCCAGGACCTGGGGATCATGCCCTGAGCAAAAGGTAGATGCTCAACCACTGAGCTACCCAGACATCCTGAGACTATTTTTGCATTGGTTATTTTTTCCTGCTTTGTTGAGGATTAGTTGACCATAGAGTTGAGGGTCCATTTCTGGATTCTCTATTCTGTTTCATTGATCTGCGTGTCTGTTTTTGTGCCAATAGCATGCTGTCTTGATGATTACAGCTTTATAACACAGCTTGAAGTCAGGCATTGTGATGCCCCCAGCTTTGGTTTTTCAACATTCCTCTGGCTATTTGGGGTCTCTTCTGGTTCCATATAAATCTTAGGATTATTTGTCCTAATTCTGTCAAGGAAGTCCATGGTAATTTGATAGGGATTGCATTGAATGTGTAAATTACTCTGAGTAGCATAGACATTTTCATAATATTTATTCTTCCAATCCATAAATATGGAATATTTTCCCATCTTTTTGTGTCTTCCTCAATTTCTTTGATAAGTGTTCTGTAGTTTTTAGAGTATAGATCTAGGCCATATTTTGAACTTAGAGTATGCTAAATACTGAGCTGAGTGGACCTCTACTGCTACTCAGTATTCTTTGTTGACTAGAACCCCAGGAGCCAAACCAATACTGGCTTTGGTTTTATATGGTATTTGAGCTTTTCAAGTACTGGTTCTCCATCATCACTTCTATTCATTCTCTGAAGCTTCATAGAAGAGCTTGATCCAAGATTGCAGAGCCTCTTTATGACAGAGTACAGAGAAGGTGCATTTTTATTTTATTTTATTTTTATTATTTTTCAAAAGATTTTATTTATTTATTAGAGAGAGAGTGTGCATGTATGTGTGCACGTGGGGAGAAGTGGCAGGAGAGGGACAAGCAGATTCCATGCTGAGTGCAGAGTCTGTTGGGGGGCTCTACCCAATGACCCCAACATCATGACCTGAGCTGAAATCAAAAGTCAGATGCCTAAACCTACTGAGCTACCCAAGCACCTCCCAGAGAATTTTAGTAAAAGAACCTCTTGGTTTGTAAAGTCATGGTCTCTATACCTTCCTTCTACCTTCTACCACCCACCCCCCATCAGCCCCAGTGTATTTATAAAAAATCACAAGGGTCACCAGTTAGAATGTAGTAGTACCATAGTATTTGCTTTATCATTTTGCTGAGAACGGTTTATTCCTTTTTAACTCTTTTCCATGTGTAAGCATTTGGTAGTACATTTAGTGAGTTTTAACTGATTGTTAAGTCTGCAGATAATGGAAGTATTGACTTTCCCTGACACTGGAAAATGCCCAGGTATGGGAGGATTAGTTACTAGGTGGTAGAGTATCAGCTTGTCCTCCACGATCATAATCCCTTTCCTTTCACTAATGTTCCTCTCAGTTCCCTAATTATACTGTGGTTATTTTAGAA
Organism: Nyctereutes procyonoides; assembly: GCF_905146905.1. Classification (NCBI taxonomy): domain Eukaryota; kingdom Metazoa; phylum Chordata; class Mammalia; order Carnivora; family Canidae; genus Nyctereutes; species Nyctereutes procyonoides. The sequence continues at coordinate 38,206,568 of NW_026575131.1, read as the reverse complement.
TCTTCCTTAAAAATTGATTACAACAGCCCCTCGCTGACCTTTACCTGTGGGAGATATGTTTCAAGAGCCCCAGTGGGGGGCCTGAAGCTGCAGATAGTACCAAACCCTGTATATATTGTGTTTTCTTCTACATACATACCTACAATAAAGTTGAATTTTATAAATTAGATATGGTAAGAGATTAACAATAATTAAGAGCAATTATAACTATACTGTAATAAAAATTATGTTAATGTGGTCACTTTCTCTCAAAATATCTTTATTGTACTCACCCTTCATGTGATGATATGAGATGATAAAATGCCTGTGTGATGAGATGAAGTGAGGTGGATGACTTAGGCATCGTGACATAGTGTTAGGTTACCAGTGATCTTCTGATGATAGATCAGAAGGAAGACCATCTCAGATAAGGGAAGGATCACTATACTTTCTGTCAAGTTTAGAGGCAGACTAGAGGAAACACTTTTTGGAAAGCAGACTTAAATAACTGATTCAGCTATTGATGTGTTTTTCGGGGTTTTGAGTCAGCAGGTGGTAATGTCTTTATCCTGGTGTTAATGTGTTGTATAGATAATAAATCTTCTGAAGTCCTTGAAGCTGCTGCCAGGGCTTGGTAAAGACCCAGGAAATCTACAGTCCAGGAATATCCTTTCCAAAGAATGAAGGAATTTATCTCTCTGCCTTACATAGGAAAACACATGCCTACTGTGGGCCAGTTAGTAAAATACAGTAGACTTGGAATCCTACGTTATATATAAATGAAGATGTGAAGTTTGTTATCTAGGACACCTAACCAAATATAAACAGAGCAAGGAGTTAGAAATGGGCTAGATATGAGGCATAAGGGGTGCTCTTGGAGTATAAGGAGTGCTCTTGGAGTCTTCCTTTTTCAGGCACCTGGCTGGCTCAGTTGGTAGAACATGAGCATGAGCATGTATCTCTTGATCTCAGGGTATTGAATTCAAGCCCCATGTTGGACATGGAGCCCACTTAAAATAAAAACAAACTAACAAACAAACATGGAGTTTTCTTTTCCTTTAACCCTCTAAAGAAGAGGCTAATTAATATTCTTAGGTTTTAGTACACCATGGATATTGGCTTCTTGTCTAAACCAGAGATAGCCTATTGAAGAAACTAGCCTAGATGCTGTCCTGTTTAATTGGCAAGTATGGTCTTCCTTCACAGTGTGTTTATGTTAATCAAATGTTGATTCTTATTACTTAAAAAAAATCTATACATATTAATACAGTTGGAACTAATGTGAGAATTTTGTGAAACTTAGCATGCCTGTGGAAGGAAACTCAGCAGATCATATTGCCAGTAGTGTGTGTCCCCAAGTCACTGACAAAGGTGATTGAGGGTTGGGTTACCAGCTGGAATGATGTGATGAATCTCCACTTATCCAAGTTTCCATCATAAGAGCTGAAACTGATTTTTAAAGGATTTTATTTTTATTATTTATTTTATTATTATTTTCGGGTGGGGGTGGGGAGGAGCAGAGGGAGAGGGAGAAGCAGATTCCACACTGAGCACAGAGCTCGACTCAGGTTCGATCCTATGACTCTGAAATCATGACCTGAGCCAAAGTTTGTTGCTCAAATGACTGAGCCACCCAGGTGCCCCAGAACTGCTTTTTTTGAAACTAATTTTTAATGCTGAAAAATGACTTTTAGGGATGGCTGCCTCTCAGAACTTTTATTTATTATTTTGGGTAGTGGTTAAATATTGTTCATTTCATTTATTTCAAACATATAGAAAAGTAATCAGAATAATATAACAAAAAATACTTATGACCCTCCAGCTTTGTCATATCTCAATATTATATCATAATTCTGTTTCAGATATTCATACTTAAAAAAAAACAAACCAGAGTGAAGATATTTAACTTCTTAGTCACATTTAGTTCCTTACCCCCAGAAGTAACACTCTGCTGAATTATATATTATTCCCATGCATGTTTTCCTTCTTTTACTGCATGTATGTTTTCTTGACAACAATTAGATGTTTTGTATATTTTAAAACTTTATATAAATGGATATTATCTTGTATTTAATTTTCTGTAACTTTCTTTTTCACTTAATATTATGTTATTGAAGTTTATCCATATTGATTTATGTTATATTCTGGTTCATTTATTTTTAAGTTGTGTTATAATATTCCATTAGGTGAGAGGACAACAATTGTGCATTTTCTTATTAATGAATGATGAATGATTGCTCCCCCCCCCCCCCGCCTACTGATCCTTACAATGATACAATGTAGATTGCAAATTTCCTTGTATACCTGTTCTAGAATTTTTTAAGGGCAAAATTTATGATTCATAGGGCTGGGAATCTTTAACCTTGCTAGATATTTCCAATTATTCAAATGTGTGTGAAATGGTTTTTGGTCATTTGAGTTTTCTCTTTGAAGAGTTACCTAGTTGTATCTTTTATTTTCTTACTGGTTTTTAAGAGTTTCTCGTATATTGTGGTCCTATGCTTGCAGATATCCCCCAGACTGTTGCTTATCTTTGTTTATATTTTCATTTTTGATGTAGTGAAATTTATTGATCTTTCCCTTTATATTACATATTTTGTGCCTTGGGATTTTGATTAGAAGTGCGTGGAGTTTTTAGAGAAAGTTGACATTTTGTAATAGTGTCCATCTTAGAACATGTCAAATCTTTCTGATTATTTAGGTCTGTTTAAGTGAAGCATTACACTTTTTGCCGCAGAAGTCTTACATATCTTTCCCTAGATTTATTGCCAGACAATTTATGGTCATTGTTACTCTTGTAGGTATTATTTTTAACATTATACTTTCTAAGTGAGTGTTGACTGTGTATAGAAATAAGATAGATCTGAGGTGCCTTGGTGGCTCAGTCGGTTAAGTGTCTGCCTTCAGCTCAGGTCATGTTCCTGGAGCCCTGGGATTGAGCCCTGCATTGAGCTCCCTGTTCAGAGGGAGTTGGCTTCTCCCTCTCCTTCTGCCTCTCCCCCTGCTTGTGTGTTTTTTTTTTTCTCTCTCTCTCTCAAATAAATACAAATAAAAAAATATTTTTAAAAGATAGACCTTTCCATATTGTTCTTTCATCTAATTGCCTTACTAAACTTTTCTGTATTTCTTTCTTTCTTTTTTTTTTTAAAGATTTTATTTATTTATTCATGATAGACATAGAGAGAGAGAGAGAGGTAGAGACACAGGCAGAGGGAGAAGCAGGCTCCGTGCTGGGAGCCCGACGCGGGACTCGATCCCGGGACTCCAGGATTGTGCCCTGGGCCAAAGGCAGGCGCTAAACCCTTGAGCCACCCAGGGATCCCCACTTTTCTGTATTTCTAATAGTAGTTTACCTGTAGATTTTCTATGTTGAAATAATAGGATCCTCTATTGTTGACAATTTCTTTCTTTGTTTCAATCTCTATGCTTTGTGTGTGTGTGTCTTACTTGTTTGTTAGAATCTCTAACAACTCTGGGGTGCCTGGGTGGCTCAGTTGATTGAACATCTGACTCTTGTTTTAGCTCAGGTCCTGAGCTCATGGGTCTGGGATTGAGTCCTATGTTGGGCTCTGCGCTCAGTGGGAATCTCCTTGGGTATTCTCTCCCTCTGCCCCTTCTCCTGCTTGCGCTCACTCTCTCTCTCTAAAGTAAATAAATAAATATTTAAAAAAAGAATAAAAAAAAAAGAATCCTAGAAGTATTGGTAGCATGCAGTTGTATCTTATTCCTGAATTTATAGTGTATGCCCCAGTGTCTCATACTAAATGTGTTATATGAACTGATTTTTTTTTTTTTGAAACTGATTTTTAATGCTGAGAAATGACTTTTCGGGATGGCTGTCTGTCAGAATTTTTATTTATTATTTTGGGTGGTGGATTTTGGTAGATTCCTTTTATCCAGTCAAAGAAGTTTTCATCTAGTTTGTGAAGAGTTTGTTTGCTTTTGTCATCATGCATGGGTTTTAAAGGTTTTTTTTTTTTTTTTTAAAGATTTCATTTATCCAGTCATGAGAGACACAGAGAGACAGGCACAGACACAGGCAGAGGGAGAAGTAGGCTCCCTGTAAGGAGCCCAATATGGGGCTCAATCCTGGATCCTGGGATCATACCCTGAGCCAAAGGCAGACACCGAACCACAGAGCCACCCAGACGTCCTGGTTTTAAAGTTTTTTCTGCCTCTTTTCAGATAGTATGTAGTTTATCTCCTTTAATCTGGTAGTTTTATTATCAGAAATTTTTAGGAAACTAAAACTTTTGTTTGATTAATTGCTTATGTGTTTGTAATTTGGGGTTGTATGCTCATCTTCAGTAATGTTTTATCTATGGGACTCATACATGGCTCAGGTTGAGGTATGTCCCAGGGATGTGTTACATTTACTTCTTGGCAACTCGTATCTATCACTTGCCTGGCACCACTTTGGTTTAGTGGTTTTGTTGTTGTTAAAGATTCATTTATTTATTTATTTGATCAGGAAGGGCTGAGGGAGAGGGGGCGGAGAGAGAATCTCAAGCATACTCCACGCAGAGCGCAGAGTCCAGTGTGGGGCTCCATCTTACGGCCCTGAGCTGAAACCAGGAGTTGGACACTTAACTGACTGTGCCACCCAGGTGCCCCCCCCACCTTTTTTTTAAGTAGGTTTCATGCCCAGTATGGAGCCCAATGTGGGGCTTAAATTCATGACCCTGAGATCAAGACTTAACCTGAGATCAGGAGTCAGATGCTTAGCTGACTGAGCCACCCAGGTGCTCCTGGACCATTTTAGTATTGATTAATTTCTTGGACCATGTAGATTGAATTTTTTTATCCTTCCTCCAAACTAGGTTGACATAAGCTTTTATGTTGTCTTCTCTATTGGTGGTTAGATTTTTTTCTACACCACTCTTTTCTGAGAGTATAGCTCTTTTTTTTTTTTTTAAGGAATTTATTTATTTATTCCTGAGAGACACACACACAGAGGCAGAGACAACACAGGCAGAGGGAGAAGCAGGCTCCATGTAAGGAGCCTGAATTGGGACTCGATCCGGGGACTCCAGGATCATGCCCTGGGCCGAAGGCAGGCCCTAAACCACTGGGTCTCCAGGATCACGCCCCCGGCTACAGGCGGCGCTAAACCGCTGTGCCACCGGGGCTGCCCTTTTTTTTTTTTTTTTTTAATCTTTATTTAATGGGATTAGGAGATTCTGGAACTACCTGTGACAGTAGTAGTTTAGTAGTTTCTCAATTAGGTTGGCAGAGTGGCAGCCTCTAGCCCTGTATTTCTAACTATGCCAGAGCCATCATTGACTTAGCTAGGTTTTTTGTTTAGCTTCACTGTGATGTAACAGTGAGTCACACTCATTCTTGCATGCTGTGGTGAGCAGGAGGAAGGATTACCTCCTCATCTTTTCCTTTTTTTGTCACTCTTTTTCTCCTTTTTGTACATTTTTATTTGGGCCATGGTGCTGGGGCAATGTTCACTTGAGAACAAGCCACAAGAACAAGTAGTAATAACTAATTGTTGAGTAAATGATCAGAAGATTGGAACTTCCTTAGTCTCACCCAAACACAGGCCTGGAGTCTCTGCCCTTGAGATTTGGCAGTTGTCTCTAGGTGTTCCACTTTTATTCTTCACTCTCAGTCAACTAGATTATTCTAGGATGGTGGTTGCCAACTGTTGTAGGTCGGCATAGTAAGTGCTGATGTGGCAGAGGCTTGTGGTTTAATTCCAGGGCAGCCTCACCCTGGTTTGAGAGAAACCATGTAGGTCTGGACTGTACCCTTAACTGCATGAGGGTGAATGAATATCTTGGGCACCAGGGATCAAATAAGAGAGTGTGAATGTATTTAGGGCAAATGTTTAGTATAATTAGGGGGAAAATGCATTGTAAATTTCCTAGTGGGACAAAAATGTCATTTTCCATTTTTGTATTAGGGATATCATTTTATTTTATTATTTTTTAAAAAAATTTATTTATTCATGAGACACAGAGAGAGAGAGAGGCAGAAACACAGGCAGAGGAAGAAGCAGGCTCCATGCAGGGAGCTCAATGTGGGACTTAATCCTGGGACTCCGGGATCACTCCCTGAGCCAAAGGCAGACGCTCAACCGCTGAGCCACCCAGGCGTCCCATGGGACATCATTTTAAATTAAGACTAGATTTGACTTGGTATTTGTTATTTACTCAAATGCTACAGATTTCTTTGGTGTCGCAAAATGACATTGATTCTTTCTGTTTTGGAGTCAGATAGTCTTATAGCTTCTTACTCTGCATCATTCTTTGAGGCATATATTTGTATTATTCCCACAATGCCTAGCATAGTGTCTTTTTATATCATACCTAGGTTTTGGACTGAATTCATCACTAACCTTTCTGCCTTTTCCTTTGACCATTCTTTCTACAAAATAACTGTCAGTTACTTTTTTCTTTAAAGTATTTCCTCAGACTTTTTGTTCATCTCAATCTGTGCCCTTTGTCCCCTCTACCAAGACAGTATCATGGCCATAAGATTCTTGTGTGAATTATCTTGGTTTCTGTACATCCTATATGGTGCAATGAAGTTACGGCTTGTCTTCATGGAATAAAGCATCTTTATCTGAAGAGGGATGAGAGGTACCTGGTTTGGTGTGTGCATCTACTACACAAGCCATGTTCCAGTCTTTGAGAGATGGTCAACATCTGCTATTTTGTGTTTATAGAGGTGAGGTTTTCCTGCAGGTCCTCTTCTTCTTTTTTTCTTTCTTAAGATTTTATTTATTTGAGAGAGTGAATGCACATGAGAGAGAGAACATGAGTGGAGGAGAGGTGCAGAGGGAGAGGCCGACTCCCCACTGAGCAGAGAGCCAGACTCTGGTGCTTCATCCCAGGACCCTGGGATCATGACCTGAGCCAAAAGCAGATGCTTAACCCACTGAGCCACCAAGGCACCCCCTGCAGGTCCTCTTCTTACTTACAAAATCTGAAGCCTGAGTTTTGTCCAGACTCCATATGCTTTTCCCCAGAGAAGAGAGAAGTTTGAAAGAAGCAGTTTTTTTTTTCTACTTCACTATATTGGCTTTAGGTCAAGTGTACACTCTTTTTTCCACTTAGTTTTGCTAATGTTCAGATATCACTGTTTTCATCAATACTCATGACCAGAGAGAGACATAGGGCAAGTGTACTTAAGTAAGTGGTTCAGTGGTATGAATTTTAAACTCCTTATTTCTGTAATGCTGAAGTGCATGCATGCGCATGCATCTGTGTGTGTGTGTGTGTATGTGTGTGTAGGAGCCTAAGAACTGAGCACAGGTTCAGTAACCTTGGCCATAAGTAACAGTGAAACATGTAATCTAGATAAATTACATAAGGCTCCTTAGAAGACTGTTCAGATTGGACCACATCTATACAAAGAGGGAGGGTGAGCTGGTGAGTCCAATTTCTACCTGCCTGTGGGGTGCTATTTGTTTATGACATTGACCAGACCTAGAGCCTTCCAGAGGGAACCCAGGTGAGACTTGCCTCAGAGATGATTCCAGCTCCTGCTGGGCTCAAGAGAAGAGAGAGAGAGAGGCCTATCTCCTACCAAGAGGACATTCTGTCTGCACATGGGGATGCTGGGAAGCTTAATTATAAGCCTTTTAACCCTACATTTTTGTGTCTTAAAAGGAAGTTTCATACTGATGTGTTACTAATTAACTATAGAGAATAGTCAGATAGGTAATCTTTCAATTCTGTACTTTGAAATAAGATTTTCGTACTCAGGTGTTTAAATCTTTGGAGAACTAGGAATAGATGATTTTATTCTCTTGTTAAACTGTCTTTTAGAAGATTTTTAATTTCATTGTGTATTTCTTAAATACACAAATGCTGCATGTGTAATTCCTAAAGGCATTTTCTTTTTTCTTAAAGATTTATTTATTTGAGAGAGAGAGAGAGAGAGAGAGAGAGAGAGCAAGCATATGTATGCTTGTACACATGAGTAGGTTAAGGGGCAGAGGGAGAGAGAGGGGAAGCAGTCTTCCCCCTGAGCGGAGAGCCCAGACAGGGGGCTCAGTCTCAGGACCCTGATATCATGACCTGTGCTAAAATCAAGAGTTGGATGCTTAATGGACCAATCCACCCAGCACCGCCCCCCACCCCAAAGACATTTTCTAATATAACCGCAAAACAAGTCTCAAAATCCGGAAACATGATACTGATACAATACTATTGTATAACCCATAGTTCATATTCAGTTGCTTCAACTGTTGTCCTCAGGACTGGCTTTTATAGCTATTTTCTTCCCCAGGTCCAAGATCTAATCCAGGATCCCACATTGCATTTAGTCTCCTCTAATCTGAAACAATTTTTCAAGAATTATTTTACATATATGGTGGGGTGTACACAGTTAGCCCCAGTATTCTTACCTTCTAGTTCGCATTCTAATCCTGACTTCCTCATGGCATTCTAGAGAAGGGTGCTGCCACTTTGAGAAGAAAGGGGTTGTGTTTGAATAGGACTCATTTTTATTCTTCCACGTTTGGCAGCTGCTAATAAATTTGGCAGTGTAAGAGGGTGTGTTGTTGGCTAAGGGAAGTATCTAATAGACAAGTAATGGTTAGACTCTATATGTTTTGAACTGCTTAAATTACTAATGATCCTTATTGGTTCTGTGAGTTTTCTCCTAATCAGTTTTTATCGTCCATTAGAAATACAGGAAAGAATGCATCTGAAACAGATTTGACTGATATGTGGTTCTTTTCCTTTTTTGTGATTTGAGAGATGAACCTAATACGGATTTTCATTTTTAATCTCTGTACCACTTAATAATCTAAGTCCACCAGAAATGTGACATTTAATAGTTTAAAGGTGCAGGTTACCTCTTGCATTGAAGTAAATACACAATTTATTTTTGTACATGGGAAGTCAAGAAACAGTGGATCTTCCGACTTTCTGCACTTTTCAGATATAATTTTTTTTCTGTGATTTGTCACTTAAATCCTTGTGGCACTGGGATGTTATCTGATTCTCCAGATACCGAGCAGGGATCCAACAATTCATTTCTGACACTATCTCGATTTAGCAGAGACCCTAAGGCTAAGGACGAAGTCCTGTAAGACTTGCCCCTACTTCAGATGCCAGCTGCAAGTCCTTGATTACCCATACTTCTGACTGACCGTAAATCAAGAATTCCATGAGTCTCTCCTTTGGCTCAGTAATTTCTTTCTTTTTTTTTTTTTTTAAAAGATTTTATTTATATGTTCATGAGAGACACACAGAGAGAGGCAGAGACATAGAGGGAGAAGCAGTCTCCTTGCAGGGAGCCTGATGCAGGACTTTATCCCAGCACTGGGATCATGTCCTGAGCCGATGGCAGACACTCGATCGCTGAGCCACCCAGGTGTCCTTGGCTCAGTAATTTTTTTTTTTAATAATAAATTTATTTTTTATTGGTGTTCAATTTGCCAACATACAGAATAACACCCAGTGCTCATCCCGTCAAGTGCCCCCCTCAGTGCCCGTCACCCATTCACCCCCACCCCCTGCCCTCCTCCCCTTTCACCACCCCTAGTTCGTTTCCCAGAGTTAGGAGTCTTTCATGTTGTCTCCCTTTCTGATATTTCCTACCCATTTCTTCTCCCTTCCCTTCTATTCCCTTTCACTATTATTTATATTCCCCAAATGAATGAGACCATATAATGTTTGTCCTTCTCCGATTGACTCATTTCACTCAGCATAATACCCTCCAGGTCCATCCATGTTGAAGCAAATGGTGGGTATTTGTCATTTCTAATGGCTGAGTAATATTCCATTGTATACCTAAACCACATCTTCTTTATCCATTCATCTTTCGATGGACACCGAGGCTCCTTCCACAGTTTGGCTATTGTGGACATTGCTGCTATAAACATCGGGGTGCAGGTGTCCCGGTGTTTCATTGCATCTGTATCTTTGGGGTAAATCCCCAACAGTGCAATTGCTGGTTCATAGGGCAGATCTATTTTTAACTCTTTGAGGAACCTCCACACAGTTTTCCAGAGTGGCTGCACCATTTCACATTCCCACCAACAGTGTAAGATGCAGAAATTCTCAACAAGATACTAGCCAATAGGATCCAACAGTACATTAAGAAAATTATTCACCATGACCAAGTAGGACTTTATTCCCGGGACACAAGGCTGGTTCAACTCTCGTAAAACAATCAATGTGATTCATCATATCAGCAAGAGAAAAACCAAGAACCATATGATCCTCTCATTAGATGCAGAGAAAGCATTTGACAAAATACAGCATCCATTCCTGATCAAAACTCTTCAGAGTGTAGGGAGAGAGGGAACATTCCTCAACATCTTAAAAGCCATCTACGAAAAGCCCACAGCAAATATCATTCTCAATGGGGAAGCACTGGGAGCCTTTCCCCTAAGATCAGGAACAAGAGAGGGATGTCCACTCTCACCACTGCTATTCAACATAGTACTAGAAGTCCTAGCCTCAGCAATCAGACAAAAAAAAGACATTAAAGGCATTCGAATTGGCAAAGAAGTCAAACTCTCCCTCTTCGCCGATGACATGATACTCTACATAGAAAACCCAAAAGTCTCCACCCCAAGATTGCTAGAACTCATACAGCAATTTGGCAGCGTGGCAGGATACAAAATCAATGCCCAGAAGTCAGTGGTATTTCTATACACTAACAATGAGACTGAAGAAAGAGAAATTAAGGAGTCAATCCCATTTACAACTGCACCCAAAAGCATAAGATACCTAGGAATAAACCTAACCAAAGAGGTAAAGGATCTATACCCTAAAAACTATAGAACACTTCTGAAAGAAATTGAGGAAGACACAAAGAGATGGAAAAATATTCCATGCTCATGGATTGGCAGAATTAATATTGTGAAAATGTCAATGTTACCCAGGTCAATTTACACGTTTAATGCAATCCCTATCAAAATACCATGGACTTTTTTCAGAGAGTTAGAACAAATTATTTTAAGATTTGTGTGGAATCAGAAAAGACCCCGAATAGCCAGGAGAATTTTAAAAAAGAAAACCATATCTGGGGGCATCACAATGCCAGATTTCAGGTTGTACTACAAAGCTGTGGTCATCAAGACAGTGTGGTACTGGCACAAAAACAGACACATAGATCAATGGAACAGAATAGAGAATCCAGAAGTGGACCCTCAACTTTATGGTCAACTAATATTTGATAAAGGAGGAAAGACTATCCACTGGAAGAAAGACAGTCTCTTCAATAAATGGTGCTGGGAAAATTGGACATCCACATGCAGAAGAATGAAACTAGACCACTCTCTTGCACCATACACAAAGATAAACTCAAAATGGCTCAGTAATTTCTAAGAATGACTCTTAGAACTCAGGAACATACTTTGATTATGTTTACCGGTTTATTTTAAAGGATGTAGCTCAGAACAGCCAAATGGAAGAAGACGCCTAGGGGATGCATCGGGCAAGGTATGGAGGAGGGGTGGCATGGAGCTCAATACTTTTTCTAGTTGTGCCATCTAGTATCTTGATGTGTTCACTGACCTCAGAAGCTCTCTGAATCTAAATGTTCAAGAGTTTTTATAGAGCTTAATCTCCAGCTCCCCATCTCCATCTTGGGAGGTTGGTGGGTAGGGCTGAAAGTGCCAACCTTCTAGACTCAATCTTTCTGATGACCAGTCCCATCCTGAGGCTATCTGGGGGCCTCACCCAAGTCACTTCATTGGCACAAATTCAGGTCTGATCAAAAGGAGGCTCAGTGTAAACAGCAAAAGACACTCTTGTCACTCAGAAAATTCCAAGGATTTTGGGAGCTCTGCCAGGAACCAAGGGAAAAGACCAAATACATTTTTGTTTTGTACCACAAGCACCATAGGGGTCTGCACCTGACTAATATTACCATTTATTTTAGAACTGAGAGAAGCAGAGCCAGAAGAGTTTACCTATGTTGGGACACCTGCCTGGCTGGCTTCATTGGTAGAGCATGCAACTCTTGTTCTCAAGGCCATGACTTCAAGCCTCATGTTGGGTGTGGAACCTACTTTAAAAAAAGAAAAAAGATATTAAGAATTTACCTTTGTGTTTAAGGAGCTAAGCACACGGAGTGCCCAAGTCACTTGGCAAAGCCAAAGTGAAAAACTTGAGTAACCATGTAAAAACAGTCATGTTAGTATGTTGTATTTTTTCCTGTAGAATATTTTGGAATATGAGTATATGTCATAAAATAGTAGCCCTACATTAAAACTTTTGTCTGTAATAGATGCCATTTTAGGAAAAACCATAGTATGCAACCTGTATACCATGTAGTTACAGCTATTTTAAAATGAATGACAATTGGAACTCAAAAGTGATCCATATCAACTCGGAAAATTGTGTTTATTGTTTGTATTATAGAAGGATTTATGTAGAGTTTCTGCTATAGTCTTATTTTTAAAAGCTTTGGTTTGTCGAAATGCTACTGGCTTAGAGGTTTTCAGGATTGTGTCTGGTGGATAGGTTGACTAGATACAGAGAAGTCTTCACCAAAGTTGGTGCCTAATGTTTGCAGGGCTCTCATGCCTCATCCTCTGTATTCAGAGATTCAGGAAACTTACTTTCTTCTTTTTCTTTTTTTTTTTAAATTACCCTCACATTATACTGATGGTTTAAAATGTTCATGTGGTGTGTTTGTGATTGAGAGAGAGAGGGAGAGAATTTTTCAGAGCCCAGGTCCCTCTGAGGAGCAGAGCCTATATCATACAGCCTTCTCGTAGCCAAAGCTGTCACTCTGCTTTAGCTTATATCTTCCCAACACAATTGTTTATCACCCTCTTTCTCCCTTTTTTTTCCAGCTGACTCCATGGAGAATAAAATGAGTTTTTAAAATTTGCTTCCTTCAGTAGCAGCCTTCTAGAGTTTTCCTACTTCTTCAAAATGCTTGGGACTGATCCTGCAGGGATATGCTGCTCAGTGACCTCTTGGATGAAGGACCTAAGTTAGGGAAGCTTTGGGGGCAAGCACAGGGAACCTCAGCCCTTGACCATTTTATTTATTTTTTAAAATGTTTTATTTATGGGATCCCTGGGTGGTGCAGCGGTTTAGCGCCTGCTTTTGGCCCAGGGCGCGATCCTGGAGACCCTGGATCGAATCCCACGTCGGCCTCCCAGTGCATGGAGCCTGCTTCTCCCTCTGCCTATGTCTCTGCCTCTCTCTCTATGTGTGACTATCATAAATAAATAAAAATTAAAAAAATGTTTTATTTATTTTTAAATATTTTATTTATTTATTCATGAGAGACAGAGAGAGAGAGAATGAGAAAGGCAGAGACACAGGCAGAGGGAGAAGCAGGCTCCATGTAAGGAACCCAATGTGGGACTCGATCCTGGGACTCCAGGATCATGCCCTGAGCCAAAGGCAGGTGCTAAACCGCTGAGCCACCCAGACATCCCAATCCTTGACCACTTATTTAAAGTGGCATGTGGATAGTCGAGATTCCATAGCAAAAGTAAAAATTTGACTTTGGAAATGTAATATTAACTTAAGTCACTGGGAAAGTTTGCCCTTGATGGTTAATTATATTTATAAAATAACCCATGTATATCATTAATATATTAGTTTAATCTTGTACTTTTTGTTTGAATACAGAATGGAGCTGTTTAAACATTTATGTTATTCATGTAATGTGGTTCTGTTTGTTGCATTTTTTAAAAAATGCTAATTTTTCTTTATGATACCTGAAAATAGGGACTCTAAGACCATAGATCTCAAACACTTTGTTCTTAAATCCTTTTATACTTTAAAAATTATTGAAGATCCCAAAAAGCTTTTGTTTATGTGGGTTATAATGGTCAATGTTTACTGTGTTAGAAACTAAAACAAAAATATCAATTTCTTTAAAAAAATTATAAACTCATTATTTATTAAAACATATATATATAATTTTTTTTGGCTCCAAGAGAGGTGACTCAGTTTATTATTCTCAACCTAACTCCATCTTTCCCACTTGAGGCTCCAACATTATACACAGCTGCCACCTCCATAACAGCTAAGCCCCAGGGAGGTAAAGAGGGTAAACCACAAAGTCTGAAAGCCTGAGAAAAGCCAAGGTTATACAGCTCTCAAAAAAGGAAACAAACTGCAAGAAGGGCTCAGTGGACACAGTTTGTGTAAGGTGGGCAATACTCCCTTGACCTGGCCAAATGCAATAAATTCTTGGGCTCAATCATCGTTCAAGTTTGAGGTCATCAATGCTGTGTGCAGGCTTGGATTTCCACAGGGTCACCGGGCATCATCCACCACATGAAAGGAGCTCCAGCGGGTTGGAGATGTGCAGTGTCCATCTGGTTCAGGGTCCTGATGCCCTCGCGAGGGCTCGGGCTCGGGCAGCTTTGGCCTCATCCTCTAGCTCATCTAGGAAACGCTCCTGGGACACGGAGTAGAAGGTGTAGCCATAAATAGCTAACACCACAGCCCCGATGCCCAGGCTGGTCAGGATGTTCTGGGTCCGCCTTTGCGGCAGCCTCTTCTGCCACTTGGCGAGCTCCACTTGCCACATGAACTGCAACTGCGCGGGAGTCAGCTTCTCCCAGGTCGGGTCGATGCACTGAGCCACAGGGGCCTGTCCACTCTTAGCATTGAGAGAGTCACCTGCACCAGGCACTGCCATGTTGCTGCTCCACCCTTCGTAGTCCAAAACATAAATAATTTTTAATAAAAAATAACTATATTTTCCAAAATGAAAAAATTAGGAATAGAATTGTTTTACACACTTGAAAATTTGAAAATGTCTGATTGAATAGAGACAGATTCTCAGATCTGCTTCTTTATGTCGTGACTTACTGTTTTGTTGACTTACTGTATTGTTGAAGTAGATGAAGAATGTAGTTGGAAAAGGGAGGACTATGTTAACAGCCTTTTCAGATAATTGTATTCTTTGATACTGTACCATAACTCTGACTAGTGGTAGTTTCAAGATTAATTGTAATATAGAATTTGAAATTATATCAAAGAACTGTTTATATTCTGTTGCATTAAAATCTATTGGTCTATCTTGCACTTTGAATGACTCTTTAACCTATGCATGATTTTTACTTTGTGGCTGCCTTGAAAGGGTCTTGAGGATCCCAGGGGTCCCTGGACCACCCTCTGAGAACTGCTGTCATAGAATCTGGAAGATGAACTTGGGTCTGTCTATCTCCTGGGTAGTGTAAAGGGATGATGGAAGCTGAGGGAGAACTGATTTGACCAAGGTCGTGCAACTAGTTTCCCATAAGGCATGGCTAGAATTTAGATTTCTTGACTGATTATATAAACATGGCTCCAGTTCCTCGTTGTGCTTGGTGCTGAGTCCCTGGACCTGGCTTCACTGCATTGCCGTTTAGAGAGAGTTGTCTCCTGTGGCCCTGCTCCTTGGAGTCCTGAATGTTTTGTTCACCTTCTCTTCCTTATTCTGTCTTAATTAAGGTCCATATCGCCAGAAGTCTCCTTAGATTTCCAAATAAAATATTTTGAGCTGTGTCACTTTCTATCTCTGTGGCTGCTTTGTATGTATTAAATGTGTTTTTAAGTAACTGAAAGATAATCAAAAGGCATTTGGGCTACATATATATATGTGTCAGGTTTTTCTCTTGCCCAGAAAAGGTGTTTTGAAATAACTTAAGAGATCCATAGTGGATCTCTCAGCAGGCTGGAAGAATCCTTTACTCTGTGAGTACTGGAAATGGACTAAACTTTTTTTTTTAAGTCTTTGAATTACATAAATTGCTTGAATAATGCAATTTCTTTGGATAAGTGTTGCCTAAAGTTTTAGACTGAATGTTTTCATGCTCTTAAGGCTTTTCCCCCCTTGTATATTAGCATAAATGCATGGTTTTGTTTATATTCTTTTTTTTTTATTTTTTTTAAAAATTTTTTATTTAGTTATGATAGTCACAGAGAGAGAGAGAGGCAGAGACACAGAGGGAGAAGCAGGCTCCATGCACCGGAAGCCCGACGTGGGATTCGATCCCGGGTCTCCAGGATCTCGCCCTGGGCCAAAGGCAGGCGCCAAACCACTGCGCCACCCAGGGATCCCTGTTTATATTCTTAATGGAAAAAGAAGTGTGTGTGGCACTCGGCTGTGGAATTGCTTTGAGATAATTTGAGGAAATTTAATACAACTCAGGGTCACCAAAATTAATGAGGACATGGCAGTTTAGAATGGTTTCTTTCTTTTTTTAAGATTTTATTTATTTATTCATGAGAGACAGAGAGAGAGAGGCAGAGAGAGAAGCAGGCTCCATGCAGGGAGCTCTATGTGGGACTTGATCCCGGGACCCTGGGATCATGACCCTGAGCTGAAGACAGATGTTCAGCAGCTGAGCCACCCAGGCATCCCTTGGAATGGTTTCTTTTATATCAAACACAGCATCAGGATGCTGCTGAGGACCAGAAAGACATCTCTGAAATTGCATGGGCTGCCCTGAAGGAGGGAGGCAGTATGTGCCACAGTTTATGATTTCAGTGTAGACTCTCTAAACATGGTCTGCTTTGTGAAGAAAGACTTTGCAAGTATGTGTTTGTCTTTGTGTTTTTCTCTTCTGTGTATTCTCTTCCCCAGGGTTGTGTCTTAGGGCTGTGCCTGCATGATTAATTTCACTGATTCTTGGCTAGGCACTGCTTTATAGACAGGTGTCCATGTTTTTGAACTTAGCAAATCAGAGGAACCTTTTTCTTCATCTTAAGATTGAAGGTCTTAAGATTGAAGATGGAAGGCAGTGCGGCAGGATACAAAATCAATGCCCAGAAATCAGTGGCATTTCTATACACAAACAATGAGACTGAAGAAAGAGAAATTAAGGCATCAATCCCATTTACCATTGTACCCAAAAGTATAAGATACCTAGAAATAAACCTAATGAAAGAGATAAAGGATCTATACCCTAAAAACTACAGGATACTTCTGAAAGAAATTGAGGAAGACACAAAGATATGGAAAAATAGTCCACGCTCAAGGATTGGAAGAATTAATATTGTGAAAATGTCAATGTTACCCAGGGCAGTTTTCACATTCCATGCAATCCCTATCAAAATACCATGGACTTTCTTCAGAGAGTTGGAACAAATAATCTTAAGATTTATGTGGAATCAGAAAAGAGCCCAGATAGCCAGTGGAATATTGAAAAAGAAAACCAGACCCCGAATAGCCAGCATCACAATGCTGGATTTCAAGTTGTACTACAAAGCTGTGATCATCAAGACAGTGTGGTACTGGCACAAAAACAGACACATAGATCAATGGAACAGAATAGGGAACCCAGAAATGGGCTTTCAACTCTATGGTCAACTAATATTCGACAAAGCAGGAAAGACCATCCACTGGAAAAAGGACAGTCTCTTCAATAAATGGTGCTGGGAAAATTGGACATCCACATGCAGAAGAATGTAACTAGACCTTTCTCTTATACCATACACCAAGATAAACTCAAAATGGATGAAAGATCTAAATGTGAGACAAGAATCCATCAAAATCCTAGAGGAGAACACAGGCAACACCTTTTTTTGAACTTGGTCACAGCAACTTCTTGCAAGATACATCTATGAAGGCAAGAGAAACAAAAGCAAAAATGAACTATTGGGACTTATTTTATTTTATTTTATTTTATTTATTCATGAGAGACACACAGAGAGAGGCAGAGACATAGGCAGAGGGAGAAGCAGGCTCCACACAGGGAGCCTGACACGGGACTCGATCCTGGGACTCCAGGATCACACCTGGGCCAAAGGCAGACGCCAATCTGCTGAGCCACCCGGGATCCCCGAACTATTGGGACTTAATCAAGATAAAAAACTTCTGCACAGCAAAAGAAACAGTCAACAAAACTAAAAGACAACCTACAGAATGGGAGAAGATATTTGCAAATGACATATCAGATAAAGGGCTAGTATCCCAGAACTATAAAGAACTTATTAAACAAAGAAACAAACATTTCAATCATGAAATGGGCAAAAGACATGAACAGACATTTCACAGAGGAAGACACAGACATGACCAACAAGCACATGAGAAAATGCTCCGCATCCCTTGCCATCAGGGAAATACAAATCAAAACCACAATGAGATGCCACCTCACACCAGTGAGAACAGTAAAAATTAACAAGACAGGAAACAACAAATGTTGGAGAGGATGTGGAGAAAGGGGAACCCTCTTGCACTGTTGGTGGGAATGTGAACTGGTACAGCCATTCTGGAAAACTGTGTAGAGGTTCCTCGAAGAGATAAAAAATAGAGCTACCCTATGACCCAGCAATTGCACTGCTGAGGATTTACCCCAAAGATACAGATGCAGTGAAACTCCAGGACACCTGCACCCCGATGTTTATAGCAGCAATGTCCACAATAGCCAAACTGTGGAAGGAACCTCGGTGTCCATCGAAAGATGAATGGATAAAGAAGATGTGGTATATGTATACAGTGGAATATTACTCAGCCATTAGAAGCAACAAATACCCACCATTTGCTTCAACGTGGATGGAACTGGAGGGTATTATGCTGAGTGAAGTAAGTCAATTGGAGAAGGACAAACACTGTATGGTTTCATTCATTCAGGGGATATAAAAAATAGTGAAAGAGATTAAAGGGGAAAGGAGAGAAAATGAGTGGGAAATATCAGAGAGGGTGACAGAACATGAGAGACTCCTACCTCTGGGAAGCGAACAGGGGGTGGTGGAATGGGAGGTGGGCGGAGGGAAGGGGTGACTGGGTGATGGGGCACTGAGAGGGGCACTTGATGGGATGTGCACTGGGTGTTATACTATATGTTGGCAAGTCGAACTCCAATAAAAAAATATACCACAAAAAAAAGTTAAAAAAAAAAAGATTGCTATAAAGGGCTGGAAAGGGATTGGCTGTGGGTTTCTTCATAATTACAGCTTCCTTTAGTAAACCCAATATATTAAACTATAGACATTAACATATTACTTAGAGATTGAATATTTACTTTTCCGAGTGGTTCTTTTCAGAGCTTCTTTAAATAGCTAGTTCTCCAGTTTCATTAAAATAGAATTTGATTCCCAGAATTTGCTTTGTAGGAATACAGGTCCTCATTAAGGTACAGCACACCCATAATCTCTCCTAGAGCTCCTATTCCCTGGAGATTGAGACAGAGTTTTACATGGGTTGAGGAGCAAATGAGGGAGATGCATTTTTGCCTTACCAACTTTTTTCCTTATGTCTGCTTAACAGTTCTACTGAGAGTTAATTTCTTGAATCAGGGCTGCCTTCTTTGTGTTTGAAAGGCTGTACTGACTTGGAAGTGTTCGTATGTGTAGGTGGAGCTCCATAGAGACAGAATGTAATTGACTGCGCTGCTGCCGGCCAGGATCAGCTTTTCCCCTGCTGTTTTCCCTTTGTTACTTTCTTGAAGGAGATCAGTAACAGCAAAACTTGCCCCTTAAGTAGTTGGTGTGATTCTGAAGAGTAAAGAATTCATTGTGTCATCTCTGTAAAGAAATTTGGTGGTTCAAAGAAGGTAGGGAAAGAAAATAACCAATTTTGGTGGGACTTAAGAAATCCATCACTTCTAGTGTATTCTCCGTTTTGGGCATCTGATCACCTGGGTATTGTTTTAAAGCGTGCTGGGTTTTTGTGTGTGTGTGTGTGTTTTTTTTTTTAATTTAAATTTTAATTTATTTTTTATTCATGAGAAACTCGGAGAGAGAGGCAGAGACATAGGCAGAGAGAGAAACACGTTCCATACAGGGAGCCCGATGAGGGACTTGATCCTGGGACTCCAGGATCACGCCCTGGGGCAGAAGGCAGATGCTCAACCACTGAGCCCCCAGTCGTCTCCAAAGTGTCCTGTTTTTAAAATGTTTTGAGTAGGAGTCTGGACCAATGTCTCATATTCTAATAGTATGTGTAGTTGTTGATGTTTAAGTGATATTTGCTTCTATCAGGAGCTTGGGGCTGAGGTTTTTGAAGATATTCATTAACTGGGGGCTTACAGGAGGTGTCTCCTTGTTACTGTTTACATCAAAGTGGTTGTCATTCTTTCACTACTACACAATTTCTTCTCTAAAATGACAGGCATTCAGATTACTTAAAGGTACTAGCTAATTAAAAATTGTCCTCTAAAAGCTACTCCATAATCAGGCAAACATGCTGTAAGCAAAACACTTATCTCAAGCAGTGTAGGATGAACCAGAGGGGTTATGCTAATTACAAACATTGACTTCCGCACAGAGTAGCTGCTGTTGAATTATCATCATACACATATTCAGAATAAATTTCACTTCCGAAGCTGATGACATCTAATTGATTTACTGCTTCCTTTCTAAAACTTAATGAACTTAAAGATATAAGATAGTTATTCCCTCAGAAATTTAGAATATGCTTGTTATTCAGTGAATGCATTAGTTATATTAATTTGTATTTGTGGAACACCTTTCTTTCCTCTGCCTTAATACCCTTTGTAGGTGTTTTT
This sequence comes from Nyctereutes procyonoides, assembly GCF_905146905.1. Classification (NCBI taxonomy): domain Eukaryota; kingdom Metazoa; phylum Chordata; class Mammalia; order Carnivora; family Canidae; genus Nyctereutes; species Nyctereutes procyonoides. Next base: position 38,186,203 of record NW_026575131.1, on the reverse strand, counting down.
GGAAGTATGCTATTAACGAGAAAATTTAAATTTTATTACTAAATCATATTTCAGCTGTTTTTTTTTTGCTTTCATTTCCTTGAGAGGCTAAGTACATGATCCATCAGTACACACAACATTCGTAATTCCTATGGTTGTTAACTAAACAGTCTTAAATTTAAATTCTAGTTTTCCAGAACTCTAAGGTTTCAGTTTACTTCATTTTGTTTCTGTCTTCTTAGGAGAATGTAAAAGTTCTGTTTCAAATTGTGTCTGGACCTTAATAAGAGATTTCAGTTCTGGAATAGTTTTTGTGTTGAATAATTAGAGACTTGTGTTTTGGTTTTTATTTTGGGAGAAGGGAGGAATTTTAGGATAACCTGATTGTGGATGTGGTTGTCTGTAGCAGTTTGTCTTAGAAAAGATTATTTATTTTGTGCTCCTCCCCCACATTTCATTATGGAAAATTTGAAATATATAGAATAATTGAAAGAATTGGTCAGTGAATCTTTATGTTAACATTTTGCTAATGTTTGCTCTATCACAAAGCAGTTTGTCTAGCTTTCTCTTTATCTTGTTGTGTTCCCTCTCAAGGAGAAATGACCTTTATAGCTAATAGTAAAGTAGAGCAAGTGAGAGAGACAGACAGACATGCGTACTACCTGGCACATAGTAGACATAATAGAGCAAATTGACAAATGTGGGAGTGAATGTGAATGAATGAATGATCTGAATAGGACATGCTTCCATCTCCAGGATACAAAGAAACAGTTCCCACTTAATTTCCTGCCCTTAGTGGTTTCTTTTGGGTCTGCAGTTCAGAAACCACAGAAGGCAAACCACTTTGCCGGGTAGCCCATGTGAAGGTCAGCATGGTCAAGTATGGTTACTGGAGTTCAGAAAAGGGAATTGATTCCAGAAGACTAGGGGCAGTTGACCAAGACTTCTTGGAAGAAATGGAGCTGGAACTGGGATAAGAGGTAGGGCAGGGCCTGAGAGTAGAGATGGTTATAGGAGCCTGAAGCTCCCCACATACTTAGGAAGAATGGCAGTGTGGTGCCTGCTAGACGCCCTCCATTCAGGTGATTGGAGAGTGTACTATCTTCTAGGTGGTGCACTAAGGCAGCTCCAGGCAGGACCCACTCCCTGTTCCCTGAGTATTCCCAGTTACTCTCACTCCAGGGCTCTGCCCTTGCTGCTCACTCTGCCTGGAACACACTCCCTCCAGATGTCTGTGTGGCACCCTCTGGCCTCTGATCTCCTTCTGGCATAGACCAACTCCCCAACATAATTTGTTGTGCTTCCTATTGTGTCCCCAAAGCCTAGTACAATGTCTGTGATTAAATATCCTTAATGTATATATGTATATGTATGGATATATCAAGATATGAAGAATTGGTGCTCAGGAAATTGAAGGAATGAAGAAATGGAAATTCTGAGACATAGAGTGTGTTTGTTTTTTCACTTTAAAATATTTTCTTAAAAAATTTTTTTTCTTGTCCAAGCACCTAAGAAAAGCTTGAGCTGGCAGAGTCCCCAAAACATATATCAGTGTCAGTGCACTGGTGAGGAAGGTTGAAATTCATCCTTGGCATTTTCTCTTTGAAAGATTCCTGTTCCTAAGTGAAGTGCTTGGTGATTCTGATGCCTCTTGTCCTCCTTCCAGGACCCCTGTGGTGGACCATGAGTCGGTAATGCCCACTGAGGACCTCTGGGAGCCATGTCAGACGAATCTGCCTCAGGGAGCGATCCAGACCTGGACCCGGACGTGGAGCTGGAGGATGCGGAAGAGGAGGAGGAGGAGGAGGAGGTGGCAGTGGAGGAGCACGGCAGGGATGATGCGGAAGACCTACTAGATGGTAAGTGGCTCTTAGTGAGTGACATAGATGGCCTTATCTTTTCTTGTCATGGGTTTTTTTTTTTTTGCTGGGAGAGCATGGTATTTTCACTTGGATTTCTTAGGTCATCTCTTGTGAGAAGGCAGAGACTGGTAACAGCAACAGTTAACCCATATGCTGTTTTTCAGGAAATGGATTGTCCTTCTACAGAGGCTTCACCTTAGTGCTGGAAGAAACATTAGTGTTTAACTTGTCTTTGACAGATGTGCAGGTTCAGATCCAAAGATTTGAGAGTTGAAGCATTCTTGCCCAAGTCATAGAGGAGTCAATGGCAGAGTCCTTGTGGTGAGACTTTGTGGTCTGGAGTCATGGATTCATCAGGTGGCCATAGGCAGGCATGGGGGTAACCATGAGTTTCCTGAAATTATAATTCTTCTTGTATGGACATGAGGGGATTATGTGGGGAGAGATTCTCGGATGGTAAGTTCACCACTCCAGAAAGTTTATTGCATCTCCTGTGGTGCTGCTTTGCTTTTCAGTCACTACCAGTAACTGTAAATTGCTCCTAATGGTAGAGAACTGCACCTCCATAGCTAGTAGACCCTCTGGACTCCTATTTGGCCACCCTTTCCTTTGCCCCCAACTTGTTGAAGTTCCATTGACTTTTTCTTTTCATCTTCGGTCTAATGTCAGGTCATCTGGCCAGCCACAAGGCTTCTCAATTAACTCTAGCCTTTCATGACATAGGATTTAGTTGTTTGTAAGCTTCCTATTGACTGAGGAATAGTTTTTGTCTGTTTATAACAAACCACCTTGGTAGAACTGAGCATTGCAGGAGCCTAGGAAAATGTGCTACTACTCTTTTCCAGATTCAAAAAGAATGAACATTGGTCCTTTTTCTTTGCTGAAGTACTATGTTCAGTTCTCATTCATCCTAACAGATGTCATATGGTTCGGGGATCAGTTTTCCCTCATTTTTACTGTCTAGGAGTCTCTGCTCCATTTCCACTTCACTGCTGGGAGAGAAATTACCATTTTAATTTATTTTTGTCCTGATATGGTTTGCTATCCACTGCTAGTTTGTTCAGTTGGAGTCTCCCCAACTGGTTCTGTAGTTCCTTTCTATAAAGTAGAATAAATAGAAATAGTGGAGGATAGTGCTGGAGGGGTACACCACCAGACTGTCTTACTTGGCTCTCATGGTTCTTAAGATGGCATTAGAGTTCCCAGGTGTCTGCATCACTTTTTGCTTTTTATCATTTGGGTTCTCAGAATTATATTTTCAGACACCCCCTAGAATCTTGTCAAGTTTAAATTGGATTTTAGATGCTCCTGATGGGTATAATGGATATATACACGCTGTCTTCTATCTTGGCTTCTTGGAATTCTGTTTTCCTTGTTAGAGTCTTAATTATTAAAAAAAAAAAAAGTCATGCTTCTGTGGACTTTATTATTATTTATTTAGAAGTGGTGAGAATTTAATTGTGGTTTGTTTCAGAATAGTATAGCTATGTAACTGGAGTGTTTTGTTTTGTTTTTGTTTTTATTTTATTTATTTTTAAAAAGATTTTATTTATTTATTCATGAGAATACGCAGAGAGAAAGAGAGAGAGAGAGGCAGAGACACAGCAGAGGGAGAACAAGGCTCCATGCAGGGAGCCCGACATGGGACTCTAGGATTAAGCCCTGGGCTGAAGGCGGCGCCAAACTGCTGAGCCACCCAGGCTGCCCTGTTTTTTGTTTTTAAAGATTTTATTTATTTGAGAGAGAGAGCATGAGAAAGCATGAATGAGGTGGTGGAGAGAGGGAGAAGCAGGCTCCTGCTGAGCAAGGAGCCGGACACAGGGCTCGATCCTAGGACCCAGAATCATGACCTGAGCTGAAGGCAGACACTTAGCCCACTGAGCCACCCAAGTGCCCCATGACTGGAGTTTTTAAAAAAGAATAAATATATAATTCTCAGATGAGATGATTTTTAAAAATTTGAAATGAATTATTTTATTACTTATGAAGTTCAGAGTCTTAAAAAATATATTCCATAGGTACTGTCTTCTCTTGCTCTGCTAGGGTATTTCACTTCTTGGAATTTGATCAATTTTTGATGTTTCACAGTAGTTTTTGAGCTCTAATCATCCAGTCACTCCCAGACAGAAGTGATACTTCTGTTACTTGTGGCAACTCTTCCTCTGTTTTAGAGCTTGTAGTTTTCCTGGTTCTCTCATTTTGAATACTGCAATTTTGCTGAACATCTGAGACCTGCCTATTTTTTCAGTCTTGCCCTTCCTGCCTTGGCTTGCTGGTCATCCCACAGTCTTAATGGGTAGAGCAGCAAGCTATTCTAAAATTAGAAATAGCTATGAATAGTCTTAGCTGGTATAATGTGATGTGGCCTTTTGTTCTCTTAGAGCAGTGTTTCTCAACCTGGGATGATTTTGCCTCCCAGGGGACAATTTACAATGTCTGAAAACAGTTTTGACTGTGATGACTTCTGGAAGGTAAGGGAAGGATGCTACTGGCATCTTGTGGGCAGAGACCAGGGATGTTGCTAAGCATCCTACATTGCATAGGAAAACTCCATCCTACACATAATTGTTGTCCTCAAATATCAGTAGTGCTGAGGTTGAGAAATCCTTTCCTTTTTGAAGGAAAAGGAAAAGACCTTTCAGCTCCTTTTTTTTTTTTTAAGTTTCATCTCTACTGGATGACAATAACTTACTTTTATAGGCTTCCTCCTCATTTACACAAACATCTGAATAATTCTACTAATGTTTTCAAAAACTGTCCTTTGAATTTTGTGATTCCCTCTATTTGTGTTTGATTTCTTTGTAACCTCTACTTTATAATATTCTTTCTTCTACTTCTTTAGGGTTTATTTAACAGTACTTTCAAACTTCTTTTTTTTTTTAAAGATTTTATTTATTTATTTATTTATTTATTTATTTATTTATTTTTCTTTTTTTTTTTAAATTGTATTTATTTATTTATTTATGATAGTCACAGAGAGAGAGAGAGAGAGAGGCAGAGACATAGGCAGAGGGAGAAGCAGGCTCCATGCACCGAGAGCCCAGATGTGGGACTCGATCCCGGGTCTCCAGGATCGCGCCCTGGCCCAAAGGCAGGCGCCAAACCGCTGCGCCACCCAGGGATCCCTCTTTTTTTTTTTTTTTTTTTAATTTTCATTTATTTATGATAGTCACATGGAGAGAGAGAGAGAGAGAAAGAGAGAAAGAGGCAGAGACATAGGCAGAGGGAGAAGCAGGCTCCATGCACCGGGAGCTCGACGTGGGATTCGATCCCGGGTCTCCAGGATCGCGCCCTGGGCCAAAGGCAGGCGCTAAACCGCTGCACCACCCAGGGATCCCTATTTATTTATTTTTAAGATTTTATTTTTTATTTATTAATGAGAGGCACAGAGAGAGAGAGAGAGAGAGAGAAAGGCAGAGACACAGGCAGAGGGAGAAGCAGGCTCCATGCAGGGAGCCCGACGTGGGACTTGATCCCGGGTCTCCAGGATCAGGCCCTGGACTAAAGGCGGCGCTAAACCGCTGAGCCACCAGGGCTGTCCGATTTTATTTATTTATCATGAGAAACAGAGAGAGAGAGAGAGAGAGGCAGAGACACAGGCAGAGGGAGAACCAGGCTCCATGCAGGGAGCCTGATGTGGGACTCGATCCCTAGTCTCCAGGATCACGCCCTGGGTTGAAGGTGGTGCTAAACCATTGAGCCACCCAGGCTGCCCACTTTCAAACTTTTTAAGGATGAGCTTACCAGGGCACCTCTGTGGTGCAGTTGGTTAAGCGCCCAACTCTTGTTTTTTTTTTGTTTTTTTTTTTTGTTTGTTTGTTTTTAAATTTTTTTAAAATTTTTAATTTATTTATGATAGTCACACACACACACAGAGAGAGAGAGAGAGAGAGAGGCAGAGACACAGGCAGAGGGAGAAGCAGGCTCCGTGCACCAGGAGCCCGACATGGGATTCGATCCCGGGTCTCCAGGTTCGCGCCCTGGGCCAAAGGCAGGCGCCAAACCGCTGCGCCACCCAGGGATCCCCCAACTCTTGGTTTTGGCTTAGGTCATGATTTCAGGGTCATGATATTGAACCCCACATCAGCTCTGTACTCACTAGGGAGTCTGCTTGAGATTCTCTCTGCCCTTTTCCCTGCCACTCCTGCTTGTGCTTTCTTGCTTACTCTCAAATAAATAAATAAATCTTAAAGAATGTGCTTATGTTTTTTTCCTAATAAAAACAATTAAAACTATAAATTTCCCTCTAAGTACTGCTTTAGTTCATCCTCTCACAGCATTTTAGCACACTTTATCCTACTTGATTATCTTGATAATCCTGTGTGTTAGGTAGGGCAGATATACTTTAGAGATGAGATTGAGGCTCAGAAAAGCAAATGGCTCACTCAGTATAACTTTGGCAGAAAATGACAAAGCTGGGACTTTGGTTTCCAAAGTGGTGCTCCTTTTTCAAACCCATGCTACTTCTGAGACTATAGATTCATGTAATTACCTTGCCTGTGATGGGTTGCTTTCTCTCTCAATTTGTACTTTTAGGAGAGAGGTTGATTGGTAATACTGCTGACTAGACATGAGAGGATAATTAGAAGTAATAGCATGAGTAAAGGCATAGTAGAAGGGCAAGTATGACATATGCTAAAGAATGATGACCTATCTTATTTGGTATAGAACTGGTTACACATTAGAGGGATGACCAGAGTGAGACTGGAGTGATAGCCAGGAATCAAGTTAGGGAGGAGTTAGAATTTGTTTTAAAGGCAGCATGGGAAAAACAAAATAAAGGCAACATGGAATTGATGGAAGTTTTTACAGAAGAACATTCATTAGACCTTTAATTTTTAGGAATGTTATTTAGCAGTGTACAGAAGAGATAGCTTGTAGATAGTAAAGACCAATTAGGTCTGTGGTAGCACTTAAGGTAGCACTTTCTACCTTAGGTAGAAAGGTTAGTGAGTATTTGAACTGTTGGGGTCACTTCACCCCATAGGAGGAGTAAAAGGTCAGAGTTGTTCTGGTGGAATTCATAGAACTTGGTGACTTATTGCATATGTGGGGCAAGTTGAAGATGGAACAGGTAAAACTTGGGGAGGATGATGAAATCTATACAAACGTGGGAAGAATGGGATAGATAGGAAGTGGGTGAGGGAGTTAGAGATATTTTTAGCTTTGCTATATTAATTTAGGGCATTGACTCCCCTTGATACTGATCTTTGAATGTTGACGTATGGGATAGCAGTCTGAGAACATGGAGGCTTTGGCTTTAGGGGAGCAGCACCCTGATTTTATCTTTAAAATGGTGGGGAGAGGGGCCCCTGGGTGGCTCAGTGGTTGAGCATCTGCCTTTGGCTCAGGGCGTGATAGAGTCCCGCATTGGGCTCCCTGCACAGAGCCTGCTTCTCCCTCTGCCAATGTCTCTGCCT